>NC_133038.1:17695625-18422500 GCF_048771995.1 Taeniopygia guttata | reverse complement strand
CGCATCCCGCCATTGCCCAGAAACATATATTTGCTGAACACTCCAAAAACACTACTCTTTTTTAGGCAAGCTTCAAACTGCTGTCAGCCATCTGTGCTCTCTGTTTTCTGCTGTCCTGCTCGTTGTAGAAGAGTGCACAGCTCCACCTGACATTCAGTGCACAGCGAAGTCAACTGCAACAAACCATCAGCTGCTCACTCCCAAACACAAGGCGCTGTCTATGTCCTTGCTTCCCGAGCAATTCAGCACAGCCCTTCTTCTCTGCAGCTGCCATCGAGATCTCTGCAACTCGTAAACGCAGGGTACGAACAAGAATTCTCCAGATTCGTCTGCATCAGGACCAAGTCAAAACGCAGGAAAGTCGTCCTGGAGCACCTGCCAGAAGCATGCCAGAGGTGAATAGAAAGGGCTGGCAGCTGCAGCCACCGTCTTCTAGCAGTGCCAAGGCTGCGCACACAAGCCGGTTTCGTTCTTCGCCTCTCAGAAGCCAACCGCGCTCCCCGGCTGCCGGAGGCGAAGAAGCGGCTACTAGGTGCACCGCTGACGTGAACCGCACTTGTAGGCTGCAAAGAGCGGTTTCGGCAGAAAGAAGCAGGCAACCGCCGCTTTCCCTGCGGACAGCTGCGGAAAACCGGAATCTGCGTCTCTAGCGGACTGCATCATAGCGAAAAGCTTTTCCAGCGTTTCTCGCAGGGAGAGAGCTTGCCAGCACTGTGCACGCATCCCGCCCTTGCCCAGAAGCATGGATTTGCTGAACACTCCAAAAACACTGCTCATTCATAGGCAAGCTTCAAACTGCTGTCAGACGTCCGTGCTCTCAGTTTTCAGCTGCCCTGCTCGTTGTAGAAGTGTGCACAGCTCACTCTGGCATTCAGTGCACAGCGAAGACAATTGCAAAAAACCAGCAGCTGCTCAATCCCAAACGCAAGGTGCTGTCTATGTCCTTGCTTCCCAAGCAACTCAGCACAGCCCTTCTTCTGTGCGTCTCGGAAGCTCAGGGCATGAACAAGTATTCTCCAGATTCGTCTGCATCAGGACCAAGTCAAAACGCAGGAAAGTCGTCCTGGAGCACCTGCCAGAAGCATGCCAGAGGTGAATAGAAAGGGCTGGCAGCTGCAGCCACCGTCTTCTAGCAGTGCCAAGGCTGCGCACACAAACCGGTTTCGTTCTTCGCCTCTCAGAAGCCAACCGCTCTCCCCGGCTGCCGGAGGCGAAGAAGCGGCTACTAGGTGCACCGCTGACGTGAACCGCACTTGTAGGCTGCAAAGCGCGGCTTCGGCAGAAAGAAGCCGGCAACCGCCACTTCCCTGCGGACAGCTTCGGAGAGCCGGAGTCTGCGTCTCAAGCGGACTGCATCATGGCGAAAAGCTTTTCCAGCGTGTCTCGCAGGGAGAAAGCTTGCCAGCACAGTGCACGCATCTCGCCATTGCCCAGAAACATATATTTGCTGAACACTCCAAAAACACTACTCTTTTTTAGGCAAGCTTCAAACTGCTGTCAGCCATCTGTGCTCTCTGTTTTCTGCTGTCCTGCTCGTTGTAGAAGAGTGCACAGCTCCACCTGACATTCAGTGCACAGCGAAGTCAATTGCAAAAAACCAGCAGCTGCTCACTCCCAAACACAGGGCGCTGTCTATGTCCTTGCTTCCCGAGAAATTCAGCACAGCACTTCTTCTTTGCAACTCGGAAGCTCAGGGTACGAACAAGAATTCTCCAGATTCGTCTGCATCAGGACCAAGTCAAAACGCAGGAAAGTCGTCCTGGAGCACCTGCCAGAAGCATGCCAGTGGTGAATTGAAAGGGCTGGCAGCTGCAGCCACCGTGTTCTAGCAGTGCCAAGGCTGCGCACACGAGCCGGTTTCGTTCTTCGCCTCTCAGAAGCACACCGCTCTCCCCGGCTGCCGGAGGCGAAGAAGCGGCTACTAGGTGCACCGCTGACGTGAATCGCACTTGTAGGCTGCAAAGCGCGGTTTCGGCAGAAAGAAGACGGCAACCGCCGCTTCCCTGCGGACAGCAGCGGAGAGCCGAAGTCTGCGCCTCTAGCGGACTGCATCATAGCGAAAAGCTTTTCCAGCATGTCTCGCAGGGAGAAAGCTTGCCAACGCAGTGCACGCATCCCGCCCTTGCCAAGAAACATGGATTTGCTGAACACTCCAAAAACACTGCTCATTCATAGGCAAGCTTCAAACTGCTGTCAGACGTCCGTGCTCTCTGTTTTCAGCTGCCCTGCTCGTTGTAGAAGAGTGCACAACTCACCCTGGCATTCAGTGCACAGCGAAGTCAATTGCAAAAAACCAGCAGCTGCTCACTCCCAAACACAGGGCGCTGTCTATGTCCTTGCTTCCCGAGCAACTCAGCGCAGCCCTTCTCTGCATATCGCAAGCTCAATGCACGAACAAGAATTCTCCAGATTCGTGTACATCAGGACCAAGTCAAAACGCAGGAAAGTCGTCCTGGAGCACCTGCCAGAAGTATGCCAGTGGTGAATTGAAAGGGCTGGCAGCTGCAGCCACCGTCCCCTAGCAGTGCCAAGGCTGCGCACACAAGCCGGTTTCGTTCTTCGCCTCTCAGAAGCACACCGCTCTCCCCGGCTGCCGGAGGCGAAGAAGCGGCTACTAGGTGCACCGCTGACGTGAACCGCACTTGTAGGCTGCAAAGCGCGGCTTCGGCAGAAAGAAGCCGGCAACCGCCGCTTTCCCTGCGGACAGCTGCGCAGAGCCGAAGACTGCGTCTCTAGCGGACTGCATCATGGCGAAAAGCTTTTCCAGCGTGTCTCGCAGGGAGAAAGCTTGACAGAACAGTGCAGGCATTCCGCCCTTGCCCAGAAACATGGATCTGCTGAACACTCCAAAAATACTACTCTTTCCTAGGCAAGCTTCAAACTGCTGTCAGACATCAGTGCTATCTGTTTTCTGCTGTCCTGCTCGTTGTAGAAGAGTGCACAGCTCCACCTGACATTCAGTGCACAGCGAAGTCAACTGCAAAAACCAGCAGCTGCTCACTCCCAAACACAAGGCGCTGTCTATGTCCTTGCTTCCCGAGCAACTCAGCGCAGCACTTCTCTGCATATCGCAAGCTCAATGCACGAACAAGAATTCTCCAGATTCGTGTGCATCAGGACCAAGTCAAAACGCAGGAAAGTCGTCCTGGAGCACCTGCCAGAAGTATGCCAGTGGTGAATTGAAAGGGCTGGCAGCAGCAGCCACCGTCCCCTAGCAGTGCCAAGGCTGCGCACACAAGCCGGTTTCGTTCTTCGCCTCTCAGAAGCACACCGCTCTCCCCGGCTGCCGGAGGCGAAGAAGCGGCTACTAGGTGCACCGCTGACGTGAACCGCACTTGTAGGCTGCAAAGCGCGGCTTCGGCAGAAAGAAGCCGGCAACCGCCGCTTTCCTGCGGACCCCTGCGGAGAGCCGGAGTCTGCGTCTCAAGCGGACTGCATCATGGCGGAAAGCTTTTCCAGCGTGTCTCACAGGGAGAAAGCTTGCCAGCACAGTGCACGCATCCCGCCCTTGCCCAGAAACATATATATGCCGAACACTCCAAAAACACTACTCTTTCCTAGGCAAGCTTCAAACTGCTGTCAGCCATCTGTGCTATCTGTTTTCTGCTGTCCTGCTCGTTGTAGAAGAGTGCACAGCTCCACCTGACATTCAGTGCACAGCGAAGTCAACTGCAAAAAACCAGCAGCTGCTCACTCCCAAACACAAGGCGCTGTCTATGTCCTTGGTTCCCGAGCAATTCAGCACAGCCCTTCTTCTTTGCGACTCGGAAGCTCAGGGGACGAACAAGAATTCTCCAGATTCGTGTGCATCAGGACCAAGTCAAAACGCAGGAAAGTCGTCCTGGAGCACCTGCCAGAAGCATGACAGCGGTGTATTGAAAGGGCAGGCAGCTTCAGCCACCGTCCTCTAGCAGTGCCAAGGTTGCGCCCACAAGCCGGTTTCGTTCTCCGCCGCTCAGAAGCCAACCGCTCTCCCCGGCTGCCGGAGGCGAAGAAGCGGCTACTAGGTGCACCGCTGACGTGAACCGCACTTGTAGGCTGCAAAGCGCGTCCTCGGCAGAAAGAAGCCGGCAACCGCCGCTTTCCTGCGGACAGCTGCGGAGAGCCGGAGTCTGAGTCTCTAGCGGACTGCATCATAGCGAAAAGCTTTTCCAGCGTGTCTCGCAGGGAGAAAGCTTGCCAGCACAGTGCACGCATCCCGCCCTTGCCCAGAAACATGGATTTGCTGAACACTCCAAAAACACTACTCTTTCCTAGGCAAGCTTCAAACTGCTGTCAGCCATCTGTGCTATCTGTTTTCTGCTGTCCTGCTCGTTGTAGAAGAGTGCACAGCTCCACCTCTCATTCAGTGCACAGCGAAGTCAACTGCAAAAAACCAGCAGCTGCTCACTCCCAAACACAAGGCGCTGTCTATGTCCTTGCTTCCCGAGCAATTCAGCACAGCCCTTCTTCTTTGCATCTCGGAAGCTCAGGGTACGAACAAGAATTCTCCAGATTCGTCTGCATCAGGACCAAGTCAAAACGCAGGAAAGTCGTCCTGGAGCACCTGCCAGAAGCATGCCAGCGGTGAATTTAAAGGGCTGGCAGCTGCAGCCACCGTCCCCTAGCAGTGCCAAGGCTGCGCACACAAGCCGGTTTCGTTCTTCACCTCTCAGAAGCCAACCGCTCTCCCCGGCTGCCGGAGGCGAAGAAGCGGCTACTAGGTGCACCGCTGACGTGAACCGCACTTGTAGGCTGCAAAGAGTGATTTCGGCAGAAAGACGCCGGCAACCGCCGCTTTCCCTGCGGACAGCTGCGGAAAACCGGAATCTGCGTCTCTAGCGGACTGCATCATAGCGAAAAGCTTTTCCAGCGTGTCTCGCAGGGAGAGAGCTTGCCAGCACTGTGCACGCATCCCGCCCTTGCCCAGAAGCATGGATTTGCTGAACACTCCAAAAACACTGCTCATTCATAGGCAAGCTTCAAACTGCTGTCAGACGTCCGTGCTCTCAGTTTTCAGCTGCCCTGCTCGTTGTAGAAGTGTGCACAGCTCACCCTTGCATTCAGTGCACAGCGAAGTCAATTACAAAAAACCAGCAGCTGCTCACTCCCAAACACAAGGTGCTGTCTATGTCCTTGCTTCCCAAGCAACTCAGCACAGCCCTTCTTCTCTGCATCTCGGAAGCTCAGGGCACGAACAAGAATTCTCCAGATTCGTCAGCATCAGGACCAAGTCAAAATCCAGGAAAGTCGTCCTGGAGCACCTGCCAGAAGCATGCCAGAGGTGAATAGAAAGGGCTGGCAGCTGCAGCCACCGTCTTCTAGCAGTGCCAAGGCTGCGCACACAAACCGGTTTCGTTCTTCGCCTCTCAGAAGCCAACCGCTCTCCCCGGCTGCCGGAGGCGAAGAAGCGGCTATTAGGTGCACCGCTGACGTGAACCGCACTTGTAGGCTGCAAAGCGCGGCTTCGGCAGAAAGAAGCCGGCAACCGCCACTTCCCTGCGGACAGCTTCGGAGAGCCGGAGTCTGCGTCTCAAGCGGACTGCATCATGGCGGAAAGCTTTTCCAGGTTGTCTCGCAGGGAGAAAGCTTGCCAGCACAGTGCACGCATCCCGCCCTTAACCCAGAAACATGGATTTGCTGAACACTCCAAAAACACTACTCTTTCCTAGGCAAGCTTCAAACTGCTGTCAGCCATCAGTGCTCTCTGTTTTCTGCTGTTCTGCTCGTTGTAGAAGAGTGCACAGCTCCACCTGACATTCAGTGCACAGCGAAGTCAACTGCAAAAAACCAGCAGCTGCTCACTCCCAAACACAAGGCGCTGTCTATGTCCTTGCTTCCCGAGCAACTCAGCACAACCCTTCTTTTCTGCAGCTGCCATCGAGTTCTCTGCAACTCGGAAGCTCAGGGCACGAACAAGAATTCTCCAGATTCGTGTGCATCAGGACCAAGTCAAAACGCAGGAAAGTCGTCCTGGAGCACCTGCCAGAAGCATCCCAGAGGTTTACTGAAAGGACTGGCAGCTGCAGCCACCGTCCTCTAGCAGTGCCAAGGCAGCGCACACAAGCCGGTTTCGTTCTTCGCCTCTAAGAAGCCAACCGGTCTCCCCGGCTGCCGGAGGCGAAGAAGCGGCTACTAGGTGCACCGCTGACGTGAACCGCACTTGTAGGCTGCAAAGCGCGGCTTCGGCAGAAAGAAGCCGGCAACCGCCGCTTTCCCTGCGGACAGCTGCGCAGAGCCGAAGACTGCGTCTCTAGCGGACTGCATCATGGCGAAAAGCATTTCCAGCGTGTCTCGCAGGGAGAAAGCTTGACAGAACAGTGCAGGCATTCCGCCCTTGCCCAGAAACATGGATCTGCTGAACACTCCAAAAATACTACTCTTTCCTAGGCAAGCTTCAAACTGCTGTCAGCCATCTGTGCTATCTGTTTTCTGCTGTCCTGCTCGTTGTAGAAGAGTGCACAGCTCCACCTCTCATTCAGTGCACAGCGAAGTCAACTGCAAAAAACCAGCAGCTGCTCACTCCCAAACACAAGGCGCTGTCTATGTCCTTGCTTCCCGAGCAATTCAGCACAGCCCTTCTTCTTTGCAACTCGGAAGCTCAGGGTACGAACAAGAATTCTCCAGATTCGTCTGCATCAGGACCAAGTCAAAACGCAGGAAAGTCGTCCTGGAGCACCTGCCAGAAGCATGCCAGCGGTGAATTTAAAGGGCTGGCAGCTGCAGCCACCGTCCCCTAGCAGTGCCAAGGCTGCGCACACAAGCCGGTTTCGTTCTTCGCCTCTCAGAAGCACACCGCTCTCCCGGCTGCCGGAGGCGAAGAAGCGGCTACTAGGTGCACCGCTGACGTGAACCGCACTTGTAGGCTGCAAAGAGCGATTTCGGCAGAAAGAAACCGGCAACCGCCGCTTTCCCTGCGGACAGCTGCGGAAAACCGGAATCTGCGTCTCTAGCGGACTGAATCATAGCGAAAAGCTTTTCCAGCGTGTCTCGGAGGGAGAAAGCTTGCCAGCACTGTGCACGCATCCCGCCCTTGCCCAGAAGCATGGATTTGCTGAACACTCCAAAAACACTGCTCATTCATAGGCAAGCTTCAAACTGCTGTCAGACGTCCGTGCTCTCAGTTTTCAGCTGCCCTGCTCGTTGTAGAAGTGTGCACAGCTCACCCTGGCATTCAGTGCACAGCGAAGTCAATTACAAAAAACCAGCAGCTGCTCACTCCCAAACACAAGGTGCTGTCTATGTCCTTGCTTCCCAAGCAACTCAGCACAGCCCTTCTTCTCTGCATCTCGGAAGCTAAGGGCACGAACAAGAATTCTCCAGATTCGTCTGCATCAGGACCAAGTCAAAATCCAGGAAAGTCGTCCTGGAGCACCTGCCAGAAGCATGCCAGAGGTGAATAGAAAGGGCTGGCAGCTGCAGCCACCGTCTTCTAGCAGTGCCAAGGCTGCGCACACAAACCGGTTTCGTTCTTCGCCTCTCAGAAGCCAACCGCTCTCCCCGGCTGCCGGAGGCGAAGAAGCGGCTACTAGGTGCACCGCTGACGTGAACCGCACTTGTAGGCTGCAAAGCGCGGCTTCGGCAGAAAGAAGCCGGCAACCGCCACTTCCCTGCGGACAGCTTCGGAGAGCCGGAGTCTGCGTCTCAAGCGGACTGCATCATGGCGAAAAGCTTTTCCAGGTTGTCTCGCAGGGAGAAAGCTTGCCAGCACAGTGCACGCATCCCGCCCTTAACCCAGAAACATGGATTTGCTGAACACTCCAAAAACACTACTCTTTCCTAGGCAAGCTTCAAACTGCTCTCAGCCATCAGTGCTCTCTGTTTTCTGCTGTTCTGCTCGTTGTAGAAGAGTGCACAGCTCCACCTGACATTCAGTGCACAGCGAAGTCAACTGCAAAAAACCAGCAGCTGCTCACTCCCAAACACAAGGCGCTGTCTATGTCCTTGCTTCCCGAGCAACTCAGCACAACCCTTCTTTTCTGCAGCTGCCATCGAGTTCTCTGCAACTCGGAAGCTCAGGGCACGAACAAGAATTCTCCAGATTCGTGTGCATCAGGACCAAGTCAAAACGCAGGAAAGTCGTCCTGGAGCACCTGCCAGAAGCATCCCAGAGGTTTACTGAAAGGACTGGCAGCTGCAGCCACCGTCCTCTAGCAGTGCCAAGGCAGCGCACACAAGCCGGTTTCGTTCTTCGCCTCTAAGAAGCCAACCGGTCTCCCCGGCTGCCGGAGGCGAAGAAGCGGCTACTAGGTGCACCGCTGACGTGAACCGCACTTGTAGGCTGCAAAGCGCGGCTTCGGCAGAAAGAAGCCGGCAACCGCCGCTTTCCCTGCGGACAGCTGCGCAGAGCCGAAGTCTGCGTCTCTAGCGGACTGCATCATGGCGAAAAGCTTTTCCAGCGTGTCTCGCAGGGAGAAAGCTTGACAGAACAGTGCAGGCATTCCGCCCTTGCCCAGAAACATGGATCTGCTGAACACTCCAAAAATACTACTCTTTCCTAGGCAAGCTTCAAACTGCTGTCAGACATCAGTGCTCTCTGTTTTGTGGTGTCCTGCACGTTGCAGAAGAGTGCACAGCTCCACCTGACATTCAGTGCACAGCGAAGTCAACTGCAAAAACCAGCAGCTGCTCACTCCCAAACACAAGGCGCTGTCTATGTCCTTGCTTCCCGAGCAACTCAGCGCAGCCCTTCTCTGCATATCGCAAGCTCAATGCACGAACAAGAATTCTCCAGATTCGTGTGCATCAGGACCAAGTCAAAACGCAGGAAAGTCGTCCTGGAGCACCTGCCAGAAGCATGCCAGTGGTGAATTGAAAGGGCTGGCAGCTGCAGCCACCGTCCCCTAGCAGTGCCAAGGCTGCGCACACAAGCCGGTTTCGTTCTTCGCCTCTCAGAAGCACACCGCTCTCCCCGGCTGCCGGAGGCGAAGAAGCGGCTACTAGGTGCACCGCTGACGTGAACCGCACTTTTAGGCTGCAAAGCGCGGCTTCGGCAGAAAGAAGCCGGCAACCGCCGCTTCCCTGCGGACACCTGCGGAGAGCCGGAGTCTGCGTCTCAAGCGGACTGCATCATGGCGGAAAGCTTTTCCAGCGTGTCTCACAGGGAGAAAGCTTGCCAGCACAGTGCACGCATCCCGCCCTTGCCCAGAAACATATATATGCCGAACACTCCAAAAACACTACTCTTTCCTAGGCAAGCTTCAAACTGCTGTCAGCCATCTGTGCTATCTGTTTTCTGCTGTCCTGCTCGTTGTAGAAGAGTGCACAGCTCCACCTGACATTCAGTGCACAGCGAAGTCAACTGCAAAAAACCAGCAGCTGCTCACTCCCAAACACAAGGCGCTGTCTATGTCCTTGGTTCCCGAGCAATTCAGCACAGCCCTTCTTCTTTGCGACTCGGAAGCTCAGGGTACGAACAAGAATTCTCCAGATTCGTCTGCATCAGGACCAAGTCAAAACGCAGGAAAGTCGTCCTGGAGCACCTGCCAGAAGCATGCCAGCGGTGTATTGAAAGGGCAGGCAGCTGCAGTCACCGTCCTCTAGGAGTGCCAAGGTTGCGCCCACAAGCCGGTTTCGTTCTTCGCCGCTCAGAAGCCAACCGCTCTCCCCGGCTGCCGGAGGCGAAGAAGCGGCTACTAGGTGCACCGCTGACGTGAACCGCACTTGTAGGCTGCAAAGAGCGATTTCGGCAGAAAGAAACCGGCAACCGCCGCTTTCCCTGCGGACAGCTGCGGAAAACCGGAATCTGCGTCTCTAGCGGACTGCATCATAGCGAAAAGCTTTTCCAGCGTGTCTCGCAGGGAGAGAGCTTGCCAGCACTGTGCACGCATCCCGCCCTTGCCCAGAAACATGGATTTGCTGAACACTCCAAAAACACTGCTCATTCATAGGCAAGCTTCAAACTGCTGTCAGCCATCTGTGCTCTCTGTTTTCTGCTGTCCTGCTCGTTGTAGAAGAGTGCACAGCTCCACCTGACATTCAGTGCACAGCGAAGTCAATTGCAAAAAACCAGCAGCTGCTCACTCCCAAACACAGGGCGCTGTCTATGTCCTTGCTTCCCGAGAAATTCAGCACAGCACTTCTTCTTTGCAACTCGGAAGCTCAGGGTACGAACAAGAATTCTCCAGATTCGTCTGCATCAGGACCAAGTCAAAACGCAGGAAAGTCGTCCTGGAGCACCTGCCAGAAGCATGCCAGTGGTGAATTGAAAGGGCTGGCAGCTGCAGCCACCGTGTTCTAGCAGTGCCAAGGCTGCGCACACGAGCCGGTTTCGTTCTTCGCCTCTCAGAAGCACACCGCTCTCCCCGGCTGCCGGAGGCGAAGAAGCGGCTACTAGGTGCACCGCTGACGTGAATCGCACTTGTAGGCTGCAAAGCGCGGTTTCGGCAGAAAGAAGACGGCAACCGCCGCTTCCCTGCGGACAGCAGCGGAGAGCCGAAGTCTGCGCCTCTAGCGGACTGCATCATAGCGAAAAGCTTTTCCAGCATGTCTCGCAGGGAGAAAGCTTGCCAACGCAGTGCACGCATCCCGCCCTTGCCAAGAAACATGGATTTGCTGAACACTCCAAAAACACTGCTCATTCATAGGCAAGCTTCAAACTGCTGTCAGACGTCCGTGCTCTCTGTTTTCAGCTGCCCTGCTCGTTGTAGAAGAGTGCACAACTCACCCTGGCATTCAGTGCACAGCGAAGTCAATTGCAAAAAACCAGCAGCTGCTCACTCCCAAACACAGGGCGCTGTCTATGTCCTTGCTTCCCGAGCAACTCAGCGCAGCCCTTCTCTGCATATCGCAAGCTCAATGCACGAACAAGAATTCTCCAGATTCGTGTACATCAGGACCAAGTCAAAACGCAGGAAAGTCGTCCTGGAGCACCTGCCAGAAGTATGCCAGTGGTGAATTGAAAGGGCTGGCAGCTGCAGCCACCGTCCCCTAGCAGTGCCAAGGCTGCGCACACAAGCCGGTTTCGTTCTTCGCCTCTCAGAAGCACACCGCTCTCCCCGGCTGCCGGAGGCGAAGAAGCGGCTACTAGGTGCACCGCTGACGTGAACCGCACTTGTAGGCTGCAAAGCGCGGCTTCGGCAGAAAGAAGCCGGCAACCGCCGCTTTCCCTGCGGACAGCTGCGCAGAGCCGAAGACTGCGTCTCTAGCGGACTGCATCATGGCGAAAAGCTTTTCCAGCGTGTCTCGCAGGGAGAAAGCTTGACAGAACAGTGCAGGCATTCCGCCCTTGCCCAGAAACATGGATCTGCTGAACACTCCAAAAATACTACTCTTTCCTAGGCAAGCTTCAAACTGCTGTCAGACATCAGTGCTATCTGTTTTCTGCTGTCCTGCTCGTTGTAGAAGAGTGCACAGCTCCACCTGACATTCAGTGCACAGCGAAGTCAACTGCAAAAACCAGCAGCTGCTCACTCCCAAACACAAGGCGCTGTCTATGTCCTTGCTTCCCGAGCAACTCAGCGCAGCACTTCTCTGCATATCGCAAGCTCAATGCACGAACAAGAATTCTCCAGATTCGTGTGCATCAGGACCAAGTCAAAACGCAGGAAAGTCGTCCTGGAGCACCTGCCAGAAGTATGCCAGTGGTGAATTGAAAGGGCTGGCAGCAGCAGCCACCGTCCCCTAGCAGTGCCAAGGCTGCGCACACAAGCCGGTTTCGTTCTTCGCCTCTCAGAAGCACACCGCTCTCCCCGGCTGCCGGAGGCGAAGAAGCGGCTACTAGGTGCACCGCTGACGTGAACCGCACTTGTAGGCTGCAAAGCGCGGCTTCGGCAGAAAGAAGCCGGCAACCGCCGCTTTCCTGCGGACCCCTGCGGAGAGCCGGAGTCTGCGTCTCAAGCGGACTGCATCATGGCGGAAAGCTTTTCCAGCGTGTCTCACAGGGAGAAAGCTTGCCAGCACAGTGCACGCATCCCGCCCTTGCCCAGAAACATATATATGCCGAACACTCCAAAAACACTACTCTTTCCTAGGCAAGCTTCAAACTGCTGTCAGCCATCTGTGCTATCTGTTTTCTGCTGTCCTGCTCGTTGTAGAAGAGTGCACAGCTCCACCTGACATTCAGTGCACAGCGAAGTCAACTGCAAAAAACCAGCAGCTGCTCACTCCCAAACACAAGGCGCTGTCTATGTCCTTGGTTCCCGAGCAATTCAGCACAGCCCTTCTTCTTTGCGACTCGGAAGCTCAGGGGACGAACAAGAATTCTCCAGATTCGTGTGCATCAGGACCAAGTCAAAACGCAGGAAAGTCGTCCTGGAGCACCTGCCAGAAGCATGACAGCGGTGTATTGAAAGGGCAGGCAGCTTCAGCCACCGTCCTCTAGCAGTGCCAAGGTTGCGCCCACAAGCCGGTTTCGTTCTCCGCCGCTCAGAAGCCAACCGCTCTCCCCGGCTGCCGGAGGCGAAGAAGCGGCTACTAGGTGCACCGCTGACGTGAACCGCACTTGTAGGCTGCAAAGCGCGTCCTCGGCAGAAAGAAGCCGGCAACCGCCGCTTTCCTGCGGACAGCTGCGGAGAGCCGGAGTCTGAGTCTCTAGCGGACTGCATCATAGCGAAAAGCTTTTCCAGCGTGTCTCGCAGGGAGAAAGCTTGCCAGCACAGTGCACGCATCCCGCCCTTGCCCAGAAACATGGATTTGCTGAACACTCCAAAAACACTACTCTTTCCTAGGCAAGCTTCAAACTGCTGTCAGCCATCTGTGCTATCTGTTTTCTGCTGTCCTGCTCGTTGTAGAAGAGTGCACAGCTCCACCTCTCATTCAGTGCACAGCGAAGTCAACTGCAAAAAACCAGCAGCTGCTCACTCCCAAACACAAGGCGCTGTCTATGTCCTTGCTTCCCGAGCAATTCAGCACAGCCCTTCTTCTTTGCATCTCGGAAGCTCAGGGTACGAACAAGAATTCTCCAGATTCGTCTGCATCAGGACCAAGTCAAAACGCAGGAAAGTCGTCCTGGAGCACCTGCCAGAAGCATGCCAGCGGTGAATTTAAAGGGCTGGCAGCTGCAGCCACCGTCCCCTAGCAGTGCCAAGGCTGCGCACACAAGCCGGTTTCGTTCTTCACCTCTCAGAAGCCAACCGCTCTCCCCGGCTGCCGGAGGCGAAGAAGCGGCTACTAGGTGCACCGCTGACGTGAACCGCACTTGTAGGCTGCAAAGAGTGATTTCGGCAGAAAGACGCCGGCAACCGCCGCTTTCCCTGCGGACAGCTGCGGAAAACCGGAATCTGCGTCTCTAGCGGACTGCATCATAGCGAAAAGCTTTTCCAGCGTGTCTCGCAGGGAGAGAGCTTGCCAGCACTGTGCACGCATCCCGCCCTTGCCCAGAAGCATGGATTTGCTGAACACTCCAAAAACACTGCTCATTCATAGGCAAGCTTCAAACTGCTGTCAGACGTCCGTGCTCTCAGTTTTCAGCTGCCCTGCTCGTTGTAGAAGTGTGCACAGCTCACCCTTGCATTCAGTGCACAGCGAAGTCAATTACAAAAAACCAGCAGCTGCTCACTCCCAAACACAAGGTGCTGTCTATGTCCTTGCTTCCCAAGCAACTCAGCACAGCCCTTCTTCTCTGCATCTCGGAAGCTCAGGGCACGAACAAGAATTCTCCAGATTCGTCAGCATCAGGACCAAGTCAAAATCCAGGAAAGTCGTCCTGGAGCACCTGCCAGAAGCATGCCAGAGGTGAATAGAAAGGGCTGGCAGCTGCAGCCACCGTCTTCTAGCAGTGCCAAGGCTGCGCACACAAACCGGTTTCGTTCTTCGCCTCTCAGAAGCCAACCGCTCTCCCCGGCTGCCGGAGGCGAAGAAGCGGCTATTAGGTGCACCGCTGACGTGAACCGCACTTGTAGGCTGCAAAGCGCGGCTTCGGCAGAAAGAAGCCGGCAACCGCCACTTCCCTGCGGACAGCTTCGGAGAGCCGGAGTCTGCGTCTCAAGCGGACTGCATCATGGCGGAAAGCTTTTCCAGGTTGTCTCGCAGGGAGAAAGCTTGCCAGCACAGTGCACGCATCCCGCCCTTAACCCAGAAACATGGATTTGCTGAACACTCCAAAAACACTACTCTTTCCTAGGCAAGCTTCAAACTGCTGTCAGCCATCAGTGCTCTCTGTTTTCTGCTGTTCTGCTCGTTGTAGAAGAGTGCACAGCTCCACCTGACATTCAGTGCACAGCGAAGTCAACTGCAAAAAACCAGCAGCTGCTCACTCCCAAACACAAGGCGCTGTCTATGTCCTTGCTTCCCGAGCAACTCAGCACAACCCTTCTTTTCTGCAGCTGCCATCGAGTTCTCTGCAACTCGGAAGCTCAGGGCACGAACAAGAATTCTCCAGATTCGTGTGCATCAGGACCAAGTCAAAACGCAGGAAAGTCGTCCTGGAGCACCTGCCAGAAGCATCCCAGAGGTTTACTGAAAGGACTGGCAGCTGCAGCCACCGTCCTCTAGCAGTGCCAAGGCAGCGCACACAAGCCGGTTTCGTTCTTCGCCTCTAAGAAGCCAACCGGTCTCCCCGGCTGCCGGAGGCGAAGAAGCGGCTACTAGGTGCACCGCTGACGTGAACCGCACTTGTAGGCTGCAAAGCGCGGCTTCGGCAGAAAGAAGCCGGCAACCGCCGCTTTCCCTGCGGACAGCTGCGCAGAGCCGAAGACTGCGTCTCTAGCGGACTGCATCATGGCGAAAAGCATTTCCAGCGTGTCTCGCAGGGAGAAAGCTTGACAGAACAGTGCAGGCATTCCGCCCTTGCCCAGAAACATGGATCTGCTGAACACTCCAAAAATACTACTCTTTCCTAGGCAAGCTTCAAACTGCTGTCAGCCATCTGTGCTATCTGTTTTCTGCTGTCCTGCTCGTTGTAGAAGAGTGCACAGCTCCACCTCTCATTCAGTGCACAGCGAAGTCAACTGCAAAAAACCAGCAGCTGCTCACTCCCAAACACAAGGCGCTGTCTATGTCCTTGCTTCCCGAGCAATTCAGCACAGCCCTTCTTCTTTGCAACTCGGAAGCTCAGGGTACGAACAAGAATTCTCCAGATTCGTCTGCATCAGGACCAAGTCAAAACGCAGGAAAGTCGTCCTGGAGCACCTGCCAGAAGCATGCCAGCGGTGAATTTAAAGGGCTGGCAGCTGCAGCCACCGTCCCCTAGCAGTGCCAAGGCTGCGCACACAAGCCGGTTTCGTTCTTCGCCTCTCAGAAGCACACCGCTCTCCCCGGCTGCCGGAGGCGAAGAAGCGGCTACTAGGTGCACCGCTGACGTGAACCGCACTTGTAGGCTGCAAAGAGCGATTTCGGCAGAAAGAAACCGGCAACCGCCGCTTTCCCTGCGGACAGCTGCGGAAAACCGGAATCTGCGTCTCTAGCGGACTGAATCATAGCGAAAAGCTTTTCCAGCGTGTCTCGGAGGGAGAAAGCTTGCCAGCACTGTGCACGCATCCCGCCCTTGCCCAGAAGCATGGATTTGCTGAACACTCCAAAAACACTGCTCATTCATAGGCAAGCTTCAAACTGCTGTCAGACGTCCGTGCTCTCAGTTTTCAGCTGCCCTGCTCGTTGTAGAAGTGTGCACAGCTCACCCTGGCATTCAGTGCACAGCGAAGTCAATTACAAAAAACCAGCAGCTGCTCACTCCCAAACACAAGGTGCTGTCTATGTCCTTGCTTCCCAAGCAACTCAGCACAGCCCTTCTTCTCTGCATCTCGGAAGCTAAGGGCACGAACAAGAATTCTCCAGATTCGTCTGCATCAGGACCAAGTCAAAATCCAGGAAAGTCGTCCTGGAGCACCTGCCAGAAGCATGCCAGAGGTGAATAGAAAGGGCTGGCAGCTGCAGCCACCGTCTTCTAGCAGTGCCAAGGCTGCGCACACAAACCGGTTTCGTTCTTCGCCTCTCAGAAGCCAACCGCTCTCCCCGGCTGCCGGAGGCGAAGAAGCGGCTACTAGGTGCACCGCTGACGTGAACCGCACTTGTAGGCTGCAAAGCGCGGCTTCGGCAGAAAGAAGCCGGCAACCGCCACTTCCCTGCGGACAGCTTCGGAGAGCCGGAGTCTGCGTCTCAAGCGGACTGCATCATGGCGAAAAGCTTTTCCAGGTTGTCTCGCAGGGAGAAAGCTTGCCAGCACAGTGCACGCATCCCGCCCTTAACCCAGAAACATGGATTTGCTGAACACTCCAAAAACACTACTCTTTCCTAGGCAAGCTTCAAACTGCTCTCAGCCATCAGTGCTCTCTGTTTTCTGCTGTTCTGCTCGTTGTAGAAGAGTGCACAGCTCCACCTGACATTCAGTGCACAGCGAAGTCAACTGCAAAAAACCAGCAGCTGCTCACTCCCAAACACAAGGCGCTGTCTATGTCCTTGCTTCCCGAGCAACTCAGCACAACCCTTCTTTTCTGCAGCTGCCATCGAGTTCTCTGCAACTCGGAAGCTCAGGGCACGAACAAGAATTCTCCAGATTCGTGTGCATCAGGACCAAGTCAAAACGCAGGAAAGTCGTCCTGGAGCACCTGCCAGAAGCATCCCAGAGGTTTACTGAAAGGACTGGCAGCTGCAGCCACCGTCCTCTAGCAGTGCCAAGGCAGCGCACACAAGCCGGTTTCGTTCTTCGCCTCTAAGAAGCCAACCGGTCTCCCCGGCTGCCGGAGGCGAAGAAGCGGCTACTAGGTGCACCGCTGACGTGAACCGCACTTGTAGGCTGCAAAGCGCGGCTTCGGCAGAAAGAAGCCGGCAACCGCCGCTTTCCCTGCGGACAGCTGCGCAGAGCCGAAGTCTGCGTCTCTAGCGGACTGCATCATGGCGAAAAGCTTTTCCAGCGTGTCTCGCAGGGAGAAAGCTTGACAGAACAGTGCAGGCATTCCGCCCTTGCCCAGAAACATGGATCTGCTGAACACTCCAAAAATACTACTCTTTCCTAGGCAAGCTTCAAACTGCTGTCAGACATCAGTGCTCTCTGTTTTGTGGTGTCCTGCACGTTGCAGAAGAGTGCACAGCTCCACCTGACATTCAGTGCACAGCGAAGTCAACTGCAAAAACCAGCAGCTGCTCACTCCCAAACACAAGGCGCTGTCTATGTCCTTGCTTCCCGAGCAACTCAGCGCAGCCCTTCTCTGCATATCGCAAGCTCAATGCACGAACAAGAATTCTCCAGATTCGTGTGCATCAGGACCAAGTCAAAACGCAGGAAAGTCGTCCTGGAGCACCTGCCAGAAGCATGCCAGTGGTGAATTGAAAGGGCTGGCAGCTGCAGCCACCGTCCCCTAGCAGTGCCAAGGCTGCGCACACAAGCCGGTTTCGTTCTTCGCCTCTCAGAAGCACACCGCTCTCCCCGGCTGCCGGAGGCGAAGAAGCGGCTACTAGGTGCACCGCTGACGTGAACCGCACTTTTAGGCTGCAAAGCGCGGCTTCGGCAGAAAGAAGCCGGCAACCGCCGCTTCCCTGCGGACACCTGCGGAGAGCCGGAGTCTGCGTCTCAAGCGGACTGCATCATGGCGGAAAGCTTTTCCAGCGTGTCTCACAGGGAGAAAGCTTGCCAGCACAGTGCACGCATCCCGCCCTTGCCCAGAAACATATATATGCCGAACACTCCAAAAACACTACTCTTTCCTAGGCAAGCTTCAAACTGCTGTCAGCCATCTGTGCTATCTGTTTTCTGCTGTCCTGCTCGTTGTAGAAGAGTGCACAGCTCCACCTGACATTCAGTGCACAGCGAAGTCAACTGCAAAAAACCAGCAGCTGCTCACTCCCAAACACAAGGCGCTGTCTATGTCCTTGGTTCCCGAGCAATTCAGCACAGCCCTTCTTCTTTGCGACTCGGAAGCTCAGGGTACGAACAAGAATTCTCCAGATTCGTCTGCATCAGGACCAAGTCAAAACGCAGGAAAGTCGTCCTGGAGCACCTGCCAGAAGCATGCCAGCGGTGTATTGAAAGGGCAGGCAGCTGCAGTCACCGTCCTCTAGGAGTGCCAAGGTTGCGCCCACAAGCCGGTTTCGTTCTTCGCCGCTCAGAAGCCAACCGCTCTCCCCGGCTGCCGGAGGCGAAGAAGCGGCTACTAGGTGCACCGCTGACGTGAACCGCACTTGTAGGCTGCAAAGAGCGATTTCGGCAGAAAGAAACCGGCAACCGCCGCTTTCCCTGCGGACAGCTGCGGAAAACCGGAATCTGCGTCTCTAGCGGACTGCATCATAGCGAAAAGCTTTTCCAGCGTGTCTCGCAGGGAGAGAGCTTGCCAGCACTGTGCACGCATCCCGCCCTTGCCCAGAAACATGGATTTGCTGAACACTCCAAAAACACTGCTCATTCATAGGCAAGCTTCAAACTGCTGTCAGACGTCCGTGCTCTCAGTTTTCAGCTGCCCTGCTCGTTGTGGAAGTGTGCACAGCTCACCCTGGCATTCAGTGCACAGCGAAGTCAATTACAAAAAACCAGCAGCTGCTCACTCCCAAACACAAGGTGCTGTCTATGTCCTTGCTTCCCAAGCAACTCAGCACAGCCCTTCTTCTCTGCATCTCGGAAGCTCAGGGCACGAACAAGAATTCTCCAGATTCGTCTGCATCAGGACCAAGTCAAAATCCAGGAAAGTCGTCCTGGAGCACCTGCCAGAAGCATGCCAGAGGTGAATAGAAAGGGCTGGCAGCTGCAGCCACCGTCTTCTAGCAGTGCCAAGGCTGCGCACACAAACCGGTTTCGTTCTTCGCCTCTCAGAAGCCAACCGCTCTCCCCGGCTGCCGGAGGCGAAGAAGCGGCTACTAGGTGCACCGCTGACGTGAACCGCACTTGTAGGCTGCAAAGCGCGGCTTCGGCAGAAAGAAGCCGGCAACCGCCGCTTCCCTGCGGACACCTGCGGAGAGCCGGAGTCTGCGTCTCAAGCGGACTGCATCATGGCGGAAAGCTTTTCCAGCGTGTCTCACAGGGAGAAAGCTTGCCAGCACAGTGCACGCATCACGCCCTTGCCCAGAAACATATATATGCCGAACACTCCAAAAACACTACTCTTTCCTAGGCAAGCTTCAAACTGCTGTCAGCCATCTGTGCTATCTGTTTTCTGCTGTCCTGCTCGTTGTAGAAGAGTGCACAGCTCCACCTGACATTCAGTGCACAGCGAAGTCAATTGCAAAAAACCAGCAGCTGCTCACTCCCAAACACAAGGCGCTGTCTATGTCCTTGGTTCCCGAGCAATTCAGCACAGCCCTTCTTCTTTGCGACTCGGAAGCTCAGGGTACGAACAAGAATTCTCCAGATTCGTCTGCATCAGGACCAAGTCAAAACGCAGGAAAGTCGTCCTGGAGCACCTGCCAGAAGCATCCCAGAGGTTTACTGAAAGGACTGGCAGCTGCAGCCACCGTCCTCTAGCAGTGCCAAGGCAGCGCACACAAGCCGGTTTCGTTCTTCGCCTCTAAGAAGCCAACCGGTCTCCCCGGCTGCCGGAGGCGAAGAAGCGGCTACTAGGTGCACCGCTGACGTGAACCGCACTTGTAGGCTGCAAAGCGCGGCTTCGGCAGAAAGAAGCCGGCAACCGCCGCTTTCCCTGCGGACAGCTGCGCAGAGCCGAAGTCTGCGTCTCTAGCGGACTGCATCATGGCGAAAAGCTTTTCCAGCGTGTCTCGCAGGGAGAAAGCTTGACAGAACAGTGCAGGCATTCCGCCCTTGCCCAGAAACATGGATCTGCTGAACACTCCAAAAATACTACTCTTTCCTAGGCAAGCTTCAAACTGCTGTCAGACATCAGTGCTCTCTGTTTTGTGGTGTCCTGCTCGTTGCAGAAGAGTGCACAGCTCCACCTGACATTCAGTGCACAGCGAAGTCAACTGCAAAAACCAGCAGCTGCTCACTCCCAAACACAAGGCGCTGTCTATGTCCTTGCTTCCCGAGCAACTCAGCGCAGCCCTTCTCTGCATATCGCAAGCTCAATGCACGAACAAGAATTCTCCAGATTCGTCTGCATCAGGACCAAGTCAAAACGCAGGAAAGTCGTCCTGGAGCACCTGCCAGAAGCATGCCAGCGGTGTATTGAAAGGGCAGGCAGCTGCAGCCACCGTCCTCTAGCAGTGCCAAGGTTGCGCCCACAAGCCGGTTTCGTTCTCCGCCGCTCAGAAGCCAACCGCTCTCCCCGGCTGCCGGAGGCGAAGAAGCGGCTACTAGGTGCACCGCTGACGTGAACCGCACTTGTAGGCTGCAAAGCGCGTCCTCGGCAGAAAGAAGCCGGCAACCGCCGCTTTCCTGCGGACAGCTGCGGAGAGCTGGAGTCTGCGTCTTAAGCGGATTGCATCATGGCGAAAAGCTTTGCCAGCGTGTCTCGCAGGGAGAAAGCTTGCCAGCACAGTGCACGCATCCCGCCCTTGCCCAGAAACATGGATTTGCTGAACACTCCAAAAACACTACTCTTTCCTAGGCAAGCTTCAAACTGCTGTCAGCCATCTGTGCTATCTGTTTTCTGCTGTCCTGCTCGTTGTAGAAGAGTGCACAGCTCCACATCTCATTCAGTGCACAGCGAAGTCAACTGCAAAAAACCAGCAGCTGCTCACTCCCAAACACAAGGCGCTGTCTATGTCCTTGGTTCCCGAGCAATTCAGCACAGCCCTTCTTCTTTGCATCTCGGAAGCTCAGGGTACGAACAAGAATTCTCCAGATTCGTCTGCATCAGGACCAAGTCAAAACGCAGGAAAGTCGTCCTGGAGCACCTGCCAGAAGCATGCCAGCGGTGAATTTAAAGGGCTGGCACTTGCAGCCACCGTCCCCTAGCAGTGCCAAGGCTGCGCACACAAGCCGGTTTCGTTCTTCGCCTCTCAGAAGCACACCGCTCTCCCCGGCTGCCGGAGGCGAAGAAGCGGCTACTAGGTGCACCGCTGACGTGAACCGCACTTTTAGGCTGCAAAGCGCGGCTTCGGCAGAAAGAAGCCGGCAACCGCAGCTTCCCTGCGGACACCTGCGGAGAGCCGGAGTCTGCGTCTCAAGCGGACTGCATCATGGCGGAAAGCTTTTCCAGCGTGTCTCGCAGGGAGAAAGCTTGCCAGCACAGTGCACGCATCCCGCCCTTGCCCAGAAACATGGATTTGCTGAACACTCCAAAAACACTACTCTTTCCTAGGCAAGCTTCAAACTGCTGTCAGCCATCTGTGCTATCTGTTTTCTGCTGTCCTGCTCGTTGTAGAAGAGTGCACAGCTCCACCTCTCATTCAGTGCACAGCGAAGTCAACTGCAAAAAACCAGCAGCTGCTCACTCCCAAACACAAGGCGCTGTCTATGTCCTTGCTTCCCGAGCAATTCAGCACAGCCCTTCTTCTTTGCATCTCGGAAGCTCAGGGTACGAACAAGAATTCTCCAGATTCGTCTGCATCAGGACCAAGTCAAAACGCAGGAAAGTCGTCCTGGAGCACCTGCCAGAAGCATGCCAGCGGTGAATTTAAAGGGCTGGCAGCTGCAGCCACCGTCCCCTAGCAGTGCCAAGGCTGCGCACACAAGCCGGTTTCGTTCTTCGCCTCTCAGAAGCACACCGCTCTCCCCGGCTGCCGGAGGCGAAGAAGCGGCTACTAGGTGCACCGCTGACGTGAACCGCACTTGTAGGCTGCAAAGAGCGATTTCGGCAGAAAGAAACCGGCAACCGCCGCTTTCCCTGCGGACAGCTGCGGAAAACCGGAATCTGCGTCTCTAGCGGACTGCATCATAGCGAAAAGCTTTTCCAGCGTGTCTCGCAGGGAGAGAGCTTGCCAGCACTGTGCACGCATCCCGCCCTTGCCCAGAAACATGGATTTGCTGAACACTCCAAAAACACTGCTCATTCATAGGCAAGCTTCAAACTGCTGTCAGACGTCCGTGCTCTCAGTTTTCAGCTGCCCTGCTCGTTGTAGAAGTGTGCACAGCTCACCCTGGCATTCAGTGCACAGCGAAGTCAATTACAAAAAACCAGCAGCTGCTCACTCCCAAACACAAGGTGCTGTCTATGTCCTTGCTTCCCAAGCAACTCAGCACAGCCCTTCTTCTCTGCATCTCGGAAGCTCAGGGCACGAACAAGAATTCTCCAGATTCGTCTGCATCAGGACCAAGTCAAAATCCAGGAAAGTCGTCCTGGAGCACCTGCCAGAAGCATGCCAGAGGTGAATAGAAAGGGCTGGCAGCTGCAGCCACCGTCTTCTAGCAGTGCCAAGGCTGCGCACACAAACCGGTTTCGTTCTTCGCCTCTCAGAAGCCAACCGCTCTCCCCGGCTGCCGGAGGCGAAGAAGCGGCTACTAGGTGCACCGCTGACGTGAACCGCACTTTTAGGCTGCAAAGCGCGGCTTCGGCAGAAAGAAGCCGGCAACCGCCACTTCCCTGCGGACAGCTGCGGAGAGCCGGAGTCTGCGTCTCAAGCGGACTGCATCATGGCGGAAAGCTTTTCCAGGTTGTCTCGCAGGGAGAAAGCTTGCCAGCACAGTGCACGCATCCCGCCCTTAACCCAGAAACATGGATTTGCTGAACACTCCAAAAACACTACTCTTTCCTAGGCAAGCTTCAAACTGCTGTCAGCCATCAATGCTCTCTGTTTTCTGCTGTTCTGCTCGTTGTAGAAGAGTGCACAGCTCCACCTGACATTCAGTGCACAGCGAAGTCAACTGCAAAAAACCAGCAGCTGCTCACTCCCAAACACAAGGCGCTGTCTATGTCCTTGCTTCCCGAGCAACTCAACACAACCCTTCTTTTCTGCAGCTGCCATCGAGTTCTCTGCAACTCGGAAGCTCAGGGCACGAACAAGAATTCTCCAGATTCGTGTGCATCAGGACCAAGTCAAAACGCAGGAAAGTCGTCCTGGAGCACCTGCCAGAAGCTTCCCAGAGGTTTACTGAAAGGACTGGCAGCTGCAGCCACCGTCCTCTAGCAGTGCCAAGGCAGCGCACACAAGCCGGTTTCGTTCTTCGCCTCTAAGAAGCCAACCGGTCTCCCCGGCTGCCGGAGGCGAAGAAGCGGCTACTAGGTGCACCGCTGACGTGAACCGCACTTGTAGGCAAGCTTCAAACTGCTGTCAGACATCAGTGCTCTCTGTTTTGTGGTGTCCTGCTCGTTGCAGAAGAGTGCACAGCTCCACCTGACATTCAGTGCACAGCGAAGTCAACTGCAAAAACCAGCAGCTGCTCACTCCCAAACACAAGGCGCTGTCTATGTCCTTGCTTCCCGAGCAACTCAGCGCAGCCCTTCTCTGCATATCGCAAGCTCAATGCACGAACAAGAATTCTCCAGATTCGTCTGCATCAGGACCAAGTCAAAACGCAGGAAAGTCGTCCTGGAGCACCTGCCAGAAGCATGCCAGTGGTGAATTGAAAGGGCTGGCAGCTGCAGCCACCGTCCCCTAGCAGTGCCAAGGCTGCGCACACAAGCCGGTTTCGTTCTTCGCCTCTCAGAAGCACACCGCTCTCCCCGTCTGCCGGAGGCGAAGAAGCGGCTACTAGGTGCACCGCTGACGTGAACCGCACTTGTAGGCTGCAAAGCGCGGCTTCGGCAGAAAGAAACCGGCAACCGCCGCTTCCCTGCGGACACCTGCGGAGAGCCGGAGTCTGCGTCTCAAGCGGACTGCATCATGGCGGAAAGCTTTTCCAGCGTGTCTCACAGGGAGAAAGCTTGCCAGCACAGTGCACGCATCACGCCCTTGCCCAGAAACATATATATGCCGAACACTCCAAAAACACTACTCTTTCCTAGGCAAGCTTCAAACTGCTGTCAGCCATCTGTGCTATCTGTTTTCTGCTGTCCTGCTCGTTGTAGAAGAGTGCACAGCTCCACCTGACATTCAGTGCACAGCGAAGTCAACTGCAAAAAACCAGCAGCTGCTCACTCCCAAACACAAGGCGCTGTCTATGTCCTTGGTTCCCGAGCAATTCAGCACAGCCCTTCTTCTTTGCGACTCGGAAGCTCAGGGTACGAACAAGAATTCTCCAGATTCGTCTGCATCAGGACCAAGTCAAAACGCAGGAAAGTCGTCCTGGAGCACCTGCCAGAAGCATCCCAGAGGTTTACTGAAAGGACTGGCAGCTGCAGCCACCGTCCTCTAGCAGTGCCAAGGCAGCGCACACAAGCCGGTTTCGTTCTTCGCCTCTAAGAAGCCAACCGGTCTCCCCGGCTGCCGGAGGCGAAGAAGCGGCTACTAGGTGCACCGCTGACGTGAACCGCACTTGTAGGCTGCAAAGCGCGGCTTCGGCAGAAAGAAGCCGGCAACCGCCGCTTTCCCTGCGGACAGCTGCGCAGAGCCGAAGTCTGCGTCTCTAGCGGACTGCATCATGGCGAAAAGCTTTTCCAGCGTGTCTCGCAGGGAGAAAGCTTGACAGAACAGTGCAGGCATTCCGCCCTTGCCCAGAAACATGGATCTGCTGAACACTCCAAAAATACTACTCTTTCCTAGGCAAGCTTCAAACTGCTGTCAGACATCAGTGCTCTCTGTTTTGTGGTGTCCTGCTCGTTGCAGAAGAGTGCACAGCTCCACCTGACATTCAGTGCACAGCGAAGTCAACTGCAAAAACCAGCAGCTGCTCACTCCCAAACACAAGGCGCTGTCTATGTCCTTGCTTCCCGAGCAACTCAGCGCAGCCCTTCTCTGCATATCGCAAGCTCAATGCACGAACAAGAATTCTCCAGATTCGTGTGCATCAGGACCAAGTCAAAACGCAGGAAAGTCGTCCTGGAGCACCTGCCAGAAGCATGCCAGCGGTGTATTGAAAGGGCAGGCAGCTGCAGCCACCGTCCTCTAGCAGTGCCAAGGTTGCGCCCACAAGCCGGTTTCGTTCTCCGCCGCTCAGAAGCCAACCGCTCTCCCCGGCTGCCGGAGGCGAAGAAGCGGCTACTAGGTGCACCGCTGACGTGAACCGCACTTGTAGGCTGCAAAGCGCGTCCTCGGCAGAAAGAAGCCGGCAACCGCCGCTTTCCTGCGGACAGCTGCGGAGAGCTGGAGTCTGCGTCTTAAGCGGATTGCATCATGGCGAAAAGCTTTGCCAGCGTGTCTCGCAGGGAGAAAGCTTGCCAGCACAGTGCACGCATCCCGCCCTTGCCCAGAAACATGGATTTGCTGAACACTCCAAAAACACTGCTCATTCATAGGCAAGCTTCAAACTGCTGTCAGACGTCCGTGCTCTCAGTTTTCAGCTGCCCTGCTCGTTGTAGAAGTGTGCACAGCTCACCCTGGCATTCAGTGCACAGCGAAGTCAATTACAAAAAACCAGCAGCTGCTCACTCCCAAACACAAGGTGCTGTCTATGTCCTTGCTTCCCAAGCAACTCAGCACAGCCCTTCTTCTCTGCATCTCGGAAGCTCAGGGCACGAACAAGAATTCTCCAGATTCGTCTGCATCAGGACCAAGTCAAAATCCAGGAAAGTCGTCCTGGAGCACCTGCCAGAAGCATGCCAGAGGTGAATAGAAAGGGCTGGCAGCTGCAGCCACCGTCTTCTAGCAGTGCCAAGGCTGCGCACACAAACCGGTTTCGTTCTTCGCCTCTCAGAAGCCAACCGCTCTCCCCGGCTGCCGGAGGCGAAGAAGCGGCTACTAGGTGCACCGCTGACGTGAACCGCACTTGTAGGCTGCAAAGCGCGGCTTCGGCAGAAAGAAGCCGGCAACCGCCACTTCCCTGCGGACAGCTGCGGAGAGCCGGAGTCTGCGTCTCAAGCGGACTGCATCATGGCGGAAAGCTTTTCCAGCGTGTCTCGCAGGGAGAAAGCTTGCCAGCACAGTGCACGCATCCCGCCCTTAACCCAGAAACATGGATTTGCTGAACACTCCAAAAACACTACTCTTTCCTAGGCAAGCTTCAAACTGCTGTCAGCCATCAGTGCTCTCTGTTTTCTGCTGTTCTGCTCGTTGTAGAAGAGTGCACAGCTCCACCTGACATTCAGTGCACAGCGAAGTCAACTGCAAAAAACCAGCAGCTGCTCACTCCCAAACACAAGGCGCTGTCTATGTCCTTGCTTCCCGAGCAACTCAACACAACCCTTCTTTTCTGCAGCTGCCATCGAGTTCTCTGCAACTCGGAAGCTCAGGGCACGAACAAGAATTCTCCAGATTCGTGTGCATCAGGACCAAGTCAAAACGCAGGAAAGTCGTCCTGGAGCACCTGCCAGAAGCTTCCCAGAGGTTTACTGAAAGGACTGGCAGCTGCAGCCACCGTCCTCTAGCAGTGCCAAGGCAGCGCACACAAGCCGGTTTCGTTCTTCGCCTCTAAGAAGCCAACCGGTCTCCCCGGCTGCCGGAGGCGAAGAAGCGGCTACTAGGTGCACCGCTGACGTGAACCGCACTTGTAGGCAAGCTTCAAACTGCTGTCAGACATCAGTGCTCTCTGTTTTGTGGTGTCCTGCTCGTTGCAGAAGAGTGCACAGCTCCACCTGACATTCAGTGCACAGCGAAGTCAACTGCAAAAACCAGCAGCTGCTCACTCCCAAACACAAGGCGCTGTCTATGTCCTTGCTTCCCGAGCAACTCAGCGCAGCCCTTCTCTGCATATCGCAAGCTCAATGCACGAACAAGAATTCTCCAGATTCGTGTGCATCAGGACCAAGTCAAAACGCAGGAAAGTCGTCCTGGAGCACCTGCCAGAAGCATGCCAGTGGTGAATTGAAAGGGCTGGCAGCTGCAGCCACCGTCCCCTAGCAGTGCCAAGGCTGCGCACACAAGCCGGTTTCGTTCTTCGCCTCTCAGAAGCACACCGCTCTCCCCGTCTGCCGGAGGCGAAGAAGCGGCTACTAGGTGCACCGCTGACGTGAACCGCACTTGTAGGCTGCAAAGCGCGGCTTCGGCAGAAAGAAGCCGGCAACCGCCGCTTCCCTGCGGACACCTGCGGAGAGCCGGAGTCTGCGTCTCAAGCGGACTGCATCATGGCGGAAAGCTTTTCCAGCGTGTCTCACAGGGAGAAAGCTTGCCAGCACAGTGCACGCATCCCGCCCTTGCCCAGAAACATATATATGCCGAACACTCCAAAAACACTACTCTTTCCTAGGCAAGCTTCAAACTGCTGTCAGCCATCTGTGCTATCTGTTTTCTGCTGTCCTGCTCGTTGTAGAAGAGTGCACAGCTCCACCTGACATTCAGTGCACAGCGAAGTCAACTGCAAAAAACCAGCAGCTGCTCACTCCCAAACACAAGGCGCTGTCTATGTCCTTGGTTCCCGAGCAATTCAGCACAGCCCTTCTTCTTTGCGACTCGGAAGCTCAGGGTACGAACAAGAATTCTCCAGATTCGTCTGCATCAGGACCAAGTCAAAACGCAGGAAAGTCGTCCTGGAGCACCTGCCAGAAGCATGCCAGCGGTGTATTGAAAGGGCAGGCAGCTGCAGTCACCGTCCTCTAGGAGTGCCAAGGTTGCGCCCACAAGCCGGTTTCGTTCTTCGCCGCTCAGAAGCCAACCGCTCTCCCCGGCTGCCGGAGGCGAAGAAGCGGCTACTAGGTGCACCGCTGACGTGAACCGCACTTGTAGGCTGCAAAGAGCGATTTCGGCAGAAAGAAACCGGCAACCGCCGCTTTCCCTGCGGACAGCTGCGGAAAACCGGAATCTGCGTCTCTAGCGGACTGCATCATAGCGAAAAGCTTTTCCAGCGTGTCTCGCAGGGAGAGAGCTTGCCAGCACTGTGCACGCATCCCGCCCTTGCCCAGAAACATGGATTTGCTGAACACTCCAAAAACACTGCTCATTCATAGGCAAGCTTCAAACTGCTGTCAGACGTCCGTGCTCTCAGTTTTCAGCTGCCCTGCTCGTTGTGGAAGTGTGCACAGCTCACCCTGGCATTCAGTGCACAGCGAAGTCAATTACAAAAAACCAGCAGCTGCTCACTCCCAAACACAAGGTGCTGTCTATGTCCTTGCTTCCCAAGCAACTCAGCACAGCCCTTCTTCTCTGCATCTCGGAAGCTCAGGGCACGAACAAGAATTCTCCAGATTCGTCTGCATCAGGACCAAGTCAAAATCCAGGAAAGTCGTCCTGGAGCACCTGCCAGAAGCATGCCAGAGGTGAATAGAAAGGGCTGGCAGCTGCAGCCACAGTCTTCTAGCAGTGCCAAGGCTGCGCACACAAACCGGTTTCGTTCTTCGCCTCTCAGAAGCCAACCGCTCTCCCCGGCTGCCGGAGGCGAAGAAGCGGCTACTAGGTGCACCGCTGACGTGAACCGCACTTGTAGGCTGCAAAGCGCGGCTTCGGCAGAAAGAAGCCGGCAACCGCCGCTTCCCTGCGGACACCTGCGGAGAGCCGGAGTCTGCGTCTCAAGCGGACTGCATCATGGCGGAAAGCTTTTCCAGGTTGTCTCGCAGGGAGAAAGCTTGCCAGCACAGTGCACGCATCCCGCCCTTAACCCAGAAACATGGATTTGCTGAACACTCCAAAAACACTACTCTTTCCTAGGCAAGCTTCAAACTGCTGTCAGCCATCAGTGCTCTCTGTTTTCTGCTGTTCTGCTCGTTGTAGAAGAGTGCACAGCTCCACCTGACATTCAGTGCACAGCGAAGTCAACTGCAAAAAACCAGCAGCTGCTCACTCCCAAACACAAGGCGCTGTCTATGTCCTTGCTTCCCGAGCAACTCAGCACAACCCTTCTTTTCTGCAGCTACCATCGAGTTCTCTGCAACTCGGAAGCTCAGGGCACGAACAAGAATTCTCCAGATTCGTGTGCATCAGGACCAAGTCAAAACGCAGGAAAGTCGTCCTGGAGCACCTGCCAGAAGCATCCCAGAGGTTTACTGAAAGGACTGGCAGCTGCAGCCACCGTCCTCTAGCAGTGCCAAGGCAGCGCACACAAGCCGGTTTCGTTCTTCGCCTCTAAGAAGCCAACCGGTCTCCCCGGCTGCCGGAGGCGAAGAAGCGGCTACTAGGTGCACCGCTGACGTGAACCGCACTTGTAGGCTGCAAAGCGCGGCTTCGGCAGAAAGAAGCCGGCAACCGCCGCTTTCCCTGCGGACAGCTGCGCAGAGCCGAAGACTGCGTCTCTAGCGGACTGCATCATGGCGAAAAGCATTTCCAGCGTGTCTCGCAGGGAGAAAGCTTGACAGAACAGTGCAGGCATTCCGCCCTTGCCCAGAAACATGGATCTGCTGAACACTCCAAAAATACTACTCTTTCCTAGGCAAGCTTCAAACTGCTGTCAGCCATCTGTGCTATCTGTTTTCTGCTGTCCTGCTCGTTGTAGAAGAGTGCACAGCTCCACCTCTCATTCAGTGCACAGCGAAGTCAACTGCAAAAAACCAGCAGCTGCTCACTCCCAAACACAAGGCGCTGTCTATGTCCTTGCTTCCCGAGCAATTCAGCACAGCCCTTCTTCTTTGCAACTCGGAAGCTCAGGGTACGAACAAGAATTCTCCAGATTCGTCTGCATCAGGACCAAGTCAAAACGCAGGAAAGTCGTCCTGGAGCACCTGCCAGAAGCATGCCAGCGGTGAATTTAAAGGGCTGGCAGCTGCAGCCACCGTCCCCTAGCAGTGCCAAGGCTGCGCACACAAGCCGGTTTCGTTCTTCGCCTCTCAGAAGCACACCGCTCTCCCCGGCTGCCGGAGGCGAAGAAGCGGCTACTAGGTGCACCGCTGACGTGAACCGCACTTGTAGGCTGCAAAGAGCGATTTCGGCAGAAAGAAACCGGCAACCGCCGCTTTCCCTGCGGACAGCTGCGGAAAACCGGAATCTGCGTCTCTAGCGGACTGAATCATAGCGAAAAGCTTTTCCAGCGTGTCTCGGAGGGAGAAAGCTTGCCAGCACTGTGCACGCATCCCGCCCTTGCCCAGAAGCATGGATTTGCTGAACACTCCAAAAACACTGCTCATTCATAGGCAAGCTTCAAACTGCTGTCAGACGTCCGTGCTCTCAGTTTTCAGCTGCCCTGCTCGTTGTAGAAGTGTGCACAGCTCACCCTGGCATTCAGTGCACAGCGAAGTCAATTACAAAAAACCAGCAGCTGCTCACTCCCAAACACAAGGTGCTGTCTATGTCCTTGCTTCCCAAGCAACTCAGCACAGCCCTTCTTCTCTGCATCTCGGAAGCTAAGGGCACGAACAAGAATTCTCCAGATTCGTCTGCATCAGGACCAAGTCAAAATCCAGGAAAGTCGTCCTGGAGCACCTGCCAGAAGCATGCCAGAGGTGAATAGAAAGGGCTGGCAGCTGCAGCCACCGTCTTCTAGCAGTGCCAAGGCTGCGCACACAAACCGGTTTCGTTCTTCGCCTCTCAGAAGCCAACCGCTCTCCCCGGCTGCCGGAGGCGAAGAAGCGGCTACTAGGTGCACCGCTGACGTGAACCGCACTTGTAGGCTGCAAAGCGCGGCTTCGGCAGAAAGAAGCCGGCAACCGCCACTTCCCTGCGGACAGCTTCGGAGAGCCGGAGTCTGCGTCTCAAGCGGACTGCATCATGGCGGAAAGCTTTTCCAGGTTGTCTCGCAGGGAGAAAGCTTGCCAGCACAGTGCACGCATCCCGCCCTTAACCCAGAAACATGGATTTGCTGAACACTCCAAAAACACTACTCTTTCCTAGGCAAGCTTCAAACTGCTGTCAGCCATCAGTGCTCTCTGTTTTCTGCTGTTCTGCTCGTTGTAGAAGAGTGCACAGCTCCACCTGACATTCAGTGCACAGCGAAGTCAACTGCAAAAAACCAGCAGCTGCTCACTCCCAAACACAAGGCGCTGTCTATGTCCTTGCTTCCCGAGCAACTCAGCACAACCCTTCTTTTCTGCAGCTGCCATCGAGTTCTCTGCAACTCGGAAGCTCAGGGCACGAACAAGAATTCTCCAGATTCGTGTGCATCAGGACCAAGTCAAAACGCAGGAAAGTCGTCCTGGAGCACCTGCCAGAAGCATCCCAGAGGTTTACTGAAAGGACTGGCAGCTGCAGCCACCGTCCTCTAGCAGTGCCAAGGCAGCGCACACAAGCCGGTTTCGTTCTTCGCCTCTAAGAAGCCAACCGGTCTCCCCGGCTGCCGGAGGCGAAGAAGCGGCTACTAGGTGCACCGCTGACGTGAACCGCACTTGTAGGCTGCAAAGCGCGGCTTCGGCAGAAAGAAGCCGGCAACCGCCGCTTTCCCTGCGGACAGCTGCGCAGAGCCGAAGTCTGCGTCTCTAGCGGACTGCATCATGGCGAAAAGCTTTTCCAGCGTGTCTCGCAGGGAGAAAGCTTGACAGAACAGTGCAGGCATTCCGCCCTTGCCCAGAAACATGGATCTGCTGAACACTCCAAAAATACTACTCTTTCCTAGGCAAGCTTCAAACTGCTGTCAGACATCAGTGCTCTCTGTTTTGTGGTGTCCTGCACGTTGCAGAAGAGTGCACAGCTCCACCTGACATTCAGTGCACAGCGAAGTCAACTGCAAAAACCAGCAGCTGCTCACTCCCAAACACAAGGCGCTGTCTATGTCCTTGCTTCCCGAGCAACTCAGCGCAGCCCTTCTCTGCATATCGCAAGCTCAATGCACGAACAAGAATTCTCCAGATTCGTGTGCATCAGGACCAAGTCAAAACGCAGGAAAGTCGTCCTGGAGCACCTGCCAGAAGCATGCCAGTGGTGAATTGAAAGGGCTGGCAGCTGCAGCCACCGTCCCCTAGCAGTGCCAAGGCTGCGCACACAAGCCGGTTTCGTTCTTCGCCTCTCAGAAGCACACCGCTCTCCCCGGCTGCCGGAGGCGAAGAAGCGGCTACTAGGTGCACCGCTGACGTGAACCGCACTTGTAGGCTGCAAAGCGCGGCTTCGGCAGAAAGAAGCCGGCAACCGCCGCTTCCCTGCGGACACCTGCGGAGAGCCGGAGTCTGCGTCTCAAGCGGACTGCATCATGGCGGAAAGCTTTTCCAGCGTGTCTCACAGGGAGAAAGCTTGCCAGCACAGTGCACGCATCCCGCCCTTGCCCAGAAACATATATATGCCGAACACTCCAAAAACACTACTCTTTCCTAGGCAAGCTTCAAACTGCTGTCAGCCATCTGTGCTATCTGTTTTCTGCTGTCCTGCTCGTTGTAGAAGAGTGCACAGCTCCACCTGACATTCAGTGCACAGCGAAGTCAACTGCAAAAAACCAGCAGCTGCTCACTCCCAAACACAAGGCGCTGTCTATGTCCTTGGTTCCCGAGCAATTCAGCACAGCCCTTCTTCTTTGCATCTCGGAAGCTCAGGGTACGAACAAGAATTCTCCAGATTCGTCTGCATCAGGACCAAGTCAAAACGCAGGAAAGTCGTCCTGGAGCACCTGCCAGAAGCATGCCAGCGGTGTATTGAAAGGGCAGGCAGCTGCAGTCACCGTCCTCTAGGAGTGCCAAGGTTGCGCCCACAAGCCGGTTTCGTTCTTCGCCGCTCAGAAGCCAACCGCTCTCCCCGGCTGCCGGAGGCGAAGAAGCGGCTACTAGGTGCACCGCTGACGTGAACCGCACTTGTAGGCTGCAAAGAGCGATTTCGGCAGAAAGAAACCGGCAACCGCCGCTTTCCCTGCGGACAGCTGCGGAAAACCGGAATCTGCGTCTCTAGCGGACTGCATCATAGCGAAAAGCTTTTCCAGCGTGTCTCGCAGGGAGAGAGCTTGCCAGCACTGTGCACGCATCCCGCCCTTGCCCAGAAACATGGATTTGCTGAACACTCCAAAAACACTGCTCATTCATAGGCAAGCTTCAAACTGCTGTCAGACGTCCGTGCTCTCAGTTTTCAGCTGCCCTGCTCGTTGTGGAAGTGTGCACAGCTCACCCTGGCATTCAGTGCACAGCGAAGTCAATTACAAAAAACCAGCAGCTGCTCACTCCCAAACACAAGGTGCTGTCTATGTCCTTGCTTCCCAAGCAACTCAGCACAGCCCTTCTTCTCTGCATCTCGGAAGCTCAGGGCACGAACAAGAATTCTCCAGATTCGTCTGCATCAGGACCAAGTCAAAATCCAGGAAAGTCGTCCTGGAGCACCTGCCAGAAGCATGCCAGAGGTGAATAGAAAGGGCTGGCAGCTGCAGCCACCGTCTTCTAGCAGTGCCAAGGCTGCGCACACAAACCGGTTTCGTTCTTCGCCTCTCAGAAGCCAACCGCTCTCCCCGGCTGCCGGAGGCGAAGAAGCGGCTACTAGGTGCACCGCTGACGTGAACCGCACTTGTAGGCTGCAAAGCGCGGCTTCGGCAGAAAGAAGCCGGCAACCGCCGCTTCCCTGCGGACACCTGCGGAGAGCCGGAGTCTGCGTCTCAAGCGGACTGCATCATGGCGGAAAGCTTTTCCAGCGTGTCTCACAGGGAGAAAGCTTGCCAGCACAGTGCACGCATCACGCCCTTGCCCAGAAACATATATATGCCGAACACTCCAAAAACACTACTCTTTCCTAGGCAAGCTTCAAACTGCTGTCAGCCATCTGTGCTATCTGTTTTCTGCTGTCCTGCTCGTTGTAGAAGAGTGCACAGCTCCACCTGACATTCAGTGCACAGCGAAGTCAACTGCAAAAAACCAGCAGCTGCTCACTCCCAAACACAAGGCGCTGTCTATGTCCTTGCTTCCCGAGCAATTCAGCACAGCCCTTCTTCTTTGCGACTCGGAAGCTCAGGGTACGAACAAGAATTCTCCAGATTCGTCTGCATCAGGACCAAGTCAAAACGCAGGAAAGTCGTCCTGGAGCACCTGCCAGAAGCATCCCAGAGGTTTACTGAAAGGACTGGCAGCTGCAGCCACCGTCCTCTAGCAGTGCCAAGGCAGCGCACACAAGCCGGTTTCGTTCTTCGCCTCTAAGAAGCCAACCGGTCTCCCCGGCTGCCGGAGGCGAAGAAGCGGCTACTAGGTGCACCGCTGACGTGAACCGCACTTGTAGGCTGCAAAGCGCGGCTTCGGCAGAAAGAAGCCGGCAACCGCCGCTTTCCCTGCGGACAGCTGCGCAGAGCCGAAGTCTGCGTCTCTAGCGGACTGCATCATGGCGAAAAGCTTTTCCAGCGTGTCTCGCAGGGAGAAAGCTTGACAGAACAGTGCAGGCATTCCGCCCTTGCCCAGAAACATGGATCTGCTGAACACTCCAAAAATACTACTCTTTCCTAGGCAAGCTTCAAACTGCTGTCAGACATCAGTGCTCTCTGTTTTGTGGTGTCCTGCTCGTTGCAGAAGAGTGCACAGCTCCACCTGACATTCAGTGCACAGCGAAGTCAACTGCAAAAACCAGCAGCTGCTCACTCCCAAACACAAGGCGCTGTCTATGTCCTTGCTTCCCGAGCAACTCAGCGCAGCCCTTCTCTGCATATCGCAAGCTCAATGCACGAACAAGAATTCTCCAGATTCGTCTGCATCAGGACCAAGTCAAAACGCAGGAAAGTCGTCCTGGAGCACCTGCCAGAAGCATGCCAGCGGTGTATTGAAAGGGCAGGCAGCTGCAGCCACCGTCCTCTAGCAGTGCCAAGGTTGCGCCCACAAGCCGGTTTCGTTCTCCGCCGCTCAGAAGCCAACCGCTCTCCCCGGCTGCCGGAGGCGAAGAAGCGGCTACTAGGTGCACCGCTGACGTGAACCGCACTTGTAGGCTGCAAAGCGCGTCCTCGGCAGAAAGAAGCCGGCAACCGCCGCTTTCCTGCGGACAGCTGCGGAGAGCTGGAGTCTGCGTCTTAAGCGGATTGCATCATGGCGAAAAGCTTTGCCAGCGTGTCTCGCAGGGAGAAAGCTTGCCAGCACAGTGCACGCATCCCGCCCTTGCCCAGAAACATGGATTTGCTGAACACTCCAAAAACACTACTCTTTCCTAGGCAAGCTTCAAACTGCTGTCAGCCATCTGTGCTATCTGTTTTCTGCTGTCCTGCTCGTTGTAGAAGAGTGCACAGCTCCACATCTCATTCAGTGCACAGCGAAGTCAACTGCAAAAAACCAGCAGCTGCTCACTCCCAAACACAAGGCGCTGTCTATGTCCTTGCTTCCCGAGCAATTCAGCACAGCCCTTCTTCTTTGCATCTCGGAAGCTCAGGGTACGAACAAGAATTCTCCAGATTCGTCTGCATCAGGACCAAGTCAAAACGCAGGAAAGTCGTCCTGGAGCACCTGCCAGAAGCATGCCAGCGGTGAATTTAAAGGGCTGGCACTTGCAGCCACCGTCCCCTAGCAGTGCCAAGGCTGCGCACACAAGCCGGTTTCGTTCTTCGCCTCTCAGAAGCACACCGCTCTCCCCGGCTGCCGGAGGCGAAGAAGCGGCTACTAGGTGCACCGCTGACGTGAACCGCACTTTTAGGCTGCAAAGCGCGGCTTCGGCAGAAAGAAGCCGGCAACCGCAGCTTCCCTGCGGACACCTGCGGAGAGCCGGAGTCTGCGTCTCAAGCGGACTGCATCATGGCGGAAAGCTTTTCCAGCGTGTCTCGCAGGGAGAAAGCTTGCCAGCACAGTGCACGCATCCCGCCCTTGCCCAGAAACATGGATTTGCTGAACACTCCAAAAACACTACTCTTTCCTAGGCAAGCTTCAAACTGCTGTCAGCCATCTGTGCTATCTGTTTTCTGCTGTCCTGCTCGTTGTAGAAGAGTGCACAGCTCCACCTCTCATTCAGTGCACAGCGAAGTCAACTGCAAAAAACCAGCAGCTGCTCACTCCCAAACACAAGGCGCTGTCTATGTCCTTGCTTCCCGAGCAATTCAGCACAGCCCTTCTTCTTTGCATCTCGGAAGCTCAGGGTACGAACAAGAATTCTCCAGATTCGTCTGCATCAGGACCAAGTCAAAACGCAGGAAAGTCGTCCTGGAGCACCTGCCAGAAGCATGCCAGCGGTGAATTTAAAGGGCTGGCAGCTGCAGCCACCGTCCCCTAGCAGTGCCAAGGCTGCGCACACAAGCCGGTTTCGTTCTTCGCCTCTCAGAAGCACACCGCTCTCCCCGGCTGCCGGAGGCGAAGAAGCGGCTACTAGGTGCACCGCTGACGTGAACCGCACTTGTAGGCTGCAAAGAGCGATTTCGGCAGAAAGAAACCGGCAACCGCCGCTTTCCCTGCGGACAGCTGCGGAAAACCGGAATCTGCGTCTCTAGCGGACTGCATCATAGCGAAAAGCTTTTCCAGCGTGTCTCGCAGGGAGAGAGCTTGCCAGCACTGTGCACGCATCCCGCCCTTGCCCAGAAACATGGATTTGCTGAACACTCCAAAAACACTGCTCATTCATAGGCAAGCTTCAAACTGCTGTCAGACGTCCGTGCTCTCAGTTTTCAGCTGCCCTGCTCGTTGTAGAAGTGTGCACAGCTCACCCTGGCATTCAGTGCACAGCGAAGTCAATTACAAAAAACCAGCAGCTGCTCACTCCCAAACACAAGGTGCTGTCTATGTCCTTGCTTCCCAAGCAACTCAGCACAGCCCTTCTTCTCTGCATCTCGGAAGCTCAGGGCACGAACAAGAATTCTCCAGATTCGTCTGCATCAGGACCAAGTCAAAATCCAGGAAAGTCGTCCTGGAGCACCTGCCAGAAGCATGCCAGAGGTGAATAGAAAGGGCTGGCAGCTGCAGCCACCGTCTTCTAGCAGTGCCAAGGCTGCGCACACAAACCGGTTTCGTTCTTCGCCTCTCAGAAGCCAACCGCTCTCCCCGGCTGCCGGAGGCGAAGAAGCGGCTACTAGGTGCACCGCTGACGTGAACCGCACTTTTAGGCTGCAAAGCGCGGCTTCGGCAGAAAGAAGCCGGCAACCGCCACTTCCCTGCGGACAGCTGCGGAGAGCCGGAGTCTGCGTCTCAAGCGGACTGCATCATGGCGGAAAGCTTTTCCAGGTTGTCTCGCAGGGAGAAAGCTTGCCAGCACAGTGCACGCATCCCGCCCTTAACCCAGAAACATGGATTTGCTGAACACTCCAAAAACACTACTCTTTCCTAGGCAAGCTTCAAACTGCTGTCAGCCATCAGTGCTCTCTGTTTTCTGCTGTTCTGCTCGTTGTAGAAGAGTGCACAGCTCCACCTGACATTCAGTGCACAGCGAAGTCAATTGCAAAAAACCAGCAGCTGCTCACTCCCAAACACAAGGCGCTGTCTATGTCCTTGCTTCCCGAGCAACTCAACACAACCCTTCTTTTCTGCAGCTGCCATCGAGTTCTCTGCAACTCGGAAGCTCAGGGCACGAACAAGAATTCTCCAGATTCGTGTGCATCAGGACCAAGTCAAAACGCAGGAAAGTCGTCCTGGAGCACCTGCCAGAAGCTTCCCAGAGGTTTACTGAAAGGACTGGCAGCTGCAGCCACCGTCCTCTAGCAGTGCCAAGGCAGCGCACACAAGCCGGTTTCGTTCTTCGCCTCTAAGAAGCCAACCGGTCTCCCCGGCTGCCGGAGGCGAAGAAGCGGCTACTAGGTGCACCGCTGACGTGAACCGCACTTGTAGGCAAGCTTCAAACTGCTGTCAGACATCAGTGCTCTCTGTTTTGTGGTGTCCTGCTCGTTGCAGAAGAGTGCACAGCTCCACCTGACATTCAGTGCACAGCGAAGTCAACTGCAAAAACCAGCAGCTGCTCACTCCCAAACACAAGGCGCTGTCTATGTCCTTGCTTCCCGAGCAACTCAGCGCAGCCCTTCTCTGCATATCGCAAGCTCAATGCACGAACAAGAATTCTCCAGATTCGTCTGCATCAGGACCAAGTCAAAACGCAGGAAAGTCGTCCTGGAGCACCTGCCAGAAGCATGCCAGTGGTGAATTGAAAGGGCTGGCAGCTGCAGCCACCGTCCCCTAGCAGTGCCAAGGCTGCGCACACAAGCCGGTTTCGTTCTTCGCCTCTCAGAAGCACACCGCTCTCCCCGTCTGCCGGAGGCGAAGAAGCGGCTACTAGGTGCACCGCTGACGTGAACCGCACTTGTAGGCTGCAAAGCGCGGCTTCGGCAGAAAGAAACCGGCAACCGCCGCTTCCCTGCGGACACCTGCGGAGAGCCGGAGTCTGCGTCTCAAGCGGACTGCATCATGGCGGAAAGCTTTTCCAGCGTGTCTCACAGGGAGAAAGCTTGCCAGCACAGTGCACGCATCACGCCCTTGCCCAGAAACATATATATGCCGAACACTCCAAAAACACTACTCTTTCCTAGGCAAGCTTCAAACTGCTGTCAGCCATCTGTGCTATCTGTTTTCTGCTGTCCTGCTCGTTGTAGAAGAGTGCACAGCTCCACCTGACATTCAGTGCACAGCGAAGTCAATTGCAAAAAACCAGCAGCTGCTCACTCCCAAACACAAGGCGCTGTCTATGTCCTTGGTTCCCGAGCAATTCAGCACAGCCCTTCTTCTTTGCGACTCGGAAGCTCAGGGTACGAACAAGAATTCTCCAGATTCGTCTGCATCAGGACCAAGTCAAAACGCAGGAAAGTCGTCCTGGAGCACCTGCCAGAAGCATCCCAGAGGTTTACTGAAAGGACTGGCAGCTGCAGCCACCGTCCTCTAGCAGTGCCAAGGCAGCGCACACAAGCCGGTTTCGTTCTTCGCCTCTAAGAAGCCAACCGGTCTCCCCGGCTGCCGGAGGCGAAGAAGCGGCTACTAGGTGCACCGCTGACGTGAACCGCACTTGTAGGCTGCAAAGCGCGGCTTCGGCAGAAAGAAGCCGGCAACCGCCGCTTTCCCTGCGGACAGCTGCGCAGAGCCGAAGTCTGCGTCTCTAGCGGACTGCATCATGGCGAAAAGCTTTTCCAGCGTGTCTCGCAGGGAGAAAGCTTGACAGAACAGTGCAGGCATTCCGCCCTTGCCCAGAAACATGGATCTGCTGAACACTCCAAAAATACTACTCTTTCCTAGGCAAGCTTCAAACTGCTGTCAGACATCAGTGCTCTCTGTTTTGTGGTGTCCTGCTCGTTGCAGAAGAGTGCACAGCTCCACCTGACATTCAGTGCACAGCGAAGTCAACTGCAAAAACCAGCAGCTGCTCACTCCCAAACACAAGGCGCTGTCTATGTCCTTGCTTCCCGAGCAACTCAGCGCAGCCCTTCTCTGCATATCGCAAGCTCAATGCACGAACAAGAATTCTCCAGATTCGTGTGCATCAGGACCAAGTCAAAACGCAGGAAAGTCGTCCTGGAGCACCTGCCAGAAGCATGCCAGCGGTGTATTGAAAGGGCAGGCAGCTGCAGCCACCGTCCTCTAGCAGTGCCAAGGTTGCGCCCACAAGCCGGTTTCGTTCTCCGCCGCTCAGAAGCCAACCGCTCTCCCCGGCTGCCGGAGGCGAAGAAGCGGCTACTAGGTGCACCGCTGACGTGAACCGCACTTGTAGGCTGCAAAGCGCGTCCTCGGCAGAAAGAAGCCGGCAACCGCCGCTTTCCTGCGGACAGCTGCGGAGAGCTGGAGTCTGCGTCTTAAGCGGATTGCATCATGGCGAAAAGCTTTGCCAGCGTGTCTCGCAGGGAGAAAGCTTGCCAGCACAGTGCACGCATCCCGCCCTTGCCCAGAAACATGGATTTGCTGAACACTCCAAAAACACTGCTCATTCATAGGCAAGCTTCAAACTGCTGTCAGACGTCCGTGCTCTCAGTTTTCAGCTGCCCTGCTCGTTGTAGAAGTGTGCACAGCTCACCCTGGCATTCAGTGCACAGCGAAGTCAATTACAAAAAACCAGCAGCTGCTCACTCCCAAACACAAGGTGCTGTCTATGTCCTTGCTTCCCAAGCAACTCAGCACAGCCCTTCTTCTCTGCATCTCGGAAGCTCAGGGCACGAACAAGAATTCTCCAGATTCGTCTGCATCAGGACCAAGTCAAAATCCAGGAAAGTCGTCCTGGAGCACCTGCCAGAAGCATGCCAGAGGTGAATAGAAAGGGCTGGCAGCTGCAGCCACCGTCTTCTAGCAGTGCCAAGGCTGCGCACACAAACCGGTTTCGTTCTTCGCCTCTCAGAAGCCAACCGCTCTCCCCGGCTGCCGGAGGCGAAGAAGCGGCTACTAGGTGCACCGCTGACGTGAACCGCACTTGTAGGCTGCAAAGCGCGGCTTCGGCAGAAAGAAGCCGGCAACCGCCACTTCCCTGCGGACAGCTGCGGAGAGCCGGAGTCTGCGTCTCAAGCGGACTGCATCATGGCGGAAAGCTTTTCCAGCGTGTCTCGCAGGGAGAAAGCTTGCCAGCACAGTGCACGCATCCCGCCCTTAACCCAGAAACATGGATTTGCTGAACACTCCAAAAACACTACTCTTTCCTAGGCAAGCTTCAAACTGCTGTCAGCCATCAGTGCTCTCTGTTTTCTGCTGTTCTGCTCGTTGTAGAAGAGTGCACAGCTCCACCTGACATTCAGTGCACAGCGAAGTCAACTGCAAAAAACCAGCAGCTGCTCACTCCCAAACACAAGGCGCTGTCTATGTCCTTGCTTCCCGAGCAACTCAACACAACCCTTCTTTTCTGCAGCTGCCATCGAGTTCTCTGCAACTCGGAAGCTCAGGGCACGAACAAGAATTCTCCAGATTCGTGTGCATCAGGACCAAGTCAAAACGCAGGAAAGTCGTCCTGGAGCACCTGCCAGAAGCTTCCCAGAGGTTTACTGAAAGGACTGGCAGCTGCAGCCACCGTCCTCTAGCAGTGCCAAGGCAGCGCACACAAGCCGGTTTCGTTCTTCGCCTCTAAGAAGCCAACCGGTCTCCCCGGCTGCCGGAGGCGAAGAAGCGGCTACTAGGTGCACCGCTGACGTGAACCGCACTTGTAGGCAAGCTTCAAACTGCTGTCAGACATCAGTGCTCTCTGTTTTGTGGTGTCCTGCTCGTTGCAGAAGAGTGCACAGCTCCACCTGACATTCAGTGCACAGCGAAGTCAACTGCAAAAACCAGCAGCTGCTCACTCCCAAACACAAGGCGCTGTCTATGTCCTTGCTTCCCGAGCAACTCAGCGCAGCCCTTCTCTGCATATCGCAAGCTCAATGCACGAACAAGAATTCTCCAGATTCGTGTGCATCAGGACCAAGTCAAAACGCAGGAAAGTCGTCCTGGAGCACCTGCCAGAAGCATGCCAGTGGTGAATTGAAAGGGCTGGCAGCTGCAGCCACCGTCCCCTAGCAGTGCCAAGGCTGCGCACACAAGCCGGTTTCGTTCTTCGCCTCTCAGAAGCACACCGCTCTCCCCGTCTGCCGGAGGCGAAGAAGCGGCTACTAGGTGCACCGCTGACGTGAACCGCACTTGTAGGCTGCAAAGCGCGGCTTCGGCAGAAAGAAGCCGGCAACCGCCGCTTCCCTGCGGACACCTGCGGAGAGCCGGAGTCTGCGTCTCAAGCGGACTGCATCATGGCGGAAAGCTTTTCCAGCGTGTCTCACAGGGAGAAAGCTTGCCAGCACAGTGCACGCATCCCGCCCTTGCCCAGAAACATATATATGCCGAACACTCCAAAAACACTACTCTTTCCTAGGCAAGCTTCAAACTGCTGTCAGCCATCTGTGCTATCTGTTTTCTGCTGTCCTGCTCGTTGTAGAAGAGTGCACAGCTCCACCTGACATTCAGTGCACAGCGAAGTCAACTGCAAAAAACCAGCAGCTGCTCACTCCCAAACACAAGGCGCTGTCTATGTCCTTGGTTCCCGAGCAATTCAGCACAGCCCTTCTTCTTTGCGACTCGGAAGCTCAGGGTACGAACAAGAATTCTCCAGATTCGTCTGCATCAGGACCAAGTCAAAACGCAGGAAAGTCGTCCTGGAGCACCTGCCAGAAGCATGCCAGCGGTGTATTGAAAGGGCAGGCAGCTGCAGTCACCGTCCTCTAGGAGTGCCAAGGTTGCGCCCACAAGCCGGTTTCGTTCTTCGCCGCTCAGAAGCCAACCGCTCTCCCCGGCTGCCGGAGGCGAAGAAGCGGCTACTAGGTGCACCGCTGACGTGAACCGCACTTGTAGGCTGCAAAGAGCGATTTCGGCAGAAAGAAACCGGCAACCGCCGCTTTCCCTGCGGACAGCTGCGGAAAACCGGAATCTGCGTCTCTAGCGGACTGCATCATAGCGAAAAGCTTTTCCAGCGTGTCTCGCAGGGAGAGAGCTTGCCAGCACTGTGCACGCATCCCGCCCTTGCCCAGAAACATGGATTTGCTGAACACTCCAAAAACACTGCTCATTCATAGGCAAGCTTCAAACTGCTGTCAGACGTCCGTGCTCTCAGTTTTCAGCTGCCCTGCTCGTTGTGGAAGTGTGCACAGCTCACCCTGGCATTCAGTGCACAGCGAAGTCAATTACAAAAAACCAGCAGCTGCTCACTCCCAAACACAAGGTGCTGTCTATGTCCTTGCTTCCCAAGCAACTCAGCACAGCCCTTCTTCTCTGCATCTCGGAAGCTCAGGGCACGAACAAGAATTCTCCAGATTCGTCTGCATCAGGACCAAGTCAAAATCCAGGAAAGTCGTCCTGGAGCACCTGCCAGAAGCATGCCAGAGGTGAATAGAAAGGGCTGGCAGCTGCAGCCACAGTCTTCTAGCAGTGCCAAGGCTGCGCACACAAACCGGTTTCGTTCTTCGCCTCTCAGAAGCCAACCGCTCTCCCCGGCTGCCGGAGGCGAAGAAGCGGCTACTAGGTGCACCGCTGACGTGAACCGCACTTGTAGGCTGCAAAGCGCGGCTTCGGCAGAAAGAAGCCGGCAACCGCCGCTTCCCTGCGGACACCTGCGGAGAGCCGGAGTCTGCGTCTCAAGCGGACTGCATCATGGCGGAAAGCTTTTCCAGCGTGTCTCACAGGGAGAAAGCTTGCCAGCACAGTGCACGCATCACGCCCTTGCCCAGAAACATATATATGCCGAACACTCCAAAAACACTACTCTTTCCTAGGCAAGCTTCAAACTGCTGTCAGCCATCTGTGCTATCTGTTTTCTGCTGTCCTGCTCGTTGTAGAAGAGTGCACAGCTCCACCTGACATTCAGTGCACAGCGAAGTCAATTGCAAAAAACCAGCAGCTGCTCACTCCCAAACACAAGGCGCTGTCTATGTCCTTGGTTCCCGAGCAATTCAGCACAGCCCTTCTTCTTTGCGACTCGGAAGCTCAGGGTACGAACAAGAATTCTCCAGATTCGTCTGCATCAGGACCAAGTCAAAACGCAGGAAAGTCGTCCTGGAGCACCTGCCAGAAGCATCCCAGAGGTTTACTGAAAGGACTGGCAGCTGCAGCCACCGTCCTCTAGCAGTGCCAAGGCAGCGCACACAAGCCGGTTTCGTTCTTCGCCTCTAAGAAGCCAACCGGTCTCCCCGGCTGCCGGAGGCGAAGAAGCGGCTACTAGGTGCACCGCTGACGTGAACCGCACTTGTAGGCTGCAAAGCGCGGCTTCGGCAGAAAGAAGCCGGCAACCGCCGCTTTCCCTGCGGACAGCTGCGCAGAGCCGAAGTCTGCGTCTCTAGCGGACTGCATCATGGCGAAAAGCTTTTCCAGCGTGTCTCGCAGGGAGAAAGCTTGACAGAACAGTGCAGGCATTCCGCCCTTGCCCAGAAACATGGATCTGCTGAACACTCCAAAAATACTACTCTTTCCTAGGCAAGCTTCAAACTGCTGTCAGACATCAGTGCTCTCTGTTTTGTGGTGTCCTGCTCGTTGCAGAAGAGTGCACAGCTCCACCTGACATTCAGTGCACAGCGAAGTCAACTGCAAAAACCAGCAGCTGCTCACTCCCAAACACAAGGCGCTGTCTATGTCCTTGCTTCCCGAGCAACTCAGCGCAGCCCTTCTCTGCATATCGCAAGCTCAATGCACGAACAAGAATTCTCCAGATTCGTGTGCATCAGGACCAAGTCAAAACGCAGGAAAGTCGTCCTGGAGCACCTGCCAGAAGCATGCCAGCGGTGTATTGAAAGGGCAGGCAGCTGCAGCCACCGTCTTCTAGCAGTGCCAAGGTTGCGCCCACAAGCCGGTTTCGTTCTCCGCCGCTCAGAAGCCAACCGCTCTCCCCGGCTGCCGGAGGCGAAGAAGCGGCTACTAGGTGCACCGCTGACGTGAACCGCACTTGTAGGCTGCAAAGCGCGTCCTCGGCAGAAAGAAGCCGGCAACCGCCGCTTTCCTGCGGACAGCTGCGGAGAGCTGGAGTCTGCGTCTTAAGCGGATTGCATCATGGCGAAAAGCTTTGCCAGCGTGTCTCGCAGGGAGAAAGCTTGCCAGCACAGTGCACGCATCCCGCCCTTGCCCAGAAACATGGATTTGCTGAACACTCCAAAAACACTACTCTTTCCTAGGCAAGCTTCAAACTGCTGTAAGCCATCTGTGCTCCCTGTTTTCTGCTGTCCTGATCGTTGTAGAAGAGTGCACAGCTCCACCTGACATTCAGTGCACAGCGAAGTCAACTGCAAAAAACCAGCAGCTGCTCACTCCCAAACACAAGGCGCTGTCTATGTCCTTGCTTCCCAAGCAACTCAGCACAGCCCTTCTTCTCTGCATCTCGGAAGCTCAGGGCACGAACAAGAATTCTCCAGATTCGTCTGCATCAGGACCAAGTCAAAACGCAGGAAAGTCGTCCTGGAGCACCTGCCAGAAGCATGCCAGCGGTGAATTGAAAGGGCTGGCAGCTGCAACCACCGTCCTCTAGCAGTGCCAAGGCTGCGCACACAAACCGGTTTCGTTCTTCGCCTCTCAGAAGCCAACCGCTCTCCCCGGCTGCCGGAGGCGAAGAAGCGGCTACTAGGTGCACCGCTGACGTGAACCGCACTTGTAGGCTGCAAAGCGCGGCTTCGGCAGAAAGAAGCCGGCAACCGCCACTTCCCTGCGGACAGCTGCGGAGAGCCGGAGTCTGCGTCTCAAGCGGACTGCATCATGGCGGAAAGCTTTTCCAGCGTGTCTCGCAGGGAGAAAGCTTGCCAGCACAGTGCACGCATCCCGCCCTTAACCCAGAAACATGGATTTGCTGAACACTCCAAAAACACTACTCTTTCCTAGGCAAGCTTCAAACTGCTGTCAGCCATCAGTGCTCTCTGTTTTCTGCTGTTCTGCTCGTTGTAGAAGAGTGCACAGCTCCACCTGACATTCAGTGCACAGCGAAGTCAACTGCAAAAAACCAGCAGCTGCTCACTCCCAAACACAAGGCGCTGTCTATGTCCTTGCTTCCCGAGCAACTCAACACAACCCTTCTTTTCTGCAGCTGCCATCGAGTTCTCTGCAACTCGGAAGCTCAGGGCACGAACAAGAATTCTCCAGATTCGTGTGCATCAGGACCAAGTCAAAACGCAGGAAAGTCGTCCTGGAGCACCTGCCAGAAGCTTCCCAGAGGTTTACTGAAAGGACTGGCAGCTGCAGCCACCGTCCTCTAGCAGTGCCAAGGCAGCGCACACAAGCCGGTTTCGTTCTTCGCCTCTAAGAAGCCAACCGGTCTCCCCGGCTGCCGGAGGCGAAGAAGCGGCTACTAGGTGCACCGCTGACGTGAACCGCACTTGTAGGCAAGCTTCAAACTGCTGTCAGACATCAGTGCTCTCTGTTTTGTGGTGTCCTGCTCGTTGCAGAAGAGTGCACAGCTCCACCTGACATTCAGTGCACAGCGAAGTCAACTGCAAAAAACCAGCAGCTGCTCACTCCCAAACACAAGGCGCTGTCTATGTCCTTGCTTCCCGAGCAACTCAGCGCAGCCCTTCTCTGCATATCGCAAGCTCAATGCACGAACAAGAATTCTCCAGATTCGTGTGCATCAGGACCAAGTCAAAACGCAGGAAAGTCGTCCTGGAGCACCTGCCAGAAGCATGCCAGTGGTGAATTGAAAGGGCTGGCAGCTGCAGCCACCGTCCCCTAGCAGTGCCAAGGCTGCGCACACAAGCCGGTTTCGTTCTTCGCCTCTCAGAAGCACACCGCTCTCCCCGTCTGTCGGAGGCGAAGAAGCGGCTACTAGGTGCACCGCTGACGTGAACCGCACTTGTAGGCTGCAAAGCGCGGCTTCGGCAGAAAGAAGCCGGCAACCGCCGCTTCCCTGCGGACACCTGCGGAGAGCCGGAGTCTGCGTCTCAAGCGGACTGCATCATGGCGGAAAGCTTTTCCAGCGTGTCTCACAGGGAGAAAGCTTGCCAGCACAGTGCACGCATCCCGCCCTTGCCCAGAAACATATATATGCCGAACACTCCAAAAACACTACTCTTTCCTAGGCAAGCTTCAAACTGCTGTCAGCCATCTGTGCTATCTGTTTTCTGCTGTCCTGCTCGTTGTAGAAGAGTGCACAGCTCCACCTGACATTCAGTGCACAGCGAAGTCAACTGCAAAAAACCAGCAGCTGCTCACTCCCAAACACAAGGCGCTGTCTATGTCCTTGGTTCCCGAGCAATTCAGCACAGCCCTTCTTCTTTGCGACTCGGAAGCTCAGGGTACGAACAAGAATTCTCCAGATTCGTGTGCATCAGGACCAAGTCAAAACGCAGGAAAGTCGTCCTGGAGCACCTGCCAGAAGCATGCCAGCGGTGTATTGAAAGGGCAGGCAGCTGCAGTCACCGTCCTCTAGGAGTGCCAAGGTTGCGCCCACAAGCCGGTTTCGTTCTTCGCCGCTCAGAAGCCAACCGCTCTCCCCGGCTGCCGGAGGCGAAGAAGCGGCTACTAGGTGCACCGCTGACGTGAACCGCACTTGTAGGCTGCAAAGAGCGATTTCGGCAGAAAGAAACCGGCAACCGCCGCTTTCCCTGCGGACAGCTGCGGAAAACCGGAATCTGCGTCTCTAGCGGACTGCATCATAGCGAAAAGCTTTTCCAGCGTGTCTCGCAGGGAGAGAGCTTGCCAGCACTGTGCACGCATCCCGCCCTTGCCCAGAAACATGGATTTGCTGAACACTCCAAAAACACTGCTCATTCATAGGCAAGCTTCAAACTGCTGTCAGACGTCCGTGCTCTCAGTTTTCAGCTGCCCTGCTCGTTGTGGAAGTGTGCACAGCTCACCCTGGCATTCAGTGCACAGCGAAGTCAATTACAAAAAACCAGCAGCTGCTCACTCCCAAACACAAGGTGCTGTCTATGTCCTTGCTTCCCAAGCAACTCAGCACAGCCCTTCTTCTCTGCATCTCGGAAGCTCAGGGCACGAACAAGAATTCTCCAGATTCGTCTGCATCAGGACCAAGTCAAAATCCAGGAAAGTCGTCCTGGAGCACCTGCCAGAAGCATGCCAGAGGTGAATAGAAAGGGCTGGCAGCTGCAGCCACAGTCTTCTAGCAGTGCCAAGGCTGCGCACACAAACCGGTTTCGTTCTTCGCCTCTCAGAAGCCAACCGCTCTCCCCGGCTGCCGGAGGCGAAGAAGCGGCTACTAGGTGCACCGCTGACGTGAACCGCACTTGTAGGCTGCAAAGCGCGGCTTCGGCAGAAAGAAGCCGGCAACCGCCGCTTCCCTGCGGACACCTGCGGAGAGCCGGAGTCTGCGTCTCAAGCGGACTGCATCATGGCGGAAAGCTTTTCCAGCGTGTCTCACAGGGAGAAAGCTTGCCAGCACAGTGCACGCATCACGCCCTTGCCCAGAAACATATATATGCCGAACACTCCAAAAACACTACTCTTTCCTAGGCAAGCTTCAAACTGCTGTCAGCCATCTGTGCTATCTGTTTTCTGCTGTCCTGCTCGTTGTAGAAGAGTGCACAGCTCCACCTGACATTCAGTGCACAGCGAAGTCAATTGCAAAAAACCAGCAGCTGCTCACTCCCAAACACAAGGCGCTGTCTATGTCCTTGGTTCCCGAGCAATTCAGCACAGCCCTTCTTCTTTGCGACTCGGAAGCTCAGGGTACGAACAAGAATTCTCCAGATTCGTCTGCATCAGGACCAAGTCAAAACGCAGGAAAGTCGTCCTGGAGCACCTGCCAGAAGCATCCCAGAGGTTTACTGAAAGGACTGGCAGCTGCAGCCACCGTCCTCTAGCAGTGCCAAGGCAGCGCACACAAGCCGGTTTCGTTCTTCGCCTCTAAGAAGCCAACCGGTCTCCCCGGCTGCCGGAGGCGAAGAAGCGGCTACTAGGTGCACCGCTGACGTGAACCGCACTTGTAGGCTGCAAAGCGCGGCTTCGGCAGAAAGAAGCCGGCAACCGCCGCTTTCCCTGCGGACAGCTGCGCAGAGCCGAAGTCTGCGTCTCTAGCGGACTGCATCATGGCGAAAAGCTTTTCCAGCGTGTCTCGCAGGGAGAAAGCTTGACAGAACAGTGCAGGCATTCCGCCCTTGCCCAGAAACATGGATCTGCTGAACACTCCAAAAATACTACTCTTTCCTAGGCAAGCTTCAAACTGCTGTCAGACATCAGTGCTCTCTGTTTTGTGGTGTCCTGCTCGTTGCAGAAGAGTGCACAGCTCCACCTGACATTCAGTGCACAGCGAAGTCAACTGCAAAAACCAGCAGCTGCTCACTCCCAAACACAAGGCGCTGTCTATGTCCTTGCTTCCCGAGCAACTCAGCGCAGCCCTTCTCTGCATATCGCAAGCTCAATGCACGAACAAGAATTCTCCAGATTCGTGTGCATCAGGACCAAGTCAAAACGCAGGAAAGTCGTCCTGGAGCACCTGCCAGAAGCATGCCAGCGGTGTATTGAAAGGGCAGGCAGCTGCAGCCACCGTCTTCTAGCAGTGCCAAGGTTGCGCCCACAAGCCGGTTTCGTTCTCCGCCGCTCAGAAGCCAACCGCTCTCCCCGGCTGCCGGAGGCGAAGAAGCGGCTACTAGGTGCACCGCTGACGTGAACCGCACTTGTAGGCTGCAAAGAGCGATTTCGGCAGAAAGAAGCCGGCAACCGCCGCTTTCCTGCGGACAGCTGCGGAGAGCTGGAGTCTGCGTCTTAAGCGGATTGCATCATGGCGAAAAGCTTTGCCAGCGTGTCTCGCAGGGAGAAAGCTTGCCAGCACAGTGCACGCATCCCGCCCTTGCCCAGAAACATGGATTTGCTGAACACTCCAAAAACACTACTCTTTCCTAGGCAAGCTTCAAACTGCTATCAGCCATCTGTGCTATCTGTTTTCTGCTGGCCTGCTCGTTGTAGAAGAGTGCACAGCTCCACATCTCATTCAGTGCACAGCGAAGTCAACTGCAAAAAACCAGCAGCTGCTCACTCCCAAACACAAGGCGCTGTCTATGTCCTTGCTTCCCGAGCAATTCAGCACAGCCCTTCTTCTTTGCATCTCGGAAGCTCAGGGTACGAACAAGAATTCTCCAGATTCGTCTGCATCAGGACCAAGTCAAAACGCAGGAAAGTCGTCCTGGAGCACCTGCCAGAAGCATGCCAGCGGTGAATTTAAAGGGCTGGCACTTGCAGCCACCGTCCCCTAGCAGTGCCAAGGCTGCGCACACAAGCCGGTTTCGTTCTTCGCCTCTCAGAAGCACACCGCTCTCCCCGGCTGCCGGAGGCGAAGAAGCGGCTACTAGGTGCACCGCTGACGTGAACCGCACTTGTAGGCTGCAAAGCGCGGCTTCGGCAGAAAGAAGCCGGCAACCGCAGCTTCCCTGCGGACACCTGCGGAGAGCCGGAGTCTGCGTCTCAAGCGGACTGCATCATGGCGGAAAGCTTTTCCAGCGTGTCTCGCAGGGAGAAAGCTTGCCAGCACAGTGCACGCATCCCGCCCTTGCCCAGAAACATGGATTTGCTGAACACTCCAAAAACACTACTCTTTCCTAGGCAAGCTTCAAACTGCTGTAAGCCATCTGTGCTCCCTGTTTTCTGCTGTCCTGATCGTTGTAGAAGAGTGCACAGCTCCACCTGACATTCAGTGCACAGCGAAGTCAACTGCAAAAAACCAGCAGCTGCTCACTCCCAAACACAAGGCGCTGTCTATGTCCTTGCTTCCCGAGCAATTCAGCACAGCCCTTCTTTGCAACTCGGAAGCTCAGGGTACGAACAAGAATTCTCCAGATTCGTCTGCATCAGGACCAAGTCAAAACGCAGGAAAGTCGTCCTGGAGCACCTGCCAGAAGCATGCCAGTGGTGAATTGAAAGGGCTGGCAGCTGCAGCCACCGTCTTCTAGCAGTGCCAAGGCTGCTCACAGAAGCCGGTTTCGTTCTTCGCCTCTCAGAAGCACACCGCTCTCCCCGTCTGCCGGAGGCGAAGAAGCGGCTACTAGGTGCACCGCTGACGTGAACCGCACTTGTAGGCTGCAAAGAGCGATTTCGGCAGAAAGAAACCGGCAACCGCCGCTTTCCCTGCGGACAGCTGCGGAAAACCGGAATCTGCGTCTCTAGCGGACTGCATCATAGCGAAAAGCTTTTCCAGCGTGTCTCGCAGGGAGAGAGCTTGCCAGCACTGTGCACGCATCCCGCCCTTGCCCAGAAACATGGATTTGCTGAACACTCCAAAAACACTGCTCATTCATAGGCAAGCTTCAAACTGCTGTCAGACGTCCGTGCTCTCAGTTTTCAGCTGCCCTGCTCGTTGTAGAAGTGTGCACAGCTCACCCTGGCATTCAGTGCACAGCGAAGTCAATTACAAAAAACCAGCAGCTGCTCACTCCCAAACACAAGGTGCTGTCTATGTCCTTGCTTCCCAAGCAACTCAGCACAGCCCTTCTTCTCTGCATCTCGGAAGCTCAGGGCACGAACAAGAATTCTCCAGATTCGTCTGCATCAGGACCAAGTCAAAATCCAGGAAAGTCGTCCTGGAGCACCTGCCAGAAGCATGCCAGAGGTGAATAGAAAGGGCTGGCAGCTGCAGCCACCGTCTTCTAGCAGTGCCAAGGCTGCGCACACAAACCGGTTTCGTTCTTCGCCTCTCAGAAGCCAACCGCTCTCCCCGGCTGCCGGAGGCGAAGAAGCGGCTACTAGGTGCACCGCTGACGTGAACCGCACTTGTAGGCTGCAAAGCGCGGCTTCGGCAGAAAGAAGCCGGCAACCGCCGCTTTCCCTGCGGACAGCTGCGCAGAGCCGAAGACTGCGTCTCTAGCGGACTGCATCATGGCGAAAAGCTTTTCCAGCGTGTCTCGCAGGGAGAAAGCTTGCCAGCACAGTGCACGCATCCCGCCCTTAACCCAGAAACATGGATTTGCTGAACACTCCAAAAACACTACTCTTTCCTAGGCAAGCTTCAAACTGCTGTCAGCCATCAGTGCTCTCTGTTTTCTGCTGTTCTGCTCGTTGTAGAAGAGTGCACAGCTCCACCTGACATTCAGTGCACAGCGAAGTCAACTGCAAAAAACCAGCAGCTGCTCACTCCCAAACACAAGGCGCTGTCTATGTCCTTGCTTCCCGAGCAACTCAACACAACCCTTCTTTTCTGCAGCTGCCATCGAGTTCTCTGCAACTCGGAAGCTCAGGGCACGAACAAGAATTCTCCAGATTCGTGTGCATCAGGACCAAGTCAAAACGCAGGAAAGTCGTCCTGGAGCACCTGCCAGAAGCTTCCCAGAGGTTTACTGAAAGGACTGGCAGCTGCAGCCACCGTCCTCTAGCAGTGCCAAGGCAGCGCACACAAGCCGGTTTCGTTCTTCGCCTCTAAGAAGCCAACCGGTCTCCCCGGCTGCCGGAGGCGAAGAAGCGGCTACTAGGTGCACCGCTGACGTGAACCGCACTTGTAGGCTGCAAAGCGCGGCTTCGGCAGAAAGAAGCCGGCAACCGCCGCTTTCCCTGCGGACAGCTGCGCAGAGCCGAAGACTGCGTCTCTAGCGGACTGCATCATGGCGAAAAGCTTTTCCAGCGTGTCTCGCAGGGAGAAAGCTTGACAGAACAGTGCAGGCATTCCGCCCTTGCCCAGAAACATGGATCTGCTGAACACTCCAAAAATACTACTCTTTCCTAGGCAAGCTTCAAACTGCTGTCAGACATCAGTGCTCTCTGTTTTGTGGTGTCCTGCTCGTTGCAGAAGAGTGCACAGCTCCACCTGACATTCAGTGCACAGCGAAGTCAACTGCAAAAACCAGCAGCTGCTCACTCCCAAACACAAGGCGCTGTCTATGTCCTTGCTTCCCGAGCAACTCAGCGCAGCCCTTCTCTGCATATCGCAAGCTCAATGCACGAACAAGAATTCTCCAGATTCGTGTGCATCAGGACCAAGTCAAAACGCAGGAAAGTCGTCCTGGAGCACCTGCCAGAAGCATGCCAGCGGTGAATTGAAAGGGCTGGCAGCTGCAGCCACCGTCCCCTAGCAGTGCCAAGGCTGCGCACACAAGCCGGTTTCGTTCTTCGCCTCTCAGAAGCACACCGCTCTCCCCGTCTGCCGGAGGCGAAGAAGCGGCTACTAGGTGCACCGCTGACGTGAACCGCACTTGTAGGCTGCAAAGCGCGGCTTCGGCAGAAAGAAGCCGGCAACCGCCGCTTCCCTGCGGACACCTGCGGAGAGCCGGAGTCTGCGTCTCAAGCGGACTGCATCATGGCGGAAAGCTTTTCCAGCGTGTCTCACAGGGAGAAAGCTTGCCAGCACAGTGCACGCATCACGCCCTTGCCCAGAAACATATATATGCCGAACACTCCAAAAACACTACTCTTTCCTAGGCAAGCTTCAAACTGCTGTCAGCCATCTGTGCTATCTGTTTTCTGCTGTCCTGCTCGTTGCAGAAGAGTGCACAGCTCCACCTGACATTCAGTGCACAGCGAAGTCAATTGCAAAAAACCAGCAGCTGCTCACTCCCAAACACAAGGCGCTGTCTATGTCCTTGGTTCCCGAGCAATTCAGCACAGCCCTTCTTCTTTGCGACTCGGAAGCTCAGGGTACGAACAAGAATTCTCCAGATTCGTCTGCATCAGGACCAAGTCAAAACGCAGGAAAGTCGTCCTGGAGCACCTGCCAGAAGCATGCCAGCGGTGTATTGAAAGGGCAGGCAGCTGCAGCCACCGTCCTCTAGCAGTGCCAAGGTTGCGCCCACAAGCCGGTTTCGTTCTCCGCCGCTCAGAAGCCAACCGCTCTCCCCGGCTGCCGGAGGCGAAGAAGCGGCTACTAGGTGCACCGCTGACGTGAACCGCACTTGTAGGCTGCAAAGCGCGGCTTCGGCAGAAAGAAGCCGGCAACCGCCGCTTTCCTGCGGACAGCTGCGGAGAGCTGGAGTCTGCGTCTTAAGCGGATTGCATCATGGCGAAAAGCTTTGCCAGCGTGTCTCGCAGGGAGAAAGCTTGCCAGCACAGTGCACGCATCCCGCCTTTGCCCAGAAACATGGATTTGCTGAACACTCCAAAAACACTACTCTTTCCTAGGCAAGCTTCAAACTGCTGTCAGCCATCTGTGCTATCTGTTTTCTGCTGTCCTGCTCGTTGTAGAAGAGTGCACAGCTCCACATCTCATTCAGTGCACAGCGAAGTCAACTGCAAAAAACCAGCAGCTGCTCACTCCCAAACACAAGGCGCTGTCTATGTCCTTGCTTCCCGAGCAATTCAGCACAGCCCTTCTTCTTTGCATCTCGGAAACTCAGGGTACGAACAAGAATTCTCCAGATTCGTCTGCATCAGGACCAAGTCAAAACGCAGGAAAGTCGTCCTGGAGCACCTGCCAGAAGCATGCCAGCGGTGAATTTAAAGGGCTGGCACTTGCAGCCACCGTCCCCTAGCAGTGCCAAGGCTGCGCACACAAGCCGGTTTCGTTCTTCGCCTCTCAGAAGCACACCGCTCTCCCCGGCTGCCGGAGGCGAAGAAGCGGCTACTAGGTGCACCGCTGACGTGAACCGCACTTTTAGGCTGCAAAGCGCGGCTTCGGCAGAAAGAAGCCGGCAACCGCAGCTTCCCTGCGGACACCTGCGGAGAGCCGGAGTCTGCGTCTCAAGCGGACTGCATCATAGCGAAAAGCTTTTCCAGCGTGTCTCGCAGGGAGAGAGCTTGCCAGCACTGTGCACGCATCCCGCCCTTGCCCAGAAACATGGATTTGCTGAACACTCCAAAAACACTGCTCATTCATAGGCAAGCTTCAAACTGCTGTCAGACGTCCGTGCTCTCAGTTTTCAGCTGCCCTGCTCGTTGTAGAAGTGTGCACAGCTCACCCTGGCATTCAGTGCACAGCGAAGTCAATTACAAAAAACCAGCAGCTGCTCACTCCCAAACACAAGGTGCTGTCTATGTCCTTGCTTCCCAAGCAACTCAGCACAGCCCTTCTTCTCTGCATCTCGGAAGCTCAGGGCACGAACAAGAATTCTCCAGATTCGTCTGCATCAGGACCAAGTCAAAATCCAGGAAAGTCGTCCTGGAGCACCTGCCAGAAGCATGCCAGAGGTGAATAGAAAGGGCTGGCAGCTGCAGCCACCGTCTTCTAGCAGTGCCAAGGCTGCGCACACAAACCGGTTTCGTTCTTCGCCTCTCAGAAGCCAACCGCTCTCCCCGGCTGCCGGAGGCGAAGAAGCGGCTACTAGGTGCACCGCTGACGTGAACCGCACTTGTAGGCTGCAAAGCGCGGCTTCGGCAGAAAGAAGCCGGCAACCGCCGCTTTCCCTGCGGACAGCTGCGCAGAGCCGAAGACTGCGTCTCTAGCGGACTGCATCATGGCGAAAAGCTTTTCCAGCGTGTCTCGCAGGGAGAAAGCTTGCCAGCACAGTGCACGCATCCCGCCCTTAACCCAGAAACATGGATTTGCTGAACACTCCAAAAACACTACTCTTTCCTAGGCAAGCTTCAAACTGCTGTCAGCCATCAGTGCTCTCTGTTTTCTGCTGTTCTGCTCGTTGTAGAAGAGTGCACAGCTCCACCTGACATTCAGTGCACAGCGAAGTCAACTGCAAAAAACCAGCAGCTGCTCACTCCCAAACACAAGGCGCTGTCTATGTCCTTGCTTCCCGAGCAACTCAACACAACCCTTCTTTTCTGCAGCTGCCATCGAGTTCTCTGCAACTCGGAAGCTCAGGGCACGAACAAGAATTCTCCAGATTCGTGTGCATCAGGACCAAGTCAAAACGCAGGAAAGTCGTCCTGGAGCACCTGCCAGAAGCTTCCCAGAGGTTTACTGAAAGGACTGGCAGCTGCAGCCACCGTCCTCTAGCAGTGCCAAGGCAGCGCACACAAGCCGGTTTCGTTCTTCGCCTCTAAGAAGCCAACCGGTCTCCCCGGCTGCCGGAGGCGAAGAAGCGGCTACTAGGTGCACCGCTGACGTGAACCGCACTTGTAGGCTGCAAAGCGCGGCTTCGGCAGAAAGAAGCCGGCAACCGCCGCTTTCCCTGCGGACAGCTGCGCAGAGCCGAAGACTGCGTCTCTAGCGGACTGCATCATGGCGAAAAGCTTTTCCAGCGTGTCTCGCAGGGAGAAAGCTTGACAGAACAGTGCAGGCATTCCGCCCTTGCCCAGAAACATGGATCTGCTGAACACTCCAAAAATACTACTCTTTCCTAGGCAAGCTTCAAACTGCTGTCAGACATCAGTGCTCTCTGTTTTGTGGTGTCCTGCTCGTTGCAGAAGAGTGCACAGCTCCACCTGACATTCAGTGCACAGCGAAGTCAACTGCAAAAACCAGCAGCTGCTCACTCCCAAACACAAGGCGCTGTCTATGTCCTTGCTTCCCGAGCAACTCAGCGCAGCCCTTCTCTGCATATCGCAAGCTCAATGCACGAACAAGAATTCTCCAGATTCGTGTGCATCAGGACCAAGTCAAAACGCAGGAAAGTCGTCCTGGAGCACCTGCCAGAAGCATGCCAGCGGTGAATTGAAAGGGCTGGCAGCTGCAGCCACCGTCCCCTAGCAGTGCCAAGGCTGCGCACACAAGCCGGTTTCGTTCTTCGCCTCTCAGAAGCACACCGCTCTCCCCGTCTGCCGGAGGCGAAGAAGCGGCTACTAGGTGCACCGCTGACGTGAACCGCACTTGTAGGCTGCAAAGCGCGGCTTCGGCAGAAAGAAGCCGGCAACCGCCGCTTCCCTGCGGACACCTGCGGAGAGCCGGAGTCTGCGTCTCAAGCGGACTGCATCATGGCGGAAAGCTTTTCCAGCGTGTCTCGCAGGGAGAAAGCTTGCCAGCACAGTGCACGCATCACGCCCTTGCCCAGAAACATATATATGCCGAACACTCCAAAAACACTACTCTTTCCTAGGCAAGCTTCAAACTGCTGTCAGCCATCTGTGCTATCTGTTTTCTGCTGTCCTGCTCGTTGCAGAAGAGTGCACAGCTCCACCTGACATTCAGTGCACAGCGAAGTCAATTGCAAAAAACCAGCAGCTGCTCACTCCCAAACACAAGGCGCTGTCTATGTCCTTGGTTCCCGAGCAATTCAGCACAGCCCTTCTTCTTTGCGACTCGGAAGCTCAGGGTACGAACAAGAATTCTCCAGATTCGTCTGCATCAGGACCAAGTCAAAACGCAGGAAAGTCGTCCTGGAGCACCTGCCAGAAGCATGCCAGCGGTGTATTGAAAGGGCAGGCAGCTGCAGCCACCGTCCTCTAGCAGTGCCAAGGTTGCGCCCACAAGCCGGTTTCGTTCTCCGCCGCTCAGAAGCCAACCGCTCTCCCCGGCTGCCGGAGGCGAAGAAGCGGCTACTAGGTGCACCGCTGACGTGAACCGCACTTGTAGGCTGCAAAGCGCGTCCTCGGCAGAAAGAAGCCGGCAACCGCCGCTTTCCTGCGGACAGCTGCGGAGAGCTGGAGTCTGCGTCTTAAGCGGATTGCATCATGGCGAAAAGCTTTGCCAGCGTGTCTCGCAGGGAGAAAGCTTGCCAGCACAGTGCACGCATCCCGCCTTTGCCCAGAAACATGGATTTGCTGAACACTCCAAAAACACTACTCTTTCCTAGGCAAGCTTCAAACTGCTGTCAGCCATCTGTGCTATCTGTTTTCTGCTGTCCTGCTCGTTGTAGAAGAGTGCACAGCTCCACATCTCATTCAGTGCACAGCGAAGTCAACTGCAAAAAACCAGCAGCTGCTCACTCCCAAACACAAGGCGCTGTCTATGTCCTTGCTTCCCGAGCAATTCAGCACAGCCCTTCTTCTTTGCATCTCGGAAACTCAGGGTACGAACAAGAATTCTCCAGATTCGTCTGCATCAGGACCAAGTCAAAACGCAGGAAAGTCGTCCTGGAGCACCTGCCAGAAGCATGCCAGCGGTGAATTTAAAGGGCTGGCACTTGCAGCCACCGTCCCCTAGCAGTGCCAAGGCTGCGCACACAAGCCGGTTTCGTTCTTCGCCTCTCAGAAGCACACCGCTCTCCCCGGCTGCCGGAGGCGAAGAAGCGGCTACTAGGTGCACCGCTGACGTGAACCGCACTTTTAGGCTGCAAAGCGCGGCTTCGGCAGAAAGAAGCCGGCAACCGCAGCTTCCCTGCGGACACCTGCGGAGAGCCGGAGTCTGCGTCTCAAGCGGACTGCATCATGGCGGAAAGCTTTTCCAGCGTGTCTCGCAGGGAGAGAGCTTGCCAGCACAGTGCACGCATCCCGCCCTTGCCCAGAAACATGGATTTGCTGAACACTCCAAAAACACTACTCTTTCCTAGGCAAGCTTCAAACTGCTGTAAGCCATCTGTGCTCCCTGTTTTCTGCTGTCCTGATCGTTGTAGAAGAGTGCACAGCTCCACCTGACATTCAGTGCACAGCGAAGTCAACTGCAAAAAACCAGCAGCTGCTCACTCCCAAACACAAGGCGCTGTCTATGTCCTTGCTTCCCGAGCAATTCAGCACAGCCCTTCTTTGCAACTCGGAAGCTCAGGGTACGAACAAGAATTCTCCAGATTCGTCTGCATCAGGACCAAGTCAAAACGCAGGAAAGTCGTCCTGGAGCACCTGCCAGAAGCATGCCAGTGGTGAATTGAAAGGGCTGGCAGCTGCAGCCACCGTCTTCTAGCAGTGCCAAGGCTGCTCACAGAAGCCGGTTTCGTTCTTCGCCTCTCAGAAGCACACCGCTCTCCCCGTCTGCCGGAGGCGAAGAAGCGGCTACTAGGTGCACCGCTGACGTGAACCGCACTTGTAGGCTGCAAAGCGCGGCTTCGGCAGAAAGAAGCCGGCAACCGCCGCTTTCCCTGCGGACAGCTGCGGAGAGCCGGAGTCTGAGTCTCTAGCGGACTGCATCATAGCGAAAAGCTTTTCCAGCGTGTCTCGCAGGGAGAAAGCTTGCCAGCACAGTGCACGCATCCCGCCCTTGCCCAGAAACATGGATTTGCTGAACACTCCAAAAATACTACTCTTTCCTAGGCAAGCTTCAAACTGCTGTCAGACATCAGTGCTCTCTGTTTTGTGGTGTCCTGCTCGTTGCAGAAGAGTGCACAGCTCCACCTGACATTCAGTGCACAGCGAAGTCAACTGCAAAAACCAGCAGCTGCTCACTCCCAAACACAAGGCGCTGTCTATGTCCTTGCTTCCCGAGCAACTCAGCGCAGCCCTTCTCTGCATATCGCAAGCTCAATGCACGAACAAGAATTCTCCAGATTCGTGTGCATCAGGACCAAGTCAAAACCCAAGAAAGTCGTCCTGGAGCACCTGCCAGAAGCATGCCAGAGGTGAACTGAAAGGGTTGGCAGCGGCAACCACCGTCCCCTAGCAGTGCCAGGGCTGCGTACACAAGCCGGTTTCGTTCTTCGCCTCTCAGAAACCAACCGCTCTCCCCGGCTGCCGGAGGCGAAGAAGCGGCTACTAGGTGCACCGCTGACGTGAACCGCACTTGTAGGCTGCAAAGCGCGGTTTTGGCAGAAAGAAGCCGGCAACCGCCGCTTCCCTGCGGACACCTGCGGAGAGCCGGAATCTGCGTCCCAAGGGGACTGCATCATGGCGGAAAGCTTTTCCAGCGTGTCTCGCAGGGAGAAAGCTTGCCAGCATAGTGCACGCATCCCGCCCATGCCCAGAAACATATATATGCCGAACACTCCAAAAACACTACTCTTTCCTAGGCAAGCTTCAAACTGCTGTCAGCCATCTGTGCTATCTGTTTTCTGCTGTCCTGCTCGTTGTAGAAGAGTGCACAGCTCCACCTGACATTCAGTGCACAGCGAAGTCAACTGCAAAAAACCAGCAGCTGCTCACTCCCAAACACAAGGCGCTGTCTATGTCCTTGCTTCCCGAGCAATTCAGCACAGCCCTTCTTCTTTGCAACTCGGAAGCTCAGGGTACGAACAAGAATTCTCCAGATTCGTCTGCATCAGGACCAAGTCAAAACCCAGCAAAGTCGTCCTGGAGCACCTGCCAGAAGCATGCCAGAGGTGAACTGAAAGGGCTGGCAGCGGCAACCACCATCCCCTAGCAGTGCCAAGGCAGCGCACAGAAGCCGGTTTCGTTCTTCGCCTCTCAGAAGCCAACCTCTCTCCCCGGTTGCCGGAGGCGAAGAAGCGGCTACTAGGTGCACCCCTGACGTGAACCGCACTTGTAGGCTGCAAAGCGCGGCTTCGGCAGGAAGAAGCCGGCAACCGCCGCTTCCCTGCGGACAGCTGCGGAGAGCCGAAGTCTGCGTCTCTACCGGACTGCATCATAGCGAAAAGCTTTTCCAGCGTCTCTCGCAGGGAGACAGCTTGCCAGCACAGTGCACGCATCCCGCCCTTGCCCAGAAACATGGATTTGCTGAACACTCCAAAAACACTGCTCTTTCCTAGGCAAGCTTCAAACTGCTGAAGGCGTCCGTGCTCTCTGTTTTCTGCTGCCCTGCTCGTTGTAGAAGAGTGCACAGCTCCACCTGACATTCAGTGCACAGCGACGTCAACTGCAAAAAACCAGCAGCTGCTCACTCCCAAACACAAGGCGCTGTCTATGTCCTTGCTTCCCGAGCAATTCAGCACAGCCCTTCTTTTCTGCAGCTGCCATCGAGATCTCTGCAACTCGTAAACTCAGGGTACGAACAAGAATTCTCCAGATTCGTGTGCATCAGGACCAAGTCAAAACTCAGGAAAGTCGTCCGGGAACAACTGCCAGAAACATCCCAGAGGTGAACTGAAAGGGCTGGCAGCTGCAGCCACCGTCCTCTAGCAGTGCCAATTCTGCGCACACAAGCCGGTTTCGTTCTTCGCCTCTCAGAAGCCAACCGCTCTCCCCGGCTGCCGGAGGCGAAGAAGCGGCTACTAGGTGTACCGCTGACGTGAACCGCACTTGTAGGCTGCAAAGCACGGTTTCGGCAGAAAGACGCCGGCAACCGCCGCTTTCATGCGGACAGCTGCGGAGAGCCGAAGTCTGCGTCTCTACCGGACTGCATCATAGCGAAAAGCTTTTCCAGCGTTTCTCTAAGGGAGAAAGCTTGACAGCACATTGCACGCATCCCGCCCTTGCCCAGAAACATGGATTTGCTGAACACTCCAAAAACACTGCTCTTTCCTAGGCAAGCTTCAAACTGCTGTCAGACATCTGTGCTCTCTGTTTTCTGCTGCCCTGCTCGTTGTAGAGGAGTGCACAGCTCACCCTGGCATTCAGTGCACAGCGAACGGTGCCGCTGCCCGCGGCCGGAGCTGCCTGTCCGCCGGTACGGGCGCGCTGAGAAGGAGCTGCCGCCCCTCAGGCCCACAGCGCTTCCCGCCATTGGCACTGCGGCTCCGTCAGGCTCTCCCGGCGGACATTCCGGCATGGCCCAGTGTTGTGGTGTGTTTTTCTTTAATTTGATATTTGTTCTGTGTATATTCTACCCCCACCCCCCTCCAAATCCTCCCTTCCCCAGTTGTCAATCTTCCCAAGCTCTTCCCTTACACCTTCCTCTCCAAGTTGTCAATTTTCCGTTTCCCTGCCCCTTTCCCCAGAACATTCCTTGTCACTCCTCCCAGCCTCCTCCCCTGCTTCCAGGGCATTCCCTGCCTATTTAGTGAGGCTCAACGCTCTATTGGTTACTTTGTGTTACTCCACTCCCCTGTTTCCCCTGATAGGTTTGTGATATGTTAGTCCCTTCTTAGACTCCTCCCCAGCCCTACCCTCATTGGTTGCTGTTCCTAAACCCCGCCTCTTGAGTTCCGGTATAAAACCTTTGTTCGCCCTCCCCGGAGGGTCTTGGGGCTTGCTGAATTAAACCATCCTGTTCACCCCCAAGTCCCGTGTCGCCTCCGTCTGTCCCCGCACCGACAACTGGGACCGCAGAGCTTCGCAGGGGGAGCGGCCGCCCATTCTCTTCCCTCTCGCCGCCCAGCACGCCACCGCTTGGGGTATCGTGGCGAGAGAAGCTGCGCGCCTTACAACAAATGGTAGGAGAGGATCGTTCCCTCCTCCGTCTTGTAGAACAAATGGGCAAATTCGTGGGGGCGCCCGCCTCACAGAAGAAGAAGGAGGGAAGAGGAATACCTGTGGCCAAAGAACCACTGCCCACACTAAGAGGAGCCGAGCACCGAGCAACAAGAAGATTTAGGCTACGGGACCCTCTTTATCCTCACTGCCGTGCTCTCTACTCCTGCCTGGAGCAGCCGTGCTGCAGGGGCAAGTCCCCATTTTGCCTTAGGGCACGGGGGCAGCTGTGCTGCAGGGGCCTTAAGGGGGTAGACCCACCCCTGGACAAGCGGGCGGTTTGGCAGTGGATCAATGGTATAAGGTGTAAAATCCCATTGAGCCCAAATAACGGCGTGTCAGTGGACGGCACTAAAAGGAAGACCACCAGAGGCTGATAGCAGCCGAGCCCAAGGCTTCGGGGATGAGCCTTGGGTGTGGCCGGGAATGGCTGAGCCTGTCTTCAGGTTCCGGGAACACCCAGGCCTCTGGAAGGGCCAAACCGTATGGAACAACGTCCCCAGTTTGTCGAGCATCCATCAAAACCATCAAGACCAGAGGAAAAGATAGAGACATCGCTGCCTGCGCCCAGAGGGTAAGTGGGTCTATGCAGGGTTCTCCCTGGCGGGCGGGTGGGCTTTCCCCTTGGTTATTTTTAGCCTTAGGGCATGGGTGGGGGACCCACATTTGATGGCTCCTTCTTCCCCTCTGAAAGTTGTCTTTTCTATCCTCTCCCCCCAATCCCATGAGGCCGGAGGGCGTAGGAAAGACACAAATGGGACAGAAATCTAAGAGGCAACACGTTTACTATGGGAGAGTTGATTAGAATCTTAACAAAGGCCCTTTCCATCCACGCACCTCCGCGATATCCAGCCGTGTTGGGCCCCTCTTCCATAGATTCCCCCTTATGCTTGTCCTATCTTCTCTCCCAGCTCTCCCCAGCTCTGCTTTGCTCTCCTGCCTTTAGCCACACAGCAATGAGAGCTTTTGCTCCCTCCTGTCTGGCAGAGTATTTATTACAGGGAAACTGATGATACAAATCTCCCATTTTCCATCCTCAGAAGCGCTCCCGACGTGGCCCACTTGACTCCCTACCCGACCACACCAGGTAATCGTGGCTTAGAAGGTAACTGCTCCCTGCCCATGCCACTGCTTTGCCACCAAGAGTCTTTCCTGCGCAGAGCAACTCCTCCTGGAGCCCCGCAGCGCTGGGCACGGCCAGGGGCTCCCACGCCAACCAGCCCTTCCCACACCGGCGCTGGGATGGATGCCTTGGGCTCCGGTGCACTCCCAAATTTCTGTGAGCACGACCAATACCTCTGTGTTCCCACAACGGTCTCCTCTGCTGACGGCTCTGCCTAATTTTTCGCTGCTCCCTCCCCACAGTGGCTGGTGTGGAACTCACTCCCATCCTCTCCAGTCGCCTTTTGCATGCAGGGCTCATTCCCTGCATTGCCAGCCGTTGCCATCCCTGCTGGGGCTCCCCATCTTCTTCTTTAGGCTCTGCGGATGCACCCCTGAGCAGGAAGAGGTGCTGGCACCTGCTGCAGCCCTCCCTGCCAAACCTCCCTGCTTACAGACCAGGAGCAGGGCCCTCTGGGGATGATGGGATGTCCAGAAGCCTTTTTCTCCCCATTCACCTCGCTCACTCAATCGCTTTGTAGCGTTGGAAATGCCCCTTCCCAACTCCTCCAGCAGCGGCTTCCCAGACAGGGCAGAGCACAGGCAGCCCTGTTGCCCCCAGCCTCCATCACCAGCTGCTTTCTTTTTTTCCTCCCTATTTTCCCTTTCTGATTTTTTCAGGTTCTGTATAAAACTGCCACAGAGAGGGAGGAAGGATAAGAAGGAGGCGCAGAACGTAGAGCAGAATAGGGCAGGGAGCCCCTCTGAGTGTTGCTCCTGTTTCCCTCCTATTCATGGCGCTTCCCAGTGCTGCTCCCCGTTTACGAAGTCTGAATTGCTATGGATTCAACGCATCAGGGATGCCTATGAGTACCAGAGAAAAGCATCCCAGGAAGACACAGAAGAAGTGTGAAGAAGTAAGGAGGAAGACTTTCAAGAAGTTAATGGGATGCCAGCAGTTTTTCACCTCCCCTTTTAGCTGAGGCGCAGTTTGGATGCTGTTTCATTGGCTGTTGTTATACCCTTGGATGCTTTTTCCTTGACTGTTATTTTCATGCTGTTATTTTCATCCTGAGGGAAGGCCAGAGGGTGCTGCAGGCAAGCACAAGCTCTGGACACCGAGAGGATGCATCGGTACCTCAGGGTTTTCCTCATCCCATGTTGCAATGTTCTCCCTGCATTCAACAAAAAACAGTTTGTCCTTGTTCTTCCCGGTGTTGCCGATGTATTTGTAAAAGCAGTTTCTCTTCTCCTTCATGGAATTGGCCAAATTCAGTTCCAGCTGGGACTTTACTTCTCTACCTTTCTCCCTGCATGCCCCAATGACATCCCTGCCATCCTCCTGTGGTGCTGCCCTTCTTGCAAACCTGTAAATTGTGTGTTTTCCCTGAGTCCCAGGCAAAGCTTCCTGCTAAGCGGCTCTGCTTCCTCAGCAGCTCGTCTTTGGGCACACGGGCAATTTCCTCATGGAAAGAGTGGTCAGGCCTCGGCAGGGGCTGCCCAAGGAGGTGGTGGACTCGCCGGGCCAGGAGGGGTCCAAGGAAGTGGCTGGAGGTGGCACTGAGTTCTCCGGCCTGGCCGGCAATGTGGGGATCGGGCACAGGATGGACGCGCTGAAGCTGGAGGTCTTTTCCATCGTCAGTGACTCTGGGGGCTCCGTGACTCTGTGGCCAGGCCGGGAGGACGCCTTGCCCCAATCACCGCCGGAGCCGCCCCGGCCTGAGAAAAGCCAGCGAAAGGCTCATCAGTTTAGTGAAAGAGAGGGAGAGATGCCTCCCCGGTCACCATCATGGACAGAACAGACAGAACTTGGGGATATTCATTACATTTATTGCCAAGAAAATCAGAGCAGGATAATGAGAAGCAAAAGAAATGTCAACAGCACCTGCAGCCCGAAACCCATGGCAAAACCTGGCCACACAAAGCCAATACAAATGGGAATGGCTCCACAGTGACACAGAGCAGGCTTAGATCCTGTGTTCGGGAGAAATTCTTCCCTGTGAGGGCAGGGAGTCCCTGGCACAGGGTGCCCAGAGCAGCTATGGTGCCCCTGGAGCCCTGGAAGTGCCTAAGGCCAGGTTGGAGGGGGCTTGGAGTAGCCTGGGAGGACAGGTGAAGGTTTCCCTGGCCTGGCAGTGGTGGCAGTGGATGGAGCTCAAGGCTCCTTCCAAGCCAATCCATTCCATGATTCCAAAGATTGATGGCTCTGAGACAGAGTCATTTGGTGACATCATGGCCTGAACTGCTGTTTGCTGCGAGTTCTAAAGCACCACCACGGTGACACAAGCAATGCTACAGTGACATGAGAAGGACCACTGTGACATCGGCAGCACCACTGTGACACAGGAACTGCCACAGCTCCAGCTCAGGTCTGCATCCCAGGTGACTGCAGCCAGTCCTGCCTCGCCATGGACCTGGTGATGCGTCTCGTGCGCGCTCTGCTCCTGCTGGCCCTGCTGCTGGCAGTAGCCCCCTCCCCGGGAGCTGCCAAGGAGCTCTGCCCAGAGCCCTGCCGCTGCCCAGGCCGTCGGCAGCTGAACTGCGGCCACGCCGGCCTGGCCACCGTGCCCCCGGCCAGCCGCCGCCGAGCCCTGACCGTGCTGTGAGTCCCGCGGCCCCACAGAGCCTTGCAGCTGCCCCTCCTCAGCTCCCTGTGTCTGCAAAGCCCACCTGGGACACCCGGGGCACTCCCTGGCCAGAGATGGGGGGGCCTGAGCTCGGCATCAGGGTGAAGCCAGGCTGGGCACACTGTGCCTTCTCCAGGCAAAGCCCGCTTCCAGCTCAGCAGGCCAATGGCAGGGAAATGGCTTTTCCTGAGGGGGGACCGGGTCTTTTGTCTCTTTGCAGAGATTTCACTGGCAACTCCATTGCTACTGTTGGAAAACAAGCCTGGAAGGACTACCCATGGACTGAGACCTTGTAAGTGCCCTGCAGCCTTTCAAATGGCAGGAGTTTGTGGATTTTGCCTCCTTTGGTCTGGGGCTGGAGCAGCTGCCCCCACTCCACCCACTTCCATTGGTATTCAAAGCTCGGCTGCTCTGCAAGGAGGGCTGCGAATCACCACAGCTTCCCAGCAGGGCAAGAATTGCTGCGAGTCTCTTGCAGCCCAGGGCACCATCCCTGTGTCTGTCTGCCCAGGGATCAAGCTGTGGTCAGCTTCAGCCGGCCAGGCGCAAGGGCCTGCTCTGGCCAGGAGTGGGGACGATCCCTGCAGTGACCCAGAGCGATGCTTCAGTTGTGCTGCTGCAGGAGATTTTCCCAGGACGATCCCATTTGCTGCAGGCCAGTGGCCGCTGTCACAATGTCCCTGTGTCTCCTTGCAGAGTGCTCAGAGACAATGAGCTGCGGGCTGTGAAGAGCCATTCCCTGGAGGGGCTGTTCCTGCTGAAGCACCTGTAAGCACCGTGCCCTGCCCAGGGCGGAGGGCTCCCTGGGGCCCTGCTTCTCAGGCCGCCGGGCACATGGTGCCCTTTGTCCCTCCTGGGATGCAGGCTGCAGAGGCAAGTAAAAGGGACAGGGCAAATGGAAGTGACCTTTGTTGTTCTAACTGCAACAGGGATTTGTCCTGCAACGAGATCCTGTCCATTGAGGAACGGGCTTTTGAGCCACTGCCTTTCCTGAAGTTTCTGTGAGTGATCAAGTTTCTTTCTGGTGTCTTCAGCTCAGCCTTTGCACTGGGAAGCCTTCCTGTGTAGGAAAATGCTCCTGTTCCCCTAAATCTGCCCTGCCCAGAGCCCAGCTGAGCTGCAGAGGTCAATGCCGACGGCTGGAAGGCCACGCCAGGGCACAGACCCCAGGGAGCTTGTCCACACGCAGCCATCAGAGCAGCCAGTTCTTGCAGCCTTGGCTGCATCGTGGAACAGAAAGAGAGTTCAGCCTTTGCTTCCTCTCCTGGGCAGGCTAGAAACACTGAGAAAGCAGCAGTTTCCTCCCGTTTCCACTTTGGCTTTGCACCTTTCCTGCAAAGAGATCCCGCTTTGCCCCCTCTTTCTGTAGGGCAGGCCTGATTCCTGTGTGTGACCTCCTCTTTCCCCAGAAATCTCTCCGGGAATGGCCTCACACGGATCCGCAGCGGCACTTTCCAGGCCTGGCATGGGATGCAGTTCCTCCAGGAGCTGTAAGTGGCACCAGGGCTAAAGGCCCGCCAGGGCGAGTCTTGCAGGGTCTCTGCCGGGTCTGTGGGCAAAAGCAGACTTGCCCTGGGGAAAGTCCTGATTCTGACAGTGGATGTCAGCCAGGGAGCACCAGGAGTGTGCAGCTGCAAAGGCCCTTTCTCCTGCCCTGCTCACCCCCTGCAAGGCTTCCTTGAAAGCCGCCAGGCCGTCCCCACGTGCCCGGCACACGCAGCTCACATCCTCACCATCAGCCCTGACAGAGCTCTGTATTTTCTCAGGATCCTCAGCCACAACCCACTGGCTGTCATTGCTGACGCTGCCTTCTTCAAGCTGCCCTCCGTGAGCTCTCTGTAAGTATTGGCTCATCTGGAGCAGATCCACAGAGACCTGTGTCTCTCTCGAGCGCCCTGTTCTCAGGAAAGCAGCGCAAGTGCCCGAGCAAATCTCCCCCTTGCCCAGCCTGAGTCTGCTGGAGACACAACGAGCCCGGCTCCAGCAGAGCAAGGCAAAAGCCAAGCGGTGCTGGTGTGTCCCCAGCTGTACAGCAACCCAGGAACTGGGACACAAACTTTCAGGGATGAGAGCCCATCCAGGTCTAGGGCCAGGTGGAGAGGCCGCAGGGCTCTGGGAATAAACTGCACTCGTGCCAGCAGCTCCAGGCTCCTGCCTGCTTCAGGGACTCGGGTGCCCTCAGGGGAGAGCAGCAGGAGAGTCGGGAGAGGGGCAATCCTTTCTGGTGGCATCTGTCTGCCACGAGAGCTGCAGGATTGCCCTCCTGATTCCCACGGGCTGGCTTAGAGCAGGGCGAGGCAGAGGGAAGCTGGGCTCCAGAATGGCTTCTCTTGGAGCAGGCAGAAGTGGATGCCTCTGCAAGCAGCACCAGCATCATCAGGGCCCTGGGCCCTCTGCTCTCAGAGCAGAGTTCTGGCAATGTCACCGTGGAATTTCATGAGCTCTTTCCAATGCTTGCAGAGACCTGAGTGCCACCCAAGTGAACCCACAGACGCTGCTGCTGCTGCTGCAGTCCACAGTGAGCTTGGAAACCCTGTGAGTGTGTGCGACTGAGCCCCAGCCACCAGCAGGCCCCAAGTGCTGGGACAAGGGCTCTGCTTGGGAAACAAATCCGTGTGCCACACAACCAGAACAAGCCCAGTAAGCTCCAGAGTTGCTGTTCCTTCTGGGAACGTGCCAAAACTCACTGGCTCAGAGGCAGAATCTCACCTTTCGGGGGACTTGCTGCAGGTTTCTCACAGGGGAGTTGGAACTTCAGGCGGGTGCATTTCTGTGTCATGTGGTATTTTGGGAGCACTTCTACTTTCCAGGTTAAAATCCCCTTTTCAATGTTTGGCATGGGGAGTCAGGGGCCTTTCCCAGAGCTGTGGCACACAGTTAGGCACAACCCCCATGTGTGGTATCCAGGCATTCCCTGAGCTGGGCTCTGATGGAGCCATGGACTGGGTGGCCAGGTGTTCCTGCAATATCCCCTCTTGTCTTTAGCCAAGTGCCCAAGGAGGCGGCCTGCTGCCTGTGCCAGGAGCGTCCCCGGCCTGAGAGCCCCTGCAGGACCATCCAGTTCCCGTGCCAGAAGCTGTGCAGCACCAGCGCCCCGCAGTGCGGTTGGTGTCCGGAGGGGCTGGGGGAGCTCAAACTGCCACTTGGCCTGAGGCTGGGGAGATGCTGCAGCACTGCCCTGTGCTGCAGGGGGGCTCCTGATCTCCCCTTGGAGTACAGGCTTTGGACAAAACACCTTGGGATGGGAAGTTCCTGGGGATTGTACATAGCTTGTGTGTCACATGCTGCCTGGAGGAGGAACAGCTCGCTGGGCCCACCAAACCTACGACTTCCCTATCCACACCATGTCCCCCAGGCAAGGAAAGCAGGAATGCCCCGTGCCCTTCCCTGGTGCTGGAAGGCAATGTCTGCCCATAAAGAGATCTGGTGATTCCCCGAACAGCCTGGATTCTGTGCCACCCCACTGGCCACTGCAGGACAAAGGGCAGGGCCCGTGATGCGCTCTGCAGGCTGAACAGCAAGCACTGTCATCCCCGCCTTGGCCTGTGCAGGGCGAGCAAAGCACCGTCCTGCTCTAGCTGGGCACAGGGCACAGAAAATCCTGTCCACAGCAGGGCCAGGCAAAGAGATACCAGCCAGGTTTCCAAGGTCCCCAGAGAGCTCACTTCTCTCACTGGCTCAGCCCCAGCTTTCCCATAGCACAGGCCCAGAGCTCTGGCGCCCTTGAGGAAGATTTTCCTGGTGTAACAGCTTGAGCTGCTGCTCTTGGGAAGGGCCCTGGAGCAAAGGAGTCCCTGGGCTTTCTTCCCCTGCCAGTCTGTGCCCCCGTTGCAGTGCTGATCTTTCCTCTGGGGTCTCTGGCTCTTCACTGGCTCCTGCAGAGCAACTCAAGCCTGCTCTTCTGGAGCTGTGGCAACCTCTGTGACAGCCAACCCATTCCCCAGGGATCTTTCCTTCCCGTCCAAACAGAACCCCAGGAGACACCAGGAAAGAACCAGCTCTCTGCTCTGCCCCAAGGGGATAATGGGATGGATTGAAGGGCTCTTCTCCTCTCCAAAACACATCCCCCACTCTGCTCTTGCGCTCCCTGGCCTTGAGATCAGCTCCTGCTGCTCAAGGTAGGCACTGAGCCTGTGCTTGCGCCCAGCCGCTGATCTGCTCTCTCGGTGTTCTCCAGCTCACACAACTGTGCTAGAGGCACGGGGAGAATCAATGGACATGGAACAACGCAGAGAGCTGAACAGCAGCCCAGTGTTGAGCCTCAAGCCCAAGGAGCCTTCACTGGGAGATGATGGAACTGCGACGCTTGCGGTTGCCCTGGCCCTGAGCACGGAGGGTGATGTCAGCAGCCTGGACAGTTCCAGACCAAATTCATATCCCCCTCAGCATCTCTTGGGGCACGAAGGCCAAAGAAGTGCTGATGACCGGAGGGCCAAGCTCAAGAAGAAGGTGCACAAGGCTGAAAGCATCAAGACTGTGAAAAGCATTGTCCCACACCAGCCCCAGCCTGCCTGGCTGAAGCATGTGGTAGAAAAGACACCCTCAAGCTGGGATCAAGAGATGGAGTCACTTTTATACTCAGAAGGATTAAACCCCTGGGCTGCAGCTGGTGGATTAAAACGTGCTGACGATGCCTTCATCACTGGACAACACAGAGATGAGGAGGAAGGTCCAGCTCCCAAGAAGCACTACGTCAGGACGCACAAATGGCACAAGAAGAAGGACAGCCAGTATCGGGTTGGATATAATCAGCTTTTCTACGAGGTTTGGAGACCTGTGAAAGTGGAGCAAAGGTCCATATCTGACCAGGGTCTAAACAGGAACCTGGATTTTCTCTCTGACCCCTTGGTTCAGAGCCGCCCCGCTGCGAGCCGCAGAGGAGGAGCCACAGCTGAAGAGGAGCATTCCTCTATAGACAGGCACCTCCTGACCATCCGTGAAACCCCAGAGGAGGAAGACGACATGCTCCTCAATAAACCTTGGAGCCCCCAAAGTCCAGACCTTGCACCAGTTCCAAAAGAACTGGAAACCAATGTTGATCAGCACTGGCAGTTGCTGGAGGCACACAAAGGCCTGCGGGCATTCATGGCCCACGTGGAGCGAGCTCTAAGGAAGGACTGCAGCCTGCCCCAGCTCAAGCAGGCCTGTACCAAGATGGTCTTGAAGACCAGGCTGCTTCTCAACGTGCTCAGGGAGAGAAAAGAGAACCAGGGAGCCTATGATCCCATGGAGCAGTGTCGTCTGCAAGAGAACATGATCATTCACATGGCCTTGGGGAAGGGCAAGAAACTCACAGAGAAGGTAGGAGAGCTGCAGGCACTGCTGCGTGTGTCCTTCTAGGCAAGGGAGAATGGAAGGAAGGAGAATGGAAGGAATCCTCTTACCCCTGTGATCTTCCTTCCTTTCCTCACAGCAGAAACTAGAGGCTGTGGTGTACAGGAGCACGTTTGTGGTTTTGCTGTTTTTCTTCATCTTCGTTTTGCTGATACCGAAGTGTGTCTTCCACGTAAGTCAATATCTTGTTTGACACACAGCTGTCTGTCTTGTAGCTGCAGTGCCCAGATGCCCCTGCATTGCTGGGTAGCACAGGAGATGTTTTTCCAAGCCTGGAGCTTGTGGCAGCATCCACAGCACCCAGCTCAGCAGGGCCCAGCCTGCCTGGGGGAAGCTTGTCCTATCTTCTCTCCCAGCTCTCCCCAGCTCTGCTTTGCTCTCCTGCCTTCAGCCACACAGCAATGAGAGTTTTTGCCCTCTCTTGTCTGGCAGAGTTTTTATTACAGGGAAACTGACGTTACAAATCTCCCATTTTCCATCCCCAGAAGCGCTCCCGATGTGGGCCACTTGACTCCCCACCCGGCAACACGAGGGAATCGTGGCTGAGAAGGTAACTGCTCCCTGCCCATGCCACTGCTTTGCCACCAAGAGTCTTTCCTGCTCAGAGCAACTCCTCCTGGAGCCCCGCAGCGCTGGGCACGGCCAGGGGCTCCCACGCCAACCAGCCCTTCCCACACTGGCGCTGGGATGGATGCCTTGGGCTCCGCTGCACTCCCAAATTTCTGTGAGCACGACCAATACCTCTGTGTTCCCACAATGGTCCCCTCTGCTGATGGCTCTGCCCTACTTTTCGCTGCTCCCTCCCCACAGTGTCTTGTGAGGAACTCACTCCCATCCTCTCCAGTTGCCTTTTGCATGCAGGGCTCAATCCCTGCATTGCCAGCCGTTGCCATCCCTGCTGGGGCTCCCCATCTTCTTCCTTAGGCTCTGCAGACACACCCCTGAGCAGGAAGAGGTGCTGGCACCTGCTGCAGCCCTCCCTGCCAAACCTCCCTGCTTACAGACCAGGAGCAGGGCCCTCTGGGGATGATGGGATGTCCAGAAGCCTTTTTCTCCCCATTCACCTCGCTCACTCAATCGCTTTGTAGCGTTGGAAATGCCCCTTCCCAACTCCTCCAGCAGCGGCTTCCCAGACAGGGCAGAGCACAGGCAGCCCTGTTGCCCCCAGCCTCCATCACCAGCTGCTTTCTTTTTTCCTCCCTATTTTCCCTTTCTGACTTTTTCAGATTCTGTATAAAACTGCCACAGAGAGGGAGGAAGGATAAGAAGGAGGCGCAGAATGTAGAGCAGAATAGGGCAGGGAGCCCCTCTGAGTGTTGCTCCTGTTTCCCTCCTATTCATGGTGCTTCCCAGTGCTGCTCCCCGTTCACAAAGTCCGAATTGCTATGGATTCAACGCATCAGGGATGCCTATGAGTACCAGAGAAAAGCATCTCAGGAAGACACAGAAGAAGTATGAAGAAGTAAGGAGGAAGACTTTCAAGAAGTTAATGGGATGCCAGCAATTTTTCACCTCCCCTTTTAGCTGAGGCTCTCTTTGGATGCTGTTTCATTGGCTGTTGTTATTCCCCTGGTTGCTTTTTCCTTGACTGTTTTTTTCATGCTGTTATTTTCATCCTGAGGGAAAACCAGAGGGTGCTGCAGGCAAGCACAAGCTCTGGACACCGAGAGGAGGCATCGGTACCTCAGGGTTTTCCTCATCCCATGTTGCAATGTTCTCCCTGCATTCAATAAAAACAGTTTGTCCTTGTTCTTCCCGGTGTTGCCGATGTATTTGTAAAAGCAGTTTCTCTTCTCCTTCATGGAATTGGCAAAATTCAGTTCCAGCTGCGCCTTTACTTTTCTACCTTTCTCCCTGCATGCCCCAATGACATCCCTGCCATCCTCCTGTGGTGCTGCCCTTCTTGCAAACCTGTAAATTGTGTGTTTTCCCTGAGTCCCAGGCAAAGCTTCCTGCTCAGCGGCTCTGCTTCCTCAGCAGCTCGTCTTTGGGCACACGGGCAATTTCCTCATGGAAAGGGTGGTCAGGCCTCGGAAGGGGCTGCCCAAGGAGGTGGTGGACTGGCCGGGCCAGGAGGAGTCCAAGGAAGTGGCTGGAGTGGCACTGAGTTCTCCGGCCTGGCCGGCAAGGTGGGGATCGGGCACAGGATGGACGCTCTGAAGGCGGAGGTCTTTTCCATCGTCAGTGACTTTGGGGGCTCCGTGACTCTGTGGTCAGGCCAGGAGGCCGCCTTGCCCCAATCACCGCCGGAGCCGCCCCGGGCCGAGCTCTTGGCCCGCGCGTTTCTCCTCAGGCCGGGGGCGCTGCTGGTGGTGCCGCTGCCCGCGGCCGGAGCTGCCTGTGCGGCGGAGCGGCCGCACCTCCCAGGCACCTCTCTGGGCGCTGCTTGCGGGGCTGTGCCGGCCTTCCCAAAGCTGTCCGTGGATTCCTTCGCATGGCGCTCGCTGCCCCTCGGTGTCTCCTGGTGCCAGCGTGGCGCTCCAGCCGCGGCGGGAGCTCTGCCGTCGGTGTCCTGGTACTGCCGCCTCCAGAGCCCGGGGGCCGGAACGCTTCGCCTCAGGGGCCGGGCTGCACCGGGACTCGCAGCGGGCTTGGCCCGGCCGCCGCCGCTGCCGGTACGGGCGCGCTGAGAAGGAGCTGCCGCCCCTCAGGCCCACAGCGCTTCCCGCCATTGGCACTGCGGCTCCGTCAGGCTCTCCCGGCGGACATTCCGGCATGGCCCAGTGTTGTGGTGTGTTTTTCTTTAATTTGATATTTGTTCTGTGTATATTCTACCCCCACCCCCCTCCAAATCCTCCCTTCCCCAGTTGTCAATCTTCCCAAGCTCTTCCCTTACACCTTCCTCTCCAAGTTGTCAATTTTCCGTTTCCCTGCCCCTTTCCCCAGAACATTCCTTGTCACTCCTCCCAGCCTCCTCCCCTGCTTCCAGGGCATTCCCTGCCTATTTAGTGAGGCTCAACGCTCTATTGGTTACTTTGTGTTACTCCACTCCCCTGTTTCCCCTGATAGGTTTGTGATATGTTAGTCCCTTCTTAGACTCCTCCCCAGCCCTACCCTCATTGGTTGCTGTTCCTAAACCCCGCCTCTTGAGTTCCGGTATAAAACCTTTGTTCGCCCTCCCCGGAGGGTCTTGGGGCTTGCTGAATTAAACCATCCTGTTCACCCCCAAGTCCCGTGTCGCCTCCGTCTGTCCCCGCACCGACAACTGGGACCGCAGAGCTTCGCAGGGGGAGCGGCCGCCCATTCTCTTCCCTCTCGCCGCCCAGCACGCCACCGCTTGGGGTATCGTGGCGAGAGAAGCTGCGCGCCTTACAACAAATGGTAGGAGAGGATCGTTCCCTCCTCCGTCTTGTAGAACAAATGGGCAAATTCGTGGGGGCGCCCGCCTCACAGAAGAAGAAGGAGGGAAGAGGAATACCTGTGGCCAAAGAACCACTGCCCACACTAAGAGGAGCCGAGCACCGAGCAACAAGAAGATTTAGGCTACGGGACCCTCTTTATCCTCACTGCCGTGCTCTCTACTCCTGCCTGGAGCAGCCGTGCTGCAGGGGCAAGTCCCCATTTTGCCTTAGGGCACGGGGGCAGCTGTGCTGCAGGGGCCTTAAGGGGGTAGACCCACCCCTGGACAAGCGGGCGGTTTGGCAGTGGATCAATGGTATAAGGTGTAAAATCCCATTGAGCCCAAATAACGGCGTGTCAGTGGACGGCACTAAAAGGAAGACCACCAGAGGCTGATAGCAGCCGAGCCCAAGGCTTCGGGGATGAGCCTTGGGTGTGGCCGGGAATGGCTGAGCCTGTCTTCAGGTTCCGGGAACACCCAGGCCTCTGGAAGGGCCAAACCGTATGGAACAACGTCCCCAGTTTGTCGAGCATCCATCAAAACCATCAAGACCAGAGGAAAAGATAGAGACATCGCTGCCTGCGCCCAGAGGGTAAGTGGGTCTATGCAGGGTTCTCCCTGGCGGGCGGGTGGGCTTTCCCCTTGGTTATTTTTAGCCTTAGGGCATGGGTGGGGGACCCACATTTGATGGCTCCTTCTTCCCCTCTGAAAGTTGTCTTTTCTATCCTCTCCCCCCAATCCCATGAGGCCGGAGGGCGTAGGAAAGACACAAATGGGACAGAAATCTAAGAGGCAACACGTTTACTATGGGAGAGTTGATTAGAATCTTAACAAAGGCCCTTTCCATCCACGCACCTCCGCGATATCCAGCCGTGTTGGGCCCCTCTTCCATAGATTCCCCCTTATGCTTGTCCTATCTTCTCTCCCAGCTCTCCCCAGCTCTGCTTTGCTCTCCTGCCTTTAGCCACACAGCAATGAGAGCTTTTGCTCCCTCCTGTCTGGCAGAGTATTTATTACAGGGAAACTGATGATACAAATCTCCCATTTTCCATCCTCAGAAGCGCTCCCGACGTGGCCCACTTGACTCCCTACCCGACCACACCAGGTAATCGTGGCTTAGAAGGTAACTGCTCCCTGCCCATGCCACTGCTTTGCCACCAAGAGTCTTTCCTGCGCAGAGCAACTCCTCCTGGAGCCCCGCAGCGCTGGGCACGGCCAGGGGCTCCCACGCCAACCAGCCCTTCCCACACCGGCGCTGGGATGGATGCCTTGGGCTCCGGTGCACTCCCAAATTTCTGTGAGCACGACCAATACCTCTGTGTTCCCACAACGGTCTCCTCTGCTGACGGCTCTGCCTAATTTTTCGCTGCTCCCTCCCCACAGTGGCTGGTGTGGAACTCACTCCCATCCTCTCCAGTCGCCTTTTGCATGCAGGGCTCATTCCCTGCATTGCCAGCCATTGCCATCCCTGCTGGGGCTCCCCATCTTCTTCTTTAGGCTCTGCGGATGCACCCCTGAGCAGGAAGAGGTGCTGGCACCTGCTGCAGCCCTCCCTGCCAAACCTCCCTGCTTACAGACCAGGAGCAGGGCCCTCTGGGGATGATGGGATGTCCAGAAGCCTTTTTCTCCCCATTCACCTCGCTCACTCAATCGCTTTGTAGCGTTGGAAATGCCCCTTCCCAACTCCTCCAGCAGCGGCTTCCCAGACAGGGCAGAGCACAGGCAGCCCTGTTGCCCCCAGCCTCCATCACCAGCTGCTTTCTTTTTTTCCTCCCTATTTTCCCTTTCTGATTTTTTCAGGTTCTGTATAAAACTGCCACAGAGAGGGAGGAAGGATAAGAAGGAGGCGCAGAACGTAGAGCAGAATAGGGCAGGGAGCCCCTCTGAGTGTTGCTCCTGTTTCCCTCCTATTCATGGCGCTTCCCAGTGCTGCTCCCCGTTTACGAAGTCTGAATTGCTATGGATTCAACGCATCAGGGATGCCTATGAGTACCAGAGAAAAGCATCCCAGGAAGACACAGAAGAAGTGTGAAGAAGTAAGGAGGAAGACTTTCAAGAAGTTAATGGGATGCCAGCAGTTTTTCACCTCCCCTTTTAGCTGAGGCTCACTTTGGATGCTGTTTCATTGGCTGTTGTTATACTGTTAGATGCTTTTTCCTTGACTGTTATTTTCATTCTGAGGAAAAGCCAGAGGGTGCTGCAGGCAAGCACAAGCTCTGGACACCGAGAGGAGGCATCGGTACCTCAGGGTTTTCCTCATCCCATGTTGCAATGTTCTCCCTGCATTCAATAAAAAACAAAGTTTGTCCTTGTTCTTCCCGGTGTTGCCGATGTATTTGTAAAAGCAGTTTCTCTTCTCCTTCATGGAATTGGCCAAATTCAGTTCCAGCTGGGACTTTACTTTTCTACCTTTCTCCCTGCATGCCCCAATGACATCCCTACCATCCTCCGGTGGTGCTGCCCTTCTTGCAAAGCTGTAAATTGTGTGTTTTCCCTGAGTCCCAGGCAAAGCTTCCTGCTCAGCGGCTCTGCTTCCTCAGCAGCTCGTCTTTGGGCACACGGGCAATTTCCTCATGGAAAGGGTGGTCAGGCCTCGGCAGGGGCTGCCCAAGGAGGTGGTGGACTCGCCGGGCCAGGAGGGGTCCAAGGAAGTGGCTGGAGGTGGCACTGAGTTCTCCGGCCTGGCTGGCAAGGTGGGGATCGGGCACAGGATGGACGCTCTGAAGGCGGAGGTCTTTTCCATCGTCAGTGACTTTGGGGGCTCTGTGACTCTGTGGCCAGGCCGGGAGGCCACCTTGCCCCAATCACCGCGGGAGCCGCCCCGGCCCGAGAAAAGCCAGCGAAAGGCTCATCAGTTTAGTGAAAGAGAGGGAGAGATGCCTCCCCGGTCACCATCATGGACAGAACAGACAGAACTTGGGGATATTCATTACATTTATTGCCAAGAAAATCAGAGCAGGATAATGAGAAGCAAAAGAAATGTCAACAGCACCTGCAGCCCCAAACCCATGGCAAAACCTGGCCACACAAAGCCAATACAAATGGGAATGGCTCCACAGTGACACAGAGCAGGCTTAGATCCTGTGTTCGAGAGAAATTCTTCCCTGTGAGGGCAGGGAGTCCCTGGCACAGGGTGCCCAGAGCAGCTGTGGTGCCCCTGGAGCCCTGGAAGTGCCTAAGGCCAGGTTGGAGGGGGCTTGGAGTAGCCTGGGAGGACAGGTGAAGGTTTCCCTGCCATGGCAGTGGTGGCAGTGGATGGAGCTCAAGGCTCCTTCGAAGCCAATCCATTCCATGATTCCAAAGATTGACGGCTCTGAGACAGAGTCATTTGGTGACATCATGGCCTGAACTGCTGTTTGCTGCGAGTTCTAAAGCACCACCACGGTGACACAAGCAATGCTACAGTGACATGAGAAGGACCACTGTGACATCGGCAGCACCACTGTGACACAGGAACTGCCACAGCTCCAGCTCAGGTCTGCATCCCAGGTGACTGCAGCCAGTCCTGCCTCGCCATGGACCTGGTGATGCGTCTCGTGTGCGCTCTGCTCCTGCTGGCCCTGCTGCTGGCAGTAGCCCCCTCCCCGGGAGCTGCCAAGGAGCTCTGCCCAGAGCCCTGCCGCTGCCCAGGCCGTCGGCAGCTGAACTGCGGCCACGCCGGCCTGGCCACCGTGCCCCCGGCCAGCCGCTGCCGAGCCCTGACCGTGCTGTGAGTCCCGCGGCCCCACAGAGCCCTGCAGCTGCCCCTCCTCAGCTCCCTGTGTCTGCAAAGCCCACCTGGGACACCCGGGGCACTCCCTGGCCACAGATGGGGGGGCCTGAGCTCGGCATCAGGGTGAAGCCAGGCTGGGCACACTGTGCCTTCTCCAGGCAAAGCCCGCTTCCAGCTCAGCAGGCCAATGGCAGGGAAATGGCTTTTCCTGAGGGGGGACCGGGTCTTTTGTCTCTTTGCAGAGATTTCACTGGCAACTCCATTGCTACTGTTGGAAAACAAGCCTGGAAGGACTACCCATGGACTGAGACCTTGTAAGTGCCCTACAGTGTTTCAAATGTCAGGAGTTTTGAGATTTTGCCTCCTTTGGTCTGGGGCTGGAGCAGCTGCCCCCACTCCACCCACTTCCATTGGTATTCAAAGCTCGGCTGCTCTGCAATGAGGGCTGCGAATCACCACAGCTTCCCAGCAGGGCAAGAACTGCTGCGAGTCTCTTGCAGCCCAGGGCACCATCCCTGTGTCTGTCTGCCCAGGGATCAAGCTGTGCTCAGCTTCAGCCGGCCAGGAGCAAGGGCCTGCTCTGGCCAGGAGTGGGGACGATCCCTGCAGGGACCCAGAGCGATGCTTCAGTCGTGCTGCTGCAGGAGATTTTCCCAGGACGATCCCATTTGCTGCAGGCCAGTGGCCGCTGTCACAATGTCCCTGTGTCTCCTTGCAGAGTGCTCAGAGACAATGAGCTGCGGGCTGTGAAGAGCCATTCCCTGGAGGGGCTGTTCCTGCTGAAGCACCTGTAAGCACCGTGCCCTGCCCAGGGCGGAGGGCTCCCTGGGGCCCTGCTTCTCAGGCCGCCGGGCACATGGTGCCCTTTGTCCCTCCTGGGATGCAGGCTGCAGAGGCAAGTAAAAGGGACAGGGGAAATGGAAGTGACATTTGTTGTTCTAACTGCAACAGGGATTTGTCCTGCAACGAGATCCTGTCCATTGAGGAACGGGCTTTTGAGCCACTGCCTTTCCTGAAGTTTCTGTGAGTGATCAAGTTTCTTTCTGGTGTCTTCAGCTCAGCCTTTGCACTGGGAAGCCTTCCTGTGTAGGAAAATGCTCCTGTTCCCCTAAATCTGCCCTGCCCAGAGCCCAGCTGAGCTGCAGAGGTCAATGCCGATGGCTGGAAGGCCACGCCAGGGCACAGACCCCAGGGAGCTTGTCCACACGCAGCCATCAGAGCAGCCAGTTCTTGCAGCCTTGGCTGCATCGTGGAACAGAAAGAGAGTTCAGCCTTTGCTTCCTCTCCTGGGCAGGCTAGAAACACTGAGAAAGCAGCAGTTTCCTCCCGTTTCCACTTTGGCTTTGCACCTTTCCTGCAAAGAGATCCCGCTTTGCCCCCTCTTTCTGTAGGGCAGGCCCGATTCCTGTGTGTGACCTCCTCTTTCCCCAGAAATCTCTCCGGGAATGGCCTCACACGGATCCGCAGCGGCACTTTCCAGGCCTGGCATGGGATGCAGTTCCTCCAGGAGCTGTAAGTGGCACCAGGGCTAAAGGCCCGCCAGGGCGAGTCTCTGCAGGGTCTCTGCCGGGTCTGTGGGCAAAAGCAGACTTGCCCTGGGGAAAGTCCTGATTCTGACAGTGGATGTCAGCCAGGGAGCACCAGGAGTGTGCAGCTGCAAAGGCCCTTTCTCCTGCCCTGCTCACCCCCTGCAAGGCTTCCTTGAAAGCCGCCAGGCCGTCCCCACGTGCCCGGCACACGCAGCTCACATCCTCACCATCAGCCCTGACAGAGCTCTGTATTTTCTCAGGATCCTCAGCCACAACCCACTGGCTGTCATTGCTGACGCTGCCTTCTTCAAGCTGCCCTCCGTGAGCTCTCTGTAAGTATTGGCTCATCTGGAGCAGATCCACAGAGACCTGTGTCTCTCTCGAGCGCCCTGTTCTCAGGAAAGCAGCGCAAGTGCCCGAGCAAATCTCCCCCTTGCCCAGCCTGAGTCTGCTGGAGACACAACGAGCCCGGCTCCAGCAGAGCACGGCAAAGGCCAAGTGGTGCTGGTGTGTCCCCAGCTGTACAGCAACCCAGGAACTGGGACACAAACTTTCAGGGATGAAAGCCCATCCAGGTCTAGGGCCAGGTGGAGAGGCCGCAGGGCTCTGGGAATAAACTGCACTCGTGCCAGCAGCTCCAGGCTCCTGCCTGCTTCAGGGACTCGGGTGCCCTCAGGGGAGAGCAGCAGGAGAGTCGGGAGAGGGGCAATCCTTTCTGGTGGCATCTGTCTGCCACGAGAGCTGCAGGATTGCCCTCCTGATTCCCATGGGCTGGGTTAGAGCAGGGCGAGGCAGAGGGAAGCTGGGCTCCAGAATGGCTTCTCTTGGAGCAGGCAGAAGTGGATGCCTCTGCAGGCAGCACCAGCATCATCAGGGCCCTGGGCCCTCTGCTCTCAGAGCAGAGTTCTGGCAATGTCACCGTGGAATTTCATGAGCTCTTTCCAATGCTTGCAGAGACCTGAGTGCCACCCAAGTGACCCCACAGACGCTGCTGCTGCTGCTGCAGTCCACAGTGAGCTTGGAAACCCTGTGAGTGTGTGCGACTGAGCCCCAGCCACCAGCAGGCCCGCAGTGCTGGGACAAGGGCTCTTCTTGGGAAACAAATCCGTGTGCCACACAACCAGAACAAGCCCAGTAAGCTCCAGAGTTGCTGTTCCTTCTGGGAACGTGCCAAAACTCACTGGCTCAGAGGCAGAATCTCACCTTTCGGGTGACTTGCTGCAGGTTTCTCACAGGGGAGTTGGAACTTCAGGCGGGTGCATTTCTGTGTCATGTGGTATTTTGGGAGCACTTCTACTTTCCAGGTTAAAATCCCCTTTCAATGTTTGGCATGGGGAGTCAGGGGCCTTTCCCAGAGCTGTGGCACACAGTTAGGCACAACCCCCATGTGTGGTATCCAGGCATTCCCTGAGCTGGGCTCTGATGGAGCCATGGACTGGGTGGCCAGGTGTTCCTGCAATATCCCCTCTTGTCTTTAGCCAAGTGCCCAAGGAGGCGGCCTGCTGCCTGTGCCAGGAGCGTCCCTGGCCTGAGAGCCCCTGCAGGACCATCCAGTTCCCGTGCCAGAAGCTGTGCAGCACCAGCGCCCCGCAGTGCGGTTGGTGTCCGGAGGGGCTGGGGGAGCTCAAACTGCCACTTGGCCTGAGGCTGGGGAGATGCTGCAGCACTGCCCTGTGCTGCAGGGGGGCTCCTGATCTCCCCTTGGAGTACAGGCTTTGGACAAAACACCTTGGGATGGGAAGTTCCTGGGGATTGTACATAGCTTGTGTGTCACATGCTGCCTGGAGGAGGAACAGCTCGCTGGGCCCACCAAACCTACGACTTCCCTATCCACACCATGTCCCCCAGGCAAGGAAAGCAGGAATGCCCCGTGCCCTTCCCTGGTGCTGGAAGGCAATGTCTGCCCATAAAGAGATCTGGTGATTCCCCGAACAGCCTGGATTCTGTGCCACCCCACTGGCCACTGCAGGACAAAGGGCAGGGCCCGTGATGCGCTCTGCAGGCTGAACAGCAAGCACTGTCATCCCCGCCTTGGCCTGTGCAGGGTGGAGCAAAGCACCGTCCTGCTCTAGCTGGGCACAGGGCACAGAAAATCCTGTCCACAGCAGGGCCAGGCAAAGAGATACCAGCCAGGTTTCCAAGGTCCCCAGAGAGCTCACTTCTCTCACTGGCTCAGCCCCAGCTTTCCCATAGCACAGGCCCAGAGCTCTGGCGCCCTTGAGGAAGATTTTCCTGGTGTAACAGCTTGAGCTGCTGCTCTTGGGAAGGGCCCTGGAGCAAAGGAGTCCCTGGGCTTTCTTCCCCTGCCAGTCTGTGCCCCCGTTGCAGTGCTGATCTTTCCTCTGGGGTCTCTGGCTCTTCACTGGCTCCTGCAGAGCAACTCAAGCCTGCTCTTCTGGAGCTGTGGCAACCTCTGTGACAGCCAACCCATTCCCCAGGGATCTTTCCTTCCCGTCCAAACAGAACCCCAGGAGACACCAGGAAAGAACCAGCTCTCTGCTCTGCCCCAAGGGGATAATGGGATGGATTGAAGGGCTCTTCTCCTCTCCAAAACACATCCCCCACTCTGCTCTTGCGCTCCCTGGCCTTGAGATCAGCTCCTGCTGCTCAAGGTAGGCACTGAGCCTGTGCTTGCGCCCAGCCGCTGATCTGCTCTCTCGGTGTTCTCCAGCTCACACAACTGCGCTAGAGGCACGGGGAGAATCAATGGACATGGAACAACGCAGAGAGCTGAACAGCAGCCCAGTGTTGAGCCTCAAGCCCAAGGAGCCTTCACTGGGAGATGATGGAACTGCGACGCTTGCGGTTGCCCTGGCCCTGAGCATGGAGGGTGATGTCAGCAGCCTGGACAGTTCCAGACCAAATTCATATCCCCCTCAGCATCTCTTGGGGCACGAAGGCCAAAGAAGTGCTGATGACCGGAGGGCCAAGCTCAAGAAGATGGTGCACAAGGCTGAAAGCATCAAGACTGTGAAAAGCATTGTCCCACACCAGCCCCAGCCTGCCTGGCTGAAGCATGTGGTAGAAAAGACACCCTCAAGCTGGGATCAAGAGATGGAGTCACTTTTATACTCAGAAGGATTAAACCCCTGGGCTGCAGCTGGTGGATTAAAACGTGCTGACGATGCCTTCATCACTGGACAACACAGAGATGAGGAGGAAGGTCCAGCTCCCAAGAAGCACTACGTCAGGACGCACAAATGGCACAAGAAGAAGGACAGCCAGTATCGGGTTGGATATAATCAGCTTTTCTACGAGGTTTGGAGACCTGTGAAAGTGGAGCAAAGGTCCATATCTGACCAGGGTCTAAACAGGAACCTGGATTTTCTCTCTGACCCCTTGGTTCAGAGCCGCCCCGCTGCGAGCCGCAGAGGAGGAGCCACGGCTGAAGAGGAGCATTCCTCTATAGACAGGCACCTCCTGACCATCCGTGAAACCCCAGAGGAGGAAGACGACATGCTCCTCAATAAACCTTGGAGCCCCCAAAGTCCAGACCTTGCACCAGTTCCAAAAGAACTGGAAACCAATGTTGATCAGCACTGGCAGTTGCTGGAGGCACACAAAGGCCTGCGGGCATTCATGGCCCACGTGGAGCGAGCTCTAAGGAAGGACTGCAGCCTGCCCCAGCTCAAGCAGGCCTGTACCAAGATGGTCTTGAAGACCAGGCTGCTTCTCAACGTGCTCAGGGAGAGAAAAGAGAACCAGGGAGCCTATGATCCCATGGAGCAGTGTCGTCTGCAAGAGAACATGATCATTCACATGGCCTTGGGGAAGGGCAAGAAACTCACAGAGAAGGTAGGAGAGCTGCAGGCACTGCTGCGTGTGTCCTTCTAGGCAAGGGAGAATGGAAGGAAGGAGAATGGAAGGAATCCTCTTACCCCTGTGATCTTCCTTCCTTTCCTCACAGCAGAAACTAGAGGCTGTGGTGTACGTGAGAAAGTTTGTGGTTTTGCTGTTTTTCTTCATCTTCGTTTTGCTGATACCAAGGTGTATCTTCCACGTAAGTCAATATCTTGTTTGACACACAGCTGTCTGTCTTGTAGCTGCAGTGCCCAGATGCCCCTGCATTGCTGGGTAGCACAGGAGATGTTTTTCCAAGCCTGGAGCTTGTGGCAGCATCCACAGCACCCAGCTCAGCAGGGCCCAGCCTGCCTGGGGGAAGCTTGTCCTATCTTCTCTCCCAGCTCTCCCCAGCTCTGCTTTGCTCTCCTGCCTTCAGCCACACAGCAATGAGAGCTTTTGCCCTCTCTTGTCTGGCAGAGTTTTTATTACAGGGAAACTGACGTTACAAATCTCCCATTTTCCATCCCCAGAAGCGCTCCCGACGTGGCCCACATGACTCCCTACCCGATCACACCAGGGAATCGTGGCTTAGAAGGTAACTGCTCCCTGCCCATGCCACTGCTTTGCCACCAAGAGTCTTTCCTGCACAGAGCAACTCCTCCTGGAGCCCCGCAGCACTGGGCACGGCCAGGGGCTCCCACGCCAACCAGCCCTTCCCACACCGGCGCTGGGATGGATGCCTTGGGCTCCGGTGCACTCCCAAATTTCTGTGAGCACGACCAATACCTCTGTGTTCCCACCACGGTCTCCTCTGCTGATGGCTCTGCCCAAATTTTCGCTGCTCCCTCCCCACAGTGGCTGGTGTGGAACTCACTCCCATCCTCTCCAGTTGCCTTTTGCATGCAGGGCATATTCCCTGCATTGCCAGCCATTGCCATCCCTGCTGGGGCTCCCCATCTTCTTCTTTAGGCTCTGCGGATGCACCCCTGAGCAGGAAGAGGTGCTGGCACCTGCTGCAGCCCTCCCTGCCAAACCTCCCTGCTTACAGACCAGGAGCAGGGCCCTCTGGGGATGATGGGATGTCCAGAAGCCTTTTTCTCCCCATTCACCTCGCTCACTCAATCGCTTTGTAGCGTTGGAAATGCCCCTTCCCAACTCCTCCAGCAGCGGCTTCCCAGACAGGGCAGAGCACAGGCAGCCCTGTTGCCCCCAGCCTCCATCACCAGCTGCTTTCTTTTTTTCCTCCCTATTTTCCCTTTCTGATTTTTTCAGGTTCTGTATAAAACTGCCACAGAGAGGGAGGAAGGATAAGAAGGAGGCGCAGAATGTAGAGCAGAATAGGGCAGGGAGCCCCTCTGAGTGTTGCTCCTGTTTCCCTCCTATTCATGGCGCTTCCCAGTGCTGCTCCCCGTTTACGAAGTCTGAATTGCTATGGATTCAACGCATCAGGGATGCCTATGAGTACCAGAGAAAAGCATCCCAGGAAGACACAGAAGAAGTGTGAAGAAGTAAGGAGGAAGACTTTAAGGAAGTTAATGAGATGCCAGCAATTTTTCCCCTCCCCTTTTAGCTGAGGCTCACTTTGGATGCTGTTTCATTGGCTGTTGTTATACTGTTAGATGCTTTTTCCTTGACTGTTATTTTCATTCTGAGGAAAAGCCAGAGGGTGCTGCAGGCAAGCACAAGCTCTGGACACCGAGAGGAGGCATCGGTACCTCAGGGTTTTCCTCATCCCATGTTGCAATGTTCTCCCTGCATTCAATAAAAACAAAGTTTGTCCTTGTTCTTCCCGGTGTTGCCGATGTATTTGTAAAAGCAGTTTCTCTTCTCCTTCATGGAATTGGCCAAATTCAGTTCCAGCTGGGACTTTACTTTTCTACCTTTCTCCCTGCATGCCCCAATGACATCCCTACCATCCTCCGGTGGTGCTGCCCTTCTTGCAAAGCTGTAAATTGTGTGTTTTCCCTGAGTCCCAGGCAAAGCTTCCTGCTCAGCGGCTCTGCTTCCTCAGCAGCTCGTCTTTGGGCACACGGGCAATTTCCTCATGGAAAGGGTGGTCAGGCCTCGGCAGGGGCTGCCCAAGGAGGTGGTGGACTCGCCGGGCCAGGAGGGGTCCAAGGAAGTGGCTGGAGGTGGCACTGAGTTCTCCGGCCTGGCTGGCAAGGTGGGGATCGGGCACAGGATGGACGCTCTGAAGGCGGAGGTCTTTTCCATCGTCAGTGACTTTGGGGGCTCTGTGACTCTGTGGCCAGGCCGGGAGGCCACCTTGCCCCAATCACCGCGGGAGCCGCCCCGGCCCGAGAAAAGCCAGCGAAAGGCTCATCAGTTTAGTGAAAGAGAGGGAGAGATGCCTCCCCGGTCACCATCATGGACAGAACAGACAGAACTTGGGGATATTCATTACATTTATTGCCAAGAAAATCAGAGCAGGATAATGAGAAGCAAAAGAAATGTCAACAGCACCTGCAGCCCCAAACCCATGGCAAAACCTGGCCACACAAAGCCAATACAAATGGGAATGGCTCCACAGTGACACAGAGCAGGCTTAGATCCTGTGTTCGGGAGAAATTCTTCCCTGTGAGGGCAGGGAGTCCCTGGCACAGGGTGCCCAGAGCAGCTGTGGTGCCCCTGGAGCCCTGGAAGTGCCTAAGGCCAGGTTGGAGGGGGCTTGGAGTAGCCTGGGAGGACAGGTGAAGGTTTCCCTGCCATGGCAGTGGTGGCAGTGGATGGAGCTCAAGGCTCCTTCGAAGCCAATCCATTCCATGATTCCAAAGATTGACGGCTCTGAGACAGAGTCATTTGGTGACATCATGGCCTGAACTGCTGTTTGCTGCGAGTTCTAAAGCACCACCACGGTGACACAAGCAATGCTACAGTGACATGAGAAGGACCACTGTGACATCGGCAGCACCACTGTGACACAGGAACTGCCACAGCTCCAGCTCAGGTCTGCATCCCAGGTGACTGCAGCCAGTCCTGCCTCGCCATGGACCTGGTGATGCGTCTCGTGTGCGCTCTGCTCCTGCTGGCCCTGCTGCTGGCAGTAGCCCCCTCCCCGGGAGCTGCCAAGGAGCTCTGCCCAGAGCCCTGCCGCTGCCCAGGCCGTCGGCAGCTGAACTGCGGCCACGCCGGCCTGGCCACCGTGCCCCCGGCCAGCCGCCGCCGAGCCCTGACCGTGCTGTGAGTCCCGCGGCCCCACAGAGCCCTGCAGCTGCCCCTCCTCAGCTCCCTGTGTCTGCAAAGCCCACCTGGGACACCCGGGGCACTCCCTGGCCACAGATGGGGGGGCCTGAGCTCGGCATCAGGGTGAAGCCAGGCTGGGCACACTGTGCCTTCTCCAGGCAAAGCCCGCTTCCAGCTCAGCAGGCCAATGGCAGGGAAATGGCTTTTCCTGAGGGGGGACCGGGTCTTTTGTCTCTTTGCAGAGATTTCACTGGCAACTCCATTGCTACTGTTGGAAAACAAGCCTGGAAGGACTACCCATGGACTGAGACCTTGTAAGTGCCCTACAGTGTTTCAAATGTCAGGAGTTTTGAGATTTTGCCTCCTTTGGTCTGGGGCTGGAGCAGCTGCCCCCACTCCACCCACTTCCATTGGTATTCAAAGCTCGGCTGCTCTGCAATGAGGGCTGCGAATCACCACAGCTTCCCAGCAGGGCAAGAACTGCTGCGAGTCTCTTGCAGCCCAGGGCACCATCCCTGTGTCTGTCTGCCCAGGGATCAAGCTGTGCTCAGCTTCAGCCGGCCAGGAGCAAGGGCCTGCTCTGGCCAGGAGTGGGGACGATCCCTGCAGGGACCCAGAGCGATGCTTCAGTCGTGCTGCTGCAGGAGATTTTCCCAGGACGATCCCATTTGCTGCAGGCCAGTGGCCGCTGTCACAATGTCCCTGTGTCTCCTTGCAGAGTGCTCAGAGACAATGAGCTGCGGGCTGTGAAGAGCCATTCCCTGGAGGGGCTGTTCCTGCTGAAGCACCTGTAAGCACTGTGCCCTGCCCAGGGCGGAGGGCTCCCTGGGGCCCTGCTTCTCAGGCCGCCGGGCACATGGTGCCCTTTGTCCCTCCTGGGATGCAGGCTGCAGAGGCAAGTAAAAGGGACAGGGGAAATGGAAGTGACATTTGTTGTTCTAACTGCAACAGGGATTTGTCCTGCAACGAGATCCTGTCCATTGAGGAACGGGCTTTTGAGCCACTGCCTTTCCTGAAGTTTCTGTGAGTGATCAAGTTTCTTTCTGGTGTCTTCAGCTCAGCCTTTGCACTGGGAAGCCTTCCTGTGTAGGAAAATGCTCCTGTTCCCCTAAATCTGCCCTGCCCAGAGCCCAGCTGAGCTGCAGAGGTCAATGCCGATGGCTGGAAGGCCACGCCAGGGCACAGACCCCAGGGAGCTTGTCCACACGCAGCCATCAGAGCAGCCAGTTCTTGCAGCCTTGGCTGCATCGTGGAACAGAAAGAGAGTTCAGCCTTTGCTTCCTCTCCTGGGCAGGCTAGAAACACTGAGAAAGCAGCAGTTTCCTCCCGTTTCCACTTTGGCTTTGCACCTTTCCTGCAAAGAGATCCCGCTTTGCCCCCTCTTTCTGTAGGGCAGGCCCGATTCCTGTGTGTGACCTCCTCTTTCCCCAGAAATCTCTCCGGGAATGGCCTCACACGGATCCGCAGCGGCACTTTCCAGGCCTGGCATGGGATGCAGTTCCTCCAGGAGCTGTAAGTGGCACCAGGGCTAAAGGCCCGCCAGGGCGAGTCTCTGCAGGGTCTCTGCCGGGTCTGTGGGCAAAAGCAGACTTGCCCTGGGGAAAGTCCTGATTCTGACAGTGGATGTCAGCCAGGGAGCACCAGGAGTGTGCAGCTGCAAAGGCCCTTTCTCCTGCCCTGCTCACCCCCTGCAAGGCTTCCTTGAAAGCCGCCAGGCCGTCCCCACGTGCCCGGCACACGCAGCTCACATCCTCACCATCAGCCCTGACAGAGCTCTGTATTTTCTCAGGATCCTCAGCCACAACCCACTGGCTGTCATTGCTGACGCTGCCTTCTTCAAGCTGCCCTCCGTGAGCTCTCTGTAAGTATTGGCTCATCTGGAGCAGATCCACAGAGACCTGTGTCTCTCTCGAGCGCCCTGTTCTCAGGAAAGCAGCGCAAGTGCCCGAGCAAATCTCCCCCTTGCCCAGCCTGAGTCTGCTGGAGACACAACGAGCCCGGCTCCAGCAGAGCACGGCAAAGGCCAAGTGGTGCTGGTGTGTCCCCAGCTGTACAGCAACCCAGGAACTGGGACACAAACTTTCAGGGATGAGAGCCCATCCAGGTCTAGGGCCAGGTGGAGAGGCCGCAGGGCTCTGGGAATAAACTGCACTCGTGCCAGCAGCTCCAGGCTCCTGCCTGCTTCAGGGACTCGGGTGCCCTCAGGGGAGAGCAGCAGGAGAGTCGGGAGAGGGGCAATCCTTTCTGGTGGCATCTGTCTGCCACGAGAGCTGCAGGATTGCCCTCCTGATTCCCACGGGCTGGCTTAGAGCAGGGCGAGGCAGAGGGAAGCTGGGCTCCAGAATGGCTTCTCTTGGAGCAGGCAGAAGTGGATGCCTCTGCAGGCAGCACCAGCATCATCAGGGCCCTGGGCCCTCTGCTCTCAGAGCAGAGTTCTGGCAATGTCACCGTGGAATTTCATGAGCTCTTTCCAATGCTTGCAGAGACCTGAGTGCCACCCAAGTGACCCCACAGACGCTGCTGCTGCTGCTGCAGTCCACAGTGAGCTTGGAAACCCTGTGAGTGTGTGCGACTGAGCCCCAGCCACCAGCAGGCCCGCAGTGCTGGGACAAGGGCTCTTCTTGGGAAACAAATCCGTGTGCCACACAACCAGAACAAGCCCAGTAAGCTCCAGAGTTGCTGTTCCTTCTGGGAACGTGCCAAAACTCACTGGCTCAGAGGCAGAATCTCACCTTTCGGGTGACTTGCTGCAGGTTTCTCACAGGGGAGTTGGAACTTCAGGCGGGTGCATTTCTGTGTCATGTGGTATTTTGGGAGCACTTCTACTTTCCAGGTTAAAATCCCCTTTTCAATGTTTGGCATGGGGAGTCAGGGGCCTTTCCCAGAGCTGTGGCACACAGTTAGGCACAACCCCCATGTGTGGTATCCAGGCATTCCCTGAGCTGGGCTCTGATGGAGCCATGGACTGGGTGGCCAGGTGTTCCTGCAATATCCCCTCTTGTCTTTAGCCAAGTGCCCAAGGAGGCGGCCTGCTGCCTGTGCCAGGAGCGTCCCCGGCCTGAGAGCCCCTGCAGGACCATCCAGTTCCCGTGCCAGAAGCTGTGCAGCACCAGCGCCCCGCAGTGCGGTTGGTGTCCGGAGGGGCTGGGGGAGCTCAAACTGCCACTTGGCCTGAGGCTGGGGAGATGCTGCAGCACTGCCCTGTGCTGCAGGGGGGCTCCTGATCTCCCCTTGGAGTACAGGCTTTGGACAAAACACCTTGGGATGGGAAGTTCCTGGGGATTGTACATAGCTTGTGTGTCACATGCTGCCTGGAGGAGGAACAGCTCGCTGGGCCCACCAAACCTACGACTTCCCTATCCACACCATGTCCCCCAGGCAAGGAAAGCAGGAATGCCCCGTGCCCTTCCCTGGTGCTGGAAGGCAATGTCTGCCCATAAAGAGATCTGGTGATTCCCCGAACAGCCTGGATTCTGTGCCACCCCACTGGCCACTGCAGGACAAAGGGCAGGGCCCGTGATGCGCTCTGCAGGCTGAACAGCAAGCACTGTCATCCCCGCCTTGGCCTGTGCAGGGCGAGCAAAGCACCGTCCTGCTCTAGCTGGGCACAGGGCACAGAAAATCCTGTCCACAGCAGGGCCAGGCAAAGAGATACCAGCCAGGTTTCCAAGGTCCCCAGAGAGCTCACTTCTCTCACTGGCTCAGCCCCAGCTTTCCCATAGCACAGGCCCAGAGCTCTGGCGCCCTTGAGGAAGATTTTCCTGGTGTAACAGCTTGAGCTGCTGCTCTTGGGAAGGGCCCCGGAGCAAAGGAGTCCCTGGGCTTTCTTCCCCTGCCAGTCTGTGCCCCCGTTGCAGTGCTGATCTTTCCTCTGGGGTCTCTGGCTCTTCACTGGCTCCTGCAGAGCAACTCAAGCCTGCTCTTCTGGAGCTGTGGCAACCTCTGTGACAGCCAACCCATTCCCCAGGGATCTTTCCTTCCCGTCCAAACAGAACCCCAGGAGACACCAGGAAAGAACCAGCTCTCTGCTCTGCCCCAAGGGGATAATGGGATGGATTGAAGGGCTCTTCTCCTCTCCAAAACACATCCCCCACTCTGCTCTTGCGCTCTCTGGCCTTGAGATCAGCTCCTGCTGCTCAAGGTAGGCACTGAGCCTGTGCTTGCGCCCAGCCGCTGATCTGCTCTCTCGGTGTTCTCCAGCTCACACAACTGCGCTAGAGGCACGGGGAGAATCAATGGACATGGAACAATGCAGAGAGCTGAACAGCAGCCCAGTGTTGAGCCTCAAGCCCAAGGAGCCTTCACTGGGAGATGATGGAACTGCGACGCTTGCGGTTGCCCTGGCCCTGAGCACGGAGGGTGATGTCAGCAGCCTGGACAGTTCCAGACCAAATTCATATCCCCCTCAGCATCTCTTGGGGCACGAAGGCCAAAGAAGTGCTGATGACCGGAGGGCCAAGCTCAAGAAGAAGGTGCACAAGGCTGAAAGCATCAAGACTGTGAAAAGCATTGTCCCACACCAGCCCCAGCCTGCCTGGCTGAAGCATGTGGTAGAAAAGACACCCTCAAGCTGGGATCAAGAGATGGAGTCACTTTTATACTCAGAAGGATTAAACCCCTGGGCTGCAGCTGGTGGATTAAAACGTGCTGACGATGCCTTCATCACTGGACAACACAGAGATGAGGAGGAAGGTCCAGCTCCCAAGAAGCACTACGTCAGGACGCACAAATGGCACAAGAAGAAGGACAGCCAGTATCGGGTTGGATATAATCAGCTTTTCTACGAGGTTTGGAGACCTGTGAAAGTGGAGCAAAGGTCCATATCTGACCAGGGTCTAAACAGGAACCTGGATTTTCTCTCTGACCCCTTGGTTCAGAGCCGCCCCGCTGCGAGCAGCAGAGGAGGAGCCACGGCTGAAGAGGAGCATTCCTCTATAGACAGGTACCTCCTGACCATCCGTGAAACCCCAGAGGAGGAAGACGACATGCTCCTCAATAAACCTTGGAGCCCCCAAAGTCCAGACCTTGCACCAGTTCCAAAAGAACTGGAAACCAATGTTGATCAGCCCTGGCAGTTGCTGGAGGCACACAAAGGCCTGCGGGCATTCATGGCCCACGTGGAGCGAGCTCTAAGGAAGGACTGCAGCCTGCCCCAGCTCAAGCAGGCCTGTACCAAGATGGTCTTGAAGACCAGGCTGCTTCTCAACGTGCTCAGGGAGAGAAAAGAGAACCAGGGAGCCTATGATCCCATGGAGCAGTGTCGTCTGCAAGAGAACATGATCATTCACATGGCCTTGGGGAAGGGCAAGAAACTCACAGAGAAGGTAGGAGAGCTGCAGGCACTGCTGCGTGTGTCCTTCTAGGCAAGGGAGAATGGAAGGAGAATGGAAGGAATCCTCTTACCCCCGTGATCTTCCTTCCTTTCCTCACAGCAGAAACTAGAGGCTGTGGTGTACAGGAGCACATTTGTGGTTTTGCTGTTTTTCTTCATCTTCCTTTTGCTGATACCAAGGTGTATCTTCCACGTAAGTCAATATCTTGTTTGACACACAGCTGTCTGTCTAGTAGCTGCAGTGCCCGATACGCCTGCATAGCTGGGTAGCACAGGAGATGTTTTTCCAAGCCTGGAGCTTGTGGCAGCATCCACAGCACCCAGCTCAGCAGGGCCCAGCCTGCCTGGGGGAAGCTTGTCCTATCTTCTCTCCCAGCTCTCCCCAGCTCTGCTTTGCTCTCCTGCCTTCAGCCACACAGCAATGAGAGCTTTTGCCCTCTCTTGTCTGGCAGAGTTTTTATTACAGGGAAACTGACGTTACAAATCTCCCATTTTCCATCCCCAGAAGCGCTCCCGACGTGGCCCACATGACTCCCTACCCGATCACACCAGGGAATCGTGGCTGAGAAGGTAACTGCTCCCTGCCCATGCCACTGCTTTGCCACCAAGAGTCTTTCCTGCACAGAGCAACTCCTCCTGGAGCCCCGCAGCACTGGGCACGGCCAGGGGCTCCCACGCCAACCAGCCCTTCCCACACCGGCGCTGGGATGGATGCCTTGGGCTCCGGTGCACTCCCAAATTTCTGTGAGCACGACCAATACCTCTGTGTTCCCACAACGGTCTCCTCTGCTGATGGCTCTGCCCAAATTTTCGCTGCTCCCTCCCCACAGTGGCTGGTGTGGAACTCACTCCCATCCTCTCCAGTTGCCTTTTGCATGCAGGGCTCATTCCCTGCATTGCCAGCCGTTGCCATCCCTGCTGGGGCTCCCCATCTTCTTCCTTAGGCTCTGCGGACGCACCCCTGAGCAGGAAGAGGTGCTGGCACCTGCTGCAGCCCTCCCTGCCAAACCTCCCTGTTTACAGACCAGGAGCAGGGCCCTCTGGGGATGATGGGATGTCCAGAAGCCTTTTTCTCCCCATTCACCTCGCTCACTCAATCGCTTTGTAGCGTTGGAAATGCCCCTTCCCAACTCCTCCAGCAGCGGCTTCCCAGACAGGGCAGAGCACAGGCAGCCCTGTTGCCCCCAGCCTCCATCACCAGCTGCTTTCTTTTTTTCTCCTTATTTTCCCTTTCTGATTTTTTCAGGTTCTGTATAAAACTGCCACAGAGAGGGAGGAAGGATAAGAAGGAGGCGCAGAATGTAGAGCAGAATAGGGCAGGGAGCCCCTCTGTCTGTTGTTCCTGTTTCCCTCCTATTCATGGTGCTTCCCAGTGCTGCTCCCCATTTACAAAGTCCGAATTGCTATGGATTCAACGCATCAGGGATGCCTATGAGTACCAGAGAAAAGCATCCCAGGAAGACACAGAAGAAGTGTGAAAAAGTAAGGAGGAGGACTTTCAAGAAGTTAATGGGATGCCAGCAATTTTTCACCTCCCCTTTTAGCCAAGGCGCACTTTGGATGCTGTTTCATTGGCTGTTGTTATTCCCCCATTTGCTTTTTCCTTGACTGTTATTTTCATGCTGTTATTTTCATCCTGAGGGAAAGCCAGAGGGTGCTGCAGGCAAGCACAAGCTCTGGACACCGAGAGGACGCATCGGTACCTCAGGGTTTTCCTCATCCCATGTGGCAATGTTCTCCCTGCATTCAATAAAACCAAAGTTTTTCCTTGTTCTTCCCGGTGTTGCCGATGTATTTGTAAAAGCAGTTTCTGTTCTCCCTTATGGAATTGGCCAAATTAAGTTCCAGCTGGGCCTTTACATTTCTACCTTTCTCCCTGCATGCCCCAATGACATCCCTACCATCCTCCGGTGGTGCTGCCCTTCTTGCAAAGCTGTAAATTGTGTGTTTTCCCTGAGTCCCAGGCAAAGCTTCCTGCTCAGCGGCTCTGCTTCCTCAGCAGCTCGTCTTTGGGCACACGGGCAATTTCCTCATGGAAAGGGTGGTCAGGCCTTGGCAGGGGCTGCCCAAGGAGGTGGTGGACTCGCCGGGCCAGGAGGGGTCCAAGGAAGTGGCTGGAGGTGGCACTGAGTTCTCCGGCCTGGCCGGCAAGGTGGGGATCGGGCACAGGATGGACGCGCTGAAGGCGGAGGTCTTTTCCATCGTCAGTGACTTTGGGGGCTCCGTGACTCTGTGGCCAGGCCGGGAGGCCGCCTTGCCCCAATCACCGCCGGAGCCGCCCCGGCCTGAGAAAAGCCAGCGAAAGGCTCATCAGTTTAGTGAAAGAGAGGGAGAGATCCCTCCCCGGTCACCATCATGGACAGAACAGACAGAACTTGGGGATATTCATTACCTTTATTGCCAAGAAAATCAGAGCAGGATAATGAGAAGCAAAAGAAATGTCAACAGCACCTGCAGCCCCAAACCCATGGCAAAACCTGGCCACACAAACCAAATACAAATGGGAATGGCTCCACAGTGACACAGAGCAGGCTTAGATCCTGTGTTCAGGAGAAGTTCTTCCCTGTGAGGGCAGGGAGTCCCTGGCACAGGGTGCCCAGAGCAGCTGTGGTGCCCCTGGAGCCCTGGAAGTGCCTAAGGCCAGGTTGGAGGGGGCTTGGAGTAGCCTGGGAGGACAGGTGAAGGTTTCCCTGGCCTGGCAGTGGTGGCAGTGGATGGAGCTCAAGGCTCCTTCCAAGCCAATCCATTCCATGATTCCAAAGATTGATGGCTCTGAGACAGAGTCATTTGGTGACATCATGGCCTGAACTGCTGTTTGCTGCGAGTTCTAAAGCACCACCACGGTGACACAAGCAATGCTACAGTGACATGAGAAGGACCACTGTGACATCGGCAGCACCACTGTGACAGAGGAACAGCCACAGCTCCAGCTCAGGTCTGCATCCCAGGTGACTGCAGCCAGTCCTGCCTCGCCATGGACCTGGTGATGCGTCTCGTGCGCGCTCTGCTCCTGCTGTCCCTGCTGCTGGCAGTAGCCCCCTCCCCGGGAGCGGCCAAGGAGCTCTGCCCAGAGCCCTGCCGCTGCCCAGGCCGTCGGCAGCTGAACTGCGGCCACGCCGGCCTGGCCACCGTGCCCCCGGCCAGCCGCCGCCGAGCCCTGACCGTGCTGTGAGTCCCGCGGCCCCACAGAGCCCTGCAGCTGCCCCTCCTCAGCTCCCTGTGTCTGCAAAGCCCACCTGGGACACCCGGGGCACTCCCTGGCCACAGATGGGGGGGCCTGAGCTCGGCATCAGGGTGAAGCCAGGCTGGGCACACTGTGCCTTCTCCAGGCAAAGCCCGCTTCCAGCTCAGCAGGCCAATGGCAGGAAAATGGCTTTTCCTGAGGGGGGACTGGGTCTTTTGTCTCTTTGCAGAGATTTCACTGGCAACTCCATTGCTACTGTTGGAAAACAAGCCTGGAAGGACTACCCATGGACTGAGACCTTGTAAGTGCCCTGCAGCCTTTCAAATGGCAGGAGTTTGTGGATTTTGCCTCCTTTGGTCTGGGGCTGGAGCAGCTGCCCCCACTCCACCCACTTCCATTGGAATTCAAAGCTCAGCTGCTCTGCAAGGAGGGCTGTGAATCACCACAGCTTCCCAGCAGGGCAAGAATTGCTGCGAGTCTCTTGCAGCTCAGAGCATGATCCCCGTGTCTGTCTGCCCAGGGATCAAGCTGTGCTCAGCTTCAGCCGGCCAGGAGCAAGGGCCTGCTCTGGCCAGGAGTGGGGACGATCCCTGCAGGGACCCAGAGCGATGCTTCAGTCGTGCTGCTGCAGGAGATTTTCCCAGGACAATCCCATTTGCTGCAGGCCAGTGGCCGCTGTCACAATGTCCCTGTGTCTCCTTGCAGAGTGCTCAGAGACAATGAGCTGCGGGCTGTGAAGAGCCATTCCCTGGAGGGGCTGTTCCTGCTGAAGCACCTGTAAGCACCGTGCCCTGCCCAGGGCGGAGGGCTCCCTGGGGCCCTGCTTCTCAGGCCGCCGGGCACATGGTGCCCTTTGTCCCTCCTGGGATGCAGGCTGCAGAGGCAAGTAAAAGGGACAGGGGAAATGGAAGTGACATTTGTTGTTCTAACTGCAACAGGGATTTGTCCTGCAACGAGATCCTGTCCATTGAGGAACGGGCTTTTGAGCCACTGCCTTTCCTGAAGTTTCTGTGAGTGATCAAGTTTCTTTCTGGTGTCTTCAGCTCAGCCTTTGCACTGGGAAGCCTTCCTGTGTAGGAAAATGCTCCTGTTCCCCTAAATCTGCCCTGCCCAGAGCCCAGCTGAGCTGCAGAGGTCAATGCCGATGGCTGGAAGGCCACGCCAGGGCACAGACCCCAGGGAGCTTGTCCACACGCAGCCATCAGAGCAGCCAGTTCTTGCAGCCTTGGCTGCATCGTGGAACAGAAAGAGAGTTCAGCCTTTGCTTCCTCTCCTGGGCAGGCTAGAAACACTGAGAAAGCAGCAGTTTCCTCCCGTTTCCACTTTGGCTTTGCACCTTTCCTGCAAAGAGATCCCGCTTTGCCCCCTCTTTCTGTAGGGCAGGCCCGATTCCTGTGTGTGACCTCCTCTTTCCCCAGAAATCTCTCCGGGAATGGCCTCACACGGATCCGCAGCGGCACTTTCCAGGCCTGGCATGGGATGCAGTTCCTCCAGGAGCTGTAAGTGGCACCAGGGCTAAAGGCCCGCCAGGGCGAGTCTCTGCAGGGTCTCTGCCGGGTCTGTGGGCAAAAGCAGACTTGCCCTGGGGAAAGTCCTGATTCTGACAGTGGATGTCAGCCAGGGAGCACCAGGAGTGTGCAGCTGCAAAGGCCCTTTCTCCTGCCCTGCTCACCCCCTGCAAGGCTTCCTTGAAAGCCGCCAGGCCGTCCCCACGTGCCCGGCACACGCAGCTCACATCCTCACCATCAGCCCTGACAGAGCTCTGTATTTTCTCAGGATCCTCAGCCACAACCCACTGGCTGTCATTGCTGACGCTGCCTTCTTCAAGCTGCCCTCCGTGAGCTCTCTGTAAGTATTGGCTCATCTGGAGCAGATCCACAGAGACCTGTGTCTCTCTCGAGCGCCCTGTTCTCAGGAAAGCAGCGCAAGTGCCCGAGCAAATCTCCCCCTTGCCCAGCCTGAGTCTGCTGGAGACACAACGAGCCCGGCTCCAGCAGAGCAAGGCAAAGGCCAAGCGGTGCTGGTGTGTCCCCAGCTGTACAGCAACCCAGGAACTGGGACACAAACTTTCAGGGATGAGAGCCCATCCAGGTCTAGGGCCAGGTGGAGAGGCCGCAGGGCTCTGGGAATAAACTGCACTCGTGCCAGCAGCTCCAGGCTCCTGCCTGCTTCAGGGACTCGGGTGCCCTCAGGGGAGAGCAGCAGGAGAGTCGGGAGAGGGGCAATCCTTTCTGGTGGCATCTGTCTGCCACGAGAGCTGCAGGATTGCCCTCCTGATTCCCATGGGCTGGGTTAGAGCAGGGCGAGGCAGAGGGAAGCTGGGCTCCAGAATGGCTTCTCTTGGAGCAGGCAGAAGTGGATGCCTCTGCAGGCAGCACCAGCATCATCAGACTCTCAGAGCAGAGTTCTGGCAATGTCACCGTGGAATTTCATGAGCTCTTTCCAATGCTTGCAGAGACCTGAGTGCCACCCAAGTGACCCCACAGACGCTGCTGCTGCTGCTGCAGTCCACAGTGAGCTTGGAAACCCTGTGAGTGTGTGCGACTGAGCCCCAGCCACCAGCAGGCCCGCAGTGCTGGGACAAGGGCTCTTCTTGGGAAACAAATCCGTGTGCCACACAACCAGAACAAGCCCAGTAAGTTCCAGAGTTGCTGTTCCTTCTGGGAACGTGCCAAAACTCACTGGCTCAGAGGCAGAATCTCACCTTTCGGGTGACTTGCTGCAGGTTTCTCACAGGGGAGTTGGAACTTCAGGCGGGTGCATTTCTGTGTCATGTGGTATTTTGGGAGCACTTCTACTTTCCAGGTTAAAATCCCCTTTTCAATGTTTGGCATGGGGAGTCAGGGGCCTTTCCCAGAGCTGTGGCACACAGTGAGGCACAACCCCCATGTGTGGTATCCAGGCATTCCCTGAGCTGGGCTCTGATGGAGCCATGGACTGGGTGGCCAGGTGTTCCTGCAATATCCCCTCTTGTCTTTAGCCAAGTGCCCAAGGAGGCGGCCTGCTGCCTGTGCCAGGAGCGTCCCCGGCCTGAGAGCCCCTGCAGGACCATCCAGTTCCCGTGCCTGAAGCTGTGCAGCACCAGCGCCCCGCAGTGCGGTTGGTGTCCGGAGGGGCTGGGGGAGCTCAAACTGCCACTTGGCCTGAGGCTGGGGAGATGCTGCAGCACTGCCCTGTGCTGCAGGGGGGCTCCTGATCTCCCCTTGGAGTACAGGCTTTGGACAAAACACCTTGGGATGGGAAGTTCCTGGGGATTGTACATAGCTTGTGTGTCACATGCTGCCTGGAGGAGGAACAGCTCGCTGGGCCCACCAAACCTACGACTTCCCTATCCACACCATGTCCCCCAGGCAAGGAAAGCAGGAATGCCCCGTGCCCTTCCCTGGTGCTGGAAGGCAATGTCTGCCCATAAAGAGATCTGGTGATTCCCCGAACAGCCTGGATTCTGTGCCACCCCACTGGCCACTGCAGGACAAAGGGCAGGGCCCGTGATGCGCTCTGCAGGCTGAACAGCAAGCACTGTCATCCCCGCCTTGGCCTGTGCAGGGCGAGCAAAGCACCGTCCTGCTCTAGCTGGGCACAGGGCACAGAAAATCCTGTCCACAGCAGGGCCAGGCAAAGAGATACCAGCCAGGTTTCCAAGGTCCCCAGAGAGCTCACTTCTCTCACTGGCTCAGCCCCATCTTTCCCATAGCACAGGCCCAGAGCTCTGGCGCCCTTGAGGAAGATTTTTCTGGTGTAACAGCTTGAGCTGCTGCTCTTGGGAAGGGCCCCGGAGCAAAGGAGTCCCTGGGCTTTCTTCCCCTGCCAGTCTGTGCCCCCGTTGCAGTGCTGATCTTTCCTCTGGGGTCTCTGGCCCTTCACTGGCTCCTGCAGAGCAACCCAAGCCTGCTCTTCTGGAGCTGTGGCAACCTCTGTGACAGCCAACCCATTCCCCAGGGATCTTTCCTTCCCGTCCAAACAGAACCCCAGGAGACACCAGGAAAGAACCAGCTCTCTGCTCTGCCCCAAGGGGATAATGGGATGGATTGAAGGGCTCTTCTCCTCTCCAAAACACATCCCCCACTCTGCTCTTGCGCTCCCTGGCCTTGAGATCAGCTCCTGCTGCTCAAGGTAGGCACTGAGCCTGTGCTTGTGCCCAGCCGCTGATCTGCTCTCTCGGTGTTCTCCAGCTCACACAACTGCGCTAGAGGCACGGGGAGAAACAATGGACATGGAACAACGCAGAGAGCTGAACAGCAGCCCAGTGTTGAGCCTCAAGCCCAAGGAGCCTTCACTGGGAGATGATGGAACTGCGACGCTTGCGGTTGCCCTGGCCCTGAGCACGGAGGGTGATGTCAGCAGCCTGGACAGTTCCAGACCAAATTCATATCCCCCTCAGCATCTCTTGGGGCACGAAGGCCAAAGAAGTGCTGATGACCGGAGGGCCAAGCTCAAGAAGATGGTGCACAAGGCTGAAAGCATCAAGACTGTGAAAAGCATTGTCCCACACCAGCCCCAGCCTGCCTGGCTGAAGCATGTGGTAGAAAAGACACCCTCAAGCTGGGATCAAGAGATGGAGTCACTTTTATACTCAGAAGGATTAAACCCCTGGGCTGCAGCTGGTGGATTAAAACGTGCTGACGATGCCTTCATCACTGGACAACACAGAGATGAGGAGGAAGGTCCAGCTCCCAAGAAGCACTACGTCAGGACGCACAAATGGCACAAGAAGAAGGACAGCCAGTATCGGGTTGGATATAATCAGCTTTTCTACGAGGTTTGGAGACCTGTGAAAGTGGAGCAAAGGTCCATATCTGACCAGGGTCTAAACAGGAACCTGGATTTTCTCTCTGACCCCTTGGTTCAGAGCCGCCCCGCTGCGAGCAGCAGAGGAGGAGCCACGGCTGAAGAGGAGCATTCCTCTATAGACAGGTACCTCCTGACCATCCGTGAAACCCCAGAGGAGGAAGACGACATGCTCCTCAATAAACCTTGGAGCCCCCAAAGTCCAGACCTTGCACCAGTTCCAAAAGAACTGGAAACCAATGTTGATCAGCCCTGGCAGTTGCTGGAGGCACACAAAGGCCTGCGGGCATTCATGGCCCACGTGGAGCGAGCTCTAAGGAAGGACTGCAGCCTGCCCCAGCTCAAGCAGGCCTGTACCAAGATGGTCTTGAAGACCAGGCTGCTTCTCAACGTGCTCAGGGAGAGAAAAGAGAACCAGGGAGCCTATGATCCCATGGAGCAGTGTCGTCTGCAAGAGAACATGATCATTCACATGGCCTTGGGGAAGGGCAAGAAACTCACAGAGAAGGTAGGAGAGCTGCAGGCACTGCTGCGTGTGTCCTTCTAGGCAAGGGAGAATGGAAGGAGAATGGAAGGAATCCTCTTACCCCCGTGATCTTCCTTCCTTTCCTCACAGCAGAAACTAGAGGCTGTGGTGTACAGGAGCACATTTGTGGTTTTGCTGTTTTTCTTCATCTTCCTTTTGCTGATACCAAGGTGTATCTTCCACGTAAGTCAATATCTTGTTTGACACACAGCTGTCTGTCTTGTAGCTGCAGTGCCCGATACGCCTGCATAGCTGGGTAGCACAGGAGATGTTTTTCCAAGCCTGGAGCTTGTGGCAGCATCCACAGCACCCAGCTCAGCAGGGCCCAGCCTGCCTGGGGGAAGCTTGTCCTATCTTCTCTCCCAGCTCTCCCCAGCTCTGCTTTGCTCTCCTGCCTTCAGCCACACAGCAATGAGAGCTTTTGCCCTCTCTTGTCTGGCAGAGTTTTTATTACAGGGAAACTGACGTTACAAATCTCCCATTTTCCATCCCCAGAAGCGCTCCCGACGTGGCCCACATGACTCCCTACCCGATCACACCAGGGAATCGTGGCTGAGAAGGTAACTGCTCCCTGCCCATGCCACTGCTTTGCCACCAAGAGTCTTTCCTGCACAGAGCAACTCCTCCTGGAGCCCCGCAGCACTGGGCACGGCCAGGGGCTCCCACGCCAACCAGCCCTTCCCACACCGGCGCTGGGATGGATGCCTTGGGCTCCGGTGCACTCCCAAATTTCTGTGAGCACGACCAATACCTCTGTGTTCCCACAACGGTCTCCTCTGCTGATGGCTCTGCCCAAATTTTCGCTGCTCCCTCCCCACAGTGGCTGGTGTGGAACTCACTCCCATCCTCTCCAGTTGCCTTTTGCATGCAGGGCTCATTCCCTGCATTGCCAGCCGTTGCCATCCCTGCTGGGGCTCCCCATCTTCTTCCTTAGGCTCTGCGGACGCACCCCTGAGCAGGAAGAGGTGCTGGCACCTGCTGCAGCCCTCCCTGCCAAACCTCCCTGCTTACAGACCAGGAGCAGGGCCCTCTGGGGATGATGGGATGTCCAGAAGCCTTTTTCTCCCCATTCACCTCGCTCACTCAATCGCTTTGTAGCGTTGGAAATGCCCCTTCCCAACTCCTCCAGCAGCGGCTTCCCAGACAGGGCAGAGCACAGGCAGCCCTGTTGCCCCCAGCCTCCATCCAGCTGCTTTCTTTTTTTCCTCCCTATTTTCCCTTTCTGATTTTTTCAGGTTCTGTATAAAACTGCCACAGAGAGGGAGGAAGGATAAGAAGGAGGCGCAGAACGTAGAGCAGAATAGGGCAGGGAGCCCCTCTGAGTGTTGCTCCTGTTTCCCTCCTATTCATGGCGCTTCCCAGTGCTGCTCCCCGTTTACGAAGTCTGAATTGCTATGGATTCAACGCATCAGGGATGCCTATGAGTACCAGAGAAAAGCATCCCAGGAAGACACAGAAGAAGTATGAAGAAGTAAGGAGGAAGACTTTCAAGAAGTTAATGGGATGCCAGCAATTTTTCACCTCCCCTTTTAGCTGAGGCGCAGTTTGGATGCTGTTTCATTGGCTGTTGTTATTCCCCCGGTTGCTTTTTCCTTGACTGTTATTTTCATGCTGTTATTTTCATCCTGAGGGAAAGCCAGAGGGTGCTGCAGGCAAGCACAAGCTCTGGACACCGAGAGGAGGCATCGGTACCTCAGGGTTTTCCTCATCCCATGTTTCAATGTTCTCCCTGCATTCAATAAAAACAAAGTTTGTCCTTGTTCTTCCCGGTGTTGCTGATGTATTTGTAAAAGCAGTTTCTCTTCTCCTTCATGGAATTGGCCAAATTCAGTTCCAGCTGGGACTTTACTTTTCTACCTTTCTCCCTGCATGCCCCAATGACATCCCTGCAATCCTCCTGTGGTTCTGCCCTTCTTGCAAAGCTGTAAATTGTGTGTTTTCCCTGAGTCCCAGGCAAAGCTTCCTGCTCAGCAGCTCTGCTTCCTCAGCAGCTCGTCTTCGGGCACACGGGCAATTTCCTCATGGAAAGGGTGGTCAGGCCTTGGCAGGGGCTGCCCAAGGAGGTGGTGGACTCGCCGGGCCAGGAGGGGTCCAAGGAAGTGGCTGGAGGTGGCACTGAGTTCTCCGGCCTGGCCGGCAAGGTGGGGATCGGGCACAGGATGGACGCTCTGAAGGCGGAGGTCTTTTCCATCGTCAGTGACTTTGGGGGCTCCGTGACTCTGTGGCCAGGCCGGGAGGACGCCTTGCCCCAACCACCGCCAGAGCCGCCCCGGCCTGAGAAAAGCCAGCGAAAGGCTCATCAGTTTAGTGAAAGAGAGGGAGAGATGCCTCCCCGGTCACCATCATGGACAGAACAGACAGAACTTGGGGATATTCATTACCTTTATTGCCAAGAAAATCAGAGCAGGATATTGAGAAGCAAAAGAAATTTCAACAGCACCTGCAGCCCCAAACCCATGCCAAATCCTGGCCACACAAAGCAAATACAAATGGGAATGGCTCCACAGTGACACAGAGCAGGCTTAGATCCTGTGTTCAGGAGAAATTCTTCCCTGTGAGGGCAGGGAGTCCCTGGCACAGGGTGCCCAGAGCAGCTGTGGTGCCCCTGGAGCCCTGGAAGTGCCTAAGGCCAGGTTGGAGGGGGCTTGGAACAGCCTGGGACAGGGGAAGGTTTCCCTGGCCTGGCAGTGGTGGCAGTGGATGGAGCTCAAGGCTCCTTCGAAGCCAATCCATTCCATGATTCCAAAGATTGACGGCTCTGAGACAGAGTCATTTGGTGACATCATGGCCTGAACTGCTGTTTGCTGCGAGTTCTAAAGCACCACCACGGTGACACAAGCAATGCTACAGTAACATGAGAAGGACCACTGTGACATCGGCAGCACCACTGTGACACAGGAACTGCCACAGCTCCAGCTCAGGTCTGCATCCCAGGTGACTGCAGCAAGTCCTGCCTCGCCATGGACCTGGTGATGCGTCTCGTGCGCGCTCTGCTCCTGCTGGCCCTGCTGCTGGCAGTAGCCCCCTCCCCGAGAGCGGCCAAGGAGCTCTGCCCAGAGCCCTGCCGCTGCCCAGGCCGTCGGCAGCTGAACTGCGGCCACGCCGGCCTGGCCACCGTGCCCCCGGCCAGCCGCCGCCGAGCCCTGACCGTGCTGTGAGTCCCGCGGCCCCACAGAGCCCTGCAGCTGCCCCTCCTCAGCTCCCTGTGTCTGCAAAGCCCACCTGGGACACCCGGGGCACTCCCTGGCCAGAGATGGGGGGGCCTGAGCTCGGCATCAGGGTGAAGCCAGGCTGGGCACACTGTGCCTTCTCCAGGCAAAGCCCGCTTCCAGCTCAGCAGGCCAATGGCAGGGAAATGGCTTTTCCTGAGGGGGGACCGGGTCTTTTGTCTCTTTGCAGAGATTTCACTGGCAACTCCATTGCTACTGTTGGAAAACAAGCCTGGAAGGACTACCCATGGACTGAGACCTTGTAAGTGCCCTGCAGCCTTTCAAATGGCAGGAGTTTGTGGATTTTGCCTCCTTTGGTCTGGGGCTGGAGCAGCTGCCCCCACTCCACCCACTTCCATTGGAATTCAAAGCTCAGCTGCTCTGCAAGGAGGGCTGTGAATCACCACAGCTTCCCAGCAGGGCAAGAATTGCTGAGAGTCTCTTGCAGCCCAGGGCACCATCCCTGTGTCTGTCTGCCCAGGGATCAAGCTGTGGTCAGCTTCAGCCGGCCAGGCGCAAGGGCCTGCTCTGGCCAGGAGTGGGGACGATCCCTGCAGTGACCCAGAGCGATGCTTCAGTTGTGCTGCTGCAGGAGATTTTCCCAGGACGATCCCATTTGCTGCAGGCCAGTGGCCGCTGTCACAATGTCCCTGTGTCTCCTTGCAGAGTGCTCAGAGACAATGAGCTGCGGGCTGTGAAGAGCCATTCCCTGGAGGGGCTGTTCCTGCTGAAGCACCTGTAAGCACCGTGCCCTGCCCAGGGCGGAGGGCTCCCTGGGGCCCTGCTTCTCAGGCCGCCGGGCACATGGTGCCCTTTGTCCCTCCTGGGATGCAGGCTGCAGAGGCAAGTAAAAGGGACAGGGCAAATGGAAGTGACCTTTGTTGTTCTAACTGCAACAGGGATTTGTCCTGCAACGAGATCCTGTCCATTGAGGAACGGGCTTTTGAGCCACTGCCTTTCCTGAAGTTTCTGTGAGTGATCAAGTTTCTTTCTGGTGTCTTCAGCTCAGCCTTTGCACTGGGAAGCCTTCCTGTGTAGGAAAATGCTCCTGTTCCCCTAAATCTGCCCTGCCCAGAGCCCAGCTGAGCTGCAGAGGTCAATGCCGACGGCTGGAAGGCCACGCCAGGGCACAGACCCCAGGGAGCTTGTCCACACGCAGCCATCAGAGCAGCCAGTTCTTGCAGCCTTGGCTGCATCGTGGAACAGAAAGAGAGTTCAGCCTTTGCTTCCTCTCCTGGGCAGGCTAGAAACACTGAGAAAGCAGCAGTTTCCTCCCGTTTCCACTTTGGCTTTGCACCTTTCCTGCAAAGAGATCCCGCTTTGCCCCCTCTTTCTGTAGGGCAGGCCCGATTCCTGTGTGTGACCTCCTCTTTCCCCAGAAATCTCTCCGGGAATGGCCTCACACGGATCCGCAGCGGCACTTTCCAGGCCTGGCATGGGATGCAGTTCCTCCAGGAGCTGTAAGTGGCACCAGGGCTAAAGGCCCGCCAGGGCGAGTCTTGCAGGGTCTCTGCCGGGTCTGTGGGCAAAAGCAGACTTGCCCTGGGGAAAGTCCTGATTCTGACAGTGGATGTCAGCCAGGGAGCACCAGGAGTGTGCAGCTGCAAAGGCCCTTTCTCCTGCCCTGCTCACCCCCTGCAAGGCTTCCTTGAAAGCCGCCAGGCCGTCCCCACGTGCCCGGCACACGCAGCTCACATCCTCACCATCAGCCCTGACAGAGCTCTGTATTTTCTCAGGATCCTCAGCCACAACCCACTGGCTGTCATTGCTGACGCTGCCTTCTTCAAGCTGCCCTCCGTGAGCTCTCTGTAAGTATTGGCTCATCTGGAGCAGATCCACAGAGACCTGTGTCTCTCTCGAGCGCCCTGTTCTCAGGAAAGCAGCGCAAGTGCCCGAGCAAATCTCCCCCTTGCCCAGCCTGAGTCTGCTGGAGACACAACGAGCCCGGCTCCAGCAGAGCAAGGCAAAGGCCAAGCAGTGCTGGTGTGTCCCCAGCTGTACAGCAACCCAGGAACTGGGACACAAACTTTCAGGGATGAGAGCCCATCCAGGTCTAGGGCCAGGTGGAGAGGCCGCAGGGCTCTGGGAATAAACTGCACTCGTGCCAGCAGCTCCAGGCTCCTGCCTGCTTCAGGGACTCGGGTGCCCTCAGGGGAGAGCAGCAGGAGAGTCGGGAGAGGGGCAATCCTTTCTGGTGGCATCTGTCTGCCACGAGAGCTGCAGGATTGCCCTCCTGATTCCCACGGGCTGGCTTAGAGCAGGGCGAGGCAGAGGGAAGCTGGGCTCCAGAATGGCTTCTCTTGGAGCAGGCAGAAGTGGATGCCTCTGCAGGCAGCACCAGCATCATCAGGGCCCTGGGCCCTCTGCTCTCAGAGCAGAGTTCTGGCAATGTCACCGTGGAATTTCATGAGCTCTTTCCAATGCTTGCAGAGACCTGAGTGCCACCCAAGTGACCCCACAGACGCTGCTGCTGCTGCTGCAGTCCACAGTGAGCTTGGAAACCCTGTGAGTGTGTGCGACTGAGCCCCAGCCACCAGCAGGCCCGCAGTGCTGGGACAAGGGCTCTGCTTGGGAAACAAATCCGTGTGCCACACAACCAGAACAAGCCCAGTAAGCTCCAGAGTTGCTGTTCCTTCTGGGAACGTGCCAAAACTCACTGGCTCAGAGGCAGAATCTCACCTTTCGGGTGACTTGCTGCAGGTTTCTCACAGGGGAGTTGGAACTTCAGGCGGGTGCATTTCTGTGTCATGTGGTATTTTGGGAGCACTTCTACTTTCCAGGTTAAAATCCCCTTTTCAATGTTTGGCATGGGGAGTCAGGGGCCTTTCCCAGAGCTGTGGCACACAGTGAGGCACAACCCCCATGTGTGGTATCCAGGCATTCCCTGAGCTGGGCTCTGATGGAGCCATGGACTGGGTGGCCAGGTGTTCCTGCAATATCCCCTCTTGTCTTTAGCCAAGTGCCCAAGGAGGCGGCCTGCTGCCTATGCCAGGAGCGTCCCCGGCCCGAGAGCCCCTGCAGGACCATCCAGTTCCTGTGCCAGAAGCTGTGCAGCACCAGCGCCCCGCAGTGCGGTTGGTGTCCGGAGGGGCTGGGGGAGCTCAAACTGCCACTTGGCCTGAGGCTGGGGAGATGCTGCAGCACTGCCCTGTGCTGCAGGGGGGCTCCTGATCTCCCCTTGGAGTACAGGCCTTGGACAAAACACCTTGGGATGGGAAGTTCCTGGGGATTGTACATAGCTTGTGTGTCACATACTGCCTGGAGGAGGAACAGCTCGCTGGGCCCACCAAACCTACGACTTCCCTATCCACACCATGTCCCCCAGGCAAGGAAAGCAGGAATGCCCCGTGCCCTTCCCTGGTGCTGGAAGGCAATGTCTGCCCATCAAGAGATCTGGTGATTCCCCTAACAGCCTGGATTCTGCGCCACCCCACTGGCCACTGCAGGACAAAGGGCAGGGCCCGTGATGCGCTCTGCAGGCTGAACAGCAAGCACTGTCATCCCCGCCTTGGCCTGTGCAGGGCGAGCAAAGCACCGTCCTGCTCTAGCTGGGCACAGGGCACAGAAAATCCTGTCCACAGCAGGGCCAGGCAAAGAGATACCAGCCAGGTTTCCAAGGTCCCCAGAGAGCTCACTTCTCTCACTGGCTCAGCCCCAGCTTTCCCATAGCACAGGCCCAGAGCTCTGGCGCCCTTGAGGAAGATTTTCCTGGTGTAACAGCTTGAGCTGCTGCTCTTGGGAAGGGCCCCGGAGCAAAGGAGTCCCTGGGCTTTCTTCCCCTGCCAGTCTGTGCCCCCGTTGCAGTGCTGATCTTTCCTCTGGGGTCTCTGGCTCTTCACTGGCTCCTGCAGAGCAACCCAAGCCTGCTCTTCTGGAGCTGTGGCAACCTCTGTGACAGCCAACCCATTCCCCAGGGATCTTTCCTTCCCGTCCAAACAGAACCCCAGGAGACACCAGGAAAAAACCAGCTCTCTGCTCTGCCCCAAGGGGATAATGGGATAGATTGAAGGGCTCTTCTCCTCTCCAAAACACATCCCCCACTCTGCTCTTGCGCTCCCTGGCCTTGAGATCAGCTCCTGCTGCTCAAGGTAGGCACTGAGCCTGTGCTTGCGCCCAGCCGCTGATCTGCTCTCTCGGTGTTCTCCAGCTCACACAACTGCGCTAGAGGCACGGGGAGAATCAATGGACATGGAACAACGCAGAGAGCTGAACAGCAGCCCAGTGTTGAGCCTCAAGCCCAAGGAGCCTTCACTGGGAGATGATGGAACTGCGACGCTTGCGGTTGCCCTGGCCCTGAGCACGGAGGGTGATGTCAGCAGCCTGGACAGTTCCAGACCAAATTCATATCCCCCTCAGCATCTCTTGGGGCACGAAGGCCAAAGAAGTGCTGATGACCGGAGGGCCAAGCTCAAGAAGATGGTGCACAAGGCTGAAAGCATCAAGACTGTGAAAAGCATTGTCCCACACCAGCCCCAGCCTGCCTGGCTGAAGCATGTGGTAGAAAAGACACCCTCAAGCTGGGATCAAGAGATGGAGTCACTTTTATACTCAGAAGGATTAAACCCCTGGGCTGCAGCTGGTGGATTAAAACGTGCTGACGATGCCTTCATCACTGGACAACACAGAGATGAGGAGGAAGGTCCAGCTCCCAAGAAGCACTACGTCAGGACGCACAAATGGCACAAGAAGAAGGACAGCCAGTATCGGGTTGGATATAATCAGCTTTTCTACGAGGTTTGGAGACCTGTGAAAGTGGAGCAAAGGTCCATATCTGACCAGGGTCTAAACAGGAACCTGGATTTTCTCTCTGACCCCTTGGTTCAGAGCCGCCCCGCTGCGAGCCGCAGAGGAGGAGCCACGGCTGAAGAGGAGCATTCCTCTATAGACAGGCACCTCCTGACCATCCGTGAAACCCCAGAGGAGGAAGACGACATGCTCCTCAATAAACCTTGGAGCCCCCAAAGTCCAGACCTTGCACCAGTTCCAAAAGAACTGGAAACCAATGTTGATCAGCACTGGCAGTTGCTGGAGGCACACAAAGGCCTGCGGGCATTCATGGCCCACGTGGAGCGAGCTCTAAGGAAGGACTGCAGCCTGCCCCAGCTCAAGCAGGCCTGTACCAAGATGGTCTTGAAGACCAGGCTGCTTCTCAACGTGCTCAGGGAGAGAAAAGAGAACCAGGGAGCCTATGATCCCATGGAGCAGTGTCGTCTGCAAGAGAACATGATCATTCACATGGCCTTGGGGAAGGGCAAGAAACTCACAGAGAAGGTAGGAGAGCTGCAGGCACTGCTGCGTGTGTCCTTCTAGGCAAGGGAGAATGGAAGGAAGGAGAATGGAAGGAATCCTCTTACCCCCGTGATCTTCCTTCCTTTCCTCACAGCAGAAACTAGAGGCTGTGGTGTACAGGAGCACATTTGTGGTTTTGCTGTTTTTCTTCATCTTCCTTTTGCTGATACCAAGGTGTATCTTCCACGTAAGTCAATATCTTGTTTGACACACAGCTGTCTGTCTTGTAGCTGCAGTGCCCAGATGCCCCTGCATTGCTGGGTAGCACAGGAGATGTTTTTCCAAGCCTGGAGCTTGTGGCAGCATCCACAGCACCCAGCTCAGCAGGGCCCAGCCTGCCTGGGGGAAGCTTGTCCTATCTTCTCTCCCAGCTCTCCCCAGCTCTGCTTTGCTCTCCTGCCTTCAGCCACACAGCAATGAGAGCTTTTGCCCTCTCTTGTCTGGCAGAGTTTTTATTACAGGGAAACTGACGTTACAAATCTCCCATTTTCCATCCCCAGAAGCGCTCCCGACGTGGCCCACATGACTCCCTACCCGATCACACCAGGGAATCGTGGCTGAGAAGGTAACTGCTCCCTGCCCATGCCACTGCTTTGCCACCAAGAGTCTTTCCTGCACAGAGCAACTCCTCCTGGAGCCCCGCAGCACTGGGCACGGCCAGGGGCTCCCACGCCAACCAGCCCTTCCCACACCGGCGCTGGGATGGATGCCTTGGGCTCCGGTGCACTCCCAAATTTCTGTGAGCACGACCAATACCTCTGTGTTCCCACAACGGTCTCCTCTGCTGATGGCTCTGCCCAAATTTTCGCTGCTCCCTCCCCACAGTGGCTGGTGTGGAACTCACTCCCATCCTCTCCAGTTGCCTTTTGCATGCAGGGCTCATTCCCTGCATTGCCAGCCGTTGCCATCCCTGCTGGGGCTCCCCATCTTCTTCCTTAGGCTCTGCGGACGCACCCCTGAGCAGGAAGAGGTGCTGGCACCTGCTGCAGCCCTCCCTGCCAAACCTCCCTGTTTACAGACCAGGAGCAGGGCCCTCTGGGGATGATGGGATGTCCAGAAGCCTTTTTCTCCCCATTCACCTCGCTCACTCAATCGCTTTGTAGCGTTGGAAATGCCCCTTCCCAACTCCTCCAGCAGCGGCTTCCCAGACAGGGCAGAGCACAGGCAGCCCTGTTGCCCCCAGCCTCCATCACCAGCTGCTTTCTTTTTTTCTCCTTATTTTCCCTTTCTGATTTTTTCAGGTTCTGTATAAAACTGCCACAGAGAGGGAGGAAGGATAAGAAGGAGGCGCAGAATGTAGAGCAGAATAGGGCAGGGAGCCCCTCTGTCTGTTGTTCCTGTTTCCCTCCTATTCATGGTGCTTCCCAGTGCTGCTCCCCATTTACAAAGTCCGAATTGCTATGGATTCAACGCATCAGGGATGCCTATGAGTACCAGAGAAAAGCATCCCAGGAAGACACAGAAGAAGTGTGAAAAAGTAAGGAGGAGGACTTTCAAGAAGTTAATGGGATGCCAGCAATTTTTCACCTCCCCTTTTAGCCAAGGCGCACTTTGGATGCTGTTTCATTGGCTGTTGTTATTCCCCCATTTGCTTTTTCCTTGACTGTTATTTTCATGCTGTTATTTTCATCCTGAGGGAAAGCCAGAGGGTGCTGCAGGCAAGCACAAGCTCTGGACACCGAGAGGACGCATCGGTACCTCAGGGTTTTCCTCATCCCATGTGGCAATGTTCTCCCTGCATTCAATAAAACCAAAGTTTTTCCTTGTTCTTCCCGGTGTTGCCGATGTATTTGTAAAAGCAGTTTCTGTTCTCCCTTATGGAATTGGCCAAATTAAGTTCCAGCTGGGCCTTTACATTTCTACCTTTCTCCCTGCATGCCCCAATGACATCCCTACCATCCTCCGGTGGTGCTGCCCTTCTTGCAAAGCTGTAAATTGTGTGTTTTCCCTGAGTCCCAGGCAAAGCTTCCTGCTCAGCGGCTCTGCTTCCTCAGCAGCTCGTCTTTGGGCACACGGGCAATTTCCTCATGGAAAGGGTGGTCAGGCCTTGGCAGGGGCTGCCCAAGGAGGTGGTGGACTCGCCGGGCCAGGAGGGGTCCAAGGAAGTGGCTGGAGGTGGCACTGAGTTCTCCGGCCTGGCCGGCAAGGTGGGGATCGGGCACAGGATGGACGCGCTGAAGGCGGAGGTCTTTTCCATCGTCAGTGACTTTGGGGGCTCCGTGACTCTGTGGCCAGGCCGGGAGGCCGCCTTGCCCCAATCACCGCCGGAGCCGCCCCGGCCTGAGAAAAGCCAGCGAAAGGCTCATCAGTTTAGTGAAAGAGAGGGAGAGATCCCTCCCCGGTCACCATCATGGACAGAACAGACAGAACTTGGGGATATTCATTACCTTTATTGCCAAGAAAATCAGAGCAGGATAATGAGAAGCAAAAGAAATGTCAACAGCACCTGCAGCCCCAAACCCATGGCAAAACCTGGCCACACAAACCAAATACAAATGGGAATGGCTCCACAGTGACACAGAGCAGGCTTAGATCCTGTGTTCAGGAGAAGTTCTTCCCTGTGAGGGCAGGGAGTCCCTGGCACAGGGTGCCCAGAGCAGCTGTGGTGCCCCTGGAGCCCTGGAAGTGCCTAAGGCCAGGTTGGAGGGGGCTTGGAGTAGCCTGGGAGGACAGGTGAAGGTTTCCCTGGCCTGGCAGTGGTGGCAGTGGATGGAGCTCAAGGCTCCTTCCAAGCCAATCCATTCCATGATTCCAAAGATTGATGGCTCTGAGACAGAGTCATTTGGTGACATCATGGCCTGAACTGCTGTTTGCTGCGAGTTCTAAAGCACCACCACGGTGACACAAGCAATGCTACAGTGACATGAGAAGGACCACTGTGACATCGGCAGCACCACTGTGACAGAGGAACAGCCACAGCTCCAGCTCAGGTCTGCATCCCAGGTGACTGCAGCCAGTCCTGCCTCGCCATGGACCTGGTGATGCGTCTCGTGCGCGCTCTGCTCCTGCTGTCCCTGCTGCTGGCAGTAGCCCCCTCCCCGGGAGCGGCCAAGGAGCTCTGCCCAGAGCCCTGCCGCTGCCCAGGCCGTCGGCAGCTGAACTGCGGCCACGCCGGCCTGGCCACCGTGCCCCCGGCCAGCCGCCGCCGAGCCCTGACCGTGCTGTGAGTCCCGCGGCCCCACAGAGCCCTGCAGCTGCCCCTCCTCAGCTCCCTGTGTCTGCAAAGCCCACCTGGGACACCCGGGGCACTCCCTGGCCACAGATGGGGGGGCCTGAGCTCGGCATCAGGGTGAAGCCAGGCTGGGCACACTGTGCCTTCTCCAGGCAAAGCCCGCTTCCAGCTCAGCAGGCCAATGGCAGGAAAATGGCTTTTCCTGAGGGGGGACTGGGTCTTTTGTCTCTTTGCAGAGATTTCACTGGCAACTCCATTGCTACTGTTGGAAAACAAGCCTGGAAGGACTACCCATGGACTGAGACCTTGTAAGTGCCCTGCAGCCTTTCAAATGGCAGGAGTTTGTGGATTTTGCCTCCTTTGGTCTGGGGCTGGAGCAGCTGCCCCCACTCCACCCACTTCCATTGGAATTCAAAGCTCAGCTGCTCTGCAAGGAGGGCTGTGAATCACCACAGCTTCCCAGCAGGGCAAGAATTGCTGCGAGTCTCTTGCAGCTCAGAGCATGATCCCCGTGTCTGTCTGCCCAGGGATCAAGCTGTGCTCAGCTTCAGCCGGCCAGGAGCAAGGGCCTGCTCTGGCCAGGAGTGGGGACGATCCCTGCAGGGACCCAGAGCGATGCTTCAGTCGTGCTGCTGCAGGAGATTTTCCCAGGACAATCCCATTTGCTGCAGGCCAGTGGCCGCTGTCACAATGTCCCTGTGTCTCCTTGCAGAGTGCTCAGAGACAATGAGCTGCGGGCTGTGAAGAGCCATTCCCTGGAGGGGCTGTTCCTGCTGAAGCACCTGTAAGCACCGTGCCCTGCCCAGGGCGGAGGGCTCCCTGGGGCCCTGCTTCTCAGGCCGCCGGGCACATGGTGCCCTTTGTCCCTCCTGGGATGCAGGCTGCAGAGGCAAGTAAAAGGGACAGGGGAAATGGAAGTGACCTTTGTTGTTCTAACTGCAACAGGGATTTGTCCTGCAACGAGATCCTGTCCATTGAGGAACGGGCTTTTGAGCCACTGCCTTTCCTGAAGTTTCTGTGAGTGATCAAGTTTCTTTCTGGTGTCTTCAGCTCAGCCTTTGCACTGGGAAGCCTTCCTGTGTAGGAAAATGCTCCTGTTCCCCTAAATCTGCCCTGCCCAGAGCCCAGCTGAGCTGCAGAGGTCAATGCCGATGGCTGGAAGGCCACGCCAGGGCACAGACCCCAGGGAGCTTGTCCACACGCAGCCATCAGAGCAGCCAGTTCTTGCAGCCTTGGCTGCATCGTGGAACAGAAAGAGAGTTCAGCCTTTGCTTCCTCTCCTGGGCAGGCTAGAAACACTGAGAAAGCAGCAGTTTCCTCCCGTTTCCACTTTGGCTTTGCACCTTTCCTGCAAAGAGATCCCGCTTTGCCCCCTCTTTCTGTAGGGCAGGCCCGATTCCTGTGTGTGACCTCCTCTTTCCCCAGAAATCTCTCCGGGAATGGCCTCACACGGATCCGCAGCGGCACTTTCCAGGCCTGGCATGGGATGCAGTTCCTCCAGGAGCTGTAAGTGGCACCAGGGCTAAAGGCCCGCCAGGGCGAGTCTCTGCAGGGTCTCTGCCGGGTCTGTGGGCAAAAGCAGACTTGCCCTGGGGAAAGTCCTGATTCTGACAGTGGATGTCAGCCAGGGAGCACCAGGAGTGTGCAGCTGCAAAGGCCCTTTCTCCTGCCCTGCTCACCCCCTGCAAGGCTTCCTTGAAAGCCGCCAGGCCGTCCCCACGTGCCCGGCACACGCAGCTCACATCCTCACCATCAGCCCTGACAGAGCTCTGTATTTTCTCAGGATCCTCAGCCACAACCCACTGGCTGTCATTGCTGACGCTGCCTTCTTCAAGCTGCCCTCCGTGAGCTCTCTGTAAGTATTGGCTCATCTGGAGCAGATCCACAGAGACCTGTGTCTCTCTCGAGCGCCCTGTTCTCAGGAAAGCAGCGCAAGTGCCCGAGCAAATCTCCCCCTTGCCCAGCCTGAGTCTGCTGGAGACACAACGAGCCCGGCTCCAGCAGAGCAAGGCAAAGGCCAAGCGGTGCTGGTGTGTCCCCAGCTGTACAGCAACCCAGGAACTGGGACACAAACTTTCAGGGATGAGAGCCCATCCAGGTCTAGGGCCAGGTGGAGAGGCCGCAGGGCTCTGGGAATAAACTGCACTCGTGCCAGCAGCTCCAGGCTCCTGCCTGCTTCAGGGACTCGGGTGCCCTCAGGGGAGAGCAGCAGGAGAGTCGGGAGAGGGGCAATCCTTTCTGGTGGCATCTGTCTGCCACGAGAGCTGCAGGATTGCCCTCCTGATTCCCATGGGCTGGGTTAGAGCAGGGCGAGGCAGAGGGAAGCTGGGCTCCAGAATGGCTTCTCTTGGAGCAGGCAGAAGTGGATGCCTCTGCAGGCAGCACCAGCATCATCAGACTCTCAGAGCAGAGTTCTGGCAATGTCACCGTGGAATTTCATGAGCTCTTTCCAATGCTTGCAGAGACCTGAGTGCCACCCAAGTGACCCCACAGACGCTGCTGCTGCTGCTGCAGTCCACAGTGAGCTTGGAAACCCTGTGAGTGTGTGCGACTGAGCCCCAGCCACCAGCAGGCCCGCAGTGCTGGGACAAGGGCTCTTCTTGGGAAACAAATCCGTGTGCCACACAACCAGAACAAGCCCAGTAAGTTCCAGAGTTGCTGTTCCTTCTGGGAACGTGCCAAAACTCACTGGCTCAGAGGCAGAATCTCACCTTTCGGGTGACTTGCTGCAGGTTTCTCACAGGGGAGTTGGAACTTCAGGCGGGTGCATTTCTGTGTCATGTGGTATTTTGGGAGCACTTCTACTTTCCAGGTTAAAATCCCCTTTTCAATGTTTGGCATGGGGAGTCAGGGGCCTTTCCCAGAGCTGTGGCACACAGTGAGGCACAACCCCCATGTGTGGTATCCAGGCATTCCCTGAGCTGGGCTCTGATGGAGCCATGGACTGGGTGGCCAGGTGTTCCTGCAATATCCCCTCTTGTCTTTAGCCAAGTGCCCAAGGAGGCGGCCTGCTGCCTGTGCCAGGAGCGTCCCCGGCCTGAGAGCCCCTGCAGGACCATCCAGTTCCCGTGCCTGAAGCTGTGCAGCACCAGCGCCCCGCAGTGCGGTTGGTGTCCGGAGGGGCTGGGGGAGCTCAAACTGCCACTTGGCCTGAGGCTGGGGAGATGCTGCAGCACTGCCCTGTGCTGCAGGGGGGCTCCTGATCTCCCCTTGGAGTACAGGCTTTGGACAAAACACCTTGGGATGGGAAGTTCCTGGGGATTGTACATAGCTTGTGTGTCACATGCTGCCTGGAGGAGGAACAGCTCGCTGGGCCCACCAAACCTACGACTTCCCTATCCACACCATGTCCCCCAGGCAAGGAAAGCAGGAATGCCCCGTGCCCTTCCCTGGTGCTGGAAGGCAATGTCTGCCCATAAAGAGATCTGGTGATTCCCCGAACAGCCTGGATTCTGTGCCACCCCACTGGCCACTGCAGGACAAAGGGCAGGGCCCGTGATGCGCTCTGCAGGCTGAACAGCAAGCACTGTCATCCCCGCCTTGGCCTGTGCAGGGCGAGCAAAGCACCGTCCTGCTCTAGCTGGGCACAGGGCACAGAAAATCCTGTCCACAGCAGGGCCAGGCAAAGAGATACCAGCCAGGTTTCCAAGGTCCCCAGAGAGCTCACTTCTCTCACTGGCTCAGCCCCATCTTTCCCATAGCACAGGCCCAGAGCTCTGGCGCCCTTGAGGAAGATTTTTCTGGTGTAACAGCTTGAGCTGCTGCTCTTGGGAAGGGCCCCGGAGCAAAGGAGTCCCTGGGCTTTCTTCCCCTGCCAGTCTGTGCCCCCGTTGCAGTGCTGATCTTTCCTCTGGGGTCTCTGGCCCTTCACTGGCTCCTGCAGAGCAACCCAAGCCTGCTCTTCTGGAGCTGTGGCAACCTCTGTGACAGCCAACCCATTCCCCAGGGATCTTTCCTTCCCGTCCAAACAGAACCCCAGGAGACACCAGGAAAGAACCAGCTCTCTGCTCTGCCCCAAGGGGATAATGGGATGGATTGAAGGGCTCTTCTCCTCTCCAAAACACATCCCCCACTCTGCTCTTGCGCTCCCTGGCCTTGAGATCAGCTCCTGCTGCTCAAGGTAGGCACTGAGCCTGTGCTTGTGCCCAGCCGCTGATCTGCTCTCTCGGTGTTCTCCAGCTCACACAACTGCGCTAGAGGCACGGGGAGAAACAATGGACATGGAACAACGCAGAGAGCTGAACAGCAGCCCAGTGTTGAGCCTCAAGCCCAAGGAGCCTTCACTGGGAGATGATGGAACTGCGACGCTTGCGGTTGCCCTGGCCCTGAGCACGGAGGGTGATGTCAGCAGCCTGGACAGTTCCAGACCAAATTCATATCCCCCTCAGCATCTCTTGGGGCACGAAGGCCAAAGAAGTGCTGATGACCGGAGGGCCAAGCTCAAGAAGATGGTGCACAAGGCTGAAAGCATCAAGACTGTGAAAAGCATTGTCCCACACCAGCCCCAGCCTGCCTGGCTGAAGCATGTGGTAGAAAAGACACCCTCAAGCTGGGATCAAGAGATGGAGTCACTTTTATACTCAGAAGGATTAAACCCCTGGGCTGCAGCTGGTGGATTAAAACGTGCTGACGATGCCTTCATCACTGGACAACACAGAGATGAGGAGGAAGGTCCAGCTCCCAAGAAGCACTACGTCAGGACGCACAAATGGCACAAGAAGAAGGACAGCCAGTATCGGGTTGGATATAATCAGCTTTTCTACGAGGTTTGGAGACCTGTGAAAGTGGAGCAAAGGTCCATATCTGACCAGGGTCTAAACAGGAACCTGGATTTTCTCTCTGACCCCTTGGTTCAGAGCCGCCCCGCTGCGAGCAGCAGAGGAGGAGCCACGGCTGAAGAGGAGCATTCCTCTATAGACAGGTACCTCCTGACCATCCGTGAAACCCCAGAGGAGGAAGACGACATGCTCCTCAATAAACCTTGGAGCCCCCAAAGTCCAGACCTTGCACCAGTTCCAAAAGAACTGGAAACCAATGTTGATCAGCCCTGGCAGTTGCTGGAGGCACACAAAGGCCTGCGGGCATTCATGGCCCACGTGGAGCGAGCTCTAAGGAAGGACTGCAGCCTGCCCCAGCTCAAGCAGGCCTGTACCAAGATGGTCTTGAAGACCAGGCTGCTTCTCAACGTGCTCAGGGAGAGAAAAGAGAACCAGGGAGCCTATGATCCCATGGAGCAGTGTCGTCTGCAAGAGAACATGATCATTCACATGGCCTTGGGGAAGGGCAAGAAACTCACAGAGAAGGTAGGAGAGCTGCAGGCACTGCTGCGTGTGTCCTTCTAGGCAAGGGAGAATGGAAGGAGAATGGAAGGAATCCTCTTACCCCCGTGATCTTCCTTCCTTTCCTCACAGCAGAAACTAGAGGCTGTGGTGTACAGGAGCACATTTGTGGTTTTGCTGTTTTTCTTCATCTTCCTTTTGCTGATACCAAGGTGTATCTTCCACGTAAGTCAATATCTTGTTTGACACACAGCTGTCTGTCTTGTAGCTGCAGTGCCCGATACGCCTGCATAGCTGGGTAGCACAGGAGATGTTTTTCCAAGCCTGGAGCTTGTGGCAGCATCCACAGCACCCAGCTCAGCAGGGCCCAGCCTGCCTGGGGGAAGCTTGTCCTATCTTCTCTCCCAGCTCTCCCCAGCTCTGCTTTGCTCTCCTGCCTTCAGCCACACAGCAATGAGAGCTTTTGCCCTCTCTTGTCTGGCAGAGTTTTTATTACAGGGAAACTGACGTTACAAATCTCCCATTTTCCATCCCCAGAAGCGCTCCCGACGTGGCCCACATGACTCCCTACCCAATCACACCAGGGAATCGTGGCTGAGAAGGTAACTGCTCCCTGCCCATGCCACTGCTTTGCCACCAAGAGTCTTTCCTGCACAGAGCAACTCCTCCTGGAGCCCCGCAGCACTGGGCACGGCCAGGGGCTCCCACGCCAACCAGCCCTTCCCACACCGGCGCTGGGATGGATGCCTTGGGCTCCGGTGCACTCCCAAATTTCTGTGAGCACGACCAATACCTCTGTGTTCCCACAACGGTCTCCTCTGCTGATGGCTCTGCCCAAATTTTCGCTGCTCCCTCCCCACAGTGGCTGGTGTGGAACTCACTCCCATCCTCTCCAGTTGCCTTTTGCATGCAGGGCTCATTCCCTGCATTGCCAGCCGTTGCCATCCCTGCTGGGGCTCCCCATCTTCTTCCTTAGGCTCTGCGGACGCACCCCTGAGCAGGAAGAGGTGCTGGCACCTGCTGCAGCCCTCCCTGCCAAACCTCCCTGCTTACAGACCAGGAGCAGGGCCCTCTGGGGATGATGGGATGTCCAGAAGCCTTTTTCTCCCCATTCACCTCGCTCACTCAATCGCTTTGTAGCGTTGGAAATGCCCCTTCCCAACTCCTCCAGCAGCGGCTTCCCAGACAGGGCAGAGCACAGGCAGCCCTGTTGCCCCCAGCCTCCATCCAGCTGCTTTCTTTTTTTCCTCCCTATTTTCCCTTTCTGATTTTTTCAGGTTCTGTATAAAACTGCCACAGAGAGGGAGGAAGGATAAGAAGGAGGCGCAGAACGTAGAGCAGAATAGGGCAGGGAGCCCCTCTGAGTGTTGCTCCTGTTTCCCTCCTATTCATGGCGCTTCCCAGTGCTGCTCCCCGTTTACGAAGTCTGAATTGCTATGGATTCAACGCATCAGGGATGCCTATGAGTACCAGAGAAAAGCATCCCAGGAAGACACAGAAGAAGTATGAAGAAGTAAGGAGGAAGACTTTCAAGAAGTTAATGGGATGCCAGCAATTTTTCACCTCCCCTTTTAGCTGAGGCGCAGTTTGGATGCTGTTTCATTGGCTGTTGTTATTCCCCCGGTTGCTTTTTCCTTGACTGTTATTTTCATGCTGTTATTTTCATCCTGAGGGAAAGCCAGAGGGTGCTGCAGGCAAGCACAAGCTCTGGACACCGAGAGGAGGCATCGGTACCTCAGGGTTTTCCTCATCCCATGTTTCAATGTTCTCCCTGCATTCAATAAAAACAAAGTTTGTCCTTGTTCTTCCCGGTGTTGCTGATGTATTTGTAAAAGCAGTTTCTCTTCTCCTTCATGGAATTGGCCAAATTCAGTTCCAGCTGGGACTTTACTTTTCTACCTTTCTCCCTGCATGCCCCAATGACATCCCTGCAATCCTCCTGTGGTTCTGCCCTTCTTGCAAAGCTGTAAATTGTGTGTTTTCCCTGAGTCCCAGGCAAAGCTTCCTGCTCAGCAGCTCTGCTTCCTCAGCAGCTCGTCTTCGGGCACACGGGCAATTTCCTCATGGAAAGGGTGGTCAGGCCTTGGCAGGGGCTGCCCAAGGAGGTGGTGGACTCGCCGGGCCAGGAGGGGTCCAAGGAAGTGGCTGGAGGTGGCACTGAGTTCTCCGGCCTGGCCGGCAAGGTGGGGATCGGGCACAGGATGGACGCTCTGAAGGCGGAGGTCTTTTCCATCGTCAGTGACTTTGGGGGCTCCGTGACTCTGTGGCCAGGCCGGGAGGACGCCTTGCCCCAACCACCGCCAGAGCCGCCCCGGCCTGAGAAAAGCCAGCGAAAGGCTCATCAGTTTAGTGAAAGAGAGGGAGAGATGCCTCCCCGGTCACCATCATGGACAGAACAGACAGAACTTGGGGATATTCATTACCTTTATTGCCAAGAAAATCAGAGCAGGATATTGAGAAGCAAAAGAAATTTCAACAGCACCTGCAGCCCCAAACCCATGCCAAATCCTGGCCACACAAAGCAAATACAAATGGGAATGGCTCCACAGTGACACAGAGCAGGCTTAGATCCTGTGTTCAGGAGAAATTCTTCCCTGTGAGGGCAGGGAGTCCCTGGCACAGGGTGCCCAGAGCAGCTGTGGTGCCCCTGGAGCCCTGGAAGTGCCTAAGGCCAGGTTGGAGGGGGCTTGGAACAGCCTGGGACAGGGGAAGGTTTCCCTGGCCTGGCAGTGGTGGCAGTGGATGGAGCTCAAGGCTCCTTCGAAGCCAATCCATTCCATGATTCCAAAGATTGACGGCTCTGAGACAGAGTCATTTGGTGACATCATGGCCTGAACTGCTGTTTGCTGCGAGTTCTAAAGCACCACCACGGTGACACAAGCAATGCTACAGTAACATGAGAAGGACCACTGTGACATCGGCAGCACCACTGTGACACAGGAACTGCCACAGCTCCAGCTCAGGTCTGCATCCCAGGTGACTGCAGCAAGTCCTGCCTCGCCATGGACCTGGTGATGCGTCTCGTGCGCGCTCTGCTCCTGCTGGCCCTGCTGCTGGCAGTAGCCCCCTCCCCGAGAGCGGCCAAGGAGCTCTGCCCAGAGCCCTGCCGCTGCCCAGGCCGTCGGCAGCTGAACTGCGGCCACGCCGGCCTGGCCACCGTGCCCCCGGCCAGCCGCCGCCGAGCCCTGACCGTGCTGTGAGTCCCGCGGCCCCACAGAGCCCTGCAGCTGCCCCTCCTCAGCTCCCTGTGTCTGCAAAGCCCACCTGGGACACCCGGGGCACTCCCTGGCCAGAGATGGGGGGGCCTGAGCTCGGCATCAGGGTGAAGCCAGGCTGGGCACACTGTGCCTTCTCCAGGCAAAGCCCGCTTCCAGCTCAGCAGGCGAATGGCAGGGAAATGGCTTTTCCTGAGGGGGGACCGGGTCTTTTGTCTCTTTGCAGAGATTTCACTGGCAACTCCATTGCTACTGTTGGAAAACAAGCCTGGAAGGACTACCCATGGACTGAGACCTTGTAAGTGCCCTGCAGCCTTTCAAATGGCAGGAGTTTGTGGATTTTGCCTCCTTTGGTCTGGGGCTGGAGCAGCTGCCCCCACTCCACCCACTTCCATTGGAATTCAAAGCTCAGCTGCTCTGCAAGGAGGGCTGTGAATCACCACAGCTTCCCAGCAGGGCAAGAATTGCTGAGAGTCTCTTGCAGCCCAGGGCACCATCCCTGTGTCTGTCTGCCCAGGGATCAAGCTGTGGTCAGCTTCAGCCGGCCAGGCGCAAGGGCCTGCTCTGGCCAGGAGTGGGGACGATCCCTGCAGTGACCCAGAGCGATGCTTCAGTTGTGCTGCTGCAGGAGATTTTCCCAGGACGATCCCATTTGCTGCAGGCCAGTGGCCGCTGTCACAATGTCCCTGTGTCTCCTTGCAGAGTGCTCAGAGACAATGAGCTGCGGGCTGTGAAGAGCCATTCCCTGGAGGGGCTGTTCCTGCTGAAGCACCTGTAAGCACCGTGCCCTGCCCAGGGCGGAGGGCTCCCTGGGGCCCTGCTTCTCAGGCCGCCGGGCACATGGTGCCCTTTGTCCCTCCTGGGATGCAGGCTGCAGAGGCAAGTAAAAGGGACAGGGCAAATGGAAGTGACCTTTGTTGTTCTAACTGCAACAGGGATTTGTCCTGCAACGAGATCCTGTCCATTGAGGAACGGGCTTTTGAGCCACTGCCTTTCCTGAAGTTTCTGTGAGTGATCAAGTTTCTTTCTGGTGTCTTCAGCTCAGCCTTTGCACTGGGAAGCCTTCCTGTGTAGGAAAATGCTCCTGTTCCCCTAAATCTGCCCTGCCCAGAGCCCAGCTGAGCTGCAGAGGTCAATGCCGACGGCTGGAAGGCCACGCCAGGGCACAGACCCCAGGGAGCTTGTCCACACGCAGCCATCAGAGCAGCCAGTTCTTGCAGCCTTGGCTGCATCGTGGAACAGAAAGAGAGTTCAGCCTTTGCTTCCTCTCCTGGGCAGGCTAGAAACACTGAGAAAGCAGCAGTTTCCTCCCGTTTCCACTTTGGCTTTGCACCTTTCCTGCAAAGAGATCCCGCTTTGCCCCCTCTTTCTGTAGGGCAGGCCCGATTCCTGTGTGTGACCTCCTCTTTCCCCAGAAATCTCTCCGGGAATGGCCTCACACGGATCCGCAGCGGCACTTTCCAGGCCTGGCATGGGATGCAGTTCCTCCAGGAGCTGTAAGTGGCACCAGGGCTAAAGGCCCGCCAGGGCGAGTCTTGCAGGGTCTCTGCCGGGTCTGTGGGCAAAAGCAGACTTGCCCTGGGGAAAGTCCTGATTCTGACAGTGGATGTCAGCCAGGGAGCACCAGGAGTGTGCAGCTGCAAAGGCCCTTTCTCCTGCCCTGCTCACCCCCTGCAAGGCTTCCTTGAAAGCCGCCAGGCCGTCCCCACGTGCCCGGCACACGCAGCTCACATCCTCACCATCAGCCCTGACAGAGCTCTGTATTTTCTCAGGATCCTCAGCCACAACCCACTGGCTGTCATTGCTGACGCTGCCTTCTTCAAGCTGCCCTCCGTGAGCTCTCTGTAAGTATTGGCTCATCTGGAGCAGATCCACAGAGACCTGTGTCTCTCTCGAGCGCCCTGTTCTCAGGAAAGCAGCGCAAGTGCCCGAGCAAATCTCCCCCTTGCCCAGCCTGAGTCTGCTGGAGACACAACGAGCCCGGCTCCAGCAGAGCAAGGCAAAGGCCAAGCAGTGCTGGTGTGTCCCCAGCTGTACAGCAACCCAGGAACTGGGACACAAACTTTCAGGGATGAGAGCCCATCCAGGTCTAGGGCCAGGTGGAGAGGCCGCAGGGCTCTGGGAATAAACTGCACTCGTGCCAGCAGCTCCAGGCTCCTGCCTGCTTCAGGGACTCGGGTGCCCTCAGGGGAGAGCAGCAGGAGAGTCGGGAGAGGGGCAATCCTTTCTGGTGGCATCTGTCTGCCACGAGAGCTGCAGGATTGCCCTCCTGATTCCCACGGGCTGGCTTAGAGCAGGGCGAGGCAGAGGGAAGCTGGGCTCCAGAATGGCTTCTCTTGGAGCAGGCAGAAGTGGATGCCTCTGCAGGCAGCACCAGCATCATCAGGGCCCTGGGCCCTCTGCTCTCAGAGCAGAGTTCTGGCAATGTCACCGTGGAATTTCATGAGCTCTTTCCAATGCTTGCAGAGACCTGAGTGCCACCCAAGTGACCCCACAGACGCTGCTGCTGCTGCTGCAGTCCACAGTGAGCTTGGAAACCCTGTGAGTGTGTGCGACTGAGCCCCAGCCACCAGCAGGCCCGCAGTGCTGGGACAAGGGCTCTGCTTGGGAAACAAATCCGTGTGCCACACAACCAGAACAAGCCCAGTAAGCTCCAGAGTTGCTGTTCCTTCTGGGAACGTGCCAAAACTCACTGGCTCAGAGGCAGAATCTCACCTTTCGGGTGACTTGCTGCAGGTTTCTCACAGGGGAGTTGGAACTTCAGGCGGGTGCATTTCTGTGTCATGTGGTATTTTGGGAGCACTTCTACTTTCCAGGTTAAAATCCCCTTTTCAATGTTTGGCATGGGGAGTCAGGGGCCTTTCCCAGAGCTGTGGCACACAGTGAGGCACAACCCCCATGTGTGGTATCCAGGCATTCCCTGAGCTGGGCTCTGATGGAGCCATGGACTGGGTGGCCAGGTGTTCCTGCAATATCCCCTCTTGTCTTTAGCCAAGTGCCCAAGGAGGCGGCCTGCTGCCTATGCCAGGAGCGTCCCCGGCCCGAGAGCCCCTGCAGGACCATCCAGTTCCTGTGCCAGAAGCTGTGCAGCACCAGCGCCCCGCAGTGCGGTTGGTGTCCGGAGGGGCTGGGGGAGCTCAAACTGCCACTTGGCCTGAGGCTGGGGAGATGCTGCAGCACTGCCCTGTGCTGCAGGGGGGCTCCTGATCTCCCCTTGGAGTACAGGCCTTGGACAAAACACCTTGGGATGGGAAGTTCCTGGGGATTGTACATAGCTTGTGTGTCACATACTGCCTGGAGGAGGAACAGCTCGCTGGGCCCACCAAACCTACGACTTCCCTATCCACACCATGTCCCCCAGGCAAGGAAAGCAGGAATGCCCCGTGCCCTTCCCTGGTGCTGGAAGGCAATGTCTGCCCATCAAGAGATCTGGTGATTCCCCTAACAGCCTGGATTCTGCGCCACCCCACTGGCCACTGCAGGACAAAGGGCAGGGCCCGTGATGCGCTCTGCAGGCTGAACAGCAAGCACTGTCATCCCCGCCTTGGCCTGTGCAGGGCGAGCAAAGCACCGTCCTGCTCTAGCTGGGCACAGGGCACAGAAAATCCTGTCCACAGCAGGGCCAGGCAAAGAGATACCAGCCAGGTTTCCAAGGTCCCCAGAGAGCTCACTTCTCTCACTGGCTCAGCCCCAGCTTTCCCATAGCACAGGCCCAGAGCTCTGGCGCCCTTGAGGAAGATTTTCCTGGTGTAACAGCTTGAGCTGCTGCTCTTGGGAAGGGCCCCGGAGCAAAGGAGTCCCTGGGCTTTCTTCCCCTGCCAGTCTGTGCCCCCGTTGCAGTGCTGATCTTTCCTCTGGGGTCTCTGGCTCTTCACTGGCTCCTGCAGAGCAACCCAAGCCTGCTCTTCTGGAGCTGTGGCAACCTCTGTGACAGCCAACCCATTCCCCAGGGATCTTTCCTTCCCGTCCAAACAGAACCCCAGGAGACACCAGGAAAAAACCAGCTCTCTGCTCTGCCCCAAGGGGATAATGGGATAGATTGAAGGGCTCTTCTCCTCTCCAAAACACATCCCCCACTCTGCTCTTGCGCTCCCTGGCCTTGAGATCAGCTCCTGCTGCTCAAGGTAGGCACTGAGCCTGTGCTTGCGCCCAGCCGCTGATCTGCTCTCTCGGTGTTCTCCAGCTCACACAACTGCGCTAGAGGCACGGGGAGAATCAATGGACATGGAACAACGCAGAGAGCTGAACAGCAGCCCAGTGTTGAGCCTCAAGCCCAAGGAGCCTTCACTGGGAGATGATGGAACTGCGACGCTTGCGGTTGCCCTGGCCCTGAGCACGGAGGGTGATGTCAGCAGCCTGGACAGTTCCAGACCAAATTCATATCCCCCTCAGCATCTCTTGGGGCACGAAGGCCAAAGAAGTGCTGATGACCGGAGGGCCAAGCTCAAGAAGATGGTGCACAAGGCTGAAAGCATCAAGACTGTGAAAAGCATTGTCCCACACCAGCCCCAGCCTGCCTGGCTGAAGCATGTGGTAGAAAAGACACCCTCAAGCTGGGATCAAGAGATGGAGTCACTTTTATACTCAGAAGGATTAAACCCCTGGGCTGCAGCTGGTGGATTAAAACGTGCTGACGATGCCTTCATCACTGGACAACACAGAGATGAGGAGGAAGGTCCAGCTCCCAAGAAGCACTACGTCAGGACGCACAAATGGCACAAGAAGAAGGACAGCCAGTATCGGGTTGGATATAATCAGCTTTTCTACGAGGTTTGGAGACCTGTGAAAGTGGAGCAAAGGTCCATATCTGACCAGGGTCTAAACAGGAACCTGGATTTTCTCTCTGACCCCTTGGTTCAGAGCCGCCCCGCTGCGAGCCGCAGAGGAGGAGCCACGGCTGAAGAGGAGCATTCCTCTATAGACAGGCACCTCCTGACCATCCGTGAAACCCCAGAGGAGGAAGACGACATGCTCCTCAATAAACCTTGGAGCCCCCAAAGTCCAGACCTTGCACCAGTTCCAAAAGAACTGGAAACCAATGTTGATCAGCACTGGCAGTTGCTGGAGGCACACAAAGGCCTGCGGGCATTCATGGCCCACGTGGAGCGAGCTCTAAGGAAGGACTGCAGCCTGCCCCAGCTCAAGCAGGCCTGTACCAAGATGGTCTTGAAGACCAGGCTGCTTCTCAACGTGCTCAGGGAGAGAAAAGAGAACCAGGGAGCCTATGATCCCATGGAGCAGTGTCGTCTGCAAGAGAACATGATCATTCACATGGCCTTGGGGAAGGGCAAGAAACTCACAGAGAAGGTAGGAGAGCTGCAGGCACTGCTGCGTGTGTCCTTCTAGGCAAGGGAGAATGGAAGGAAGGAGAATGGAAGGAATCCTCTTACCCCTGTGATCTTCCTTCCTTTCCTCACAGCAGAAACTAGAGGCTGTGGTGTACAGGAGCACGTTTGTGGTTTTGCTGTTTTTCTTCATCTTCGTTTTGCTGATACTGACGTGTGTCTTCCACGTAAGTCAATATCTTGTTTGACACACAGCTGTCTGTCTTGTAGCTGCAGTGCCCAGATGCCCCTGCATTGCTGGGTAGCACAGGAGATGTTTTTCCAAGCCTGGAGCTTGTGGCAGCATCCACAGCACCCAGCTCAGCAGGGCCCAGCCTGCCTGGGGGAAGCTTGTCCTATCTTCTCTCCCAGCTCTCCCCAGCTCTGCTTTGCTCTCCTGCCTTCAGCCACACAGCAATGAGAGCTTTTGCCCTCTCTTGTCTGGCAGAGTTTTTATTACAGGGAAACTGACGTTACAAATCTCCCATTTTCCATCCCCAGAAGCGCTCCCGACGTGGCCCACATGACTCCCTACCCGATCACACCAGGGAATCGTGGCTTAGAAGGTAACTGCTCCCTGCCCATGCCACTGCTTTGCCACCAAGAGTCTTTCCTGCACAGAGCAACTCCTCCTGGAGCCCCGCAGCACTGGGCACGGCCAGGGGCTCCCACGCCAACCAGCCCTTCCCACACCGGGGCTGGGATGGATGCCTTGGGCTCCGGTGCACTCCCAAATTTCTGTGAGCACGACCAATACCTCTGTGTTCCCACAACGGTCTCCTCTGCTGATGGCTCTGCCCAAATTTTCGCTGCTCCCTCCCCACAGTGGCTGGTGTGGAACTCACTCCCATCCTCTCCAGTTGCCTTTTGCATGCAGGGCTCATTCCCTGCATTGCCAGCTGTTGCCATCCCTGCTGGGGCTCCCCATCTTCTTCTTTAGGCTCTGCGGATGCACCCCTGAGCAGGAAGAGGTGCTGGCACCTGCTGCAGCCCTCCCTGCCAAACCTCCCTGCTTACAGACCAGGAGCAGGGCCCTCTGGGGATGATGGGATGTCCAGAAGCCTTTTTCTCCCCATTCACCTCGCTCACTCAATCGCTTTGTAGCGTTGGAAATGCCCCTTCCCAACTCCTCCAGCAGCAGCTTCCCAGACAGGGCAGAGCACAGGCAGCCCTGTTGCCCCCAGCCTCCATCCAGCTGCTTTCTTTTTTTCCTCCCTATTTTCCCTTTCTGATTTTTTCAGGTTCTGTATAAAACTGCCACAGAGAGGGAGGAAGGATAAGAAGGAGGCGCAGAACGTAGAGCAGAATAGGGCAGGGAGCCCCTCTGAGTGTTGCTCCTGTTTCCCTCCTATTCATGGCGCTTCCCAGTGCTGCTCCCCGTTTACGAAGTCTGAATTGCTATGGATTCAACGCATCAGGGATGCATATGAGTACCAGAGAAAAGCATCCCAGGAAGACACAGAAGAAGTATGAAGAAGTAAGGAGGAAGACTTTCAAGAAGTTAATGGGATGCCAGCAATTTTTCACCTCCCCTTTTAGCTGAGGCGCAGTTTGGATGCTGTTTCATTGGCTGTTGTTATTCCCCCATTTGCTTTTTCCTTGACTGTTATTTTCATGCTGTTATTTTCATCCTGAGGGAAAGCCAGAGGGTGCTGCAGGCAAGCACAAGCTCTGGACACCGAGAGGAGGCATCGGTACCTCAGGGTTTTCCTCATCCCATGTTTCAATGTTCTCCCTGCATTCAATAAAAACAAAGTTTGTCCTTGTTCTTCCCGGTGTTGCTGATGTATTTGTAAAAGCAGTTTCTCTTCTCCTTCATGGCATTGGCAAAATTCAGTTCCAGCTGGGCCTTTACTTTTCTACCTTTCTCCCTGCATGCCCCAATGACATCCCTGCCATCCTCCTGTTGTGCTGCCCTTCTTGCAAAGCTGTAAATTGTGTGTTTTCCCTGAGTCCCAGGCAAAGCTTCCTGCTCAGCAGCTCTGCTTCCTCAGCAGCTCGTCTTCGGGCACACGGGCAATTTCCTCATGGAAAGGGTGGTCAGGCCTTGGCAGGGGCTGCCCAAGGAGGTGGTGGACTCGCCGGGCCAGGAGGGGTCCAAGGAAGTGGCTGGAGGTGGCACTGAGTTCTCCGGCCTGGCCGGCAATGTGGGGATCGGGCACAGGATGGACGCGCTGAAGGCGGAGGTCTTTTCCATCGTCAGTGACTCTGGGGGCTCCGTGACTCTGTGGCCAGGCAGGGAGGACGCCTTGCCCCAACCACCGCCAGAGCCGCCCCAGCCTGAGAAAAGCCAGCGAAAGGCTCATCAGTTTACTGAAAGAGAGGGAGAGATCCCTCCCCGGTCACCATCATGGACACAACAGACAGAACTTGGGGATATTCATTACCTTTATTGCCAAGAAAATCAGAGCAGGATATTGAGAAGCAAAAGAAATTTCAACAGCACCTGCAGCCCCAAACCCATGCCAAATCCTGGCCACACAAAGCCAATACGAATGGGAATGGCTCCACAGTGACACAGAGCAGGCTTAGATCCTGTGTTCAGGAGAAATTCTTCCCTGTGAGGGCAGGGAGTCCCTGGCACAGGGTGCCCAGAGCAGCTGTGGTGCCCCTGGAGCCCTGGAAGTGCCTAAGGCCAGGTTGGAGGGGGCTTGGAACAGCCTGGGACAGAGGAAGGTTTCCCTGGCCTGGCAGTGGTGGCAGTGGATGGAGCTCAAGGCTCCTTCCAAGCCAATCCATTCCATGATTCCAAAGATTGACGGCTCTGAGACAGAGTCATTTGGTGACATCATGGCCTGAACTGCTGTTTGCTGCGAGTTCTAAAGCACCACCACGGTGACACAAGCAATGCTACAGTAACATGAGAAGGACCACTGTGACATCGGCAGCACCACTGTGACACAGGAACTGCCACAGCTCCAGCTCAGGTCTGCATCCCAGGTGACTGCAGCCAGTCCTGCCTCGCCATGGACGTGGTGATGCGTCTTGTGCGCGCTCTGCTCCTGCTGGCCCTGCTGCTGGCAGTAGCCCCCTCCCCGAGAGTGGCCAAGGAGCTCTGCCCAGAGCCCTGCCGCTGCCCAGGCCGTCGGCAGCTGAACTGCGGCCACGCCGGCCTGGCCACCGTGCCCCCGGCCAGCCGCCGCCGAGCCCTGACCGTGCTGTGAGTCCCGCGGCCCCACAGAGCCCTGCAGCTGCCCCTCCTCAGCTCCCTGTGTCTGCAAAGCCCACCTGGGACACCCGGGGCACTCCCTGGCCACAGATGGGGGGGCCTGAGCTCGGCATCAGGGTGAAGCCAGGCTGGGCACACTGTGCCTTCTCCAGGCAAAGCCCGCTTCCAGCTCAGCAGGCCAATGGCAGGGAAATGGCTTTTCCTGAGGGGGGACCGGGTCTTTTGTCTCTTTGCAGAGATTTCACTGGCAACTCCATTGCTACTGTTGGAAAACAAGCCTGGAAGGACTACCCATGGACTGAGACCTTGTAAGTGCCCTGCAGCCTTTCAAATGGCAGGAGTTTGTGGATTTTGCCTCCTTTGGTCTGGGGCTGGAGCAGCTGCCCCCACTCCACCCACTTCCATTGGAATTCAAAGCTCAGCTGCTCTGCAAGGAGGGCTGTGAATCACCACAGCTTCCCAGCAGGGCAAGAATTGCTGCAAGTCTCTTGCAGCTCAGAGCATGATCCCCGTGTCTGTCTGCCCAGGGATCAAGCTGTGCTCAGCTTCAGCCGGCCAGGAGCAAGGGCCTGCTCTGGCCAGGAGTGGGGACGATCCCTGCAGGGACCCAGAGCGATGCTTCAGTCGTGCTGCTGCAGGAGATTTTCCCAGGACGATCCCATTTGCTGCAGGCCAGTGGCCGCTGTCACAATGTCCCTGTGTCTCCTTGCAGAGTGCTCAGAGACAATGAGCTGCGGGCTGTGAAGAGCCATTCCCTGGAGGGGCTGTTCCTGCTGAAGCACCTGTAAGCACCGTGCCCTGCCCAGGGCGGAGGGCTCCCTGGGGCCCTGCTGCTCAGGCCGCCAGGCACATGGTGCCCTTTGTCCCTCCTGGGATGCAGGCTGCAGAGGCAAGTAAAAGGGACAGGGGAAATGGAAGTAACATTTGTTGTTCTAACTGCAACAGGGATTTGTCCTGCAACGAGATCCTGTCCATTGAGGAACGGGCTTTTGAGCCACTGCCTTTCCTGAAGTTTCTGTGAGTGATCAAGTTTCTTTCTGGTGTCTTCAGCTCAGCCTTTGCACTGGGCAGCCTTCCTGTGTAGGAAAATGCTCCTGTTCCCCTAAATCTGCCCTGCCCAGAGCCCAGCTGAGCTGCAGAGGTCAATGCCGATGGCTGGAAGGCCACGCCAGGGCACAGACCCCAGGGAGCTTGTCCACACGCAGCCATCAGAGCAGCCAGTTCTTGCAGCCTTGGCTGCATCGTGGAACAGAAAGAGAGTTCAGCCTTTGCTTCCTCTCCTGGGCAGGCTAGAAACACTGAGAAAGCAGCAGTTTCCTCCCGTTTCCACTTTGGCTTTGCACCTTTCCTGCAAAGAGATCCCGCTTTGCCCCCTCTTTCTGTAGGGCAGGCCTGATTCCTGTGTGTGACCTCCTCTTTCCCCAGAAATCTCTCCGGGAATGGCCTCACACGGATCCGCAGCGGCACTTTCCAGGCCTGGCATGGGATGCAGTTCCTCCAGGAGCTGTAAGTGGCACCAGGGCTAAAGGCCCGCCAGGGCGAGTCTCTGCAGGGTCTCTGCCGGGTCTGTGGGCAAAAGCAGACTTGCCCCGGGGAAAGTCCTGATTCTGACAGTGGATGTCAGCCAGGGAGCACCAGGAGTGTGCAGCTGCAAAGGCCCTTTCTCCTGCCCTGCTCACCCCCTGCAAGGCTTCCTTGAAAGCCGCCAGGCCGTCCCCACGTGCCCGGCACACGCAGCTCACATCCTCACCATCAGCCCTGACAGAGCTCTGTATTTTCTCAGGATCCTCAGCCACAACCCACTGGCTGTCATTGCTGACGCTGCCTTCTTCAAGCTGCCCTCCGTGAGCTCTCTGTAAGTATTGGCTCATCTGGAGCAGATCCACAGAGACCTGTGTCTCTCTCGAGCGCCCTGTTCTCAGGAAAGCAGCGCAAGTGCCCGAGCAAATCTCCCCCTTGCCCAGCCTGAGTCTGCTGGAGACACAACGAGCCCGGCTCCAGCAGAGCAAGGCAAAGGCCAAGCGGTGCTGGTGTGTCCCCAGCTGTACAGCAACCCAGGAACTGGGACACAAACTTTCAGGGATGAGAGCCCATCCAGGTCTAGGGCCAGGTGGAGAGGCCGCAGGGCTCTGGGAATAAACTGCACTCGTGCCAGCAGCTCCAGGCTCCTGCCTGCTTCAGGGACTCGGGTGCCCTCAGGGGAGAGCAGCAGGAGAGTCGGGAGAGGGGCAATCCTTTCTGGTGGCATCTGTCTGCCACGAGAGCTGCAGGATTGCCCTCCTGATTCCCATGGGCTGGGTTAGAGCAGGGCGAGGCAGAGGGAAGCTGGGCTCCAGAATGGCTTCTCTTGGAGCAGGCAGAAGTGGATGCCTCTGCAGGCAGCACCAGCATCATCAGGGCCCTGGGCCCTCTGCTCTCAGAGCAGAGTTCTGGCAATGTCACCGTGGAATTTCATGAGCTCTTTCCAATGCTTGCAGAGACCTGAGTGCCACCCAAGTGACCCCACAGACGCTGCTGCTGCTGCTGCAGTCCACAGTGAGCTTGGAAACCCTGTGAGTGTGTGCGACTGAGCCCCAGCCACCAGCAGGCCCGCAGTGCTGGGACAAGGGCTCTTCTTGGGAAACAAATCCGTGTGCCACACAACCAGAACAAGCCCAGTAAGCTCCAGAGTTGCTGTTCCTTCTGGGAACGTGCCAAAACTCACTGGCTCAGAGGCAGAATCTCACCTTTCGGGTGACTTGCTGCAGGTTTCTCACAGGGGAGTTGGAACTTCAGGCGGGTGCATTTCTGTGTCATGTGGTATTTTGGGAGCACTTCTACTTTCCAGGTTAAAATCCCCTTTTCAATGTTTGGCATGGGGAGTCAGGGGCCTTTCCCAGAGCTGTGGCACACAGTTAGGCACAACCCCCATGTGTGGTATCCAGGCATTCCCTGAGCTGGGCTCTGATGGAGCCATGGACTGGGTGGCCAGGTGTTCCTGCAATATCCCCTCTTGTCTTTAGCCAAGTGCCCAAGGAGGCGGCCTGCTGCCTGTGCCAGGAGCGTCCCCGGCCTGAGAGCCCCTGCAGGACCATCCAGTTCCCGTGCCAGAAGCTGTGCAGCACCAGCGCCCCGCAGTGCGGTTGGTGTCCGGAGGGGCTGGGGGAGCTCAAACTGCCACTTGGCCTGAGGCTGGGGAGATGCTGCAGCACTGCCCTGTGCTGCAGGGGGGCTCCTGATCTCCCCTTGGAGTACAGGCTTTGGACAAAACACCTTGGGATGGGAAGTTCCTGGGGATTGTACATAGCTTGTGTGTCACATGCTGCCTGGAGGAGGAACAGCTCGCTGGGCCCACCAAACCTACGACTTCCCTATCCACACCATGTCCCCCAGGCAAGGAAAGCAGGAATGCCCCGTGCCCTTCCCTGGTGCTGGAAGGCAATGTCTGCCCATCAAGAGATCTGGTGATTCCCCGAACAGCCTGGATTCTGTGCCACCCCACTGGCCACTGCAGGACAAAGGGCAGGGCCCGTGATGCGCTCTGCAGGCTGAACAGCAAGCACTGTCATCCCCGCCTTGGCCTGTGCAGGGCGAGCAAAGCACCGTCCTGCTCTAGCTGGGCACAGGGCACAGAAAATCTTGTCCACAGCAGGGCCAGGCAAAGAGATACCAGCCAGGTTTCCAAGGTCCCCAGAGAGCTCACTTCTCTCACTGGCTCAGCCCCAGCTTTCCCATAGCACAGGCCCAGAGCTCTGGCGCCCTTGAGGAAGATTTTCCTGGTGTAACAGCTTGAGCTGCTGCTCTTGGGAAGGGCCCCGGAGCAAAGGAGTCCCTGGGCTTTCTTCCCCTGCCAGTCTGTGCCCCCGTTGCAGTGCTGATCTTTCCTCTGGGGTCTCTGGCTCTTCACTGGCTCCTGCAGAGCAACCCAAGCCTGCTCTTCTGGAGCTGTGGCAACCTCTGTGACAGCCAACCCATTCCCCAGGGATCTTTCCTTCCCGTCCAAACAGAACCCCAGGAGACACCAGGAAAGAACCAGCTCTCTGCTCTGCCCCAAGGGGATAATGGGATGGATTGAAGGGCTCTTCTCCTCTCCAAAACACATCCCCCACTCTGCTCTTGCGCTCCCTGGCCTTGAGATCAGCTCCTGCTGCTCAAGGTAGGCACTGAGCCTGTGCTTGCGCCCAGCCGCTGATCTGCTCTCTCGGTGTTCTCCAGCTCACACAACTGCGCTAGAGGCACGGGGAGAATCAATGGACATGGAACAACGCAGAGAGCTGAACAGCAGCCCAGTGTTGAGCCTCAAGCCCAAGGAGCCTTCACTGGGAGATGATGGAACTGCGACGCTTGCGGTTGCCCTGGCCCTGAGCACGGAGGGTGATGTCAGCAGCCTGGACAGTTCCAGACCAAATTCATATCCCCCTCAGCATCTCTTGGGGCACGAAGGCCAAAGAAGTGCTGATGACCGGAGGGCCAAGCTCAAGAAGATGGTGCACAAGGCTGAAAGCATCAAGACTGTGAAAAGCATTGTCCCACACCAGCCCCAGCCTGCCTGGCTGAAGCATGTGGTAGAAAAGACACCCTCAAGCTGGGATCAAGAGATGGAGTCACTTTTATACTCAGAAGGATTAAACCCCTGGGCTGCAGCTGGTGGATTAAAATGTGCTGACGATGCCTTCATCACTGGACAACACAGAGATGAGGAGGAAGGTCCAGCTCCCAAGAAGCACTACGTCAGGACGCACAAATGGCACAAGAAGAAGGACAGCCAGTATCGGGTTGGATATAATCAGCTTTTCTACGAGGTTTGGAGACCTGTGAAAGTGGAGCAAAGGTCCATATCTGACCAGGGTCTAAACAGGAACCTGGATTTTCTCTCTGACCCCTTGGTTCAGAGCCGCCCCGCTGCGAGCCGCAGAGGAGGAGCCACGGCTGAAGAGGAGCATTCCTCTATAGACAGGCACCTCCTGACCATCCGTGAAACCCCAGAGGAGGAAGACGACATGCTCCTCAATAAACCTTGGAGCCCCCAAAGTCCAGACCTTGCACCAGTTCCAAAAGAACTGGAAACCAATGTTGATCAGCCCTGGCAGTTGCTGGAGGCACACAAAGGCCTGCGGGCATTCATGGCCCACGTGGAGCGAGCTCTAAGGAAGGACTGCAGCCTGCCCCAGCTCAAGCAGGCCTGTACCAAGATGGTCTTGAAGACCAGGCTGCTTCTCAACGTGCTCAGGGAGAGAAAAGAGAACCAGGGAGCCTATGATCCCATGGAGCAGTGTCGTCTGCAAGAGAACATGATCATTCACATGGCCTTGGGGAAGGGCAAGAAACTCACAGAGAAGGTAGGAGAGCTGCAGGCACTGCTGCGTGTGTCCTTCTAGGCAAGGGAGAATGGAAGGAAGGAGAATGGAAGGAATCCTCTTACCCCTGTGATCTTCCTTCCTTTCCTCACAGCAGAAACTAGAGGCTGTGGTGTACAGGAGCACGTTTGTGGTTTTGCTGTTTTTCTTCATCTTCGTTTTGCTGATACTGACGTGTGTCTTCCACGTAAGTCAATATCTTGTTTGACACACAGCTGTCTGTCTTGTAGCTGCAGTGCCCAGATGCCCCTGCATTGCTGGGTAGCACAGGAGATGTTTTTCCAAGCCTGGAGCTTGTGGCAGCATCCACAGCACCCAGCTCAGCAGGGCCCAGCCTGCCTGGGGGAAGCTTGTCCTATCTTCTCTCCCAGCTCTCCCCAGCTCTGCTTTGCTCTCCTGCCTTCAGCCACACAGCAATGAGAGCTTTTGCCCTCTCTTGTCTGGCAGAGTTTTTATTACAGGGAAACTGACGTTACAAATCTCCCATTTTCCATCCCCAGAAGCGCTCCCGACGTGGCCCACTTGACTCCCCACCCGGCAACACGAGGGAATCGTGGCTGAGAAGGTAACTGCTCCCTGCCCATGCCACTGCTTTGCCACCAAGAGTCTTTCCTGCTCAGAGCAACTCCTCCTGGAGCCCCGCAGCACTGGGCACGGCCAGGGGCTCCCACGCCAACCAGCCCTTCCCACACCGGGGCTGGGATGGATGCCTTGGGCTCCGGTGCACTCCCAAATTTCTGTGAGCACGACCAATACCTCTGTGTTCCCACAACGGTCTCCTCTGCTGATGGCTCTGCCCAAATTTTCGCTGCTCCCTCCCCACAGTGGCTGGTGTGGAACTCACTCCCATCCTCTCCAGTTGCCTTTTGCATGCAGGGCTCATTCCCTGCATTGCCAGCTGTTGCCATCCCTGCTGGGGCTCCCCATCTTCTTCTTTAGGCTCTGCGGATGCACCCCTGAGCAGGAAGAGGCGCTGGCACCTGCTGCAGCCCTCCCTGCCAAACCTCCCTGCTTACAGACCAGGAGCAGGGCCCTCTGGGGATGATGGGATGTCCAGAAGCCTTTTTCTCCCCATTCACCTCGCTCACTCAATCGCTTTGTAGCGTTGGAAATGCCCCTTCCCAACTCCTCCAGCAGCGGCTTCCCAGACAGGGCAGAGCACAGGCAGCCCTGTTGCCCCCAGCCTCCATCCAGCTGCTTTCTTTTTTTCCTCCCTATTTTCCCTTTCTGATTTTTTCAGGTTCTGTATAAAACTGCCACAGAGAGGGAGGAAGGATAAGAAGGAGGCGCAGAACGTAGAGCAGAATAGGGCAGGGAGCCCCTCTGAGTGTTGCTCCTGTTTCCCTCCTATTCATGGCGCTTCCCAGTGCTGCTCCCCGTTTACGAAGTCTGAATTGCTATGGATTCAACGCATCAGGGATGCCTATGAGTACCAGAGAAAAGCATCCCAGGAAGACACAGAAGAAGTATGAAGAAGTAAGGAGGAAGACTTTCAAGAAGTTAATGGGATGCCAGCAATTTTTCACCTCCCCTTTTAGCTGAGGCGCAGTTTGGATGCTGTTTCATTGGCTGTTGTTATTCCCCCGGTTGCTTTTTCCTTGACTGTTATTTTCATGCTGTTATTTTCATCCTGAGGGAAAGCCAGAGGGTGCTGCAGGCAAGCACAAGCTCTGGACACCGAGAGGAGGCATCGGTACCTCAGGGTTTTCCTCATCCCATGTTTCAATGTTCTCCCTGCATTCAATAAAAACAAAGTTTGTCCTTGTTCTTCCCGGTGTTGCTGATGTATTTGTAAAAGCAGTTTCTCTTCTCCTTCATGGCATTGGCAAAATTCAGTTCCAGCTGGGCCTTTACTTTTCTACCTTTCTCCCTGCATGCCCCAATGACATCCCTGCCATCCTCCTGTGGTGCTGCCCTTCTTGCAAAGCTGTAAATTGTGTGTTTTCCCTGAGTCCCAGGCAAAGCTTCCTGCTCAGCAGCTCTGCTTCCTCAGCAGCTCGTCTTCGGGCACACGGGCAATTTCCTCATGGAAAGGGTGGTCAGGCCTTGGCAGGGGCTGCCCAAGGAGGTGGTGGACTCGCCGGGCCAGGAGGGGTCCAAGGAAGTGGCTGGAGGTGGCACTGAGTTCTCCGGCCTGGCCGGCAAGGTGGGGATCGGGCACAGGATGGACGCTCTGAAGGCGGAGGTCTTTTCCATCGTCAGTGACTTTGGGGGCTCCGTGACTCTGTGGCCAGGCCGGGAGGCCACCTTGCCCCAACCACCGCCAGAGCCGCCCCGGCCTGAGAAAAGCCAGCGAAAGGCTCATCAGTTTACTGAAAGAGAGGGAGAGATCCCTCCCCGGTCACCATCATGGACAGAACAGACAGAACTTGGGGATATTCATTACCTTTATTGCCAAGAAAATCAGAGCAGGATAATGAGAAGCAAAAGAAATTTCAACAGCACCTGCAGCCCCAAACCCATGCCAAATCCTGGCCACACAAAGCCAATACAAATGGGAATGGCTCCACAGTGACACAGAGCAGGCTTAGATCCTGTGTTCAGGAGAAATTCTTCCCTGTGAGGGCAGGGAGTCCCTGGAACAGGGTGCCCAGAGCAGCTGTGGTGCCCCTGGAGCCCTGGAAGTGCCTAAGGCCAGGTTGGAGGGGGCTTGGAACAGCCTGGGACAGAGGAAGGTTTCCCTGGCCTGGCAGTGGTGGCAGTGGATGGAGCTCAAGGCTCCTTCCAAGCCAATCCATTCCATGATTCCAAAGATTGACGGCTCTGAGACAGAGTCATTTGGTGACATCATGGCCTGAACTGCTGTTTGCTGCGAGTTCTAAAGCACCACCACGGTGACACAAGCAATGCTACAGTAACATGAGAAGGACCACTGTGACATCGGCAGCACCACTGTGACACAGGAACTGCCACAGCTCCAGCTCAGGTCTGCATCCCAGGTGACTGCAGCCAGTCCTGCCTCGCCATGGACGTGGTGATGCGTCTTGTGCGCGCTCTGCTCCTGCTGGCCCTGCTGCTGGCAGTAGCCCCCTCCCCGAGAGTGGCCAAGGAGCTCTGCCCAGAGCCCTGCCGCTGCCCAGGCCGTCGGCAGCTGAACTGCGGCCACGCCGGCCTGGCCACCGTGCCCCCGGCCAGCCGCCGCTGAGCCCTGACCGTGCTGTGAGTCCCGCGGCCCCACAGAGCCCTGCAGCTGCCCCTCCTCAGCTCCCTGTGTCTGCAAAGCCCACCTGGGACACCCGGGGCACTCCCTGGCCACAGATGGGGGGGCCTGAGCTCGGCATCAGGGTGAAGCCAGGCTGGGCACACTGTGCCTTCTCCAGGCAAAGCCCGCTTCCAGCTCAGCAGGCCAATGGCAGGGAAATGGCTTTTCCTGAGGGGGGACCGGGTCTTTTGTCTCTTTGCAGAGATTTCACTGGCAACTCCATTGCTACTGTTGGAAAACAAGCCTGGAAGGACTACCCATGGACTGAGACCTTGTAAGTGCCCTGCAGCCTTTCAAATGGCAGGAGTTTGTGGATTTTGCCTCCTTTGGTCTGGGGCTGGAGCAGCTGCCCCCACTCCACCCACTTCCATTGGAATTCAAAGCTCAGCTGCTCTGCAAGGAGGGCTGTGAATCACCACAGCTTCCCAGCAGGGCAAGAATTGCTGCAAGTCTCTTGCAGCTCAGAGCATGATCCCCGTGTCTGTCTGCCCAGGGATCAAGCTGTGCTCAGCTTCAGCCGGCCAGGAGCAAGGGCCTGCTCTGGCCAGGAGTGGGGACGATCCCTGCAGGGACCCAGAGCGATGCTTCAGTTGTGCTGCTGCAGGAGATTTTCCCAGGACAATCCCATTTGCTGCAGGCCAGTGGCCGCTGTCACAATGTCCCTGTGTCTCCTTGCAGAGTGCTCAGAGACAATGAGCTGCGGGCTGTGAAGAGCCATTCCCTGGAGGGGCTGTTCCTGCTGAAGCACCTGTAAGCACCGTGCCCTGCCCAGGGCGGAGGGCTCCCTGGGGCCCTGCTTCTCAGGCCACCGGGCACATGGTGCCCTTTGTCCCTCCTGGGATGCAGGCTGCAGAGGCAAGTAAAAGGGACAGGGGAAATGGAAGTGACATTTGTTGTTCTAACTGCAACAGGGATTTGTCCTGCAACGAGATCCTGTCCATTGAGGAACGGGCTTTTGAGCCACTGCCTTTCCTGAAGTTTCTGTGAGTGATCAAGTTTCTTTCTGGTGTCTTCAGCTCAGCCTTTGCACTGGGCAGCCTTCCTGTGTAGGAAAATGCTCCTGTTCCCCTAAATCTGCCCTGCCCAGAGCCCAGCTGAGCTGCAGAGGTCAATGCCGATGGCTGGAAGGCCACGCCAGGGCACAGACTCCAGGGAGCTTGTCCACATGCAGCCATCAGAGCAGCCAGTTCTTGCAGCCTTGGCTGCATCGTGGAACAGAAAGAGAGTTCAGCCTTTGCTTCCTCTCCTGGGCAGGCTAGAAACACTGAGAAAGCAGCAGTTTCCTCCCGTTTCCACTTTGGCTTTGCACCTTTCCTGCAAAGAGATCCCGCTTTGCCCCCTCTTTCTGTAGGGCAGGCCCGATTCCTGTGTGTGACCTCCTCTTTCCCCAGAAATCTCTCCGGGAATGGCCTCACACGGATCCGCAGCGGCACTTTCCAGGCCTGGCATGGGATGCAGTTCCTCCAGGAGCTGTAAGTGGCACCAGGGCTAAAGGCCCGCCAGGGCGAGTCTCTGCAGGGTCTCTGCCGGGTCTGTGGGCAAAAGCAGACTTGCCCTGGGGAAAGTCCTGATTCTGACAGTGGATGTCAGCCAGGGAGCACCAGGAGTGTGCAGCTGCAAAGGCCCTTTCTCCTGCCCTGCTCACCCCCTGCAAGGCTTCCTTGAAAGCCGCCAGGCCGTCCCCACGTGCCCGGCACACGCAGCTCACATCCTCACCATCAGCCCTGACAGAGCTCTGTATTTTCTCAGGATCCTCAGCCACAACCCACTGGCTGTCATTGCTGACGCTGCCTTCTTCAAGCTGCCCTCCATGAGCTCTCTGTAAGTATTGGCTCATCTGGAGCAGATCCACAGAGACCTGTGTCTCTCTCGAGCGCCCTGTTCTCAGGAAAGCAGCGCAAGTGCCCGAGCAAATCTCCCCCTTGCCCAGCCTGAGTCTGCTGGAGACACAACGAGCCCGGCTCCAGCAGAGCAAGGCAAAGGCCAAGCGGTGCTGGTGTGTCCCCAGCTGTACAGCAACCCAGGAACTGGGACACAAACTTTCAGGGATGAGAGCCCATCCAGGTCTAGGGCCAGGTGGAGAGGCCGCAGGGCTCTGGGAATAAACTGCACTCGTGCCAGCAGCTCCAGGCTCCTGCCTGCTTCAGGGACTCGGGTGCCCTCAGGGGAGAGCAGCAGGAGAGTCGGGAGAGGGGCAATCCTTTCTGGTGGCATCTGTCTGCCACGAGAGCTGCAGGATTGCCCTCCTGATTCCCACGGGCTGGCTTAGAGCAGGGCGAGGCAGAGGGAAGCTGGGCTCCAGAATGGCTTCTCTTGGAGCAGGCAGAAGTGGATGCCTCTGCCAGCAGCACCAGCATCATCAGGGCCCTGGGCCCTCTGCTCTCAGAGCAGAGTTCTGGCAATGTCACCGTGGAATTTCATGAGCTCTTTCCAATGCTTGCAGAGACCTGAGTGCCACCCAAGTGACCCCACAGACGCTGCTGCTGCTGCTGCAGTCCACAGTGAGCTTGGAAACCCTGTGAGTGTGTGCGACTGAGCCCCAGCCACCAGCAGGCCCCGAGTGCTGTGACAAGGGCTCTACTTGGGAAACAAATCCGTGTGCCACACAACCAGAACAAGCCCAGTAAGCTCCAGAGTTGCTGTTCCTTCTGGGAACGTGCCAAAACTCACTGGCTCAGAGGCAGAATCTCACCTTTCGGGGGACTTGCTGCAGGTTTCTCACAGGGGAGTTGGAACTTCAGGCGGGTGCATTTCTGTGTCATGTGGTATTTTGGGAGCACTTCTACTTTCCAGGTTAAAATCCCCTTTTCAATGTTTGGCATGGGGAGTCAGGGGCCTTTCCCAGAGCTGTGGCACACAGTGAGGCACAACCCCCATGTGTGGTATCCAGGCATTCCCTGAGCTGGGCTCTGATGGAGCCATGGACTGGGTGGCCAGGTGTTCCTGCAATATCCCCTCTTGTCTTTAGCCAAGTGCCCAAGGAGGCGGCCTGCTGCCTATGCCAGGAGCGTCCCCGGCCCGAGAGCCCCTGCAGGACCATCCAGTTCCTGTGCCAGAAGCTGTGCAGCACCAGCGCCCCGCAGTGCGGTTGGTTTCCGGAGGGGCTGGGGGAGCTCAAACTGCCACTTGGCCTGAGGCTGGGGAGATGCTGCAGCACTGCCCTGTGCTGCAGGGGGGCTCCTGATCTCCCCTTGGAGTACAGGCCTTGGACAAAACACCTTGGGATGGGAAGTTCCTGGGGATTGTACATAGCTTGTGTGTCACATACTGCCTGGAGGAGGAACAGCTCGCTGGGCCCACCAAACCTACGACTTCCCTATCCACACCATGTCCCCCAGGCAAGGAAAGCAGGAATGCCCCGTGCCCTTCCCTGGTGCTGGAAGGCAATGTCTGCCCATCAAGAGATCTGGTGATTCCCCTAACAGCCTGGATTCTGCGCCACCCCACTGGCCACTGCAGGACAAAGGGCAGGGCCCGTGATGAGCTCTGCAGGCTGAACAGCAAGCACTGTCATCCCCGCCTTGGCCTGTGCAGGGCGAGCAAAGCACCGTCCTGCTCTAGCTGGGCACAGGGCACAGAAAATCCTGTCCACAGCAGGGCCAGGCAAACAGATACCAGCCAGGTTCCCAAGGTCCCCAGAGAGCTCACTTCTCTCACTGGCTCAGCCCCAGCTTTCCCATAGCACAGGCCCAGAGCTCTGGCGCCCTTGAGGAAGTTTTTCCTGGTGTAACAGCTTGAGCTGCTGCTCTTGGGAAGGGCCCCGGAGCAAAGGAGTCCCTGGGCTTTCTTCCCCTGCCAGTCTGTGCCCCCATTGCAGTGCTGATCTTTCCTCTGGGGTCTCTGGCTCTTCACTGGCTCCTGCAGAGCAACTCAAGCCTGCTCTTCTGGAGCTGTGGCAACCTCTGTGACAGCCAACCCATTCCCCAGGGATCTTTCCTTCCCGTCCAAACAGAACCCCAGGAGACACCAGGAAAGGACCAGCTCTCTGCTCTGCCCCAAGGGGATAATGGGATGGATTGAAGGGCTCTTCTCCTCTCCACAACACATCCCCCACTCTGCTCTTGCGCTCCCTGGCCTTGAGATCAGCTCCTGCTGCTCCAGGTAGCCTCTGAGCCTGTGCTTGTGCCCAGCCGCTGATCTGCTCTCTCGGTGTTCTCCAGCTCACACAACTGCGCTAGAGGCACGGGGAGAAACAATGGACATGGAACAACGCAGAGAGCTGAACAGCAGCCCAGTGTTGAGCCTCAAGCCCAAGGAGCCTTCACTGGGAGATGATGGAACTGCAACGCTTGCGGTTGCCCTGGCCCTGAGCACAGAGGGTGATGTCAGCAGCCTGGACAGTTCCAGACCAAATTCATATCCCCCTCAGCATCTCTTGGGGCACGAAGGCCAAAGAAGTGCCAATGACCTGAGGGCCAAGCTCAAGAAGAAGGTGCACAAGGCTGAAAGCATCAAGACTGTGGAAAGCATTGTCCCACACCAGCCCCAGCCTGCCTGGCTGAAGCATGTGGTGGGAAAGGCACCCTCAAGCTGGGATCACAAGCAGCAAGAGGCACATTTGAACTGGCAAGCAATAAACCCCTGGGATGTAGCTGGTGGGTTTAATCCCAATCATTACAATTCTCTTGACCAACCCCTTAGATATGAGGTAGAAGGTCAATCTCCACGGCAGAACTCCATAATGAGTATCAAAGAGCAGCAGGGTAGCCGGCAGAAGCAAATGGACTCAAGACTGAACTGGCAAATACTAAACCCCTGGTATGTAGCTGGTGGGTTAAACCCTAATGATGATGACTCCAGTTTTGGACACCACAGAGATAAGGAGAAAGATCCAGCTCCAAGGCAGAACTATGTCAATTCTCACAAACAACCAAAGGAGTGGGACAGCCAGTATTGGGTTGGACATAATCAGCTTTTCTACCAAGTGTTGAGCCCTGTGAATGCAGAGCAAGAGCCCAGAGCCACCAACAGCAAAGATGAACAGCGTCTAAAAAGGAACCTGGATTTTCTCTCTGACCCGTTGGTTCAGAGCCACCCTGCTGCGAGCAGGAGAGGAGGAGCCATGGCTGAAGAGGAGCATTCCTCTATAGACAGCCACCTCCTGATCACCTCTGACACCACAGACACACACTGGAAGCAAGAGGAAGAAGGATACAGGTTCCTCAATAAACCTTGGACCCCTCAAAGTCCAGACCTTGCTCCGGTTCCAGGAGAACTCTTGGAAACCACGGCTGATCGTCTCATGCGCTTGCTGGTGCCAGACAAAAGCCTGCAGATGTTCATGGCCCACGTGGAGCGAGCTCTAATGGAGGACTGCAGCCTGCCCCAGCTCAAGCAGGCCTGTGCCAAGATGGTCTTGAAGACCAGGCTGCTTCTCAACGTGCTCAGTAAGAGAAAAGAGAACCAGGGAGCCTATGATCCCATGGAGCAGTGTCATCTGCAAGAGAACATGATCATTCACATGGCCTTGGGGAAGGGCAAGAAACTCACAGAGAAGGTAGGAGAGCTGCAGGCACTGCTGCGTGTGTCCTTCTAGGCAAGGGAGAATGGAAGGAAGGAGAATGGAAGGAATCCTCTTACCCCTGTGATCTTCCTTCCTTTCCTCACAGCAGAAACTAGAGGCTGTGGTGTACAGGAGCACATTTGTGGTTTTGCTGTTTTTCTTCATCTTCGTTTTGCTGATACCAAAGTGTGTCTTCCACGTAAGTCAATATCTTGTTTGACACACAGCTGTCTGTCTTGTAGCTGCAGTGCCCGATACGCCTGCATTGCTGGGTAGCACAGGAGATGTTTTTCCAAGCCTGGAGCTTTTGGCAGGCTCCACAGCACCCAGCTCAGCAGGGCCCAGCATGCCTGGGGGAAGCTTGTCCTATCTTCTCTCCCAGCTCTCCCCAGCTCTGCTTTGCTCTCCTGCCTTCAGCCACACGGCAATAAGAGCTTTGCCCTCTCCTGTCTGGCAGAGTATTTATTACAGGGAAACTGATGTTACAAATCTCCCATTTTCCATCCCCAGAAGCGCTCCCGATGTGGCCCACTTGACTCCCCACCCGACCACACCAGGGAATCGTGGCTGAGAAGGTAACTGCTCCCTGCCCATGCCACTGCTTTGCCACCAAGAGTCTTTCCTGCGAAGAGCAACTCCTCCTGGAGCCCCGCAGCACTGGGCACGGCCAGGGGCTCCCACGCCAACCAGCCCTTCCCACACCGGCGCTGGGATGGATGCCTTGGGCTCCGGTGCACTCCCAAATTTCTGTGAGCACGACCAATACCTCTGTGTTCCTACAACGGTCTCCTCTACTGACGGCTCTGCCCAATTTTTCGCTGCTCCCTCCCCACAGTGGCTGGTGTGGAACTCACTCCCATCCTCTCCAGTCGCCTTTTGCATGCAGGGCTCATTCCCTGCATTGCCAGCCATTGCCATCCCTGCTGGGGCTCCCCATCTTCTTCCTTAGGCTCTGCGGATGCACCCCTGAGCAGGAAGAGGTGCTGGCACCTGCTGCAGCCCTCCCTGCCAAACCTCCCTGCTTACAGACCAGGAGCAGGGCCCTCTGGGGATGATGGGATGTCCAGAAGCCTTTTTCTCCCCATTCACCTCGCTCACTCAATCGCTTTGTAGCGTTGGAAATGCCCCTTCCCAACTCCTCCAGCAGCGGCTTCCCAGACAGGGCAGAGCACAGGCAGCCCTGTTGCCCCCAGCCTCCATCACCAGCTGCTTTCTTTTTTTCCTCCCTATTTTCCCTTTCTGATTTTTTCAGGTTCTGTATAAAACTGCCACAGAGAGGGAGGAAGGATAAGAAGGAGGGGCAGAACGTAGAGCAGAATAGGGCAGGGAGCCCCTCTGAGTGTTGCTCCTGTTTCCCTCCTATTCATGGCGCTTCCCAGTGCTGCTCCCCGTTTACGAAGTCTGAATTGCTATGGATTCAACGCATCAGGGATGCCTATGAGTACCAGAGAAAAGCATCCCAGGAAGACACAGAAGAAGTGTGAAGAAGTAAGGAGGAAGACTTTCAAGAAGTTAATGGGATGCCAGCAGTTTTTCACCTCCCCTTTTAGCTGAGGCGCACTTTGGATGCTGTTTCATTGGCTGTTGTTATTCCCCCGGTTGCGTTTTCCTTGACTGTTATTTTCATGCTGTTATTTTCATCCTGAGGGAAAGCCAGAGGGTGCTGCAGGCAAGCACAAGCTCTGGACACCGAGAGGATGCATCGGTACCTCAGGGTTTTCCTCATCCCATGTTGCAATGTTCTCCCTGCATTCAACAAAAAACAGTTTGTCCTTGTTCTTCCCGGTGTTGCCGATGTATTTGTAAAAGCAGTTTCTCTTCTCCTTCATGGAATTGGCCAAATTCAGTTCCAGCTGGGACTTTACTTCTCTACCTTTCTCCCTGCATGCCCCAATGACATCCCTGCCATCCTCCTGTGGTGCTGCCCTTCTTGCAAACCTGTAAATTGTGTGTTTTCCCTGAGTCCCAGGCAAAGCTTCCTGCTAAGCGGCTCTGCTTCCTCAGCAGCTCGTCTTTGGGCACACGGGCAATTTCCTCATGGAAAGAGTGGTCAGGCCTCGGCAGGGGCTGCCCAAGGAGGTGGTGGACTCGCCGGGCCAGGAGGGGTCCAAGGAAGTGGCTGGAGGTGGCACTGAGTTCTCCGGCCTGGCCGGCAATGTGGGGATCGGGCACAGGATGGACGCGCTGAAGGCGGAGGTCTTTTCCATCGTCAGTGACTCTGGGGGCTCCGTGACTCTGTGGCCAGGCCGGGAGGATGCCTTGCCCCAATCACCGCCGGAGCCGCCCCGGCCTGAGAAAAGCCAGCGAAAGGCTCATCAGTTTAGTGAAAGAGAGGGAGAGATGCCTCCCCGGTCACCATCATGGACAGAACAGACAGAACTTGGGGATATTCATTACATTTATTGCCAAGAAAATCAGAGCAGGATAATGAGAAGCAAAAGAAATGTCAACAGCACCTGCAGCCCGAAACCCATGGCAAAACCTGGCCACACAAAGCCAATACAAATGGGAATGGCTCCACAGTGACACAGAGCAGGCTTAGATCCTGTGTTCGGGAGAAATTCTTCCCTGTGAGGGCAGGGAGTCCCTGGCACAGGGTGCCCAGAGCAGCTATGGTGCCCCTGGAGCCCTGGAAGTGCCTAAGGCCAGGTTGGAGGGGGCTTGGAGTAGCCTGGAAGGACAGGTGAAGGTTTCCCTGGCCTGGCAGTGGTGGCAGTGGATGGAGCTCAAGGCTCCTTCCAAGCCAATCCATTCCATGATTCCAAAGATTGATGGCTCTGAGACAGAGTCATTTGGTGACATCATGGCCTGAACTGCTGTTTGCTGCGAGTTCTAAAGCACCACCACGGTGACACAAGCAATGCTACAGTGACATGAGAAGGACCACTGTGACATCGGCAGCACCACTGTGACAGAGGAACAGCCACAGCTCCAGCTCAGGTCTGCATCCCAGGTGACTGCAGCCAGTCCTGCCTCGCCATGGACCTGGTGATGTGTCTCGTGCGCGCTCTGCTCCTGCTGGCCCTGCTGCTGGCAGTAGCCCCCTCCCCGGGAGCTGCCAAGGAGCTCTGCCCAGAGCCCTGCCGCTGCCCAGGCCGTCGGCAGCTGAACTGCGGCCACGCCGGCCTGGCCACCGTGCCCCCGGCCAGCCGCCGCCGAGCCCTGACCGTGCTGTGAGTCCCGCGGCCCCACAGAGCCTTGCAGCTGCCCCTCCTCAGCTCCCTGTGTCTGCAAAGCCCACCTGGGACACCCGGGGCACTCCCTGGCCAGAGATGGGGGGGCCTGAGCTCGGCATCAGGGTGAAGCCAGGCTGGGCACACTGTGCCTTCTCCAGGCAAAGCCCGCTTCCAGCTCAGCAGGCCAATGGCAGGGAAATGGCTTTTCCTGAGGGGGGACCGGGTCTTTTGTCTCTTTGCAGAGATTTCACTGGCAACTCCATTGCTACTGTTGGAAAACAAGCCTGGAAGGACTACCCATGGACTGAGACCTTGTAAGTGCCCTGCAGCCTTTCAAATGGCAGGAGTTTGTGGATTTTGCCTCCTTTGGTCTGGGGCTGGAGCAGCTGCCCCCACTCCACCCACTTCCATTGGTATTCAAAGCTCGGCTGCTCTGCAAGGAGGGCTGCGAATCACCACAGCTTCCCAGCAGGGCAAGAATTGCTGCGAGTCTCTTGCAGCCCAGGGCACCATCCCTGTGTCTGTCTGCCCAGGGATCAAGCTGTGGTCAGCTTCAGCCGGCCAGGCGCAAGGGCCTGCTCTGGCCAGGAGTGGGGACGATCCCTGCAGTGACCCAGAGCGATGCTTCAGTTGTGCTGCTGCAGGAGATTTTCCCAGGACGATCCCATTTGCTGCAGGCCAGTGGCCGCTGTCACAATGTCCCTGTGTCTCCTTGCAGAGTGCTCAGAGACAATGAGCTGCGGGCTGTGAAGAGCCATTCCCTGGAGGGGCTGTTCCTGCTGAAGCACCTGTAAGCACCGTGCCCTGCCCAGGGCGGAGGGCTCCCTGGGGCCCTGCTTCTCAGGCCGCCGGGCACATGGTGCCCTTTGTCCCTCCTGGGATGCAGGCTGCAGAGGCAAGTAAAAGGGACAGGGCAAATGGAAGTGACCTTTGTTGTTCTAACTGCAACAGGGATTTGTCCTGCAACGAGATCCTGTCCATTGAGGAACGGGCTTTTGAGCCACTGCCTTTCCTGAAGTTTCTGTGAGTGATCAAGTTTCTTTCTGGTGTCTTCAGCTCAGCCTTTGCACTGGGAAGCCTTCCTGTGTAGGAAAATGCTCCTGTTCCCCTAAATCTGCCCTGCCCAGAGCCCAGCTGAGCTGCAGAGGTCAATGCCGACGGCTGGAAGGCCACGCCAGGGCACAGACCCCAGGGAGCTTGTCCACACGCAGCCATCAGAGCAGCCAGTTCTTGCAGCCTTGGCTGCATCGTGGAACAGAAAGAGAGTTCAGCCTTTGCTTCCTCTCCTGGGCAGGCTAGAAACACTGAGAAAGCAGCAGTTTCCTCCCGTTTCCACTTTGGCTTTGCACCTTTCCTGCAAAGAGATCCCGCTTTGCCCCCTCTTTCTGTAGGGCAGGCCTGATTCCTGTGTGTGACCTCCTCTTTCCCCAGAAATCTCTCCGGGAATGGCCTCACACGGATCCGCAGCGGCACTTTCCAGGCCTGGCATGGGATGCAGTTCCTCCAGGAGCTGTAAGTGGCACCAGGGCTAAAGGCCCGCCAGGGCGAGTCTTGCAGGGTCTCTGCCGGGTCTGTGGGCAAAAGCAGACTTGCCCTGGGGAAAGTCCTGATTCTGACAGTGGATGTCAGCCAGGGAGCACCAGGAGTGTGCAGCTGCAAAGGCCCTTTCTCCTGCCCTGCTCACCCCCTGCAAGGCTTCCTTGAAAGCCGCCAGGCCGTCCCCACGTGCCCGGCACACGCAGCTCACATCCTCACCATCAGCCCTGACAGAGCTCTGTATTTTCTCAGGATCCTCAGCCACAACCCACTGGCTGTCATTGCTGACGCTGCCTTCTTCAAGCTGCCCTCCGTGAGCTCTCTGTAAGTATTGGCTCATCTGGAGCAGATCCACAGAGACCTGTGTCTCTCTCGAGCGCCCTGTTCTCAGGAAAGCAGCGCAAGTGCCCGAGCAAATCTCCCCCTTGCCCAGCCTGAGTCTGCTGGAGACACAACGAGCCCGGCTCCAGCAGAGCAAGGCAAAGGCCAAGCGGTGCTGGTGTGTCCCCAGCTGTACAGCAACCCAGGAACTGGGACACAAACTTTCAGGGATGAGAGCCCATCCAGGTCTAGGGCCAGGTGGAGAGGCCGCAGGGCTCTGGGAATAAACTGCACTCGTGCCAGCAGCTCCAGGCTCCTGCCTGCTTCAGGGACTCGGGTGCCCTCAGGGGAGAGCAGCAGGAGAGTCGGGAGAGGGGCAATCCTTTCTGGTGGCATCTGTCTGCCACGAGAGCTGCAGGATTGCCCTCCTGATTCCCACGGGCTGGCTTAGAGCAGGGCGAGGCAGAGGGAAGCTGGGCTCCAGAATGGCTTCTCTTGGAGCAGGCAGAAGTGGATGCCTCTGCAAGCAGCACCAGCATCATCAGGGCCCTGGGCCCTCTGCTCTCAGAGCAGAGTTCTGGCAATGTCACCGTGGAATTTCATGAGCTCTTTCCAATGCTTGCAGAGACCTGAGTGCCACCCAAGTGAACCCACAGACGCTGCTGCTGCTGCTGCAGTCCACAGTGAGCTTGGAAACCCTGTGAGTGTGTGCGACTGAGCCCCAGCCACCAGCAGGCCCCAAGTGCTGGGACAAGGGCTCTGCTTGGGAAACAAATCCGTGTGCCACACAACCAGAACAAGCCCAGTAAGCTCCAGAGTTGCTGTTCCTTCTGGGAACGTGCCAAAACTCACTGGCTCAGAGGCAGAATCTCACCTTTCGGGGGACTTGCTGCAGGTTTCTCACAGGGGAGTTGGAACTTCAGGCGGGTGCATTTCTGTGTCATGTGGTATTTTGGGAGCACTTCTACTTTCCAGGTTAAAATCCCCTTTTCAATGTTTGGCATGGGGAGTCAGGGGCCTTTCCCAGAGCTGTGGCACACAGTTAGGCACAACCCCCATGTGTGGTATCCAGGCATTCCCTGAGCTGGGCTCTGATGGAGCCATGGACTGGGTGGCCAGGTGTTCCTGCAATATCCCCTCTTGTCTTTAGCCAAGTGCCCAAGGAGGCGGCCTGCTGCCTGTGCCAGGAGCGTCCCCGGCCTGAGAGCCCCTGCAGGACCATCCAGTTCCCGTGCCAGAAGCTGTGCAGCACCAGCGCCCCGCAGTGCGGTTGGTGTCCGGAGGGGCTGGGGGAGCTCAAACTGCCACTTGGCCTGAGGCTGGGGAGATGCTGCAGCACTGCCCTGTGCTGCAGGGGGGCTCCTGATCTCCCCTTGGAGTACAGGCTTTGGACAAAACACCTTGGGATGGGAAGTTCCTGGGGATTGTACATAGCTTGTGTGTCACATGCTGCCTGGAGGAGGAACAGCTCGCTGGGCCCACCAAACCTACGACTTCCCTATCCACACCATGTCCCCCAGGCAAGGAAAGCAGGAATGCCCCGTGCCCTTCCCTGGTGCTGGAAGGCAATGTCTGCCCATAAAGAGATCTGGTGATTCCCCGAACAGCCTGGATTCTGTGCCACCCCACTGGCCACTGCAGGACAAAGGGCAGGGCCCGTGATGCGCTCTGCAGGCTGAACAGCAAGCACTGTCATCCCCGCCTTGGCCTGTGCAGGGCGAGCAAAGCACCGTCCTGCTCTAGCTGGGCACAGGGCACAGAAAATCCTGTCCACAGCAGGGCCAGGCAAAGAGATACCAGCCAGGTTTCCAAGGTCCCCAGAGAGCTCACTTCTCTCACTGGCTCAGCCCCATCTTTCCCATAGCACAGGCCCAGAGCTCTGGCGCCCTTGAGGAAGATTTTCCTGGTGTAACAGCTTGAGCTGCTGCTCTTGGGAAGGGCCCTGGAGCAAAGGAGTCCCTGGGCTTTCTTCCCCTGCCAGTCTGTGCCCCCGTTGCAGTGCTGATCTTTCCTCTGGGGTCTCTGGCTCTTCACTGGCTCCTGCAGAGCAACTCAAGCCTGCTCTTCTGGAGCTGTGGCAACCTCTGTGACAGCCAACCCATTCCCCAGGGATCTTTCCTTCCCGTCCAAACAGAACCCCAGGAGACACCAGGAAAGAACCAGCTCTCTGCTCTGCCCCAAGGGGATAATGGGATGGATTGAAGGGCTCTTCTCCTCTCCAAAACACATCCCCCACTCTGCTCTTGCGCTCCCTGGCCTTGAGATCAGCTCCTGCTGCTCAAGGTAGGCACTGAGCCTGTGCTTGCGCCCAGCCGCTGATCTGCTCTCTCGGTGTTCTCCAGCTCACACAACTGTGCTAGAGGCACGGGGAGAATCAATGGACATGGAACAACGCAGAGAGCTGAACAGCAGCCCAGTGTTGAGCCTCAAGCCCAAGGAGCCTTCACTGGGAGATGATGGAACTGCGACGCTTGCGGTTGCCCTGGCCCTGAGCACGGAGGGTGATGTCAGCAGCCTGGACAGTTCCAGACCAAATTCATATCCCCCTCAGCATCTCTTGGGGCACGAAGGCCAAAGAAGTGCTGATGACCGGAGGGCCAAGCTCAAGAAGATGGTGCACAAGGCTGAAAGCATCAAGACTGTGAAAAGCATTGTCCCACACCAGCCCCAGCCTGCCTGGCTGAAGCATGTGGTAGAAAAGACACCCTCAAGCTGGGATCAAGAGATGGAGTCACTTTTATACTCAGAAGGATTAAACCCCTGGGCTGCAGCTGGTGGATTAAAACGTGCTGACGATGCCTTCATCACTGGACAACACAGAGATGAGGAGGAAGGTCCAGCTCCCAAGAAGCACTACGTCAGGACGCACAAATGGCACAAGAAGAAGGACAGCCAGTATCGGGTTGGATATAATCAGCTTTTCTACGAGGTTTGGAGACCTGTGAAAGTGGAGCAAAGGTCCATATCTGACCAGGGTCTAAACAGGAACCTGGATTTTCTCTCTGACCCCTTGGTTCAGAGCCGCCCCGCTGCGAGCCGCAGAGGAGGAGCCACGGCTGAAGAGGAGCATTCCTCTATAGACAGGCACCTCCTGACCATCTGTGAAACCCCAGAGGAGGAAGACGACATGCTCCTCAATAAACCTTGGAGCCCCCAAAGTCCAGACCTTGCACCAGTTCCAAAAGAACTGGAAACCAATGTTGATCAGCACTGGCAGTTGCTGGAGGCACACAAAGGCCTGCGGGCATTCATGGCCCACGTGGAGCGAGCTCTAAGGAAGGACTGCAGCCTGCCCCAGCTCAAGCAGGCCTGTACCAAGATGGTCTTGAAGACCAGGCTGCTTCTCAACGTGCTCAGGGAGAGAAAAGAGAACCAGGGAGCCTATGATCCCATGGAGCAGTGTCGTCTGCAAGAGAACATGATCATTCACATGGCCTTGGGGAAGGGCAAGAAACTCACAGAGAAGGTAGGAGAGCTGCAGGCACTGCTGCGTGTGTCCTTCTAGGCAAGGGAGAATGGAAGGAAGGAGAATGGAAGGAATCCTCTTACCCCTGTGATCTTCCTTCCTTTCCTCACAGCAGAAACTAGAGGCTGTGGTGTACAGGAGCACGTTTGTGGTTTTGCTGTTTTTCTTCATCTTCGTTTTGCTGATACCGAAGTGTGTCTTCCACGTAAGTCAATATCTTGTTTGACACACAGCTGTCTGTCTTGTAGCTGCAGTGCCCAGATGCCCCTGCATTGCTGGGTAGCACAGGAGATGTTTTTCCAAGCCTGGAGCTTGTGGCAGCATCCACAGCACCCAGCTCAGCAGGGCCCAGCCTGCCTGGGGGAAGCTTGTCCTATCTTCTCTCCCAGCTCTCCCCAGCTCTGCTTTGCTCTCCTGCCTTCAGCCACACAGCAATGAGAGTTTTTGCCCTCTCTTGTCTGGCAGAGTTTTTATTACAGGGAAACTGACGTTACAAATCTCCCATTTTCCATCCCCAGAAGCGCTCCCGATGTGGGCCACTTGACTCCCCACCCGGCAACACGAGGGAATCGTGGCTGAGAAGGTAACTGCTCCCTGCCCATGCCACTGCTTTGCCACCAAGAGTCTTTCCTGCTCAGAGCAACTCCTCCTGGAGCCCCGCAGCGCTGGGCACGGCCAGGGGCTCCCACGCCAACCAGCCCTTCCCACACTGGCGCTGGGATGGATGCCTTGGGCTCCGCTGCACTCCCAAATTTCTGTGAGCACGACCAATACCTCTGTGTTCCCACAATGGTCCCCTCTGCTGATGGCTCTGCCCTACTTTTCGCTGCTCCCTCCCCACAGTGTCTTGTGAGGAACTCACTCCCATCCTCTCCAGTTGCCTTTTGCATGCAGGGCTCAATCCCTGCATTGCCAGCCGTTGCCATCCCTGCTGGGGCTCCCCATCTTCTTCCTTAGGCTCTGCAGACACACCCCTGAGCAGGAAGAGGTGCTGGCACCTGCTGCAGCCCTCCCTGCCAAACCTCCCTGCTTACAGACCAGGAGCAGGGCCCTCTGGGGATGATGGGATGTCCAGAAGCCTTTTTCTCCCCATTCACCTCGCTCACTCAATCGCTTTGTAGCGTTGGAAATGCCCCTTCCCAACTCCTCCAGCAGCGGCTTCCCAGACAGGGCAGAGCACAGGCAGCCCTGTTGCCCCCAGCCTCCATCACCAGCTGCTTTCTTTTTTCCTCCCTATTTTCCCTTTCTGATTTTTTCAGGTTCTGTATAAAACTGCCACAGAGAGGGAGGAAGGATAAGAAGGAGGCGCAGAATGTAGAGCAGAATAGGGCAGGGAGCCCCTCTGAGTGTTGCTCCTGTTTCCCTCCTATTCATGGTGCTTCCCAGTGCTGCTCCCTGTTCACAAAGTCCGAATTGCTATGGATTCAACGCATCAGGGATGCCTATGAGTACCAGAGAAAAGCATCTCAGGAAGACACAGAAGAAGTATGAAGAAGTAAGGAGGAAGACTTTCAAGAAGTTAATGGGATGCCAGCAATTTTTCACCTCCCCTTTTAGCTGAGGCTCTCTTTGGATGCTGTTTCATTGGCTGTTGTTATTCCCCTGGTTGCTTTTTCCTTGACTGTTTTTTTCATGCTGTTATTTTCATCCTGAGGCAAAACCAGAGGGTGCTGCAGGCAAGCACAAGCTCTGGACACCGAGAGGAGGCATCGGTACCTCAGGGTTTTCCTCATCCCATGTTGCAATGTTCTCCCTGCATTCAATAAAAAGAGTTTGTCCTTGTTCTTCCCGGTGTTGCCGATGTATTTGTAAAAGCAGTTTCTCTTCTCCTTCATGGAATTGGCAAAATTCAGTTCCAGCTGCGCCTTTACTTTTCTACCTTTCTCCCTGCATGCCCCAATGACATCCCTGCCATCCTCCTGTGGTGCTGCCCTTCTTGCAAAGCTGTAAATTGTGTGTTTTCCCTGAGTCCCAGGCAAAGCTTCCTGCTCAGCGGCTCTGCTTCCTCAGCAGCTCGTCTTTGGGCACACGGGCAATTTCCTCATGGAAAGGGTGGTCAGGCCTCGGAAGGGGCTGCCCAAGGAGGTGGTGGACTGGCCGGGCCAGGAGGAGTCCAAGGAAGTGGCTGGAGTGGCACTGAGTTCTCCGGCCTGGCCAGCAAGGTGGGGATCGGGCACAGGATGGACGCTCTGAAGGCGGAGGTCTTTTCCATCGTCAGTGACTTTGGGGGCTCCGTGACTCTGTGGTCAGGCCAGGAGGCCGCCTTGCCCCAATCACCGCCGGAGCCGCCCCGGGCCGAGCTCTTGGCCCGCGCGTTTCTCCTCAGGCCGGGGGCGCTGCTGGTGGTGCCGCTGCCCGCGGCCGGAGCTGCCTGTGCGGCGGAGCGGCCGCACCTCCCAGGCACCTCTCTGGGCGCTGCTTGCGGGGCTGTGCCGGCCTTCCCAAAGCTGTCCGTGGATTCCTTCGCATGGCGCTCGCTGCCCCTCGGTGTCTCCTGGTGCCAGCGTGGCGCTCCAGCCGCGGCGGGAGCTCTGCCGTCGGTGTCCTGGTACTGCCGCCTCCAGAGCCCGGGGGCCGGAACGCTTCGCCTCAGGGGCCGGGCTGCACCGGGACTCGCAGCGGGCTTGGCCCGGCCGCCGCCGCTGCCGGTACGGGCGCGCTGAGAAGGAGCTGCCGCCCCTCAGGCCCACAGCGCTTCCCGCCATTGGCACTGCGGCTCCGTCAGGCTCTCCCGGCGGACATTCCGGCATGGCCCAGTGTTGTGGTGTGTTTTTCTTTAATTTGATATTTGTTCTGTGTATATTCTACCCCCACCCCCCTCCAAATCCTCCCTTCCCCAGTTGTCAATCTTCCCAAGCTCTTCCCTTACACCTTCCTCTCCAAGTTGTCAATTTTCCGTTTCCCTGCCCCTTTCCCCAGAACATTCCTTGTCACTCCTCCCAGCCTCCTCCCCTGCTTCCAGGGCATTCCCTGCCTATTTAGTGAGGCTCAACGCTCTATTGGTTACTTTGTGTTACTCCACTCCCCTGTTTCCCCTGATAGGTTTGTGATATGTTAGTCCCTTCTTAGACTCCTCCCCAGCCCTACCCTCATTGGTTGCTGTTCCTAAACCCCGCCTCTTGAGTTCCGGTATAAAACCTTTGTTCGCCCTCCCCGGAGGGTCTTGGGGCTTGCTGAATTAAACCATCCTGTTCACCCCCAAGTCCCGTGTCGCCTCCGTCTGTCCCCGCACCGACAACTGGGACCGCAGAGCTTCGCAGGGGGAGCGGCCGCCCATTCTCTTCCCTCTCGCCGCCCAGCACGCCACCGCTTGGGGTATCGTGGCGAGAGAAGCTGCGCGCCTTACAACAAATGGTAGGAGAGGATCGTTCCCTCCTCCGTCTTGTAGAACAAATGGGCAAATTCGTGGGGGCGCCCGCCTCACAGAAGAAGAAGGAGGGAAGAGGAATACCTGTGGCCAAAGAACCACTGCCCACACTAAGAGGAGCCGAGCACCGAGCAACAAGAAGATTTAGGCTACGGGACCCTCTTTATCCTCACTGCCGTGCTCTCTACTCCTGCCTGGAGCAGCCGTGCTGCAGGGGCAAGTCCCCATTTTGCCTTAGGGCACGGGGGCAGCTGTGCTGCAGGGGCCTTAAGGGGGTAGACCCACCCCAGGACAAGAGGGCGGTTTGGCAGTGGATCAATGGTATAAGGTGTAAAATCCCATTGAGCCCAAATAACGGCGTGTCAGTGGACGGCACTAAAAGGAAGACCACCAGAGGCTGATAGCAGCCGAGCCCAAGGCTTCGGGGATGAGCCCTGGGTGTGGCCGGGAATGGCTGAGCCTGTCTTCAGGTTCCGGGAACACCCAGGCCTCTGGAAGGGCCAACCCGTATGGAACAACGTCCCCAGTTTGTCGAGCATCCATCGAAACCATCAAGACCAGAGGAAAAGATAGAGACATCGCTGCCTGCGCCCAGAGGGTAAGTGGGTCTATGCAGGGTTCTCCCTGGCGGGCGGGTGGGCTTTCCCCTTGGTTATTTTTAGCCTTAGGGCATGGGTGGGGGACCCACATTTGATGGCTCCTTCTTCCCCTCTGAAAGTTGTCTTTTCTATCCTCTCCCCCCAATCCCATGAGGCCGGAGGGCGTAGGAAAGACACAAATGGGACAGAAATCTAAGAGGCAACACGTTTACTATGGAAGAGTTGATTAGAATCTTAACAAAGGCCCTTTCCATCCACGCACCTCCGCGATATCCAGCCGTGTTGGGCCCCTCTTCCATAGATTCCCCCTTATGCTTGTCCTATCTTCTCTCCCAGCTCTCCCCAGCTCTGCTTTGCTCTCCTGCCTTTAGCCACACAGCAATGAGAGCTTTTGCTCCCTCCTGTCTGGCAGAGTATTTATTACAGGGAAACTGATGATACAAATCTCCCATTTTCCATCCCCAGAAGCGCTCCCGACGTGGCCCACTTGACTCCCTACCCGACCACACCAGGGAATCGTGGCTTAGAAGGTAACTGCTCCCTGCCCATGCCACTGCTTTGCCACCAAGAGTCTTTCCTGCGCAGAGCAACTCCTCCTGGAGCCCCGCAGCGCTGGGCACGGCCAGGGGCTCCCACGCCAACCAGCCCTTCCCACACCGGCGCTGGGATGGATGCCTTGGGCTCCGGTGCACTCCCAAATTTCTGTGAGCACGACCAATACCTCTGTGTTCCCACAACGGTCTCCTCTGCTGATGGCTCTGCCTAATTTTTCGCTGCTCCCTCCCCACAGTGGCTGGTGTGGAACTCACTCCCATCCTCTCCAGTTGCCTTTTGCATGCAGGGCATATTCCCTGCATTGCCAGCTGTTGCCATCCCTGCTGGGGCTCCCCATCTTCTTCTTTAGGCTCTGCGGATGCACCCCTGAGCAGGAAGAGGTGCTGGCACCTGCTGCAGCCCTCCCTGCCAAACCTCCCTGCTTACAGACCAGGAGCAGGGCCCTCTGGGGATGATGGGATGTCCAGAAGCCTTTTTCTCCCCATTCACCTCGCTCACTCAATCGCTTTGTAGCGTTGGAAATGCCCCTTCCCAACTCCTCCAGCAGCGGCTTCCCAGACAGGGCAGAGCACAGGCAGCCCTGTTGCCCCCAGCCTCCATCCAGCTGCTTTCTTTTTTTCCTCCCTATTTTCCCTTTCTGATTTTTTCAGGTTCTGTATAAAACTGCTACAGAGAGGGAGGAAGGATAAGAAGGAGGCGCAGAACGTAGAGCAGAATAGGGCAGGGAGCCCCTCTGAGTGTTGCTCCTGTTTCCCTCCTATTCATGGCGCTTCCCAGTGCTGCTCCCCGTTTACGAAGTCTGAATTGCTATGGATTCAACGCATCAGGGATGCCTATGAGTACCAGAGAAAAGCATCCCAGGAAGACACAGAAGAAGTATGAAGAAGTAAGGAGGAAGACTTTCAAGAAGTTAATGGGATGCCAGCAGTTTTTCACCTCCCCTTTTAGCTGAGGCGCAGTTTGGATGCTGTTTCATTGGCTGTTGTTATTCCCCCAGTTGCTTTTTCCTTGACTGTTTTTTTCATGCTGTTATTTTCATCCTGAGGGAAAGCCAGAGGGTGCTGCAGGCAAGCACAAGCTCTGGACACCGAGAGGAGGCATCGGTACCTCAGGGTTTTCCTCATCCCATGTTGCAATGTTCTCCCTGCATTCAACAAAAAACAGTTTGTCCTTGTTCTTCCCGGTGTTGCCGATGTATTTGTAAAAGCAGTTTCTCTTCTCCTTCATGGAATTCGCCAAATTCAGTTCCAGCTGGGACTTTACTTCTCTACCTTTCTCCCTGCATGCCCCAATGACATCCCTGCCATCCTCCTGTGGTGCTGCCCTTCTTGCAAACCTGTAAATTGTGTGTTTTCCCTGAGTCCCAGGCAAAGCTTCCTGCTAAGCGGCTCTGCTTCCTCAGCAGCTCGTCTTCGGGCACACGGGCAATTTCCTCATGGAAAGGGTGGTCAGGCCTCGGCAGGGGCTGCCCAAGGAGGTGGTGGACTCGCCGGGCCAGGAGGGGTCCAAGGAAGTGGCTGGAGGTAGCACTGAGTTCTCCGGCCTGGCCGGCAAGGTGGGGATCGGGCACAGGATGGACGCTCTGAAGGCGGAGGTCTTTTCCATCGTCAGTGACTTTGGGGGCTCCGTGACTCTGTGGCCAGGCCGGGAGGCCACCTTGCCCCAATCACCGCCGGAGCCGCCCCAGCCTGAGAAAAGCCAGCGAAAGGCTCATCAGTTTAGTGAAAGAGAGGGAGAGATGCCTCCCCGGTCACCATCATGGACAGAACAGACAGAACTTGGGGATATTCATTACATTTATTGCCAAGAAAATCAGAGCAGGATAATGAGAAGCAAAAGAAATGTCAACAGCACCTGCAGCCCGAAACCCATGGCAAAACCTGGCCACACAAAGCCAATACAAATGGGAATGGCTCCACAGTGACACAGAGCAGGCTTAGATCCTGTGTTCGGGAGAAATTCTTCCCTGTGAGGGCAGGGAGTCCCTGGCACAGGGTGCCCAGAGCAGCTATGGTGCCCCTGGAGCCCTGGAAGTGCCTAAGGCCAGGTTGGAGGGGGCTTGGAGTAGCCTGGGAGGACAGGTGAAGGTTTCCCTGGCCTGGCAGTGGTGGCAGTGGATGGAGCTCAAGGCTCCTTCCAAGCCAATCCATTCCATGATTCCAAAGATTGATGGCTCTGAGACAGAGTCATTTGGTGACATCATGGCCTGAACTGCTGTTTGCTGCGAGTTCTAAAGCACCACCACGGTGACACAAGCAATGCTACAGTAACATGAGAAGGACCACTGTGACATCGGCAGCACCACTGTGACACAGGAACTGCCACAGCTCCAGCTCAGGTCTGCATCCCAGGTGACTGCAGCCAGTCCTGCCTCGCCATGGACCTGGTGATGCGTCTCGTGCGCGCTCTGCTCCTGCTGGCCCTGCTGCTGGCAGTAGCCCCCTCCCCGGGAGCTGCCAAGGAGCTCTGCCCAGAGCCCTGCCGCTGCCCAGGCTGTCAGCAGCTGAACTGCGGCCACGCCGGCCTGGCCACCGTGCCCCCGGCCAGCCGCCGCCGAGCCCTGACCGTGCTGTGAGTCCCGCGGCCCCACAGAGCCTTGCAGCTGCCCCTCCTCAGCTCCCCGTGTCTGCAAAGCCCACCTGGGACACCCGGGGCACTCCCTGGCCAGAGATGGGGGGGCCTGAGCTCGGCATCAGGGTGAAGCCAGGCTGGGCACACTGTGCCTTCTCCAGGCAAAGCCCGCTTCCAGCTCAGCAGGCGAATGGCAGGGAAATGGCTTTTCCTGAGGGGGGACCGGGTCTTTTGTCTCTTTGCAGAGATTTCACTGGCAACTCCATTGCTACTGTTGGAAAACAAGCCTGGAAGGACTACCCATGGACTGAGACCTTGTAAGTGCCCTACAGTGTTTCAAATGTCAGGAGTTTTGGGATTTTGCCTCCTTTGGTCTGGGGCTGGAGCAGCTGCCCCCACTCCACCCACTTCCATTGGTATTCAAAGCTCGGCTGCTCTGCAAGGAGGGCTGCGAATCACCACAGCTTCCCAGCAGGGCAAGAATTGCTGCGAGTCTCTTGCAGCCCAGGGCACCATCCCTGTGTCTGTCTGCCCAGGGATCAAGCTGTGGTCAGCTTCAGCCGGCCAGGCGCAAGGGCCTGCTCTGGCCAGGAGTGGGGACGATCCCTGCAGTGACCCAGAGCGATGCTTCAGTTGTGCTGCTGCAGGAGATTTTCCCAGGACGATCCCATTTGCTGCAGGCCAGTGGCCGCTGTCACAATGTCCCTGTGTCTCCTTGCAGAGTGCTCAGAGACAATGAGCTGCGGGCTGTGAAGAGCCATTCCCTGGAGGGGCTGTTCCTGCTGAAGCACCTGTAAGCACCGTGCCCTGCCCAGGGCGGAGGGCTCCCTGGGGCCCTGCTTCTCAGGCCGCCGGGCACATGGTGCCCTTTGTCCCTCCTGGGATGCAGGCTGCAGAGGCAAGTAAAAGGGACAGGGCAAATGGAAGTGACCTTTGTTGTTCTAACTGCAACAGGGATTTGTCCTGCAACGAGATCCTGTCCATTGAGGAACGGGCTTTTGAGCCACTGCCTTTCCTGAAGTTTCTGTGAGTGATCAAGTTTCTTTCTGGTGTCTTCAGCTCAGCCTTTGCACTGGGAAGCCTTCCTGTGTAGGAAAATGCTCCTGTTCCCCTAAATCTGCCCTGCCCAGAGCCCAGCTGAGCTGCAGAGGTCAATGCCGACGGCTGGAAGGCCACGCCAGGGCACAGACCCCAGGGAGCTTGTCCACACGCAGCCATCAGAGCAGCCAGTTCTTGCAGCCTTGGCTGCATCGTGGAACAGAAAGAGAGTTCAGCCTTTGCTTCCTCTCCTGGGCAGGCTAGAAACACTGAGAAAGCAGCAGTTTCCTCCCGTTTCCACTTTGGCTTTGCACCTTTCCTGCAAAGAGATCCCGCTTTGCCCCCTCTTTCTGTAGGGCAGGCCTGATTCCTGTGTGTGACCTCCTCTTTCCCCAGAAATCTCTCCGGGAATGGCCTCACACGGATCCGCAGCGGCACTTTCCAGGCCTGGCATGGGATGCAGTTCCTCCAGGAGCTGTAAGTGGCACCAGGGCTAAAGGCCCGCCAGGGCGAGTCTTGCAGGGTCTCTGCCGGGTCTGTGGGCAAAAGCAGACTTGCCCTGGGGAAAGTCCTGATTCTGACAGTGGATGTCAGCCAGGGAGCACCAGGAGTGTGCAGCTGCAAAGGCCCTTTCTCCTGCCCTGCTCACCCCCTGCAAGGCTTCCTTGAAAGCCGCCAGGCCGTCCCCACGTGCCCGGCACACGCAGCTCACATCCTCACCATCAGCCCTGACAGAGCTCTGTATTTTCTCAGGATCCTCAGCCACAACCCACTGGCTGTCATTGCTGACGCTGCCTTCTTCAAGCTGCCCTCCGTGAGCTCTCTGTAAGTATTGGCTCATCTGGAGCAGATCCACAGAGACCTGTGTCTCTCTCGAGCGCCCTGTTCTCAGGAAAGCAGCGCAAGTGCCCGAGCAAATCTCCCCCTTGCCCAGCCTGAGTCTGCTGGAGACACAACGAGCCCGGCTCCAGCAGAGCAAGGCAAAGGCCAAGCGGTGCTGGTGTGTCCCCAGCTGTACAGCAACCCAGGAACTGGGACACAAACTTTCAGGGATGAGAGCCCATCCAGGTCTAGGGCCAGGTGGAGAGGCCGCAGGGCTCTGGGAATAAACTGCACTCGTGCCAGCAGCTCCAGGCTCCTGTGTTGCCTTTATAAAAGACAACGGCGACCTGGTTACAAGAAGACAGCACGGCAGCCCGGCTTCGCCCGGGCTACTCGGACTAACGACACACGCTGGCACCAATTTGGTGGACGGTCGAAAGCGTTTATTATCTTATCTCATGGGTTTAAATAGGTTTGGGGGTCTTTGCTACGTCAGAGGGGGGTTTGGGGTCTCGGAGGATAGTGGGTAGTAGAACTTTACCAGAACAGGTGTGGCTACATTCTTTTCTGACTCCTGGGGTAGCAGATAAGCAGGGGAGAGAGAAGGGGGGAAGGGGCCTATCTTTTCCGTGACATTCCGGTAATCTTCCGCTCCGCCTGTCCCTATCTTACCACATCTCCCCCCTCTTTATCATATACAAAATGAGGTAGTTGTAAATAGAGACATTGGAGTGAGGTACAGACTTGTAACTTGTTAAGGAAAGGGTGGTTTAGTAGATCAGGGTAGATTTTTTAAGGCAGGTGCTGAAGGCTTTAAAAGGTCTAGTTTTTGTTTATTTTGTAAAACTACTTCTGAAAGCGAAGAGATTGATTTCTCTAGATAGGAGATGGATTTCTCGATCTTCTGCAGGTCTTCGTCGATGGTCATTTGCAGCTGGGAGAGTCCGTGCTGCTGGGTTGAGATGGCTGAGACGCCCGTGGCGGTGCTAGCTGCTCTCAAGCCGAGCAGCATCGCGATAGTTATACCTGTGATGATTTCTCTTTTGTGGAGTCTGTTAGGTTCTTCGAGAAGATGGTATATTTTTCCGTCTGAGTGATGTAGGACCTTAGAAACAATCAGAACTTGAACACAGAAGTTGATAGAGTTATTAAACTTGGTAAGGAATATATAAGGATTCATTTTGGGTTTCTGGCAAACTTACATTTCAAATGTGGATGGGACTATTTACTTATTGGTCTTTTGTGGGGGGTGTCTCACTTGCACTGGTGGGGGACATTGGCTGTGGAGTAACTGAAGGGGGTATTTAAAGCATTGTTTTTGTAGAAAAGGGGGTTTAATATCATAGCAAAGCTAATAGGGGTTAGTTAGGTTTGATTTGGTTTTATTTAGAGTTAGTAAGGTAGCTTCTAAACAGGCTGGCTATGTGAAACACGAAGGATGGGGTATTTATTAGAGGGCAGTGGCTTGGGCTAGCTTGTTTTCTTGGCCACAAGCCTCTAAACAGTAAAAATGCATAAAGAAAGACACTGTGCATGTTTGGATCTTACTACCGTGGGATTTTCAGGTGTTGTCTGGCAGTTTGGTGGTCTGTTATCTCTTTCTGGAGCAGGGGTGTGTGTGTTACTGGGATGGTTCACAAGCGTGCCCTGCAAACAGAACTCATAGCTTCTCATTAGTTTTGTTTTGAGGGTTAAGTTCGGTTGTTAGCAGTGGTGTGCAGCAGTGGCTCTCATGGTCTCACTACATGGGGGTTTTGATTGCCACAGAGGCAGCACGTTCCTTACATCCCCGGGGGCTTTCTCCCTACTTTCATGGCTAGGGCTACCCCGGGGTCCCGTATCGGGGGCGTCTCTTGCTGACCCTGCGGCGCGCGCGCCGCTTGCGGTGGGAGGGGGCTGGGTTCGTCTGCGCGCTCCCCCCCCGCCCGCGCGCTCCCCCCCCGCCCGCGCGCTCTTTGTGTGTCCGGGGGTTGGGACCTGTATTCTTTGGCGAGATGCTCTTTTTTGTCGCAGCTCTAAGGGGTATTGTGACCGCTTTTCGGTGCGGCTTAGAACTTTATTTGGTTTTGTTTTAAGCTGTGCTGGTTCCGTATCTTTTGTTTTGGGGTTTCGGCTGGCCCCTGCCGGCTCTGTGGGGCCGGTAGATCTGTTGCTAGGCTCCGCGCCGGAAATGAAATGCCAGCGCACTTCCGGGGCCCCGCGCCGTTTTGTTCGGCCCCGGGCTCGCTCCCCCCCTCGGGGGAGGCGCCGCTCCCGCCCCCCCGGCTCGCCGCGCCCCCCGCGGGGGGTGGTTTTTGCCTTATATGGTGGCGGCTCCCGGCGCGGCCGCTGATTGGCTCTGTGTTTCGAGCCGCTCTCCGCCCCTTTCTCCCGCGCGCGCGCATTTCTGAGATCGCGCGGTGTCCGAGTTTTCGCGCCGGGACCGCCCGGGTTCCGCCCCCCTCCGCGGCACCCGGCGCCATTTTCAAAACGGCCGCATGGCCGCGCGGCCGGGGATTCTCCCCGAGCTGCGGCCCCCGCGACTCCGGTCTCTCCCGCCGGCTCTCGCCAAGAGCGCCTCGCGCGCGGCTGCGCCTTTGACCGCGGATCTCTGACCGGCGGCGGCGGCGGGACGTGTCGGCAAGCCGCGGCTTTTCGGGGCTTTTTTGCGGCGGGGGTTTCCCGGGGGTCTTCCGCGGCGGGGGCGTCTCGGGGGGCCCCCGCGGCGGGGCTCGGCGCTGCTCCGCTCGGCACGCCGGCGGGGAAGCGGCGCGGAGCCGCGGGTGGGTCCGATTTGCGGCGGGAGCGGGGCCGCGGCGCTCGGAGCGCGCTCCGGCGGAAGCGGGGCCGCGGCGCCCGGAACGCGCCGCCCCGGGCTCCGGCGGGAACGGTCCTCTGTGCTGGGCTGGGCTCCGCTCCCCGGCGGGGCCGGGCCGGGCTCCGATCCGGGGAAGGGGCTGTCGCGCTGAGCTTTCTCGGGTCTCCGGTCCCGGGTGGGCTCTCCTCAGGGACGGTCTGCGCTTTTGCCCCCCCCCCGAGCTCGGGTTTGACTAATAAACACATATGTGCTGCACTCCGCGTCTCCTGCTTTTCTATTGCTTTGCGCGGGGTTTTTTTTACCTTGCTCTGTGCCGTAACGCTTTCGCCTGAGGATTTTGCCTCTCTGGCTAGCGTGGCTGTATACTGTTCCCATATCCCCGGATGCATGGCATCCACTGAGCATTCGGCTGCTCCAAGCCCAGGCAGCCTTGCTATAGCAAGATAAAAGTCCCTGAGCTTAAATGCGATATTCCATTGCCTCATACTTACGACCCAGGCGACGCTGTCCATGACGCTCGCGGGTCCGGGGACGTCTCCCCTACGCCTGGGTACGGTTCCACCGTCCTGGCCGCTGCTTCTGTCCAGGTGAAACCCGTCCACCGGGCAAATTTTGTCCCGGGTTTCGGCACCAGATGTTGCCTTTATAAAAGACAACGGCGACCTGGTTACAAGAAGACAGCACGGCAGCCCGGCTTCGCCCGGGCTACTCGGACTAACGACACACGCTGGCACCAATTTGGTGGACGGTCGAAAGCGTTTATTATCTTATCTCATGGGTTTAAATAGGTTTGGGGGTCTTTGCTACGTCAGAGGGGGGTTTGGGGTCTCGGAGGATAGTGGGTAGTAGAACTTTACCAGAACAGGTGTGGCTACATTCTTCTGGGACTCTTGGGGTTAACTAGATAAGCAGGGGAGAGAGAAGGGGGGAAGGGGCCTATCTTTTCCGTGACATTCCGGTAATCTTCCGCTCCGCCTGTCCCTATCTTACCACACTCCTGCCTGCTTCAGGGACTCGGGTGCCCTCAGGGGAGAGCAGCAGGAGAGTCGGGAGAGGGGCAATCCTTTCTGGTGGCATCTGTCTGCCACGAGAGCTGCAGGATTGCCCTCCTGATTCCCACGGGCTGGCTTAGAGCAGGGCGAGGCAGAGGGAAGCTGGGCTCCAGAATGGCTTCTCTTGGAGCAGGCAGAAGTGGATGCCTCTGCAAGCAGCACCAGCATCATCAGGGCCCTGAGCCCTCTGCTCTCAGAGCAGAGTTCTGGCAATGTCACCGTGGAATTTCATGAGCTCTTTCCAATGCTTGCAGAGACCTGAGTGCCACCCAAGTGAACCCACAGACGCTGCTGCTGCTGCTGCAGTCCACAGTGAGCTTGGAAACCCTGTGAGTGTGTGCGACTGAGCCCCAGCCACCAGCAGGCCCGCAGTGCTGGGACAAGGGCTCTGCTTGGGAAACAAATCCGTGTGCCACACAACCAGAACAAGCCCAGTAAGCTCCAGAGTTGCTGTTCCTTCTGGGAACGTGCCAAAACTCACTGGCTCAGAGGCAGAATCTCACCTTTCGGGGGACTTGCTGCAGGTTTCTCACAGGGGAGTTGGAACTTCAGGCGGGTGCATTTCTGTGTCATGTGGTATTTTGGGAGCACTTCTACTTTCCAGGTTAAAATCCCCTTTTCAATGTTTGGCATGGGGAGTCAGGGGCCTTTCCCAGAGCTGTGGCACACAGTTAGGCACAACCCCCATGTGTGGTATCCAGGCATTCCCTGAGCTGGGCTCTGATGGAGCCATGGACTGGGTGGCCAGGTGTTCCTGCAATATCCCCTCTTGTCTTTAGCCAAGTGCCCAAGGAGGCGGCCTGCTGCCTGTGCCAGGAGCGTCCCCGGCCTGAGAGCCCCTGCAGGACCATCCAGTTCCCGTGCCAGAAGCTGTGCAGCACCAGCGCCCCGCAGTGCGGTTGGTGTCCGGAGGGGCTGGGGGAGCTCAAACTGCCACTTGGCCTGAGGCTGGGGAGATGCTGCAGCACTGCCCTGTGCTGCAGGGGGGCTCCTGATCTCCCCTTGGAGTACAGGCTTTGGACAAAACACCTTGGGATGGGAAGTTCCTGGGGATTGTACATAGCTTGTGTGTCACATGCTGCCTGGAGGAGGAACAGCTCGCTGGGCCCACCAAACCTACGACTTCCCTATCCACACCATGTCCCCCAGGCAAGGAAAGCAGGAATGCCCCGTGCCCTTCCCTGGTGCTGGAAGGCAATGTCTGCCCATAAAGAGATCTGGTGATTCCCCGAACAGCCTGGATTCTGTGCCACCCCACTGGCCACTGCAGGACAAAGGGCAGGGCCCGTGATGCGCTCTGCAGGCTGAACAGCAAGCACTGTCATCCCCGCCTTGGCCTGTGCAGGGCGAGCAAAGCACCGTCCTGCTCTAGCTGGGCACAGGGCACAGAAAATCCTGTCCACAGCAGGGCCAGGCAAAGAGATACCAGCCAGGTTTCCAAGGTCCCCAGAGAGCTCACTTCTCTCACTGGCTCAGCCCCAGCTTTCCCATAGCACAGGCCCAGAGCTCTGGCGCCCTTGAGGAAGATTTTCCTGGTGTAACAGCTTGAGCTGCTGCTCTTGGGAAGGGCCCTGGAGCAAAGGAGTCCCTGGGCTTTCTTCCCCTGCCAGTCTGTGCCCCCGTTGCAGTGCTGATCTTTCCTCTGGGGTCTCTGGCTCTTCACTGGCTCCTGCAGAGCAACTCAAGCCTGCTCTTCTGGAGCTGTGGCAACCTCTGTGACAGCCAACCCATTCCCCAGGGATCTTTCCTTCCCGTCCAAACAGAACCCCAGGAGACACCAGGAAAGAACCAGCTCTCTGCTCTGCCCCAAGGGGATAATGGGATGGATTGAAGGGCTCTTCTCCTCTCCAAAACACATCCCCCACTCTGCTCTTGCGCTCCCTGGCCTTGAGATCAGCTCCTGCTGCTCAAGGTAGGCACTGAGCCTGTGCTTGCGCCCAGCCGCTGATCTGCTCTCTCGGTGTTCTCCAGCTCACACAACTGTGCTAGAGGCACGGGGAGAATCAATGGACATGGAACAACGCAGAGAGCTGAACAGCAGCCCAGTGTTGAGCCTCAAGCCCAAGGAGCCTTCACTGGGAGATGATGGAACTGCGACGCTTGCGGTTGCCCTGGCCCTGAGCACGGAGGGTGATGTCAGCAGCCTGGACAGTTCCAGACCAAATTCATATCCCCCTCAGCATCTCTTGGGGCACGAAGGCCAAAGAAGTGCTGATGACCGGAGGGCCAAGCTCAAGAAGAAGGTGCACAAGGCTGAAAGCATCAAGACTGTGAAAAGCATTGTCCCACACCAGCCCCAGCCTGCCTGGCTGAAGCATGTGGTAGAAAAGACACCCTCAAGCTGGGATCAAGAGATGGAGTCACTTTTATACTCAGAAGGATTAAACCCCTGGGCTGCAGCTGGTGGATTAAAACGTGCTGACGATGCCTTCATCACTGGACAACACAGAGATGAGGAGGAAGGTCCAGCTCCCAAGAAGCACTACGTCAGGACGCACAAATGGCACAAGAAGAAGGACAGCCAGTATCGGGTTGGATATAATCAGCTTTTCTACGAGGTTTGGAGACCTGTGAAAGTGGAGCAAAGGTCCATATCTGACCAGGGTCTAAACAGGAACCTGGATTTTCTCTCTGACCCCTTGGTTCAGAGCCGCCCCGCTGCGAGCCGCAGAGGAGGAGCCACGGCTGAAGAGGAGCATTCCTCTATAGACAGGCACCTCCTGACCATCTGTGAAACCCCAGAGGAGGAAGACGACATGCTCCTCAATAAACCTTGGAGCCCCCAAAGTCCAGACCTTGCACCAGTTCCAAAAGAACTGGAAACCAATGTTGATCAGCACTGGCAGTTGCTGGAGGCACACAAAGGCCTGCGGGCATTCATGGCCCACGTGGAGCGAGCTCTAAGGAAGGACTGCAGCCTGCCCCAGCTCAAGCAGGCCTGTACCAAGATGGTCTTGAAGACCAGGCTGCTTCTCAACGTGCTCAGGGAGAGAAAAGAGAACCAGGGAGCCTATGATCCCATGGAGCAGTGTCGTCTGCAAGAGAACATGATCATTCACATGGCCTTGGGGAAGGGCAAGAAACTCACAGAGAAGGTAGGAGAGCTGCAGGCACTGCTGCGTGTGTCCTTCTAGGCAAGGGAGAATGGAAGGAAGGAGAATGGAAGGAATCCTCTTACCCCTGTGATCTTCCTTCCTTTCCTCACAGCAGAAACTAGAGGCTGTGGTGTACAGGAGCACGTTTGTGGTTTTGCTGTTTTTCTTCATCTTCGTTTTGCTGATACCGAAGTGTGTCTTCCACGTAAGTCAATATCTTGTTTGACACACAGCTGTCTGTCTTGTAGCTGCAGTGCCCAGATGCCCCTGCATTGCTGGGTAGCACAGGAGATGTTTTTCCAAGCCTGGAGCTTGTGGCAGCATCCACAGCACCCAGCTCAGCAGGGCCCAGCCTGCCTGGGGGAAGCTTGTCCTATCTTCTCTCCCAGCTCTCCCCAGCTCTGCTTTGCTCTCCTGCCTTCAGCCACACAGCAATGAGAGTTTTTGCCCTCTCTTGTCTGGCAGAGTTTTTATTACAGGGAAACTGACGTTACAAATCTCCCATTTTCCATCCCCAGAAGCGCTCCCGATGTGGGCCTCTTGACTCCCCACCCGGCAACACGAGGGAATCGTGGCTGAGAAGGTAACTGCTCCCTGCCCATGCCACTGCTTTGCCACCAAGAGTCTTTCCTGCTCAGAGCAACTCCTCCTGGAGCCCCGCAGCGCTGGGCACGGCCAGGGGCTCCCACGCCAACCAGCCCTTCCCACACTGGCGCTGGGATGGATGCCTTGGGCTCCGCTGCACTCCCAAATTTCTGTGAGCACGACCAATACCTCTGTGTTCCCACAATGGTCCCCTCTGCTGATGGCTCTGCCCTACTTTTCGCTGCTCCCTCCCCACAGTGTCTTGTGAGGAACTCACTCCCATCCTCTCCAGTTGCCTTTTGCATGCAGGGCTCAATCCCTGCATTGCCAGCCGTTGCCATCCCTGCTGGGGCTCCCCATCTTCTTCCTTAGGCTCTGCAGACACACCCCTGAGCAGGAAGAGGTGCTGGCACCTGCTGCAGCCCTCCCTGCCAAACCTCCCTGCTTACAGACCAGGAGCAGGGCCCTCTGGGGATGATGGGATGTCCAGAAGCCTTTTTCTCCCCATTCACCTCGCTCACTCAATCGCTTTGTAGCGTTGGAAATGCCCCTTCCCAACTCCTCCAGCAGCGGCTTCACAGACAGGGCAGAGCACAGGCAGCCCTGTTGCCCCCAGCCTCCATCACCAGCTGCTTTCTTTTTTCCTCCCTATTTTCCCTTTCTGACTTTTTCAGATTCTGTATAAAACTGCCACAGAGAGGGAGGAAGGATAAGAAGGAGGCGCAGAATGTAGAGCAGAATAGGGCAGGGAGCCCCTCTGAGTGTTGCTCCTGTTTCCCTCCTATTCATGGTGCTTCCCAGTGCTGCTCCCCGTTCACAAAGTCCGAATTGCTATGGATTCAACGCATCAGGGATGCCTATGAGTACCAGAGAAAAGCATCTCAGGAAGACACAGAAGAAGTATGAAGAAGTAAGGAGGAAGACTTTCAAGAAGTTAATGGGATGCCAGCAATTTTTCACCTCCCCTTTTAGCTGAGGCTCTCTTTGGATGCTGTTTCATTGGCTGTTGTTATTCCCCTGGTTGCTTTTTCCTTGACTGTTTTTTTCATGCTGTTATTTTCATCCTGAGGCATAACCAGAGGGTGCTGCAGGCAAGCACAAGCTCTGGACACCGAGAGGAGGCATCGGTACCTCAGGGTTTTCCTCATCCCATGTTGCAATGTTCTCCCTGCATTCAATAAAAACAGTTTGTCCTTGTTCTTCCCGGTGTTGCCGATGTATTTGTAAAAGCAGTTTCTCTTCTCCTTCATGGAATTGGCAAAATTCAGTTCCAGCTGCGCCTTTACTTTTCTACCTTTCTCCCTGCATGCCCCAATGACATCCCTGCCATCCTCCTGTGGTGCTGCCCTTCTTGCAAAGCTGTAAATTGTGTGTTTTCCCTGAGTCCCAGGCAAAGCTTCCTGCTCAGCGGCTCTGCTTCCTCAGCAGCTCGTCTTTGGGCACACGGGCAATTTCCTCATGGAAAGGGTGGTCAGGCCTCGGAAGGGGCTGCCCAAGGAGGTGGTGGACTGGCCGGGCCAGGAGGAGTCCAAGGAAGTGGCTGGAGTGGCACTGAGTTCTCCGGCCTGGCCGGCAAGGTGGGGATCGGGCACAGGATGGACGCTCTGAAGGCGGAGGTCTTTTCCATCGTCAGTGACTTTGGGGGCTCCGTGACTCTGTGGTCAGGCCAGGAGGCCGCCTTGCCCCAATCACCGCCGGAGCCGCCCCGGGCCGAGCTCTTGGCCCGCGCGTTTCTCCTCAGGCCGGGGGCGCTGCTGGTGGTGCCGCTGCCCGCGGCCGGAGCTGCCTGTGCGGCGGAGCGGCCGCACCTCCCAGGCACCTCTCTGGGCGCTGCTTGCGGGGCTGTGCCGGCCTTCCCAAAGCTGTCCGTGGATTCCTTCGCATGGCGCTCGCTGCCCCTCGGTGTCTCCTGGTGCCAGCGTGGCGCTCCAGCCGCGGCGGGAGCTCTGCCGTCGGTGTCCTGGTACTGCCGCCTCCAGAGCCCGGGGGCCGGAACGCTTCGCCTCAGGGGCCGGGCTGCACCGGGACTCGCAGCGGGCTTGGCCCGGCCGCCGCCGCTGCCGGTACGGGCGCGCTGAGAAGGAGCTGCCGCCCCTCAGGCCCACAGCGCTTCCCGCCATTGGCACTGCGGCTCCGTCAGGCTCTCCCGGCGGACATTCCGGCATGGCCCAGTGTTGTGGTGTGTTTTTCTTTAATTTGATATTTGTTCTGTGTATATTCTACCCCCACCCCCCTCCAAATCCTCCCTTCCCCAGTTGTCAATCTTCCCAAGCTCTTCCCTTACACCTTCCTCTCCAAGTTGTCAATTTTCCGTTTCCCTGCCCCTTTCCCCAGAACATTCCTTGTCACTCCTCCCAGCCTCCTCCCCTGCTTCCAGGGCATTCCCTGCCTATTTAGTGAGGCTCAACGCTCTATTGGTTACTTTGTGTTACTCCACTCCCCTGTTTCCCCTGATAGGTTTGTGATATGTTAGTCCCTTCTTAGACTCCTCCCCAGCCCTACCCTCATTGGTTGCTGTTCCTAAACCCCGCCTCTTGAGTTCCGGTATAAAACCTTTGTTCGCCCTCCCCGGAGGGTCTTGGGGCTTGCTGAATTAAACCATCCTGTTCACCCCCAAGTCCCGTGTCGCCTCCGTCTGTCCCCGCACCGACAACTGGGACCGCAGAGCTTCGCAGGGGGAGCGGCCGCCCATTCTCTTCCCTCTCGCCGCCCAGCACGCCACCGCTTGGGGTATCGTGGCGAGAGAAGCTGCGCGCCTTACAACAAATGGTAGGAGAGGATCGTTCCCTCCTCCGTCTTGTAGAACAAATGGGCAAATTCGTGGGGGCGCCCGCCTCACAGAAGAAGAAGGAGGGAAGAGGAATACCTGTGGCCAAAGAACCACTGCCCACACTAAGAGGAGCCGAGCACCGAGCAACAAGAAGATTTAGGCTACGGGACCCTCTTTATCCTCACTGCCGTGCTCTCTACTCCTGCCTGGAGCAGCCGTGCTGCAGGGGCAAGTCCCCATTTTGCCTTAGGGCACGGGGGCAGCTGTGCTGCAGGGGCCTTAAGGGGGTAGACCCACCCCAGGACAAGAGGGCGGTTTGGCAGTGGATCAATGGTATAAGGTGTAAAATCCCATTGAGCCCAAATAACGGCGTGTCAGTGGACGGCACTAAAAGGAAGACCACCAGAGGCTGATAGCAGCCGAGCCCAAGGCTTCGGGGATGAGCCCTGGGTGTGGCCGGGAATGGCTGAGCCTGTCTTCAGGTTCCGGGAACACCCAGGCCTCTGGAAGGGCCAACCCGTATGGAACAACGTCCCCAGTTTGTCGAGCATCCATCAAAACCATCAAGACCAGAGGAAAAGATAGAGACATCGCTGCCTGCGCCCAGAGGGTAAGTGGGTCTATGCAGGGTTCTCCCTGGCGGGCGGGTGGGCTTTCCCCTTGGTTATTTTTAGCCTTAGGGCATGGGTGGGGGACCCACATTTGATGGCTCCTTCTTCCCCTCTGAAAGTTGTCTTTTCTATCCTCTCCCCCCAATCCCATGAGGCCGGAGGGCGTAGGAAAGACACAAATGGGACAGAAATCTAAGAGGCAACACGTTTACTATGGAAGAGTTGATTAGAATCTTAACAAAGGCCCTTTCCATCCACGCACCTCCGCGATATCCAGCCGTGTTGGGCCCCTCTTCCATAGATTCCCCCTTATGCTTGTCCTATCTTCTCTCCCAGCTCTCCCCAGCTCTGCTTTGCTCTCCTGCCTTTAGCCACACAGCAATGAGAGCTTTTGCTCCCTCCTGTCTGGCAGAGTATTTATTACAGGGAAACTGATGATACAAATCTCCCATTTTCCATCCCCAGAAGCGCTCCCGACGTGGCCCACTTGACTCCCTACCCGACCACACCAGGGAATCGTGGCTTAGAAGGTAACTGCTCCCTGCCCATGCCACTGCTTTGCCACCAAGAGTCTTTCCTGCGCAGAGCAACTCCTCCTGGAGCCCCGCAGCGCTGGGCACGGCCAGGGGCTCCCACGCCAACCAGCCCTTCCCACACCGGCGCTGGGATGGATGCCTTGGGCTCCGGTGCACTCCCAAATTTCTGTGAGCACGACCAATACCTCTGTGTTCCCACAACGGTCTCCTCTGCTGATGGCTCTGCCTAATTTTTCGCTGCTCCCTCCCCACAGTGGCTGGTGTGGAACTCACTCCCATCCTCTCCAGTTGCCTTTTGCATGCAGGGCATATTCCCTGCATTGCCAGCTGTTGCCATCCCTGCTGGGGCTCCCCATCTTCTTCTTTAGGCTCTGCGGATGCACCCCTGAGCAGGAAGAGGTGCTGGCACCTGCTGCAGCCCTCCCTGCCAAACCTCCCTGCTTACAGACCAGGAGCAGGGCCCTCTGGGGATGATGGGATGTCCAGAAGCCTTTTTCTCCCCATTCACCTCGCTCACTCAATCGCTTTGTAGCGTTGGAAATGCCCCTTCCCAACTCCTCCAGCAGCGGCTTCCCAGACAGGGCAGAGCACAGGCAGCCCTGTTGCCCCCAGCCTCCATCCAGCTGCTTTCTTTTTTTCCTCCCTATTTTCCCTTTCTGATTTTTTCAGGTTCTGTATAAAACTGCTACAGAGAGGGAGGAAGGATAAGAAGGAGGCGCAGAACGTAGAGCAGAATAGGGCAGGGAGCCCCTCTGAGTGTTGCTCCTGTTTCCCTCCTATTCATGGCGCTTCCCAGTGCTGCTCCCCGTTTACGAAGTCTGAATTGCTATGGATTCAACGCATCAGGGATGCCTATGAGTACCAGAGAAAAGCATCCCAGGAAGACACAGAAGAAGTATGAAGAAGTAAGGAGGAAGACTTTCAAGAAGTTAATGGGATGCCAGCAGTTTTTCACCTCCCCTTTTAGCTGAGGCGCAGTTTGGATGCTGTTTCATTGGCTGTTGTTATTCCCCCAGTTGCTTTTTCCTTGACTGTTTTTTTCATGCTGTTATTTTCATCCTGAGGGAAAGCCAGAGGGTGCTGCAGGCAAGCACAAGCTCTGGACACCGAGAGGAGGCATCGGTACCTCAGGGTTTTCCTCATCCCATGTTGCAATGTTCTCCCTGCATTCAACAAAAAACAGTTTGTCCTTGTTCTTCCCGGTGTTGCCGATGTATTTGTAAAAGCAGTTTCTCTTCTCCTTCATGGAATTCGCCAAATTCAGTTCCAGCTGGGACTTTACTTCTCTACCTTTCTCCCTGCATGCCCCAATGACATCCCTGCCATCCTCCTGTGGTGCTGCCCTTCTTGCAAACCTGTAAATTGTGTGTTTTCCCTGAGTCCCAGGCAAAGCTTCCTGCTAAGCGGCTCTGCTTCCTCAGCAGCTCGTCTTCGGGCACACGGGCAATTTCCTCATGGAAAGGGTGGTCAGGCCTCGGCAGGGGCTGCCCAAGGAGGTGGTGGACTCGCCGGGCCAGGAGGGGTCCAAGGAAGTGGCTGGAGGTAGCACTGAGTTCTCCGGCCTGGCCGGCAAGGTGGGGATCGGGCACAGGATGGACGCTCTGAAGGCGGAGGTCTTTTCCATCGTCAGTGACTTTGGGGGCTCCGTGACTCTGTGGCCAGGCCGGGAGGCCACCTTGCCCCAATCACCGCCGGAGCCGCCCCAGCCTGAGAAAAGCCAGCGAAAGGCTCATCAGTTTAGTGAAAGAGAGGGAGAGATGCCTCCCCGGTCACCATCATGGACAGAACAGACAGAACTTGGGGATATTCATTACATTTATTGCCAAGAAAATCAGAGCAGGATAATGAGAAGCAAAAGAAATGTCAACAGCACCTGCAGCCCGAAACCCATGGCAAAACCTGGCCACACAAAGCCAATACAAATGGGAATGGCTCCACAGTGACACAGAGCAGGCTTAGATCCTGTGTTCGGGAGAAATTCTTCCCTGTGAGGGCAGGGAGTCCCTGGCACAGGGTGCCCAGAGCAGCTATGGTGCCCCTGGAGCCCTGGAAGTGCCTAAGGCCAGGTTGGAGGGGGCTTGGAGTAGCCTGGGAGGACAGGTGAAGGTTTCCCTGGCCTGGCAGTGGTGGCAGTGGATGGAGCTCAAGGCTCCTTCCAAGCCAATCCATTCCATGATTCCAAAGATTGATGGCTCTGAGACAGAGTCATTTGGTGACATCATGGCCTGAACTGCTGTTTGCTGCGAGTTCTAAAGCACCACCACGGTGACACAAGCTATGCTACAGTAACATGAGAAGGACCACTGTGACATCGGCAGCACCACTGTGACACAGGAACTGCCACAGCTCCAGCTCAGGTCTGCATCCCAGGTGACTGCAGCCAGTCCTGCCTCGCCATGGACCTGGTGATGCGTCTCGTGCGCGCTCTGCTCCTGCTGGCCCTGCTGCTGGCAGTAGCCCCCTCCCCGGGAGCTGCCAAGGAGCTCTGCCCAGAGCCCTGCCGCTGCCCAGGCTGTCAGCAGCTGAACTGCGGCCACGCCGGCCTGGCCACCGTGCCCCCGGCCAGCCGCCGCCGAGCCCTGACCGTGCTGTGAGTCCCGCGGCCCCACAGAGCCTTGCAGCTGCCCCTCCTCAGCTCCCCGTGTCTGCAAAGCCCACCTGGGACACCCGGGGCACTCCCTGGCCAGAGATGGGGGGGCCTGAGCTCGGCATCAGGGTGAAGCCAGGCTGGGCACACTGTGCCTTCTCCAGGCAAAGCCCGCTTCCAGCTCAGCAGGCCAATGGCAGGGAAATGGCTTTTCCTGAGGGGGGACCGGGTCTTTTGTCTCTTTGCAGAGATTTCACTGGCAACTCCATTGCTACTGTTGGAAAACAAGCCTGGAAGGACTACCCATGGACTGAGACCTTGTAAGTGCCCTACAGTGTTTCAAATGTCAGGAGTTTTGGGATTTTGCCTCCTTTGGTCTGGGGCTGGAGCAGCTGCCCCCACTCCACCCACTTCCATTGGTATTCAAAGCTCGGCTGCTCTGCAAGGAGGGCTGCGAATCACCACAGCTTCCCAGCAGGGCAAGAATTGCTGAGAGTCTCTTGCAGCCCAGGGCACCATCCCTGTGTCTGTCTGCCCAGGGATCAAGCTGTGGTCAGCTTCAGCCGGCCAGGCGCAAGGGCCTGCTCTGGCCAGGAGTGGGGACGATCCCTGCAGTGACCCAGAGCGATGCTTCAGTTGTGCTGCTGCAGGAGATTTTCCCAGGACGATCCCATTTGCTGCAGGCCAGTGGCCGCTGTCACAATGTCCCTGTGTCTCCTTGCAGAGTGCTCAGAGACAATGAGCTGCGGGCTGTGAAGAGCCATTCCCTGGAGGGGCTGTTCCTGCTGAAGCACCTGTAAGCACCGTGCCCTGCCCAGGGCGGAGGGCTCCCTGGGGCCCTGCTTCTCAGGCCGCCGGGCACATGGTGCCCTTTGTCCCTCCTGGGATGCAGGCTGCAGAGGCAAGTAAAAGGGACAGGGGAAATGGAAGTGACATTTGTTGTTCTAACTGCAACAGGGATTTGTCCTGCAACGAGATCCTGTCCATTGAGGAACGGGCTTTTGAGCCACTGCCTTTCCTGAAGTTTCTGTGAGTGATCAAGTTTCTTTCTGGTGTCTTCAGCTCAGCCTTTGCACTGGGAAGCCTTCCTGTGTAGGAAAATGCTCCTGTTCCCCTAAATCTGCCCTGCCCAGAGCCCAGCTGAGCTGCAGAGGTCAATGCCGATGGCTGGAAGGCCACGCCAGGGCACAGACCCCAGGGAGCTTGTCCACACGCAGCCATCAGAGCAGCCAGTTCTTGCAGCCTTGGCTGCATCGTGGAACAGAAAGAGAGTTCAGCCTTTGCTTCCTCTCCTGGGCAGGCTAGAAACACTGAGAAAGCAGCAGTTTCCTCCCGTTTCCACTTTGGCTTTGCACCTTTCCTGCAAAGAGATCCCGCTTTGCCCCCTCTTTCTGTAGGGCAGGCCCGATTCCTGTGTGTGACCTCCTCTTTCCCCAGAAATCTCTCCGGGAATGGCCTCACACGGATCCGCAGCGGCACTTTCCAGGCCTGGCATGGGATGCAGTTCCTCCAGGAGCTGTAAGTGGCACCAGGGCTAAAGGCCCGCCAGGGCGAGTCTTGCAGGGTCTCTGCCGGGTCTGTGGGCAAAAGCAGACTTGCCCTGGGGAAAGTCCTGATTCTGACAGTGGATGTCAGCCAGGGAGCACCAGGAGTGTGCAGCTGCAAAGGCCCTTTCTCCTGCCCTGCTCACCCCCTGCAAGGCTTCCTTGAAAGCCGCCAGGCCGTCCCCACGTGCCCGGCACACGCAGCTCACATCCTCACCATCAGCCCTGACAGAGCTCTGTATTTTCTCAGGATCCTCAGCCACAACCCACTGGCTGTCATTGCTGACGCTGCCTTCTTCAAGCTGCCCTCCGTGAGCTCTCTGTAAGTATTGGCTCATCTGGAGCAGATCCACAGAGACCTGTGTCTCTCTCGAGCGCCCTGTTCTCAGGAAAGCAGCGCAAGTGCCCGAGCAAATCTCCCCCTTGCCCAGCCTGAGTCTGCTGGAGACACAACGAGCCCGGCTCCAGCAGAGCAAGGCAAAGGCCAAGCGGTGCTGGTGTGTCCCCAGCTGTACAGCAACCCAGGAACTGGGACACAAACTTTCAGGGATGAGAGCCCATCCAGGTCTAGGGCCAGGTGGAGAGGCCGCAGGGCTCTGGGAATAAACTGCACTCGTGCCAGCAGCTCCAGGCTCCTGCCTGCTTCAGGGACTCGGGTGCCCTCAGGGGAGAGCAGCAGGAGAGTCGGGAGAGGGGCAATCCTTTCTGGTGGCATCTGTCTGCCACGAGAGCTGCAGGATTGCCCTCCTGATTCCCACGGGCTGGCTTAGAGCAGGGCGAGGCAGAGGGAAGCTGGGCTCCAGAATGGCTTCTCTTGGAGCAGGCAGAAGTGGATGCCTCTGCAAGCAGCACCAGCATCATCAGGGCCCTGGGCCCTCTGCTCTCAGAGCAGAGTTCTGGCAATGTCACCGTGGAATTTCATGAGCTCTTTCCAATGCTTGCAGAGACCTGAGTGCCACCCAAGTGAACCCACAGACGCTGCTGCTGCTGCTGCAGTCCACAGTGAGCTTGGAAACCCTGTGAGTGTGTGCGACTGAGCCCCAGCCACCAGCAGGCCCGCAGTGCTGGGACAAGGGCTCTGCTTGGGAAACAAATCCGTGTGCCACACAACCAGAACAAGCCCAGTAAGCTCCAGAGTTGCTGTTCCTTCTGGGAACGTGCCAAAACTCACTGGCTCAGAGGCAGAATCTCACCTTTCGGGGGACTTGCTGCAGGTTTCTCACAGGGGAGTTGGAACTTCAGGCGGGTGCATTTCTGTGTCATGTGGTATTTTGGGAGCACTTCTACTTTCCAGGTTAAAATCCCCTTTTCAATGTTTGGCATGGGGAGTCAGGGGCCTTTCCCAGAGCTGTGGCACACAGTTAGGCACAACCCCCATGTGTGGTATCCAGGCATTCCCTGAGCTGGGCTCTGATGGAGCCATGGACTGGGTGGCCAGGTGTTCCTGCAATATCCCCTCTTGTCTTTAGCCAAGTGCCCAAGGAGGCGGCCTGCTGCCTGTGCCAGGAGCGTCCCCGGCCCGAGAGCCCCTGCAGGACCATCCAGTTCCCGTGCCAGAAGCTGTGCAGCACCAGCGCCCCGCAGTGCGGTTGGTGTCCGGAGGGGCTGGGGGAGCTCAAACTGCCACTTGGCCTGAGGCTGGGGAGATGCTGCAGCACTGCCCTGTGCTGCAGGGGGGCTCCTGATCTCCCCTTGGAGTACAGGCTTTGGACAAAACACCTTGGGATGGGAAGTTCCTGGGGATTGTACATAGCTTGTGTGTCACATGCTGCCTGGAGGAGGAACAGCTCGCTGGGCCCACCAAACCTACGACTTCCCTATCCACACCATGTCCCCCAGGCAAGGAAAGCAGGAATGCCCCGTGCCCTTCCCTGGTGCTGGAAGGCAATGTCTGCCCATAAAGAGATCTGGTGATTCCCCGAACAGCCTGGATTCTGTGCCACCCCACTGGCCACTGCAGGACAAAGGGCAGGGCCCGTGATGCGCTCTGCAGGCTGAACAGCAAGCACTGTCATCCCCGCCTTGGCCTGTGCAGGGCGAGCAAAGCACCGTCCTGCTCTAGCTGGGCACAAGGCACAGAACATCCTGTCCACAGCAGGGCCAGGCAAAGAGATACCAGCCAGGTTTCCAAGGTCCCCAGAGAGCTCACTTCTCTCACTGGCTCAGCCCCAGCTTTCCCATAGCACAGGCCCAGAGCTCTGGCGCCCTTGAGGAAGATTTTCCTGGTGTAACAGCTTGAGCTGCTGCTCTTGGGAAGGGCCCCGGAGCAAAGGAGTCCCTGGGCTTTCTTCCCCTGCCAGTCTGTGCCCCCGTTGCAGTGCTGATCTTTCCTCTGGGGTCTCTGGCTCTTCACTGGCTCCTGCAGAGCAACCCAAGCCTGCTCTTCTGGAGCTGTGGCAACCTCTGTGACAGCCAACCCATTCCCCAGGGATCTTTCCTTCCCGTCCAAACAGAACCCCAGGAGACACCAGGAAAGAACCAGCTCTCTGCTCTGCCCCAAGGGGATAATGGGATGGATTGAAGGGCTCTTCTCCTCTCCAAAACACATCCCCCACTCTGCTCTTGCGCTCCCTGGCCTTGAGATCAGCTCCTGCTGCTCAAGGTAGGCACTGAGCCTGTGCTTGCGCCCAGCCGCTGATCTGCTCTCTCGGTGTTCTCCAGCTCACACAACTGCGCTAGAGGCACGGGGAGAATCAATGGACATGGAACAACGCAGAGAGCTGAACAGCAGCCCAGTGTTGAGCCTCAAGCCCAAGGAGCCTTCACTGGGAGATGATGGAACTGCGACGCTTGCGGTTGCCCTGGCCCTGAGCACGGAGGGTGATGTCAGCAGCCTGGACAGTTCCAGACCAAATTCATATCCCCCTCAGCATCTCTTGGGGCACGAAGGCCAAAGAAGTGCTGATGACTGGAGGGCCAAGCTCAAGAAGATGGTGCACAAGGCTGAAAGCATCAAGACTGTGAAAAGCATTGTCCCACACCAGCCCCAGCCTGCCTGGCTGAAGCATGTGGTAGAAAAGACACCCTCAAGCTGGGATCAAGAGATGGAGTCACTTTTATACTCAGAAGGATTAAACCCCTGGGCTGCAGCTGGTGGATTAAAACGTGCTGACGATGCCTTCATCACTGGACAACACAGAGATGAGGAGGAAGGTCCAGCTCCCAAGAAGCACTACGTCAGGACGCACAAATGGCACAAGAAGAAGGACAGCCAGTATCGGGTTGGATATAATCAGCTTTTCTACGAGGTTTGGAGACCTGTGAAAGTGGAGCAAAGGTCCATATCTGACCAGGGTCTAAACAGGAACCTGGATTTTCTCTCTGACCCCTTGGTTCAGAGCCGCCCCGCTGCGAGCAGCAGAGGAGGAGCCACGGCTGAAGAGGAGCATTCCTCTATAGACAGGCACCTCCTGACCATCCGTGAAACCCCAGAGGAGGAAGACGACATGCTCCTCAATAAACCTTGGAGCCCCCAAAGTCCAGACCTTGCACCAGTTCCAAAAGAACTGGAAACCAATGTTGATCAGCACTGGCAGTTGCTGGAGGCACACAAAGGCCTGCGGGCATTCATGGCCCACGTGGAGCGAGCTCTAAGGAAGGACTGCAGCCTGCCCCAGCTCAAGCAGGCCTGTACCAAGATGGTCTTGAAGACCAGGCTGCTTCTCAACGTGCTCAGGGAGAGAAAAGAGAACCAGGGAGCCTATGATCCCATGGAGCAGTGTCGTCTGCAAGAGAACATGATCATTCACATGGCCTTGGGGAAGGGCAAGAAACTCACAGAGAAGGTAGGAGAGCTGCAGACACTGCTGCGTGTGTCCTTCTAGGCAAGGGAGAATGGAAGGAAGGAGAATGGAAGGAATCCTCTTACCCCTGTGATCTTCCTTCCTTTCCTCACAGCAGAAACTAGAGGCTGTGGTGTACAGGAGCACGTTTGTGGTTTTGCTGTTTTTCTTCATCTTCGTTTTGCTGATACCGAAGTGTGTCTTCCACGTAAGTCAATATCTTGTTTGACACACAGCTGTCTGTCTTGTAGCTGCAGTGCCCAGATGCCCCTGCATTGCTGGGTAGCACAGGAGATGTTTTTCCAAGCCTGGAGCTTGTGGCAGCATCCACAGCACCCAGCTCAGCAGGGCCCAGCCTGCCTGGGGGAAGCTTGTCCTATCTTCTCTCCCAGCTCTCCCCAGCTCTGCTTTGCTCTCCTGCCTTCAGCCACACAGCAATGAGAGCTTTTGCCCTCTCTTGTCTGGCAGAGTTTTTATTACAGGGAAACTGACGTTACAAATCTCCCATTTTCCATCCCCAGAAGCGCTCCCGATGTGGGCCACTTGACTCCCCACCCGGCAACACGAGGGAATCGTGGCTGAGAAGGTAACTGCTCCCTGCCCATGCCACTGCTTTGCCACCAAGAGTCTTTCCTGCTCAGAGCAACTCCTCCTGGAGCCCCGCAGCGCTGGGCACGGCCAGGGGCTCCCACGCCAACCAGCCCTTCCCACACTAGCGCTGGGATGGATGCCTTGGGCTCCGGTGCACTCCCAAATTTCTGTGAGCACGACCAATACCTCTGTGTTCCCACAACGGTCCCCTCTGCTGATGGCTCTGCCCTACTTTTCGCTGCTCCCTCCCCACAGTGTCTTGTGAGGAACTCACTCCCATCCTCTCCAGTTGCCTCTTGCATGCAGGGCTCATTCCCTGCATTGCCAGCCGTTGCCATCCCTGCTGGGGCTCCCCATCTTCTTCTTTAGGCTCTGCAGACACACCCCTGAGCAGGAAGAGGTGCTGGCACCTGCTGCAGCCCTCCCTGCCAAACCTCCCTGCTTACAGACCAGGAGCAGGGCCCTCTGGGGATGATGGGATGTCCAGAAGCCTTTTTCTCCCCATTCACCTCGCTCACTCAATCGCTTTGTAGCGTTGGAAATGCCCCTTCCCAACTCCTCCAGCAGCGGCTTCACAGACAGGGCAGAGCACAGGCAGCCCTGTTGCCCCCAGCTTCCATCACCAGCTGCTTTCTTTTTTCCTCCCTATTTTCCCTTTCTGACTTTTTCAGATTCTGTATAAAACTGCCACAGAGAGGGAGGAAGGATAAGAAGGAGGCGCAGAATGTAGAGCAGAATAGGGCAGGGAGCCCCTCTGAGTGTTGCTCCTGTTTCCCTCCTATCCATGGCGCTTCCCAGTGCTGCTCCCCGTTCACAAAGTCCGAATTGCTATGGATGCAACGCATCAGGGATGCCTATGAGTACCAGAGAAAAGCATCTCAGGAAGACACAGAAGAAGTATGAAGAAGTAAGGAGGAAGACTTTCAAGAAGTTAATGGGATGCCAGCAATTTTTCACCTCCCCTTTTAGCTGAGGCTCTCTTTGGATGCTGTTTCATTGGCTGTTGTTATTCCCCTGGTTGCTTTTTCCTTGACTGTTTTTTTCATGCTGTTATTTTCATCCTGAGGGAAAGCCAGAGGGTGCTGCAGGCAAGCACAAGCTCTGGACACCGAGAGGAGGCATCGGTACCTCAGGGTTTTCCTCATCCCATGTTGCAATGTTCTCCCTGCATTCAATAAAAAGAGTTTGTCCTTGTTCTTCCCGGTGTTGCCGATGTATTTGTAAAAGCAGTTTCTCTTCTCCTTCATGGAATTGGCAAAATTCAGTTCCAGCTGCGCCTTTACTTTTCTACCTTTCTCCCTGCATGCCCCAATGACATCCCTGCCATCCTCCTGTGGTGCTGCCCTTCTTGCAAAGCTGTAAATTGTGTGTTTTCCCTGAGTCCCAGGCAAAGCTTCCTGCTCAGCGGCTCTGCTTCCTCAGCAGCTCGTCTTTGGGCACACGGGCAATTTCCTCATGGAAAGGGTGGTCAGGCCTCGGCAGGGGCTGCCCAAGGAGGTGGTGGACTGGCCGGGCCAGGAGGAGTCCAAGGAAGTGGCTGGAGTGGCACTGAGTTCTCCGGCCTGGCCGGCAAGGTGGGGATCGGGCACAGGATGGACGCTCTGAAGGCGGAGGTCTTTTCCATCGTCAGTGACTTTGGGGGCTCCGTGACTCTGTGGTCAGGCCAGGAGGCCGCCTTGCCCCAATCACCGCCGGAGCCGCCCCGGGCCGAGCTCTTGGCCCGCGCGTTTCTCCTCAGGCCGGGGGCGCTGCTGGCGGTGCCGCTGCCCGCGGCCGGAGCTGCCTGTGCGGCGGAGCGGCCGCACCTCCCAGGCACCTCTCTGGGCGCTGCTTGCGGGGTTGTGCCGGCCTTCCCAAAGCTGTCCGTGGATTCCTTCGCATGGCGCTCGCTGCCCCTCGGTGTCTCCTGGTGCCAGCGTGGCGCTCCAGCCGCGGCGGGAGCTCTGCCGTCGGTGTCCTGGTGCTGCCGCCTCCAGAGCCCGGGGGCCGGAGCGCTTCGCCTCAGGGGCCGGGCTGCACCGGGACTCGCAGAGGGCTCGGCCCGGCCGCCGCCGCTGCCGGTACAGGCGCGCTGAGGCGGAGCTGCCGCCCCTCAGGCCCACAGCGCTTCCCGCCATTGGCACTGTGGCTCCGTCAGGCTCTCCCGGAGGACATTCCGGCATGGCCCAGTGTTGTGGTGTGTTTTTCTTTAATTTGATATTTGTTCTGTGTATATTCTACCCCCACCCCCCTCCAAATCCTCCCTTCCCCAGTTGTCAATCTTCCCAAGCTCTTCCCTTACACCTTCCTCTCCAAGTTGTCAATTTTCCGTTTCCCTGCCCCTTTCCCCAGAACATTCCTTGTCACTCCTCCCAGCCTCCTCCCCTGCTTCCAGGGCATTCCCTGCCTATTTAGTGAGGCTCAACGCTCTATTGGTTACTTTGTGTTACTCCACTCCCCTGTTTCCCCTGATAGGTTTGTGATATGTTAGTCCCTTCTTAGACTCCTCCCCAGCCCTACCCTCATTGGTTGCTGTTCCTAAACCCCGCCTCTTGAGTTCCGGTATAAAACCTTTGTTCGCCCTCCCCGGAGGGTCTTGGGGCTTGCTGAATTAAACCATCCTGTTCACCCCCAAGTCCCGTGTCGCCTCCGTCTGTCCCCGCACCGACAACTGGGACCGCAGAGCTTCGCAGGGGGAGCGGCCGCCCATTCTCTTCCCTCTCGCCGCCCAGCACGCCACCGCTTGGGGTATCGTGGCGAGAGAAGCTGCGCGCCTTACAACAAATGGTAGGAGAGGATCGTTCCCTCCTCCGTCTTGTAGAACAAATGGGCAAATTCGTGGGGGCGCCCGCCTCACAGAAGAAGAAGGAGGGAAGAGGAATACCTGTGGCCAAAGAACCACTGCCCACACTAAGAGGAGCCGAGCACCGAGCAACAAGAAGATTTAGGCTACGGGACCCTCTTTATCCTCACTGCCGTGCTCTCTACTCCTGCCTGGAGCAGCCGTGCTGCAGGGGCAAGTCCCCATTTTGCCTTAGGGCACGGGGGCAGCTGTGCTGCAGGGGCCTTAAGGGGGTAGACCCACCCCTGGACAAGCGGGCGGTTTGGCAGTGGATCAATGGTATAAGGTGTAAAATCCCATTGAGCCCAAATAACGGCGTGTCAGTGGACGGCACTAAAAGGAAGACCACCAGAGGCTGATAGCAGCCGAGCCCAAGGCTTCGGGGATGAGCCCTGGGTGTGGCCGGGAATGGCTGAGCCTGTCTTCAGGTTCCGGGAACACCCAGGCCTCTGGAAGGGCCAACCCGTATGGAACAACGTCCCCAGTTTGTCGAGCATCCATCGAAACCATCAAGACCAGAGGAGAAGATAGAGACATCGCTGCCTGCGCCCAGAGGGTAAGTGGGTCTATGCAGGGTTCTCCCTGGCGGGCGAGTGGGCTTTCCCCTTGGTTATTTTTAGCCTTAGGGCATGGGTGGGGGACCCACATTTGATGGCTCCTTCTTCCCCTCTGAAAGTTGTCTTTTCTATCCTCTCCCCCCAATCCCATGAGGCCGGAGGGCGTAGGAAAGACACAAATGGGACAGAAATCTAAGAGGCAACACGTTTACTATGGGAGAGTTGATTAGAATCTTAACAAAGGCCCTTTCCATCCACGCACCTCCGCGATATCCAGCCGTGTTGGGCCCCTCTCCCATAGATTCCCCCTTATGCTTGTCCTATCTTCTCTCCCAGCTCTCCCCAGCTCTGCTTTGCTCTCCTGCCTTTAGCCACACAGCAATGAGAGCTTTTGCTCACTCCTGTCTGGCAGAGTATTTATTACAGGGAAACTGATGATACAAATCTCCCATTTTCCATCCCCAGAAGCGCTCCCGACGTGGCCCACTTGACTCCCTACCCGACCACACCAGGTAATCATGGCTTAGAAGGTAACTGCTCCCTGCCCATGCCACTGCTTTGCCACCAAGAGTCTTTCCTGCGCAGAGCAACTCCTCCTGGAGCCCCGCAGCGCTGGGCACGGCCAGGGGCTCCCACGCCAACCAGCCCTTCCCACACCGGGGCTGGGATGGATGCCTTGGGCTCCGGTGCACTCCCAAATTTCTGTGAGCACGACCAATACCTCTGTGTTCCCACCACGGTCTCCTCTGCTGATGGCTCTGCCCAATTTTTCGCTGCTCCCTCCCCACAGTGGCTGGTGTGGAACTCACTCCCATCCTCTCCAGTTGCCTTTTTCATGCAGGGCTCTTTCCCTGCATTGCCAGCTGTTGCCATCCCTGCTGGGGCTCCCCATCTTCTTCTTTAGGCTCTGCGGATGCACCCCTGAGCAGGAAGAGGTGCTGGCACCTGCTGCAGCCCTCCCTGCCAAACCTCCCTGCTTACAGACCAGGAGCAGGGCCCTCTGGGGATGATGGGATGTCCAGAAGCCTTTTTCTCCCCATTCACCTCGCTCACTCAATCGCTTTGTAGCGTTGGAAATGCCCCTTCCCAACTCCTCCAGCAGCGGCTTCCCAGACAGGGCAGAGCACAGGCAGCCCTGTTGCCCCCAGCCTCCATCCAGCTGCTTTCTTTTTTTCCTCCCTATTTTCCCTTTCTGATTTTTTCAGGTTCTGTATAAAACTGCCACAGAGAGGGAGGAAGGATAAGAAGGAGGCGCAGAACGTAGAGCAGAATAGGGCAGGGAGCCCCTCTGAGTGTTGCTCCTGTTTCCCTCCTATTCATGGCGCTTCCCAGTGCTGCTCCCCGTTTACGAAGTCTGAATTGCTATGGATTCAACGCATCAGGGATGCCTATGAGTACCAGAGAAAAGCATCCCAGGAAGACACAGAAGAAGTATGAAGAAGTAAGGAGGAAGACTTTCAAGAAGTTAATGGGATGCCAGCAATTTTTCACCTCCCCTTTTAGCTGAGGCGCAGTTTGGATGCTGTTTCATTGGCTGTTGTTATTCCCCCGGTTGCTTTTTCCTTGACTGTTATTTTCATGCTGTTATTTTCATCCTGAGGGAAAGCCAGAGGGTGCTGCAGGCAAGCACAAGCTCTGGACACCGAGAGGAGGCATCGGTACCTCAGGGTTTTCCTCATCCCATGTTGCAATGTTCTCCCTGCATTCAATAAAAACAAAGTTTGTCCTTGTTCTTCCCGGTGTTGCTGATGTATTTGTAAAAGCAGTTTCTCTTCTCCTTCATGGCATTGGCAAAATTCAGTTCCAGCTGGGCCTTTACTTTTCTACCTTTCTCCCTGCATGCCCCAATGACATCCCTACCATCCTCCTGTGGTGCTGCCCTTCTTGCAAAGCTGTAAATTGTGTGTTTTCCCTGAGTCCCAGGCAAAGCTTCCTGCTCAGCGGCTCTGCTTCCTCAGCAGCTTGTCTTTGGGCACACGGGCAATTTCCTCATGGAAAGGGTGGTCAGGCCTCGGAAGGGGCTGCCCAAGGAGGTGGTGGACTGGCCGGGCCAGGAGGAGTCCAAGGAAGTGGCTGGAGGTGGCACTGAGTTCTCCGGCCTGGCTGGCAAGGTGGGGATCGGGCACAGGATGGACGCGCTGAAGGCGGAGGTCTTTTCCATCGTCAGTGACTTTGGGGGCTCTGTGACTCTGTGGTCAGGCCAGGAGGCCGCCTTGCCCCAATCACCGCCGGGGCCACCCCGGCCCGAGCTCTTGGCCAGCGCGTTTCTCCTCAGGCCGGGGGTGCCGCCGGCGGTGCCGCTGCCCGCGGCCGGAGCTGCCTGTGTGGCGGAGCGGCCGCACCTCCCGGGCACCTTTCTGGGCGCTGCTTGCGGGGCTGTGCCGGCCTTCCCAAAGCTGCCCGTGGATTCCTTTGCATGGCGCTCGCTGCCCCTCGGTATCTGCCGGCGCCAGCGTGGCGCTCCAGCCGCGGCGGGAGCTCTGCCGTCGGTGTCCTGGTGCTGCCGCCTCCAGAGCCCGGGGGCCGGAACGCTTCGCCTCAGGGGCCGGGCTGCACCGGGACTCGCAGCGGGCTTGGCCCGGCCGCCGCCGCTGCCGGTACGGGCGCGCTGAGAAGGAGCTGCCGCCCCTCAGTCTCACAGCGTTTCCCGCCATTGGCACTGCGGCTTAGTCAGGCTCTCCCGGCGGACATTCCGGCATGGCCCAGTGTTGTGGTGTGTTTTTCTTTAATTTGATATTTGTTCTGTGTATATTCTACCCCCACCCCCCTCCAAATCCTCCCTTCCCCAGTTGTCAATCTTCCCAAGCTCTTCCCTTACACCTTCCTCTCCAAGTTGTCAAATTTCCGTTTCCCTGCCCCTTTCCCCAGAACATTCCTTGTCACTCCTCCCAGCCTCCTCCCCTGCTTCCAGTGCATTCCCTGCCTATTTAGTGAGGCTCAACGCTCTATTGGTTATTTTGTGTTACTCCACTCCCCTGTTTCCCCTGATAGGTTTGTGATATGTTAGTCCCTTCTTAGACTCCTCCCCAGCCCTACCCTCATTGGTTGCTGTTCCTAAACCCCGCCTCTTGAGTTCCGGTATAAAACCTTTGTTCGCCCTCCCTGGAGGGTCTTGGGGCTTGCTGAAATAAACCATCCTGTTCACCCACAAGTCCCGTGTCGCCTCCGTCTGTCCCCGCACCGACAACTGGGACCGCAGAGCTTCGCAAGGGGAGCGGTCGCCCATTCTCTTCCCTCTCGCCGCCCAGCACGCCACCGCTTGGGGTATTGCGGCGAGAGAAGCTGCGCGCGTTACAACAAATGGTAGCAGAGGATGGTTCCCTCCTCCGTCTTGTAGAACAAACGGGCAAATTCGTGGGGGCGGCCGCCTCACAGAAGAAGAAGGAGGGAAGAGGAATACCTGTGGCCAAAGAACCACTGCCCACACTAAGAGGAGCTGAGCACCGAGCAACAAGAAGATTTAGGCTACGGGACCCTCTTTATCCTCACTGCCGTGCTCTCTACCCCTGCCTGGAGCAGCCGTGCTGCAGGGGCAAGTCCCCATTTTGCCTTAGGGCACGGGGGCAGCTATGCTGCAGGGGCCTTAAGGGGGTAGACCCACCCCAAGACAAGAGGGTGGTTTGGCAGTGGATCAATGGTATAAGGTGTAAAATCCCATTGAGCCCAAAGAACGGCGTGTCAGTGGACGGCACTAAAAGGAAGACCACCAGAGGCTGATAGCAGCCGAGCCCAAGGCTTCGGGGATGAGCCTTGGGTGTGGCCGGGAATGGCTGAGCCTGTCTTCAGGTTCCGGGAACACCCAGGCCTCTGGAAGGGCCAAACCGTATGGAACAACGTCCCCAGTTTGTCGAGCATCCATCAAAACCATCAAGACCAGAGGAAAAGATAGAGACATCGCTGCCCGCGCCCAGAGGGTAAGTGGGTCTATGCAGGGTTCTCCCTGGCGGGCGGGTGGGCTTTCCCCTTGGTTATTTTTAGCCTTAGGGCATGGGTGGGGGACCCACATTTGATGGCTCCTTCTTCCCCTCTGAAAGTTGTCTTTTCCATCCTCTCCCCCCAATCCCATGAGGCCGGAGGGGGTAGGAAAGATGTCCCACAAATGGGACAGAAATCTAAGAGGCAACACGTTTACTATGGGAGAGTTGATTAGAATCTTAACAAAGGCCCTTTCCATCCACGCACCTCCGCGATATCCAGCCGTGTCGGGCCCCTCTCCCATACATTCCCCCTTATGCTTGTCCTATCTTCTCTCCCAGCTCTCCCCAGCTCTGCTTTGCCCTCCTGCCTTTAGCCACACAGCAATGAGAGCTTTTGCCCCCTCCTGTCTGGCAGAGCATTTATTACAGGGAAACTGATGTTACAAATCTCCCATTTTCCATCCCCAGAAGCGCTCCCGACGTGGCCCACTTGACTCCCTACCCGACCACACCAGGGAATCGTGGCTTAGAAGGTAACTGCTCCCTGCCCATGCCACTGCTTTGCCACCAAGAGTCTTTCCTGTGCAGAGCAACTCCTCCTGGAGCCCCGCAGCGCTGGGCACGACCAGGGGCTCCCACGCCAACCAGCCCTTCCCACACCGGCGCTGGGATGGATGCCTTGGGCTCCGGTGCACTCCCAAATTTCTGTGAGCACGACCAATACCTCTGTGTTCCCACAACGGTCTCCTCTGCTGATGGCTCTGCCCAATTTTTCGCTGCTCCCTCCCCACAGTGGCTGGTGTGGAACTCACTTGCATCTTCTCCAGTTGCCTTTTGCATGCAGGGCATATTCCCTGCATTGCCAGCCGTTGCCATCCCTGCTGGGGCTCCCCATCTTCTTCTTTAGGCTCTGCGGATGCACCCCTGAGCAGGAAGAGGTGCTGGCACCTGCTGCAGCCCTCCCTGCCAAACCTCCCTGCTTACAGACCAGGAGCAGGGCCCTCTGGGGATGATGGGATGTCCAGAAGCCTTTTTCTCCCCATTCACCTCGCTCACTCAATCGCTTTGTAGCGTTGGAAATGCCCCTTCCCAACTCCTCCAGCAGCGGCTTCCCAGACAGGGCAGAGCACAGGCAGCCCTGTTGCCCCCAGCCTCCATCACCAGCTGCTTTCTTTTTTTCCTCCCTATTTTCCCTTTCTGATTTTTTCAGGTTCTGTATAAAACTGCCACAGTGAGGGAGGAAGGATAAGAAGGAGGCGCAGAATGTAGAGCAGAATAGGGCAGGGAGCCCCTCTGAGTGTTGCTCCTGTTTCCCTCCTATTCATGGCGCTTCCCAGTGCTGCTCCCCGTTTACGAAGTCTGAATTGCTATGGATTCAACGCATCAGGGATGCCTATGAGTACCAGAGAAAAGCATCCCAGGAAGACACAGAAGAAGTGTGAAGAAGTAAGGAGGAAGACTTTAAGGAAGTTAATGAGATGCCAGCAATTTTTCCCCTCCCCTTTTAGCTGAGGCTCACTTTGGATGCTGTTTCATTGGCTGTTGTTATACTGTTAGATGCTTTTTCCTTGACTGTTATTTTCATTCTGAGGAAAAGCCAGAGGGTGCTGCAGGCAAGCACAAGCTCTGGACACCGAGAGGAGGCATCGGTACCTCAGGGTTTTCCTCATCCCATGTTGCAATGTTCTCCCTGCATTCAATAAAAACAAAGTTTGTCCTTGTTCTTCCCGGTGTTGCCGATGTATTTGTAAAAGCAGTTTCTCTTCTCCTTCATGGAATTGGCCAAATTCAGTTCCAGCTGGGACTTTACTTTTCTACCTTTCTCCCTGCATGCCCCAATGACATCCCTACCATCCTCCGGTGGTGCTGCCCTTCTTGCAAAGCTGTAAATTGTGTGTTTTCCCTGAGTCCCAGACAAAGCTTCCTGCTCAGCGGCTCTGCTTCCTCAGCAGCTCGTCTTTGGGCACACGGGCAATTTCCTCATGGAAAGGGTGGTCAGGCCTCGGCAGGGGCTGCCCAAGGAGGTGGTGGACTCGCCGGGCCAGGAGGGGTCCAAGGAAGTGGCTGGAGGTGGCACTGAGTTCTCCGGCCTGGCTGGCAAGGTGGGGATCGGGCACAGGATGGACGCTCTGAAGGCGGAGGTCTTTTCCATCGTCAGTGACTTTGGGGGCTCTGTGACTCTGTGGCCAGGCCGGGAGGCCACCTTGCCCCAATCACCGCGGGAGCCGCCCCGGCCCGAGAAAAGCCAGCGAAAGGCTCATCAGTTTAGTGAAAGAGAGGGAGAGATGCCTCCCCGGTCACCATCATGGACAGAACAGACAGAACTTGGGGATATTCATTACATTTATTGCCAAGAAAATCAGAGCAGGATAATGAGAAGCAAAAGAAATGTCAACAGCACCTGCAGCCCCAAACCCATGGCAAAACCTGGCCACACAAAGCCAATACAAATGGGAATGGCTCCACAGTGACACAGAGCAGGCTTAGATCCTGTGTTCGGGAGAAATTCTTCCCTGTGAGGGCAGGGAGTCCCTGGCACAGGGTGCCCAGAGCAGCTGTGGTGCCCCTGGAGCCCTGGAAGTGCCTAAGGTCAGGTTGGAGGGGGCTTGGAGTAGCCTGGGAGGACAGGTGAAGGTTTCCCTGCCATGGCAGTGGTGGCAGTGGATGGAGCTCAAGGCTCCTTCGAAGCCAATCCATTCCATGATTCCAAAGATTGACGGCTCTGAGACAGAGTCATTTGGTGACATCATGGCCTGAACTGCTGTTTGCTGCGAGTTCTAAAGCACCACCACGGTGACACAAGCAATGCTACAGTGACATGAGAAGGACCACTGTGACATCGGCAGCACCACTGTGACACAGGAACTGCCACAGCTCCAGCTCAGGTCTGCATCCCAGGTGACTGCAGCCAGTCCTGCCTCGCCATGGACCTGGTGATGCGTCTCGTGTGCGCTCTGCTCCTGCTGGCCCTGCTGCTGGCAGTAGCCCCCTCCCCGGGAGCTGCCAAGGAGCTCTGCCCAGAGCCCTGCCGCTGCCCAGGCCGTCGGCAGCTGAACTGCGGCCACGCCGGCCTGGCCACCGTGCCCCCGGCCAGCCGCTGCCAAGCCCTGACCGTGCTGTGAGTCCCGCGGCCCCACAGAGCCCTGCAGCTGCCCCTCCTCAGCTCCCTGTGTCTGCAAAGCCCACCTGGGACACCCGGGGCACTCCCTGGCCACAGATGGGGGGGCCTGAGCTCGGCATCAGGGTGAAGCCAGGCTGGGCACACTGTGCCTTCTCCAGGCAAAGCCCGCTTCCAGCTCAGCAGGCCAATGGCAGGGAAATGGCTTTTCCTGAGGGGGGACCGGGTCTTTTGTCTCTTTGCAGAGATTTCACTGGCAACTCCATTGCTACTGTTGGAAAACAAGCCTGGAAGGACTACCCATGGACTGAGACCTTGTAAGTGCCCTACAGTGTTTCAAATGTCAGGAGTTTTGAGATTTTGCCTCCTTTGGTCTGGGGCTGGAGCAGCTGCCCCCACTCCACCCACTTCCATTGGTATTCAAAGCTCGGCTGCTCTGCAATGAGGGCTGCGAATCACCACAGCTTCCCAGCAGGGCAAGAACTGCTGCGAGTCTCTTGCAGCCCAGGGCACCATCCCTGTGTCTGTCTGCCCAGGGATCAAGCTGTGCTTAGCTTCAGCCGGCCAGGAGCAAGGGCCTGCTCTGGCCAGGAGTGGGGACGATCCCTGCAGGGACCCAGAGCGATGCTTCAGTCGTGCTGCTGCAGGAGATTTTCCCAGGACGATCCCATTTGCTGCAGGCCAGTGGCCGCTGTCACAATGTCCCTGTGTCTCCTTGCAGAGTGCTCAGAGACAATGAGCTGCGGGCTGTGAAGAGCCATTCCCTGGAGGGGCTGTTCCTGCTGAAGCACCTGTAAGCACCGTGCCCTGCCCAGGGCGGAGGGCTCCCTGGGGCCCTGCTTCTCAGGCCGCCGGGCACATGGTGCCCTTTGTCCCTCCTGGGATGCAGGCTGCAGAGGCAAGTAAAAGGGACAGGGGAAATGGAAGTGACATTTGTTGTTCTAACTGCAACAGGGATTTGTCCTGCAACGAGATCCTGTCCATTGAGGAACGGGCTTTTGAGCCACTGCCTTTCCTGAAGTTTCTGTGAGTGATCAAGTTTCTTTCTGGTGTCTTCAGCTCAGCCTTTGCACTGGGAAGCCTTCCTGTGTAGGAAAATGCTCCTGTTCCCCTAAATCTGCCCTGCCCAGAGCCCAGCTGAGCTGCAGAGGTCAATGCCGATGGCTGGAAGGCCACGCCAGGGCACAGACCCCAGGGAGCTTGTCCACACGCAGCCATCAGAGCAGCCAGTTCTTGCAGCCTTGGCTGCATCGTGGAACAGAAAGAGAGTTCAGCCTTTGCTTCCTCTCCTGGGCAGGCTAGAAACACTGAGAAAGCAGCAGTTTCCTCCCGTTTCCACTTTGGCTTTGCACCTTTCCTGCAAAGAGATCCCGCTTTGCCCCCTCTTTCTGTAGGGCAGGCCCGATTCCTGTGTGTGACCTCCTCTTTCCCCAGAAATCTCTCCGGGAATGGCCTCACACGGATCCGCAGCGGCACTTTCCAGGCCTGGCATGGGATGCAGTTCCTCCAGGAGCTGTAAGTGGCACCAGGGCTAAAGGCCCGCCAGGGCGAGTCTCTGCAGGGTCTCTGCCGGGTCTGTGGGCAAAAGCAGACTTGCCCTGGGGAAAGTCCTGATTCTGACAGTGGATGTCAGCCAGGGAGCACCAGGAGTGTGCAGCTGCAAAGGCCCTTTCTCCTGCCCTGCTCACCCCCTGCAAGGCTTCCTTGAAAGCCGCCAGGCCGTCCCCACGTGCCCGGCACACGCAGCTCACATCCTCACCATCAGCCCTGACAGAGCTCTGTATTTTCTCAGGATCCTCAGCCACAACCCACTGGCTGTCATTGCTGACGCTGCCTTCTTCAAGCTGCCCTCCGTGAGCTCTCTGTAAGTATTGGCTCATCTGGAGCAGATCCACAGAGACCTGTGTCTCTCTCGAGCGCCCTGTTCTCAGGAAAGCAGCGCAAGTGCCCGAGCAAATCTCCCCCTTGCCCAGCCTGAGTCTGCTGGAGACACAACGAGCCCGGCTCCAGCAGAGCAAGGCAAAGGCCAAGTGGTGCTGGTGTGTCCCCAGCTGTACAGCAACCCAGGAACTGGGACACAAACTTTCAGGGATGAGAGCCCATCCAGGTCTAGGGCCAGGTGGAGAGGCCGCAGGGCTCTGGGAATAAACTGCACTCGTGCCAGCAGCTCCAGGCTCCTGCCTGCTTCAGGGACTCGGGTGCCCTCAGGGGAGAGCAGCAGGAGAGTCGGGAGAGGGGCAATCCTTTCTGGTGGCATCTGTCTGCCACGAGAGCTGCAGGATTGCCCTCCTGATTCCCATGGGCTGGGTTAGAGCAGGGCGAGGCAGAGGGAAGCTGGGCTCCAGAATGGCTTCTCTTGGAGCAGGCAGAAGTGGATGCCTCTGCAGGCAGCACCAGCATCATCAGGGCCCTGGGCCCTCTGCTCTCAGAGCAGAGTTCTGGCAATGTCACCGTGGAATTTCATGAGCTCTTTCCAATGCTTGCAGAGACCTGAGTGCCACCCAAGTGACCCCACAGACGCTGCTGCTGCTGCTGCAGTCCACAGTGAGCTTGGAAACCCTGTGAGTGTGTGCGACTGAGCCCCAGCCACCAGCAGGCCCGCAGTGCTGGGACAAGGGCTCTTCTTGGGAAACAAATCCGTGTGCCACACAACCAGAACAAGCCCAGTAAGCTCCAGAGTTGCTGTTCCTTCTGGGAACGTGCCAAAACTCACTGGCTCAGAGGCAGAATCTCACCTTTCGGGTGACTTGCTGCAGGTTTCTCACAGGGGAGTTGGAACTTCAGGCGGGTGCATTTCTGTGTCATGTGGTATTTTGGGAGCACTTCTACTTTCCAGGTTAAAATCCCCTTTCAATGTTTGGCATGGGGAGTCAGGGGCCTTTCCCAGAGCTGTGGCACACAGTTAGGCACAACCCCCATGTGTGGTATCCAGGCATTCCCTGAGCTGGGCTCTGATGGAGCCATGGACTGGGTGGCCAGGTGTTCCTGCAATATCCCCTCTTGTCTTTAGCCAAGTGCCCAAGGAGGCGGCCTGCTGCCTGTGCCAGGAGCGTCCCTGGCCTGAGAGCCCCTGCAGGACCATCCAGTTCCCGTGCCAGAAGCTGTGCAGCACCAGCGCCCCGCAGTGCGGTTGGTGTCCGGAGGGGCTGGGGGAGCTCAAACTGCCACTTGGCCTGAGGCTGGGGAGATGCTGCAGCACTGCCCTGTGCTGCAGGGGGGCTCCTGATCTCCCCTTGGAGTACAGGCTTTGGACAAAACACCTTGGGATGGGAAGTTCCTGGGGATTGTACATAGCTTGTGTGTCACATGCTGCCTGGAGGAGGAACAGCTCGCTGGGCCCACCAAACCTACGACTTCCCTATCCACACCATGTCCCCCAGGCAAGGAAAGCAGGAATGCCCCGTGCCCTTCCCTGGTGCTGGAAGGCAATGTCTGCCCATCAAGAGATCTGGTGATTCCCCTAACAGCCTGGATTCTGTGCCACCCCACTGGCCACTGCAGGACAAAGGGCAGGGCCCGTGATGCGCTCTGCAGGCTGAACAGCAAGCACTGTCATCCCCGCCTTGGCCTGTGCAGGGTGGAGCAAAGCACCGTCCTGCTCTAGCTGGGCACAGGGCACAGAAAATCCTGTCCACAGCAGGGCCAGGCAAAGAGATACCAGCCAGGTTTCCAAGGTCCCCAGAGAGCTCACTTCTCTCACTGGCTCAGCCCCAGCTTTCCCATAGCACAGGCCCAGAGCTCTGGCGCCCTTGAGGAAGATTTTCCTGGTGTAACAGCTTGAGCTGCTGCTCTTGGGAAGGGCCCTGGAGCAAAGGAGTCCCTGGGCTTTCTTCCCCTGCCAGTCTGTGCCCCCGTTGCAGTGCTGATCTTTCCTCTGGGGTCTCTGGCTCTTCACTGGCTCCTGCAGAGCAACTCAAGCCTGCTCTTCTGGAGCTGTGGCAACCTCTGTGACAGCCAACCCATTCCCCAGGGATCTTTCCTTCCCGTCCAAACAGAACCCCAGGAGACACCAGGAAAGAACCAGCTCTCTGCTCTGCCCCAAGGGGATAATGGGATGGATTGAAGGGCTCTTCTCCTCTCCAAAACACATCCCCCACTCTGCTCTTGCGCTCCCTGGCCTTGAGATCAGCTCCTGCTGCTCAAGGTAGGCACTGAGCCTGTGCTTGCGCCCAGCCGCTGATCTGCTCTCTCGGTGTTCTCCAGCTCACACAACTGCGCTAGAGGCACGGGGAGAATCAATGGACATGGAACAACGCAGAGAGCTGAACAGCAGCCCAGTGTTGAGCCTCAAGCCCAAGGAGCCTTCACTGGGAGATGATGGAACTGCGACGCTTGCGGTTGCCCTGGCCCTGAGCATGGAGGGTGATGTCAGCAGCCTGGACAGTTCCAGACCAAATTCATATCCCCCTCAGCATCTCTTGGGGCACGAAGGCCAAAGAAGTGCTGATGACCGGAGGGCCAAGCTCAAGAAGATGGTGCACAAGGCTGAAAGCATCAAGACTGTGAAAAGCATTGTCCCACACCAGCCCCAGCCTGCCTGGCTGAAGCATGTGGTAGAAAAGACACCCTCAAGCTGGGATCAAGAGATGGAGTCACTTTTATACTCAGAAGGATTAAACCCCTGGGCTGCAGCTGGTGGATTAAAACGTGCTGACGATGCCTTCATCACTGGACAACACAGAGATGAGGAGGAAGGTCCAGCTCCCAAGAAGCACTACGTCAGGACGCACAAATGGCACAAGAAGAAGGACAGCCAGTATCGGGTTGGATATAATCAGCTTTTCTACGAGGTTTGGAGACCTGTGAAAGTGGAGCAAAGGTCCATATCTGACCAGGGTCTAAACAGGAACCTGGATTTTCTCTCTGACCCCTTGGTTCAGAGCCGCCCCGCTGCGAGCCGCAGAGGAGGAGCCACGGCTGAAGAGGAGCATTCCTCTATAGACAGGCACCTCCTGACCATCCGTGAAACCCCAGAGGAGGAAGACGACATGCTCCTCAATAAACCTTGGAGCCCCCAAAGTCCAGACCTTGCACCAGTTCCAAAAGAACTGGAAACCAATGTTGATCAGCACTGGCAGTTGCTGGAGGCACACAAAGGCCTGCGGGCATTCATGGCCCACGTGGAGCGAGCTCTAAGGAAGGACTGCAGCCTGCCCCAGCTCAAGCAGGCCTGTACCAAGATGGTCTTGAAGACCAGGCTGCTTCTCAACGTGCTCAGGGAGAGAAAAGAGAACCAGGGAGCCTATGATCCCATGGAGCAGTGTCGTCTGCAAGAGAACATGATCATTCACATGGCCTTGGGGAAGGGCAAGAAACTCACAGAGAAGGTAGGAGAGCTGCAGGCACTGCTGCGTGTGTCCTTCTAGGCAAGGGAGAATGGAAGGAAGGAGAATGGAAGGAATCCTCTTACCCCTGTGATCTTCCTTCCTTTCCTCACAGCAGAAACTAGAGGCTGTGGTGTACGTGAGAAAGTTTGTGGTTTTGCTGTTTTTCTTCATCTTCGTTTTGCTGATACTGACGTGTGTCTTCCACGTAAGTCAATATCTTGTTTGACACACAGCTGTCTGTCTTGTAGCTGCAGTGCCCAGATGCCCCTGCATTGCTGGGTAGCACAGGAGATGTTTTTCCAAGCCTGGAGCTTGTGGCAGCATCCACAGCACCCAGCTCAGCAGGGCCCAGCCTGCCTGGGGGAAGCTTGTCCTATCTTCTCTCCCAGCTCTCCCCAGCTCTGCTTTGCTCTCCTGCCTTCAGCCACACAGCAATGAGAGCTTTTGCCCTCTCTTGTCTGGCAGAGTTTTTATTACAGGGAAACTGACGTTACAAATCTCCCATTTTCCATCCCCAGAAGCGCTCCCGACGTGGCCCACATGACTCCCTACCCGATCACACCAGGGAATCGTGGCTTAGAAGGTAACTGCTCCCTGCCCATGCCACTGCTTTGCCACCAAGAGTCTTTCCTGCACAGAGCAACTCCTCCTGGAGCCCCGCAGCACTGGGCACGGCCAGGGGCTCCCACGCCAACCAGCCCTTCCCACACCGGCGCTGGGATGGATGCCTTGGGCTCCGGTGCACTCCCAAATTTCTGTGAGCACGACCAATACCTCTGTGTTCCCACCACGGTCTCCTCTGCTGATGGCTCTGCCCAAATTTTCACTGCTCCCTCCCCACAGTGGCTGGTGTGGAACTCACTCCCATCCTCTCCAGTTGCCTTTTGCATGCAGGGCATATTCCCTGCATTGCCAGCCATTGCCATCCCTGCTGGGGCTCCCCATCTTCTTCTTTAGGCTCTGCGGATGCACCCCTGAGCAGGAAGAGGTGCTGGCACCTGCTGCAGCCCTCCCTGCCAAACCTCCCTGCTTACAGACCAGGAGCAGGGCCCTCTGGGGATGATGGGATGTCCAGAAGCCTTTTTCTCCCCATTCACCTCGCTCACTCAATCGCTTTGTAGCGTTGGAAATGCCCCTTCCCAACTCCTCCAGCAGCGGCTTCCCAGACAGGGCAGAGCACAGGCAGCCCTGTTGCCCCCAGCCTCCATCACCAGCTGCTTTCTTTTTTTCCTCCCTATTTTCCCTTTCTGATTTTTTCAGGTTCTGTATAAAACTGCCACAGAGAGGGAGGAAGGATAAGAAGGAGGCGCAGAATGTAGAGCAGAATAGGGCAGGGAGCCCCTCTGAGTGTTGCTCCTGTTTCCCTCCTATTCATGGCGCTTCCCAGTGCTGCTCCCCGTTTACGAAGTCTGAATTGCTATGGATTCAACGCATCAGGGATGCCTATGAGTACCAGAGAAAAGCATCCCAGGAAGACACAGAAGAAGTGTGAAGAAGTAAGGAGGAAGACTTTAAGGAAGTTAATGAGATGCCAGCAATTTTTCCCCTCCCCTTTTAGCTGAGGCTCACTTTGGATGCTGTTTCATTGGCTGTTGTTATACTGTTAGATGCTTTTTCCTTGACTGTTATTTTCATTCTGAGGAAAAGCCAGAGGGTGCTGCAGGCAAGCACAAGCTCTGGACACCGAGAGGAGGCATCGGTACCTCAGGGTTTTCCTCATCCCATGTTGCAATGTTCTCCCTGCATTCAATAAAAACAAAGTTTGTCCTTGTTCTTCCCGGTGTTGCCGATGTATTTGTAAAAGCAGTTTCTCTTCTCCTTCATGGAATTGGCCAAATTCAGTTCCAGCTGCGCCTTTACTTTTCTACCTTTCTCCCTGCATGCCCCAATGACATCCCTACCATCCTCCGGTGGTGCTGCCCTTCTTGCAAAGCTGTAAATTGTGTGTTTTCCCTGAGTCCCAGGCAAAGCTTCCTGCTCAGCGGCTCTGCTTCCTCAGCAGCTCGTCTTTGGGCACACGGGCAATTTCCTCATGGAAAGGGTGGTCAGGCCTCGGCAGGGGCTGCCCAAGGAGGTGGTGGACTCGCCGGGCCAGGAGGGGTCCAAGGAAGTGGCTGGAGGTGGCACTGAGTTCTCCGGCCTGGCTGGCAAGGTGGGGATCGGGCACAGGATGGACGCTCTGAAGGCGGAGGTCTTTTCCATCGTCAGTGACTTTGGGGGCTCTGTGACTCTGTGGCCAGGCCGGGAGGCCACCTTGCCCCAATCACCGCGGGAGCCGCCCCGGCCCGAGAAAAGCCAGCGAAAGGCTCATCAGTTTAGTGAAAGAGAGGGAGAGATGCCTCCCCGGTCACCATCATGGACAGAACAGACAGAACTTGGGGATATTCATTACATTTATTGCCAAGAAAATCAGAGCAGGATAATGAGAAGCAAAAGAAATGTCAACAGCACCTGCAGCCCCAAACCCATGGCAAAACCTGGCCACACAAAGCCAATACAAATGGGAATGGCTCCACAGTGACACAGAGCAGGCTTAGATCCTGTGTTCGGGAGAAATTCTTCCCTGTGAGGGCAGGGAGTCCCTGGCACAGGGTGCCCAGAGCAGCTGTGGTGCCCCTGGAGCCCTGGAAGTGCCTAAGGCCAGGTTGGAGGGGGCTTGGAGTAGCCTGGGAGGACAGGTGAAGGTTTCCCTGCCATGGCAGTGGTGGCAGTGGATGGAGCTCAAGGCTCCTTCGAAGCCAATCCATTCCATGATTCCAAAGATTGACGGCTCTGAGACAGAGTCATTTGGTGACATCATGGCCTGAACTGCTGTTTGCTGCGAGTTCTAAAGCACCACCACGGTGACACAAGCAATGCTACAGTGACATGAGAAGGACCACTGTGACATCGGCAGCACCACTGTGACACAGGAACTGCCACAGCTCCAGCTCAGGTCTGCATCCCAGGTGACTGCAGCCAGTCCTGCCTCGCCATGGACCTGGTGATGCGTCTCGTGTGCGCTCTGCTCCTGCTGGCCCTGCTGCTGGCAGTAGCCCCCTCCCCGGGAGCTGCCAAGGAGCTCTGCCCAGAGCCCTGCCGCTGCCCAGGCTGTCGGCAGCTGAACTGCGGCCACGCCGGCCTGGCCACCGTGCCCCCGGCCAGCCGCCGCCGAGCCCTGACCGTGCTGTGAGTCCCGCGGCCCCACAGAGCCCTGCAGCTGCCCCTCCTCAGCTCCCTGTGTCTGCAAAGCCCACCTGGGACACCCGGGGCACTCCCTGGCCACAGATGGGGGGGCCTGAGCTCGGCATCAGGGTGAAGCCAGGCTGGGCACACTGTGCCTTCTCCAGGCAAAGCCCGCTTCCAGCTCAGCAGGCCAATGGCAGGGAAATGGCTTTTCCTGAGGGGGGACCGGGTCTTTTGTCTCTTTGCAGAGATTTCACTGGCAACTCCATTGCTACTGTTGGAAAACAAGCCTGGAAGGACTACCCATGGACTGAGACCTTGTAAGTGCCCTACAGTGTTTCAAATGTCAGGAGTTTTGAGATTTTGCCTCCTTTGGTCTGGGGCTGGAGCAGCTGCCCCCACTCCACCCACTTCCATTGGTATTCAAAGCTCGGCTGCTCTGCAATGAGGGCTGCGAATCACCACAGCTTCCCAGCAGGGCAAGAACTGCTGCGAGTCTCTTGCAGCCCAGGGCACCATCCCTGTGTCTGTCTGCCCAGGGATCAAGCTGTGCTCAGCTTCAGCCGGCCAGGAGCAAGGGCCTGCTCTGGCCAGGAGTGGGGACGATCCCTGCAGGGACCCAGAGCGATGCTTCAGTCGTGCTGCTGCAGGAGATTTTCCCAGGACGATCCCATTTGCTGCAGGCCAGTGGCCGCTGTCACAATGTCCCTGTGTCTCCTTGCAGAGTGCTCAGAGACAATGAGCTGCGGGCTGTGAAGAGCCATTCCCTGGAGGGGCTGTTCCTGCTGAAGCACCTGTAAGCACCGTGCCCTGCCCAGGGCGGAGGGCTCCCTGGGGCCCTGCTTCTCAGGCCGCCGGGCACATGGTGCCCTTTGTCCCTCCTGGGATGCAGGCTGCAGAGGCAAGTAAAAGGGACAGGGGAAATGGAAGTGACATTTGTTGTTCTAACTGCAACAGGGATTTGTCCTGCAACGAGATCCTGTCCATTGAGGAACGGGCTTTTGAGCCACTGCCTTTCCTGAAGTTTCTGTGAGTGATCAAGTTTCTTTCTGGTGTCTTCAGCTCAGCCTTTGCACTGGGAAGCCTTCCTGTGTAGGAAAATGCTCCTGTTCCCCTAAATCTGCCCTGCCCAGAGCCCAGCTGAGCTGCAGAGGTCAATGCCGATGGCTGGAAGGCCACGCCAGGGCACAGACCCCAGGGAGCTTGTCCACACGCAGCCATCAGAGCAGCCAGTTCTTGCAGCCTTGGCTGCATCGTGGAACAGAAAGAGAGTTCAGCCTTTGCTTCCTCTCCTGGGCAGGCTAGAAACACTGAGAAAGCAGCAGTTTCCTCCCGTTTCCACTTTGGCTTTGCACCTTTCCTGCAAAGAGATCCCGCTTTGCCCCCTCTTTCTGTAGGGCAGGCCCGATTCCTGTGTGTGACCTCCTCTTTCCCCAGAAATCTCTCCGGGAATGGCCTCACACGGATCCGCAGCGGCACTTTCCAGGCCTGGCATGGGATGCAGTTCCTCCAGGAGCTGTAAGTGGCACCAGGGCTAAAGGCCCGCCAGGGCGAGTCTCTGCAGGGTCTCTGCCGGGTCTGTGGGCAAAAGCAGACTTGCCCTGGGGAAAGTCCTGATTCTGACAGTGGATGTCAGCCAGGGAGCACCAGGAGTGTGCAGCTGCAAAGGCCCTTTCTCCTGCCCTGCTCACCCCCTGCAAGGCTTCCTTGAAAGCCGCCAGGCCGTCCCCACGTGCCCGGCACACGCAGCTCACATCCTCACCATCAGCCCTGACAGAGCTCTGTATTTTCTCAGGATCCTCAGCCACAACCCACTGGCTGTCATTGCTGACGCTGCCTTCTTCAAGCTGCCCTCCGTGAGCTCTCTGTAAGTATTGGCTCATCTGGAGCAGATCCACAGAGACCTGTGTCTCTCTCGAGCGCCCTGTTCTCAGGAAAGCAGCGCAAGTGCCCGAGCAAATCTCCCCCTTGCCCAGCCTGAGTCTGCTGGAGACACAACGAGCCCGGCTCCAGCAGAGCACGGCAAAGGCCAAGTGGTGCTGGTGTGTCCCCAGCTGTACAGCAACCCAGGAACTGGGACACAAACTTTCAGGGATGAGAGCCCATCCAGGTCTAGGGCCAGGTGGAGAGGCCGCAGGGCTCTGGGAATAAACTGCACTCGTGCCAGCAGCTCCAGGCTCCTGCCTGCTTCAGGGACTCGGGTGCCCTCAGGGGAGAGCAGCAGGAGAGTCGGGAGAGGGGCAATCCTTTCTGGTGGCATCTGTCTGCCACGAGAGCTGCAGGATTGCCCTCCTGATTCCCATGGGCTGGGTTAGAGCAGGGCGAGGCAGAGGGAAGCTGGGCTCCAGAATGGCTTCTCTTGGAGCAGGCAGAAGTGGATGCCTCTGCAGGCAGCACCAGCATCATCAGGGCCCTGGGCCCTCTGCTCTCAGAGCAGAGTTCTGGCAATGTCACCGTGGAATTTCATGAGCTCTTTCCAATGCTTGCAGAGACCTGAGTGCCACCCAAGTGAACCCACAGACGCTGCTGCTGCTGCTGCAGTCCACAGTGAGCTTGGAAACCCTGTGAGTGTGTGCGACTGAGCCCCAGCCACCAGCAGGCCCGCAGTGCTGGGACAAGGGCTCTTCTTGGGAAACAAATCCGTGTGCCACACAACCAGAACAAGCCCAGTAAGCTCCAGAGTTGCTGTTCCTTCTGGGAACGTGCCAAAACTCACTGGCTCAGAGGCAGAATCTCACCTTTCGGGTGACTTGCTGCAGGTTTCTCACAGGGGAGTTGGAACTTCAGGCGGGTGCATTTCTGTGTCATGTGGTATTTTGGGAGCACTTCTACTTTCCAGGTTAAAATCCCCTTTCAATGTTTGGCATGGGGAGTCAGGGGCCTTTCCCAGAGCTGTGGCACACAGTTAGGCACAACCCCCATGTGTGGTATCCAGGCATTCCCTGAGCTGGGCTCTGATGGAGCCATGGACTGGGTGGCCAGGTGTTCCTGCAATATCCCCTCTTGTCTTTAGCCAAGTGCCCAAGGAGGCGGCCTGCTGCCTGTGCCAGGAGCGTCCCTGGCCTGAGAGCCCCTGCAGGACCATCCAGTTCCCGTGCCAGAAGCTGTGCAGCACCAGCGCCCCGCAGTGCGGTTGGTGTCCGGAGGGGCTGGGGGAGCTCAAACTGCCACTTGGCCTGAGGCTGGGGAGATGCTGCAGCACTGCCCTGTGCTGCAGGGGGGCTCCTGATCTCCCCTTGGAGTACAGGCTTTGGACAAAACACCTTGGGATGGGAAGTTCCTGGGGATTGTACATAGCTTGTGTGTCACATGCTGCCTGGAGGAGGAACAGCTCGCTGGGCCCACCAAACCTACGACTTCCCTATCCACACCATGTCCCCCAGGCAAGGAAAGCAGGAATGCCCCGTGCCCTTCCCTGGTGCTGGAAGGCAATGTCTGCCCATCAAGAGATCTGGTGATTCCCCGAACAGCCTGGATTCTGTGCCACCCCACTGGCCACTGCAGGACAAAGGGCAGGGCCCGTGATGCGCTCTGCAGGCTGAACAGCAAGCACTGTCATCCCCGCCTTGGCCTGTGCAGGGTGGAGCAAAGCACCGTCCTGCTCTAGCTGGGCACAGGGCACAGAAAATCCTGTCCACAGCAGGGCCAGGCAAAGAGATACCAGCCAGGTTTCCAAGGTCCCCAGAGAGCTCACTTCTCTCACTGGCTCAGCCCCAGCTTTCCCATAGCACAGGCCCAGAGCTCTGGCGCCCTTGAGGAAGATTTTCCTGGTGTAACAGCTTGAGCTGCTGCTCTTGGGAAGGGCCCTGGAGCAAAGGAGTCCCTGGGCTTTCTTCCCCTGCCAGTCTGTGCCCCCGTTGCAGTGCTGATCTTTCCTCTGGGGTCTCTGGCTCTTCACTGGCTCCTGCAGAGCAACTCAAGCCTGCTCTTCTGGAGCTGTGGCAACCTCTGTGACAGCCAACCCATTCCCCAGGGATCTTTCCTTCCCGTCCAAACAGAACCCCAGGAGACACCAGGAAAGAACCAGCTCTCTGCTCTGCCCCAAGGGGATAATGGGATGGATTGAAGGGCTCTTCTCCTCTCCAAAACACATCCCCCACTCTGCTCTTGCGCTCCCTGGCCTTGAGATCAGCTCCTGCTGCTCAAGGTAGGCACTGAGCCTGTGCTTGCGCCCAGCCGCTGATCTGCTCTCTCGGTGTTCTCCAGCTCACACAACTGCGCTAGAGGCACGGGGAGAATCAATGGACATGGAACAACGCAGAGAGCTGAACAGCAGCCCAGTGTTGAGCCTCAAGCCCAAGGAGCCTTCACTGGGAGATGATGGAACTGCGACGCTTGCGGTTGCCCTGGCCCTGAGCATGGAGGGTGATGTCAGCAGCCTGGACAGTTCCAGACCAAATTCATATCCCCCTCAGCATCTCTTGGGGCACGAAGGCCAAAGAAGTGCTGATGACCGGAGGGCCAAGCTCAAGAAGATGGTGCACAAGGCTGAAAGCATCAAGACTGTGAAAAGCATTGTCCCACACCAGCCCCAGCCTGCCTGGCTGAAGCATGTGGTAGAAAAGACACCCTCAAGCTGGGATCAAGAGATGGAGTCACTTTTATACTCAGAAGGATTAAACCCCTGGGCTGCAGCTGGTGGATTAAAACGTGCTGACGATGCCTTCATCACTGGACAACACAGAGATGAGGAGGAAGGTCCAGCTCCCAAGAAGCACTACGTCAGGACGCACAAATGGCACAAGAAGAAGGACAGCCAGTATCGGGTTGGATATAATCAGCTTTTCTACGAGGTTTGGAGACCTGTGAAAGTGGAGCAAAGGTCCATATCTGACCAGGGTCTAAACAGGAACCTGGATTTTCTCTCTGACCCCTTGGTTCAGAGCCGCCCCGCTGCGAGCCGCAGAGGAGGAGCCACGGCTGAAGAGGAGCATTCCTCTATAGACAGGCACCTCCTGACCATCCGTGAAACCCCAGAGGAGGAAGACGACATGCTCCTCAATAAACCTTGGAGCCCCCAAAGTCCAGACCTTGCACCAGTTCCAAAAGAACTGGAAACCAATGTTGATCAGCACTGGCAGTTGCTGGAGGCACACAAAGGCCTGCGGGCATTCATGGCCCACGTGGAGCGAGCTCTAAGGAAGGACTGCAGCCTGCCCCAGCTCAAGCAGGCCTGTACCAAGATGGTCTTGAAGACCAGGCTGCTTCTCAACGTGCTCAGGGAGAGAAAAGAGAACCAGGGAGCCTATGATCCCATGGAGCAGTGTCATCTGCAAGAGAACATGATCATTCACATGGCCTTGGGGAAGGGCAAGAAACTCACAGAGAAGGTAGGAGAGCTGCAGGCACTGCTGCGTGTGTCCTTCTAGGCAAGGGAGAATGGAAGGAAGGAGAATGGAAGGAATCCTCTTACCCCTGTGATCTTCCTTCCTTTCCTCACAGCAGAAACTAGAGGCTGTGGTGTACGTGAGAAAGTTTGTGGTTTTGCTGTTTTTCTTCATCTTCGTTTTGCTGATACTGACGTGTGTCTTCCACGTAAGTCAATATCTTGTTTGACACACAGCTGTCTGTCTTGTAGCTGCAGTGCCCAGATGCCCCTGCATTGCTGGGTAGCACAGGAGATGTTTTTCCAAGCCTGGAGCTTGTGGCAGCATCCACAGCACCCAGCTCAGCAGGGCCCAGCCTGCCTGGGGGAAGCTTGTCCTATCTTCTCTCCCAGCTCTCCCCAGCTCTGCTTTGCTCTCCTGCCTTCAGCCACACAGCAATGAGAGCTTTTGCCCTCTCTTGTCTGGCAGAGTTTTTATTACAGGGAAACTGACGTTACAAATCTCCCATTTTCCATCCCCAGAAGCGCTCCCGACGTGGCCCACATGACTCCCTACCCGATCACACCAGGGAATCGTGGCTTAGAAGGTAACTGCTCCCTGCCCATGCCACTGCTTTGCCACCAAGAGTCTTTCCTGCACAGAGCAACTCCTCCTGGAGCCCCGCAGCACTGGGCACGGCCAGGGGCTCCCACGCCAACCAGCCCTTCCCACACCGGCGCTGGGATGGATGCCTTGGGCTCCGGTGCACTCCCAAATTTCTGTGAGCACGACCAATACCTCTGTGTTCCCACCACGGTCTCCTCTGCTGATGGCTCTGCCCAAATTTTCGCTGCTCCCTCCCCACAGTGGCTGGTGTGGAACTCACTCCCATCCTCTCCAGTTGCCTTTTGCATGCAGGGCATATTCCCTGCATTGCCAGCCATTGCCATCCCTGCTGGGGCTCCCCATCTTCTTCTTTAGGCTCTGCGGATGCACCCCTGAGCAGGAAGAGGTGCTGGCACCTGCTGCAGCCCTCCCTGCCAAACCTCCCTGCTTACAGACCAGGAGCAGGGCCCTCTGGGGATGATGGGATGTCCAGAAGCCTTTTTCTCCCCATTCACCTCGCTCACTCAATCGCTTTGTAGCGTTGGAAATGCCCCTTCCCAACTCCTCCAGCAGCGGCTTCCCAGACAGGGCAGAGCACAGGCAGCCCTGTTGCCCCCAGCCTCCATCACCAGCTGCTTTCTTTTTTTCCTCCCTATTTTCCCTTTCTGATTTTTTCAGGTTCTGTATAAAACTGCCACAGAGAGGGAGGAAGGATAAGAAGGAGGCGCAGAATGTAGAGCAGAATAGGGCAGGGAGCCCCTCTGAGTGTTGCTCCTGTTTCCCTCCTATTCATGGCGCTTCCCAGTGCTGCTCCCCGTTTACGAAGTCTGAATTGCTATGGATTCAACGCATCAGGGATGCCTATGAGTACCAGAGAAAAGCATCCCAGGAAGACACAGAAGAAGTGTGAAGAAGTAAGGAGGAAGACTTTAAGGAAGTTAATGAGATGCCAGCAATTTTTCCCCTCCCCTTTTAGCTGAGGCTCACTTTGGATGCTGTTTCATTGGCTGTTGTTATACTGTTAGATGCTTTTTCCTTGACTGTTATTTTCATTCTGAGGAAAAGCCAGAGGGTGCTGCAGGCAAGCACAAGCTCTGGACACCGAGAGGAGGCATCGGTACCTCAGGGTTTTCCTCATCCCATGTTGCAATGTTCTCCCTGCATTCAATAAAAACAAAGTTTGTCCTTGTTCTTCCCGGTGTTGCCGATGTATTTGTAAAAGCAGTTTCTCTTCTCCTTCATGGAATTGGCCAAATTCAGTTCCAGCTGGGACTTTACTTTTCTACCTTTCTCCCTGCATGCCCCAATGACATCCCTACCATCCTCCGGTGGTGCTGCCCTTCTTGCAAAGCTGTAAATTGTGTGTTTTCCCTGAGTCCCAGGCAAAGCTTCCTGCTCAGCGGCTCTGCTTCCTCAGCAGCTCGTCTTTGGGCACACGGGCAATTTCCTCATGGAAAGGGTGGTCAGGCCTCGGCAGGGGCTGCCCAAGGAGGTGGTGGACTCGCCGGGCCAGGAGGGGTCCAAGGAAGTGGCTGGAGGTGGCACTGAGTTCTCCGGCCTGGCTGGCAAGGTGGGGATCGGGCACAGGATGGACGCTCTGAAGGCGGAGGTCTTTTCCATCGTCAGTGACTTTGGGGGCTCTGTGACTCTGTGGCCAGGCCGGGAGGCCACCTTGCCCCAATCACCGCGGGAGCCGCCCCGGCCCGAGAAAAGCCAGCGAAAGGCTCATCAGTTTAGTGAAAGAGAGGGAGAGATGCCTCCCCGGTCACCATCATGGACAGAACAGACAGAACTTGGGGATATTCATTACATTTATTGCCAAGAAAATCAGAGCAGGATAATGAGAAGCAAAAGAAATGTCAACAGCACCTGCAGCCCCAAACCCATGGCAAAACCTGGCCACACAAAGCCAATACAAATGGGAATGGCTCCACAGTGACACAGAGCAGGCTTAGATCCTGTGTTCGGGAGAAATTCTTCCCTGTGAGGGCAGGGAGTCCCTGGCACAGGGTGCCCAGAGCAGCTGTGGTGCCCCTGGAGCCCTGGAAGTGCCTAAGGCCAGGTTGGAGGGGGCTTGGAGTAGCCTGGGAGGACAGGTGAAGGTTTCCCTGCCATGGCAGTGGTGGCAGTGGATGGAGCTCAAGGCTCCTTCGAAGCCAATCCATTCCATGATTCCAAAGATTGACGGCTCTGAGACAGAGTCATTTGGTGACATCATGGCCTGAACTGCTGTTTGCTGCGAGTTCTAAAGCACCACCACGGTGACACAAGCAATGCTACAGTGACATGAGAAGGACCACTGTGACATCGGCAGCACCACTGTGACACAGGAACTGCCACAGCTCCAGCTCAGGTCTGCATCCCAGGTGACTGCAGCCAGTCCTGCCTCGCCATGGACCTGGTGATGCGTCTCGTGTGCGCTCTGCTCCTGCTGGCCCTGCTGCTGGCAGTAGCCCCCTCCCCGGGAGCTGCCAAGGAGCTCTGCCCAGAGCCCTGCCGCTGCCCAGGCCGTCGGCAGCTGAACTGCGGCCACGCCGGCCTGGCCACCGTGCCCCCGGCCAGCCGCCGCCGAGCCCTGACCGTGCTGTGAGTCCCGCGGCCCCACAGAGCCCTGCAGCTGCCCCTCCTCAGCTCCCTGTGTCTGCAAAGCCCACCTGGGACACCCGGGGCACTCCCTGGCCACAGATGGGGGGGCCTGAGCTCGGCATCAGGGTGAAGCCAGGCTGGGCACACTGTGCCTTCTCCAGGCAAAGCCCGCTTCCAGCTCAGCAGGCCAATGGCAGGGAAATGGCTTTTCCTGAGGGGGGACCGGGTCTTTTGTCTCTTTGCAGAGATTTCACTGGCAACTCCATTGCTACTGTTGGAAAACAAGCCTGGAAGGACTACCCATGGACTGAGACCTTGTAAGTGCCCTACAGTGTTTCAAATGTCAGGAGTTTTGAGATTTTGCCTCCTTTGGTCTGGGGCTGGAGCAGCTGCCCCCACTCCACCCACTTCCATTGGTATTCAAAGCTCGGCTGCTCTGCAATGAGGGCTGCGAATCACCACAGCTTCCCAGCAGGGCAAGAACTGCTGCGAGTCTCTTGCAGCCCAGGGCACCATCCCTGTGTCTGTCTGCCCAGGGATCAAGCTGTGCTCAGCTTCAGCCGGCCAGGAGCAAGGGCCTGCTCTGGCCAGGAGTGGGGACGATCCCTGCAGGGACCCAGAGCGATGCTTCAGTCGTGCTGCTGCAGGAGATTTTCCCAGGACAATCCCATTTGCTGCAGGCCAGTGGCCGCTGTCACAATGTCCCTGTGTCTCCTTGCAGAGTGCTCAGAGACAATGAGCTGCGGGCTGTGAAGAGCCATTCCCTGGAGGGGCTGTTCCTGCTGAAGCACCTGTAAGCACCGTGCCCTGCCCAGGGCGGAGGGCTCCCTGGGGCCCTGCTTCTCAGGCCGCCGGGCACATGGTGCCCTTTGTCCCTCCTGGGATGCAGGCTGCAGAGGCAAGTAAAAGGGACAGGGGAAATGGAAGTGACATTTGTTGTTCTAACTGCAACAGGGATTTGTCCTGCAACGAGATCCTGTCCATTGAGGAACGGGCTTTTGAGCCACTGCCTTTCCTGAAGTTTCTGTGAGTGATCAAGTTTCTTTCTGGTGTCTTCAGCTCAGCCTTTGCACTGGGAAGCCTTCCTGTGTAGGAAAATGCTCCTGTTCCCCTAAATCTGCCCTGCCCAGAGCCCAGCTGAGCTGCAGAGGTCAATGCCGATGGCTGGAAGGCCACGCCAGGGCACAGACCCCAGGGAGCTTGTCCACACGCAGCCATCAGAGCAGCCAGTTCTTGCAGCCTTGGCTGCATCGTGGAACAGAAAGAGAGTTCAGCCTTTGCTTCCTCTCCTGGGCAGGCTAGAAACACTGAGAAAGCAGCAGTTTCCTCCCGTTTCCACTTTGGCTTTGCACCTTTCCTGCAAAGAGATCCCGCTTTGCCCCCTCTTTCTGTAGGGCAGGCCCGATTCCTGTGTGTGACCTCCTCTTTCCCCAGAAATCTCTCCGGGAATGGCCTCACACGGATCCGCAGCGGCACTTTCCAGGCCTGGCATGGGATGCAGTTCCTCCAGGAGCTGTAAGTGGCACCAGGGCTAAAGGCCCGCCAGGGCGAGTCTCTGCAGGGTCTCTGCCGGGTCTGTGGGCAAAAGCAGACTTGCCCTGGGGAAAGTCCTGATTCTGACAGTGGATGTCAGCCAGGGAGCACCAGGAGTGTGCAGCTGCAAAGGCCCTTTCTCCTGCCCTGCTCACCCCCTGCAAGGCTTCCTTGAAAGCCGCCAGGCCGTCCCCACGTGCCCGGCACACGCAGCTCACATCCTCACCATCAGCCCTGACAGAGCTCTGTATTTTCTCAGGATCCTCAGCCACAACCCACTGGCTGTCATTGCTGACGCTGCCTTCTTCAAGCTGCCCTCCGTGAGCTCTCTGTAAGTATTGGCTCATCTGGAGCAGATCCACAGAGACCTGTGTCTCTCTCGAGCGCCCTGTTCTCAGGAAAGCAGCGCAAGTGCCCGAGCAAATCTCCCCCTTGCCCAGCCTGAGTCTGCTGGAGACACAACGAGCCCGGCTCCAGCAGAGCAAGGCAAAGGCCAAGTGGTGCTGGTGTGTCCCCAGCTGTACAGCAACCCAGGAACTGGGACACAAACTTTCAGGGATGAGAGCCCATCCAGGTCTAGGGCCAGGTGGAGAGGCCGCAGGGCTCTGGGAATAAACTGCACTCGTGCCAGCAGCTCCAGGCTCCTGCCTGCTTCAGGGACTCGGGTGCCCTCAGGGGAGAGCAGCAGGAGAGTCGGGAGAGGGGCAATCCTTTCTGGTGGCATCTGTCTGCCACGAGAGCTGCAGGATTGCCCTCCTGATTCCCATGGGCTGGGTTAGAGCAGGGCGAGGCAGAGGGAAGCTGGGCTCCAGAATGGCTTCTCTTGGAGCAGGCAGAAGTGGATGCCTCTGCAGGCAGCACCAGCATCATCAGGGCCCTGGGCCCTCTGCTCTCAGAGCAGAGTTCTGGCAATGTCACCGTGGAATTTCATGAGCTCTTTCCAATGCTTGCAGAGACCTGAGTGCCACCCAAGTGACCCCACAGACGCTGCTGCTGCTGCTGCAGTCCACAGTGAGCTTGGAAACCCTGTGAGTGTGTGCGACTGAGCCCCAGCCACCAGCAGGCCCGCAGTGCTGGGACAAGGGCTCTTCTTGGGAAACAAATCCGTGTGCCACACAACCAGAACAAGCCCAGTAAGCTCCAGAGTTGCTGTTCCTTCTGGGAACGTGCCAAAACTCACTGGCTCAGAGGCAGAATCTCACCTTTCGGGTGACTTGCTGCAGGTTTCTCACAGGGGAGTTGGAACTTCAGGCGGGTGCATTTCTGTGTCATGTGGTATTTTGGGAGCACTTCTACTTTCCAGGTTAAAATCCCCTTTCAATGTTTGGCATGGGGAGTCAGGGGCCTTTCCCAGAGCTGTGGCACACAGTTAGGCACAACCCCCATGTGTGGTATCCAGGCATTCCCTGAGCTGGGCTCTGATGGAGCCATGGACTGGGTGGCCAGGTGTTCCTGCAATATCCCCTCTTGTCTTTAGCCAAGTGCCCAAGGAGGCGGCCTGCTGCCTGTGCCAGGAGCGTCCCTGGCCTGAGAGCCCCTGCAGGACCATCCAGTTCCCGTGCCAGAAGCTGTGCAGCACCAGCGCCCCGCAGTGCGGTTGGTGTCCGGAGGGGCTGGGGGAGCTCAAACTGCCACTTGGCCTGAGGCTGGGGAGATGCTGCAGCACTGCCCTGTGCTGCAGGGGGGCTCCTGATCTCCCCTTGGAGTACAGGCTTTGGACAAAACACCTTGGGATGGGAAGTTCCTGGGGATTGTACATAGCTTGTGTGTCACATGCTGCCTGGAGGAGGAACAGCTCGCTGGGCCCACCAAACCTACGACTTCCCTATCCACACCATGTCCCCCAGGCAAGGAAAGCAGGAATGCCCCGTGCCCTTCCCTGGTGCTGGAAGGCAATGTCTGCCCATCAAGAGATCTGGTGATTCCCCTAACAGCCTGGATTCTGTGCCACCCCACTGGCCACTGCAGGACAAAGGGCAGGGCCCGTGATGCGCTCTGCAGGCTGAACAGCAAGCACTGTCATCCCCGCCTTGGCCTGTGCAGGGTGGAGCAAAGCACCGTCCTGCTCTAGCTGGGCACAGGGCACAGAAAATCCTGTCCACAGCAGGGCCAGGCAAAGAGATACCAGCCAGGTTTCCAAGGTCCCCAGAGAGCTCACTTCTCTCACTGGCTCAGCCCCAGCTTTCCCATAGCACAGGCCCAGAGCTCTGGCGCCCTTGAGGAAGATTTTCCTGGTGTAACAGCTTGAGCTGCTGCTCTTGGGAAGGGCCCTGGAGCAAAGGAGTCCCTGGGCTTTCTTCCCCTGCCAGTCTGTGCCCCCGTTGCAGTGCTGATCTTTCCTCTGGGGTCTCTGGCTCTTCACTGGCTCCTGCAGAGCAACTCAAGCCTGCTCTTCTGGAGCTGTGGCAACCTCTGTGACAGCCAACCCATTCCCCAGGGATCTTTCCTTCCCGTCCAAACAGAACCCCAGGAGACACCAGGAAAGAACCAGCTCTCTGCTCTGCCCCAAGGGGATAATGGGATGGATTGAAGGGCTCTTCTCCTCTCCAAAACACATCCCCCACTCTGCTCTTGCGCTCCCTGGCCTTGAGATCAGCTCCTGCTGCTCAAGGTAGGCACTGAGCCTGTGCTTGCGCCCAGCCGCTGATCTGCTCTCTCGGTGTTCTCCAGCTCACACAACTGCGCTAGAGGCACGGGGAGAATCAATGGACATGGAACAACGCAGAGAGCTGAACAGCAGCCCAGTGTTGAGCCTCAAGCCCAAGGAGCCTTCACTGGGAGATGATGGAACTGCGACGCTTGCGGTTGCCCTGGCCCTGAGCATGGAGGGTGATGTCAGCAGCCTGGACAGTTCCAGACCAAATTCATATCCCCCTCAGCATCTCTTGGGGCACGAAGGCCAAAGAAGTGCTGATGACCGGAGGGCCAAGCTCAAGAAGATGGTGCACAAGGCTGAAAGCATCAAGACTGTGAAAAGCATTGTCCCACACCAGCCCCAGCCTGCCTGGCTGAAGCATGTGGTAGAAAAGACACCCTCAAGCTGGGATCAAGAGATGGAGTCACTTTTATACTCAGAAGGATTAAACCCCTGGGCTGCAGCTGGTGGATTAAAACGTGCTGACGATGCCTTCATCACTGGACAACACAGAGATGAGGAGGAAGGTCCAGCTCCCAAGAAGCACTACGTCAGGACGCACAAATGGCACAAGAAGAAGGACAGCCAGTATCGGGTTGGATATAATCAGCTTTTCTACGAGGTTTGGAGACCTGTGAAAGTGGAGCAAAGGTCCATATCTGACCAGGGTCTAAACAGGAACCTGGATTTTCTCTCTGACCCCTTGGTTCAGAGCCGCCCCGCTGCGAGCCGCAGAGGAGGAGCCACGGCTGAAGAGGAGCATTCCTCTATAGACAGGCACCTCCTGACCATCCGTGAAACCCCAGAGGAGGAAGACGACATGCTCCTCAATAAACCTTGGAGCCCCCAAAGTCCAGACCTTGCACCAGTTCCAAAAGAACTGGAAACCAATGTTGATCAGCACTGGCAGTTGCTGGAGGCACACAAAGGCCTGCGGGCATTCATGGCCCACGTGGAGCGAGCTCTAAGGAAGGACTGCAGCCTGCCCCAGCTCAAGCAGGCCTGTACCAAGATGGTCTTGAAGACCAGGCTGCTTCTCAACGTGCTCAGGGAGAGAAAAGAGAACCAGGGAGCCTATGATCCCATGGAGCAGTGTCGTCTGCAAGAGAACATGATCATTCACATGGCCTTGGGGAAGGGCAAGAAACTCACAGAGAAGGTAGGAGAGCTGCAGGCACTGCTGCGTGTGTCCTTCTAGGCAAGGGAGAATGGAAGGAAGGAGAATGGAAGGAATCCTCTTACCCCTGTGATCTTCCTTCCTTTCCTCACAGCAGAAACTAGAGGCTGTGGTGTACGTGAGAAAGTTTGTGGTTTTGCTGTTTTTCTTCATCTTCGTTTTGCTGATACTGACGTGTGTCTTCCACGTAAGTCAATATCTTGTTTGACACACAGCTGTCTGTCTTGTAGCTGCAGTGCCCAGATGCCCCTGCATTGCTGGGTAGCACAGGAGATGTTTTTCCAAGCCTGGAGCTTGTGGCAGCATCCACAGCACCCAGCTCAGCAGGGCCCAGCCTGCCTGGGGGAAGCTTGTCCTATCTTCTCTCCCAGCTCTCCCCAGCTCTGCTTTGCTCTCCTGCCTTCAGCCACACAGCAATGAGAGCTTTTGCCCTCTCTTGTCTGGCAGAGTTTTTATTACAGGGAAACTGACGTTACAAATCTCCCATTTTCCATCCCCAGAAGCGCTCCCGACGTGGCCCACATGACTCCCTACCCGATCACACCAGGGAATCGTGGCTTAGAAGGTAACTGCTCCCTGCCCATGCCACTGCTTTGCCACCAAGAGTCTTTCCTGCACAGAGCAACTCCTCCTGGAGCCCCGCAGCACTGGGCACGGCCAGGGGCTCCCACGCCAACCAGCCCTTCCCACACCGGCGCTGGGATGGATGCCTTGGGCTCCGGTGCACTCCCAAATTTCTGTGAGCACGACCAATACCTCTGTGTTCCCACCACGGTCTCCTCTGCTGATGGCTCTGCCCAAATTTTCACTGCTCCCTCCCCACAGTGGCTGGTGTGGAACTCACTCCCATCCTCTCCAGTTGCCTTTTGCATGCAGGGCATATTCCCTGCATTGCCAGCCATTGCCATCCCTGCTGGGGCTCCCCATCTTCTTCTTTAGGCTCTGCGGATGCACCCCTGAGCAGGAAGAGGTGCTGGCACCTGCTGCAGCCCTCCCTGCCAAACCTCCCTGCTTACAGACCAGGAGCAGGGCCCTCTGGGGATGATGGGATGTCCAGAAGCCTTTTTCTCCCCATTCACCTCGCTCACTCAATCGCTTTGTAGCGTTGGAAATGCCCCTTCCCAACTCCTCCAGCAGCGGCTTCCCAGACAGGGCAGAGCACAGGCAGCCCTGTTGCCCCCAGCCTCCATCACCAGCTGCTTTCTTTTTTTCCTCCCTATTTTCCCTTTCTGATTTTTTCAGGTTCTGTATAAAACTGCCACAGAGAGGGAGGAAGGATAAGAAGGAGGCGCAGAATGTAGAGCAGAATAGGGCAGGGAGCCCCTCTGAGTGTTGCTCCTGTTTCCCTCCTATTCATGGCGCTTCCCAGTGCTGCTCCCCGTTTACGAAGTCTGAATTGCTATGGATTCAACGCATCAGGGATGCCTATGAGTACCAGAGAAAAGCATCCCAGGAAGACACAGAAGAAGTGTGAAGAAGTAAGGAGGAAGACTTTAAGGAAGTTAATGAGATGCCAGCAATTTTTCCCCTCCCCTTTTAGCTGAGGCTCACTTTGGATGCTGTTTCATTGGCTGTTGTTATACTGTTAGATGCTTTTTCCTTGACTGTTATTTTCATTCTGAGGAAAAGCCAGAGGGTGCTGCAGGCAAGCACAAGCTCTGGACACCGAGAGGAGGCATCGGTACCTCAGGGTTTTCCTCATCCCATGTTGCAATGTTCTCCCTGCATTCAATAAAAACAAAGTTTGTCCTTGTTCTTCCCGGTGTTGCCGATGTATTTGTAAAAGCAGTTTCTCTTCTCCTTCATGGAATTGGCCAAATTCAGTTCCAGCTGCGCCTTTACTTTTCTACCTTTCTCCCTGCATGCCCCAATGACATCCCTACCATCCTCCGGTGGTGCTGCCCTTCTTGCAAAGCTGTAAATTGTGTGTTTTCCCTGAGTCCCAGGCAAAGCTTCCTGCTCAGCGGCTCTGCTTCCTCAGCAGCTCGTCTTTGGGCACACGGGCAATTTCCTCATGGAAAGGGTGGTCAGGCCTCGGCAGGGGCTGCCCAAGGAGGTGGTGGACTCGCCGGGCCAGGAGGGGTCCAAGGAAGTGGCTGGAGGTGGCACTGAGTTCTCCGGCCTGGCTGGCAAGGTGGGGATCGGGCACAGGATGGACGCTCTGAAGGCGGAGGTCTTTTCCATCGTCAGTGACTTTGGGGGCTCTGTGACTCTGTGGCCAGGCCGGGAGGCCACCTTGCCCCAATCACCGCGGGAGCCGCCCCGGCCCGAGAAAAGCCAGCGAAAGGCTCATCAGTTTAGTGAAAGAGAGGGAGAGATGCCTCCCCGGTCACCATCATGGACAGAACAGACAGAACTTGGGGATATTCATTACATTTATTGCCAAGAAAATCAGAGCAGGATAATGAGAAGCAAAAGAAATGTCAACAGCACCTGCAGCCCCAAACCCATGGCAAAACCTGGCCACACAAAGCCAATACAAATGGGAATGGCTCCACAGTGACACAGAGCAGGCTTAGATCCTGTGTTCGGGAGAAATTCTTCCCTGTGAGGGCAGGGAGTCCCTGGCACAGGGTGCCCAGAGCAGCTGTGGTGCCCCTGGAGCCCTGGAAGTGCCTAAGGCCAGGTTGGAGGGGGCTTGGAGTAGCCTGGGAGGACAGGTGAAGGTTTCCCTGCCATGGCAGTGGTGGCAGTGGATGGAGCTCAAGGCTCCTTCGAAGCCAATCCATTCCATGATTCCAAAGATTGACGGCTCTGAGACAGAGTCATTTGGTGACATCATGGCCTGAACTGCTGTTTGCTGCGAGTTCTAAAGCACCACCACGGTGACACAAGCAATGCTACAGTGACATGAGAAGGACCACTGTGACATCGGCAGCACCACTGTGACACAGGAACTGCCACAGCTCCAGCTCAGGTCTGCATCCCAGGTGACTGCAGCCAGTCCTGCCTCGCCATGGACCTGGTGATGCGTCTCGTGTGCGCTCTGCTCCTGCTGGCCCTGCTGCTGGCAGTAGCCCCCTCCCCGGGAGCTGCCAAGGAGCTCTGCCCAGAGCCCTGCCGCTGCCCAGGCTGTCGGCAGCTGAACTGCGGCCACGCCGGCCTGGCCACCGTGCCCCCGGCCAGCCGCCGCCGAGCCCTGACCGTGCTGTGAGTCCCGCGGCCCCACAGAGCCCTGCAGCTGCCCCTCCTCAGCTCCCTGTGTCTGCAAAGCCCACCTGGGACACCCGGGGCACTCCCTGGCCACAGATGGGGGGGCCTGAGCTCGGCATCAGGGTGAAGCCAGGCTGGGCACACTGTGCCTTCTCCAGGCAAAGCCCGCTTCCAGCTCAGCAGGCCAATGGCAGGGAAATGGCTTTTCCTGAGGGGGGACCGGGTCTTTTGTCTCTTTGCAGAGATTTCACTGGCAACTCCATTGCTACTGTTGGAAAACAAGCCTGGAAGGACTACCCATGGACTGAGACCTTGTAAGTGCCCTACAGTGTTTCAAATGTCAGGAGTTTTGAGATTTTGCCTCCTTTGGTCTGGGGCTGGAGCAGCTGCCCCCACTCCACCCACTTCCATTGGTATTCAAAGCTCGGCTGCTCTGCAATGAGGGCTGCGAATCACCACAGCTTCCCAGCAGGGCAAGAACTGCTGCGAGTCTCTTGCAGCCCAGGGCACCATCCCTGTGTCTGTCTGCCCAGGGATCAAGCTGTGCTCAGCTTCAGCCGGCCAGGAGCAAGGGCCTGCTCTGGCCAGGAGTGGGGACGATCCCTGCAGGGACCCAGAGCGATGCTTCAGTCGTGCTGCTGCAGGAGATTTTCCCAGGACGATCCCATTTGCTGCAGGCCAGTGGCCGCTGTCACAATGTCCCTGTGTCTCCTTGCAGAGTGCTCAGAGACAATGAGCTGCGGGCTGTGAAGAGCCATTCCCTGGAGGGGCTGTTCCTGCTGAAGCACCTGTAAGCACCGTGCCCTGCCCAGGGCGGAGGGCTCCCTGGGGCCCTGCTTCTCAGGCCGCCGGGCACATGGTGCCCTTTGTCCCTCCTGGGATGCAGGCTGCAGAGGCAAGTAAAAGGGACAGGGGAAATGGAAGTGACATTTGTTGTTCTAACTGCAACAGGGATTTGTCCTGCAACGAGATCCTGTCCATTGAGGAACGGGCTTTTGAGCCACTGCCTTTCCTGAAGTTTCTGTGAGTGATCAAGTTTCTTTCTGGTGTCTTCAGCTCAGCCTTTGCACTGGGAAGCCTTCCTGTGTAGGAAAATGCTCCTGTTCCCCTAAATCTGCCCTGCCCAGAGCCCAGCTGAGCTGCAGAGGTCAATGCCGATGGCTGGAAGGCCACGCCAGGGCACAGACCCCAGGGAGCTTGTCCACACGCAGCCATCAGAGCAGCCAGTTCTTGCAGCCTTGGCTGCATCGTGGAACAGAAAGAGAGTTCAGCCTTTGCTTCCTCTCCTGGGCAGGCTAGAAACACTGAGAAAGCAGCAGTTTCCTCCCGTTTCCACTTTGGCTTTGCACCTTTCCTGCAAAGAGATCCCGCTTTGCCCCCTCTTTCTGTAGGGCAGGCCCGATTCCTGTGTGTGACCTCCTCTTTCCCCAGAAATCTCTCCGGGAATGGCCTCACACGGATCCGCAGCGGCACTTTCCAGGCCTGGCATGGGATGCAGTTCCTCCAGGAGCTGTAAGTGGCACCAGGGCTAAAGGCCCGCCAGGGCGAGTCTCTGCAGGGTCTCTGCCGGGTCTGTGGGCAAAAGCAGACTTGCCCTGGGGAAAGTCCTGATTCTGACAGTGGATGTCAGCCAGGGAGCACCAGGAGTGTGCAGCTGCAAAGGCCCTTTCTCCTGCCCTGCTCACCCCCTGCAAGGCTTCCTTGAAAGCCGCCAGGCCGTCCCCACGTGCCCGGCACACGCAGCTCACATCCTCACCATCAGCCCTGACAGAGCTCTGTATTTTCTCAGGATCCTCAGCCACAACCCACTGGCTGTCATTGCTGACGCTGCCTTCTTCAAGCTGCCCTCCGTGAGCTCTCTGTAAGTATTGGCTCATCTGGAGCAGATCCACAGAGACCTGTGTCTCTCTCGAGCGCCCTGTTCTCAGGAAAGCAGCGCAAGTGCCCGAGCAAATCTCCCCCTTGCCCAGCCTGAGTCTGCTGGAGACACAACGAGCCCGGCTCCAGCAGAGCACGGCAAAGGCCAAGTGGTGCTGGTGTGTCCCCAGCTGTACAGCAACCCAGGAACTGGGACACAAACTTTCAGGGATGAGAGCCCATCCAGGTCTAGGGCCAGGTGGAGAGGCCGCAGGGCTCTGGGAATAAACTGCACTCGTGCCAGCAGCTCCAGGCTCCTGCCTGCTTCAGGGACTCGGGTGCCCTCAGGGGAGAGCAGCAGGAGAGTCGGGAGAGGGGCAATCCTTTCTGGTGGCATCTGTCTGCCACGAGAGCTGCAGGATTGCCCTCCTGATTCCCATGGGCTGGGTTAGAGCAGGGCGAGGCAGAGGGAAGCTGGGCTCCAGAATGGCTTCTCTTGGAGCAGGCAGAAGTGGATGCCTCTGCAGGCAGCACCAGCATCATCAGGGCCCTGGGCCCTCTGCTCTCAGAGCAGAGTTCTGGCAATGTCACCGTGGAATTTCATGAGCTCTTTCCAATGCTTGCAGAGACCTGAGTGCCACCCAAGTGAACCCACAGACGCTGCTGCTGCTGCTGCAGTCCACAGTGAGCTTGGAAACCCTGTGAGTGTGTGCGACTGAGCCCCAGCCACCAGCAGGCCCGCAGTGCTGGGACAAGGGCTCTTCTTGGGAAACAAATCCGTGTGCCACACAACCAGAACAAGCCCAGTAAGCTCCAGAGTTGCTGTTCCTTCTGGGAACGTGCCAAAACTCACTGGCTCAGAGGCAGAATCTCACCTTTCGGGTGACTTGCTGCAGGTTTCTCACAGGGGAGTTGGAACTTCAGGCGGGTGCATTTCTGTGTCATGTGGTATTTTGGGAGCACTTCTACTTTCCAGGTTAAAATCCCCTTTCAATGTTTGGCATGGGGAGTCAGGGGCCTTTCCCAGAGCTGTGGCACACAGTTAGGCACAACCCCCATGTGTGGTATCCAGGCATTCCCTGAGCTGGGCTCTGATGGAGCCATGGACTGGGTGGCCAGGTGTTCCTGCAATATCCCCTCTTGTCTTTAGCCAAGTGCCCAAGGAGGCGGCCTGCTGCCTGTGCCAGGAGCGTCCCTGGCCTGAGAGCCCCTGCAGGACCATCCAGTTCCCGTGCCAGAAGCTGTGCAGCACCAGCGCCCCGCAGTGCGGTTGGTGTCCGGAGGGGCTGGGGGAGCTCAAACTGCCACTTGGCCTGAGGCTGGGGAGATGCTGCAGCACTGCCCTGTGCTGCAGGGGGGCTCCTGATCTCCCCTTGGAGTACAGGCTTTGGACAAAACACCTTGGGATGGGAAGTTCCTGGGGATTGTACATAGCTTGTGTGTCACATGCTGCCTGGAGGAGGAACAGCTCGCTGGGCCCACCAAACCTACGACTTCCCTATCCACACCATGTCCCCCAGGCAAGGAAAGCAGGAATGCCCCGTGCCCTTCCCTGGTGCTGGAAGGCAATGTCTGCCCATCAAGAGATCTGGTGATTCCCCGAACAGCCTGGATTCTGTGCCACCCCACTGGCCACTGCAGGACAAAGGGCAGGGCCCGTGATGCGCTCTGCAGGCTGAACAGCAAGCACTGTCATCCCCGCCTTGGCCTGTGCAGGGTGGAGCAAAGCACCGTCCTGCTCTAGCTGGGCACAGGGCACAGAAAATCCTGTCCACAGCAGGGCCAGGCAAAGAGATACCAGCCAGGTTTCCAAGGTCCCCAGAGAGCTCACTTCTCTCACTGGCTCAGCCCCAGCTTTCCCATAGCACAGGCCCAGAGCTCTGGCGCCCTTGAGGAAGATTTTCCTGGTGTAACAGCTTGAGCTGCTGCTCTTGGGAAGGGCCCTGGAGCAAAGGAGTCCCTGGGCTTTCTTCCCCTGCCAGTCTGTGCCCCCGTTGCAGTGCTGATCTTTCCTCTGGGGTCTCTGGCTCTTCACTGGCTCCTGCAGAGCAACTCAAGCCTGCTCTTCTGGAGCTGTGGCAACCTCTGTGACAGCCAACCCATTCCCCAGGGATCTTTCCTTCCCGTCCAAACAGAACCCCAGGAGACACCAGGAAAGAACCAGCTCTCTGCTCTGCCCCAAGGGGATAATGGGATGGATTGAAGGGCTCTTCTCCTCTCCAAAACACATCCCCCACTCTGCTCTTGCGCTCCCTGGCCTTGAGATCAGCTCCTGCTGCTCAAGGTAGGCACTGAGCCTGTGCTTGCGCCCAGCCGCTGATCTGCTCTCTCGGTGTTCTCCAGCTCACACAACTGCGCTAGAGGCACGGGGAGAATCAATGGACATGGAACAACGCAGAGAGCTGAACAGCAGCCCAGTGTTGAGCCTCAAGCCCAAGGAGCCTTCACTGGGAGATGATGGAACTGCGACGCTTGCGGTTGCCCTGGCCCTGAGCATGGAGGGTGATGTCAGCAGCCTGGACAGTTCCAGACCAAATTCATATCCCCCTCAGCATCTCTTGGGGCACGAAGGCCAAAGAAGTGCTGATGACCGGAGGGCCAAGCTCAAGAAGATGGTGCACAAGGCTGAAAGCATCAAGACTGTGAAAAGCATTGTCCCACACCAGCCCCAGCCTGCCTGGCTGAAGCATGTGGTAGAAAAGACACCCTCAAGCTGGGATCAAGAGATGGAGTCACTTTTATACTCAGAAGGATTAAACCCCTGGGCTGCAGCTGGTGGATTAAAACGTGCTGACGATGCCTTCATCACTGGACAACACAGAGATGAGGAGGAAGGTCCAGCTCCCAAGAAGCACTACGTCAGGACGCACAAATGGCACAAGAAGAAGGACAGCCAGTATCGGGTTGGATATAATCAGCTTTTCTACGAGGTTTGGAGACCTGTGAAAGTGGAGCAAAGGTCCATATCTGACCAGGGTCTAAACAGGAACCTGGATTTTCTCTCTGACCCCTTGGTTCAGAGCCGCCCCGCTGCGAGCCGCAGAGGAGGAGCCACGGCTGAAGAGGAGCATTCCTCTATAGACAGGCACCTCCTGACCATCCGTGAAACCCCAGAGGAGGAAGACGACATGCTCCTCAATAAACCTTGGAGCCCCCAAAGTCCAGACCTTGCACCAGTTCCAAAAGAACTGGAAACCAATGTTGATCAGCACTGGCAGTTGCTGGAGGCACACAAAGGCCTGCGGGCATTCATGGCCCACGTGGAGCGAGCTCTAAGGAAGGACTGCAGCCTGCCCCAGCTCAAGCAGGCCTGTACCAAGATGGTCTTGAAGACCAGGCTGCTTCTCAACGTGCTCAGGGAGAGAAAAGAGAACCAGGGAGCCTATGATCCCATGGAGCAGTGTCATCTGCAAGAGAACATGATCATTCACATGGCCTTGGGGAAGGGCAAGAAACTCACAGAGAAGGTAGGAGAGCTGCAGGCACTGCTGCGTGTGTCCTTCTAGGCAAGGGAGAATGGAAGGAAGGAGAATGGAAGGAATCCTCTTACCCCTGTGATCTTCCTTCCTTTCCTCACAGCAGAAACTAGAGGCTGTGGTGTACGTGAGAAAGTTTGTGGTTTTGCTGTTTTTCTTCATCTTCGTTTTGCTGATACTGACGTGTGTCTTCCACGTAAGTCAATATCTTGTTTGACACACAGCTGTCTGTCTTGTAGCTGCAGTGCCCAGATGCCCCTGCATTGCTGGGTAGCACAGGAGATGTTTTTCCAAGCCTGGAGCTTGTGGCAGCATCCACAGCACCCAGCTCAGCAGGGCCCAGCCTGCCTGGGGGAAGCTTGTCCTATCTTCTCTCCCAGCTCTCCCCAGCTCTGCTTTGCTCTCCTGCCTTCAGCCACACAGCAATGAGAGCTTTTGCCCTCTCTTGTCTGGCAGAGTTTTTATTACAGGGAAACTGACGTTACAAATCTCCCATTTTCCATCCCCAGAAGCGCTCCCGACGTGGCCCACATGACTCCCTACCCGATCACACCAGGGAATCGTGGCTTAGAAGGTAACTGCTCCCTGCCCATGCCACTGCTTTGCCACCAAGAGTCTTTCCTGCACAGAGCAACTCCTCCTGGAGCCCCGCAGCACTGGGCACGGCCAGGGGCTCCCACGCCAACCAGCCCTTCCCACACCGGCGCTGGGATGGATGCCTTGGGCTCCGGTGCACTCCCAAATTTCTGTGAGCACGACCAATACCTCTGTGTTCCCACCACGGTCTCCTCTGCTGATGGCTCTGCCCAAATTTTCGCTGCTCCCTCCCCACAGTGGCTGGTGTGGAACTCACTCCCATCCTCTCCAGTTGCCTTTTGCATGCAGGGCATATTCCCTGCATTGCCAGCCATTGCCATCCCTGCTGGGGCTCCCCATCTTCTTCTTTAGGCTCTGCGGATGCACCCCTGAGCAGGAAGAGGTGCTGGCACCTGCTGCAGCCCTCCCTGCCAAACCTCCCTGCTTACAGACCAGGAGCAGGGCCCTCTGGGGATGATGGGATGTCCAGAAGCCTTTTTCTCCCCATTCACCTCGCTCACTCAATCGCTTTGTAGCGTTGGAAATGCCCCTTCCCAACTCCTCCAGCAGCGGCTTCCCAGACAGGGCAGAGCACAGGCAGCCCTGTTGCCCCCAGCCTCCATCACCAGCTGCTTTCTTTTTTTCCTCCCTATTTTCCCTTTCTGATTTTTTCAGGTTCTGTATAAAACTGCCACAGAGAGGGAGGAAGGATAAGAAGGAGGCGCAGAATGTAGAGCAGAATAGGGCAGGGAGCCCCTCTGAGTGTTGCTCCTGTTTCCCTCCTATTCATGGCGCTTCCCAGTGCTGCTCCCCGTTTACGAAGTCTGAATTGCTATGGATTCAACGCATCAGGGATGCCTATGAGTACCAGAGAAAAGCATCCCAGGAAGACACAGAAGAAGTGTGAAGAAGTAAGGAGGAAGACTTTAAGGAAGTTAATGAGATGCCAGCAATTTTTCCCCTCCCCTTTTAGCTGAGGCTCACTTTGGATGCTGTTTCATTGGCTGTTGTTATACTGTTAGATGCTTTTTCCTTGACTGTTATTTTCATTCTGAGGAAAAGCCAGAGGGTGCTGCAGGCAAGCACAAGCTCTGGACACCGAGAGGAGGCATCGGTACCTCAGGGTTTTCCTCATCCCATGTTGCAATGTTCTCCCTGCATTCAATAAAAACAAAGTTTGTCCTTGTTCTTCCCGGTGTTGCCGATGTATTTGTAAAAGCAGTTTCTCTTCTCCTTCATGGAATTGGCCAAATTCAGTTCCAGCTGGGACTTTACTTTTCTACCTTTCTCCCTGCATGCCCCAATGACATCCCTACCATCCTCCGGTGGTGCTGCCCTTCTTGCAAAGCTGTAAATTGTGTGTTTTCCCTGAGTCCCAGGCAAAGCTTCCTGCTCAGCGGCTCTGCTTCCTCAGCAGCTCGTCTTTGGGCACACGGGCAATTTCCTCATGGAAAGGGTGGTCAGGCCTCGGCAGGGGCTGCCCAAGGAGGTGGTGGACTCGCCGGGCCAGGAGGGGTCCAAGGAAGTGGCTGGAGGTGGCACTGAGTTCTCCGGCCTGGCTGGCAAGGTGGGGATCGGGCACAGGATGGACGCTCTGAAGGCGGAGGTCTTTTCCATCGTCAGTGACTTTGGGGGCTCTGTGACTCTGTGGCCAGGCCGGGAGGCCACCTTGCCCCAATCACCGCGGGAGCCGCCCCGGCCCGAGAAAAGCCAGCGAAAGGCTCATCAGTTTAGTGAAAGAGAGGGAGAGATGCCTCCCCGGTCACCATCATGGACAGAACAGACAGAACTTGGGGATATTCATTACATTTATTGCCAAGAAAATCAGAGCAGGATAATGAGAAGCAAAAGAAATGTCAACAGCACCTGCAGCCCCAAACCCATGGCAAAACCTGGCCACACAAAGCCAATACAAATGGGAATGGCTCCACAGTGACACAGAGCAGGCTTAGATCCTGTGTTCGGGAGAAATTCTTCCCTGTGAGGGCAGGGAGTCCCTGGCACAGGGTGCCCAGAGCAGCTGTGGTGCCCCTGGAGCCCTGGAAGTGCCTAAGGCCAGGTTGGAGGGGGCTTGGAGTAGCCTGGGAGGACAGGTGAAGGTTTCCCTGCCATGGCAGTGGTGGCAGTGGATGGAGCTCAAGGCTCCTTCGAAGCCAATCCATTCCATGATTCCAAAGATTGACGGCTCTGAGACAGAGTCATTTGGTGACATCATGGCCTGAACTGCTGTTTGCTGCGAGTTCTAAAGCACCACCACGGTGACACAAGCAATGCTACAGTGACATGAGAAGGACCACTGTGACATCGGCAGCACCACTGTGACACAGGAACTGCCACAGCTCCAGCTCAGGTCTGCATCCCAGGTGACTGCAGCCAGTCCTGCCTCGCCATGGACCTGGTGATGCGTCTCGTGTGCGCTCTGCTCCTGCTGGCCCTGCTGCTGGCAGTAGCCCCCTCCCCGGGAGCTGCCAAGGAGCTCTGCCCAGAGCCCTGCCGCTGCCCAGGCCGTCGGCAGCTGAACTGCGGCCACGCCGGCCTGGCCACCGTGCCCCCGGCCAGCCGCCGCCGAGCCCTGACCGTGCTGTGAGTCCCGCGGCCCCACAGAGCCCTGCAGCTGCCCCTCCTCAGCTCCCTGTGTCTGCAAAGCCCACCTGGGACACCCGGGGCACTCCCTGGCCACAGATGGGGGGGCCTGAGCTCGGCATCAGGGTGAAGCCAGGCTGGGCACACTGTGCCTTCTCCAGGCAAAGCCCGCTTCCAGCTCAGCAGGCCAATGGCAGGGAAATGGCTTTTCCTGAGGGGGGACCGGGTCTTTTGTCTCTTTGCAGAGATTTCACTGGCAACTCCATTGCTACTGTTGGAAAACAAGCCTGGAAGGACTACCCATGGACTGAGACCTTGTAAGTGCCCTACAGTGTTTCAAATGTCAGGAGTTTTGAGATTTTGCCTCCTTTGGTCTGGGGCTGGAGCAGCTGCCCCCACTCCACCCACTTCCATTGGTATTCAAAGCTCGGCTGCTCTGCAATGAGGGCTGCGAATCACCACAGCTTCCCAGCAGGGCAAGAACTGCTGCGAGTCTCTTGCAGCCCAGGGCACCATCCCTGTGTCTGTCTGCCCAGGGATCAAGCTGTGCTCAGCTTCAGCCGGCCAGGAGCAAGGGCCTGCTCTGGCCAGGAGTGGGGACGATCCCTGCAGGGACCCAGAGCGATGCTTCAGTCGTGCTGCTGCAGGAGATTTTCCCAGGACAATCCCATTTGCTGCAGGCCAGTGGCCGCTGTCACAATGTCCCTGTGTCTCCTTGCAGAGTGCTCAGAGACAATGAGCTGCGGGCTGTGAAGAGCCATTCCCTGGAGGGGCTGTTCCTGCTGAAGCACCTGTAAGCACCGTGCCCTGCCCAGGGCGGAGGGCTCCCTGGGGCCCTGCTTCTCAGGCCGCCGGGCACATGGTGCCCTTTGTCCCTCCTGGGATGCAGGCTGCAGAGGCAAGTAAAAGGGACAGGGGAAATGGAAGTGACATTTGTTGTTCTAACTGCAACAGGGATTTGTCCTGCAACGAGATCCTGTCCATTGAGGAACGGGCTTTTGAGCCACTGCCTTTCCTGAAGTTTCTGTGAGTGATCAAGTTTCTTTCTGGTGTCTTCAGCTCAGCCTTTGCACTGGGAAGCCTTCCTGTGTAGGAAAATGCTCCTGTTCCCCTAAATCTGCCCTGCCCAGAGCCCAGCTGAGCTGCAGAGGTCAATGCCGATGGCTGGAAGGCCACGCCAGGGCACAGACCCCAGGGAGCTTGTCCACACGCAGCCATCAGAGCAGCCAGTTCTTGCAGCCTTGGCTGCATCGTGGAACAGAAAGAGAGTTCAGCCTTTGCTTCCTCTCCTGGGCAGGCTAGAAACACTGAGAAAGCAGCAGTTTCCTCCCGTTTCCACTTTGGCTTTGCACCTTTCCTGCAAAGAGATCCCGCTTTGCCCCCTCTTTCTGTAGGGCAGGCCCGATTCCTGTGTGTGACCTCCTCTTTCCCCAGAAATCTCTCCGGGAATGGCCTCACACGGATCCGCAGCGGCACTTTCCAGGCCTGGCATGGGATGCAGTTCCTCCAGGAGCTGTAAGTGGCACCAGGGCTAAAGGCCCGCCAGGGCGAGTCTCTGCAGGGTCTCTGCCGGGTCTGTGGGCAAAAGCAGACTTGCCCTGGGGAAAGTCCTGATTCTGACAGTGGATGTCAGCCAGGGAGCACCAGGAGTGTGCAGCTGCAAAGGCCCTTTCTCCTGCCCTGCTCACCCCCTGCAAGGCTTCCTTGAAAGCCGCCAGGCCGTCCCCACGTGCCCGGCACACGCAGCTCACATCCTCACCATCAGCCCTGACAGAGCTCTGTATTTTCTCAGGATCCTCAGCCACAACCCACTGGCTGTCATTGCTGACGCTGCCTTCTTCAAGCTGCCCTCCGTGAGCTCTCTGTAAGTATTGGCTCATCTGGAGCAGATCCACAGAGACCTGTGTCTCTCTCGAGCGCCCTGTTCTCAGGAAAGCAGCGCAAGTGCCCGAGCAAATCTCCCCCTTGCCCAGCCTGAGTCTGCTGGAGACACAACGAGCCCGGCTCCAGCAGAGCACAGCAAAGGCCAAGTGGTGCTGGTGTGTCCCCAGCTGTACAGCAACCCAGGAACTGGGACACAAACTTTCAGGGATGAGAGCCCATCCAGGTCTAGGGCCAGGTGGAGAGGCCGCAGGGCTCTGGGAATAAACTGCACTCGTGCCAGCAGCTCCAGGCTCCTGCCTGCTTCAGGGACTCGGGTGCCCTCAGGGGAGAGCAGCAGGAGAGTCGGGAGAGGGGCAATCCTTTCTGGTGGCATCTGTCTGCCACGAGAGCTGCAGGATTGCCCTCCTGATTCCCATGGGCTGGGTTAGAGCAGGGCGAGGCAGAGGGAAGCTGGGCTCCAGAATGGCTTCTCTTGGAGCAGGCAGAAGTGGATGCCTCTGCAGGCAGCACCAGCATCATCAGGGCCCTGGGCCCTCTGCTCTCAGAGCAGAGTTCTGGCAATGTCACCGTGGAATTTCATGAGCTCTTTCCAATGCTTGCAGAGACCTGAGTGCCACCCAAGTGAACCCACAGACGCTGCTGCTGCTGCTGCAGTCCACAGTGAGCTTGGAAACCCTGTGAGTGTGTGCGACTGAGCCCCAGCCACCAGCAGGCCCGCAGTGCTGGGACAAGGGCTCTTCTTGGGAAACAAATCCGTGTGCCACACAACCAGAACAAGCCCAGTAAGCTCCAGAGTTGCTGTTCCTTCTGGGAACGTGCCAAAACTCACTGGCTCAGAGGCAGAATCTCACCTTTCGGGTGACTTGCTGCAGGTTTCTCACAGGGGAGTTGGAACTTCAGGCGGGTGCATTTCTGTGTCATGTGGTATTTTGGGAGCACTTCTACTTTCCAGGTTAAAATCCCCTTTCAATGTTTGGCATGGGGAGTCAGGGGCCTTTCCCAGAGCTGTGGCACACAGTTAGGCACAACCCCCATGTGTGGTATCCAGGCATTCCCTGAGCTGGGCTCTGATGGAGCCATGGACTGGGTGGCCAGGTGTTCCTGCAATATCCCCTCTTGTCTTTAGCCAAGTGCCCAAGGAGGCGGCCTGCTGCCTGTGCCAGGAGCGTCCCTGGCCTGAGAGCCCCTGCAGGACCATCCAGTTCCCGTGCCAGAAGCTGTGCAGCACCAGCGCCCCGCAGTGCGGTTGGTGTCCGGAGGGGCTGGGGGAGCTCAAACTGCCACTTGGCCTGAGGCTGGGGAGATGCTGCAGCACTGCCCTGTGCTGCAGGGGGGCTCCTGATCTCCCCTTGGAGTACAGGCTTTGGACAAAACACCTTGGGATGGGAAGTTCCTGGGGATTGTACATAGCTTGTGTGTCACATGCTGCCTGGAGGAGGAACAGCTCGCTGGGCCCACCAAACCTACGACTTCCCTATCCACACCATGTCCCCCAGGCAAGGAAAGCAGGAATGCCCCGTGCCCTTCCCTGGTGCTGGAAGGCAATGTCTGCCCATAAAGAGATCTGGTGATTCCCCGAACAGCCTGGATTCTGTGCCACCCCACTGGCCACTGCAGGACAAAGGGCAGGGCCCGTGATGCGCTCTGCAGGCTGAACAGCAAGCACTGTCATCCCCGCCTTGGCCTGTGCAGGGTGGAGCAAAGCACCGTCCTGCTCTAGCTGGGCACAGGGCACAGAAAATCCTGTCCACAGCAGGGCCAGGCAAAGAGATACCAGCCAGGTTTCCAAGGTCCCCAGAGAGCTCACTTCTCTCACTGGCTCAGCCCCAGCTTTCCCATAGCACAGGCCCAGAGCTCTGGCGCCCTTGAGGAAGATTTTCCTGGTGTAACAGCTTGAGCTGCTGCTCTTGGGAAGGGCCCTGGAGCAAAGGAGTCCCTGGGCTTTCTTCCCCTGCCAGTCTGTGCCCCCGTTGCAGTGCTGATCTTTCCTCTGGGGTCTCTGGCTCTTCACTGGCTCCTGCAGAGCAACTCAAGCCTGCTCTTCTGGAGCTGTGGCAACCTCTGTGACAGCCAACCCATTCCCCAGGGATCTTTCCTTCCCGTCCAAACAGAACCCCAGGAGACACCAGGAAAGAACCAGCTCTCTGCTCTGCCCCAAGGGGATAATGGGATGGATTGAAGGGCTCTTCTCCTCTCCAAAACACATCCCCCACTCTGCTCTTGCGCTCCCTGGCCTTGAGATCAGCTCCTGCTGCTCAAGGTAGGCACTGAGCCTGTGCTTGCGCCCAGCCGCTGATCTGCTCTCTCGGTGTTCTCCAGCTCACACAACTGCGCTAGAGGCACGGGGAGAATCAATGGACATGGAACAACGCAGAGAGCTGAACAGCAGCCCAGTGTTGAGCCTCAAGCCCAAGGAGCCTTCACTGGGAGATGATGGAACTGCGACGCTTGCGGTTGCCCTGGCCCTGAGCATGGAGGGTGATGTCAGCAGCCTGGACAGTTCCAGACCAAATTCATATCCCCCTCAGCATCTCTTGGGGCACGAAGGCCAAAGAAGTGCTGATGACCGGAGGGCCAAGCTCAAGAAGATGGTGCACAAGGCTGAAAGCATCAAGACTGTGAAAAGCATTGTCCCACACCAGCCCCAGCCTGCCTGGCTGAAGCATGTGGTAGAAAAGACACCCTCAAGCTGGGATCAAGAGATGGAGTCACTTTTATACTCAGAAGGATTAAACCCCTGGGCTGCAGCTGGTGGATTAAAACGTGCTGACGATGCCTTCATCACTGGACAACACAGAGATGAGGAGGAAGGTCCAGCTCCCAAGAAGCACTACGTCAGGACGCACAAATGGCACAAGAAGAAGGACAGCCAGTATCGGGTTGGATATAATCAGCTTTTCTACGAGGTTTGGAGACCTGTGAAAGTGGAGCAAAGGTCCATATCTGACCAGGGTCTAAACAGGAACCTGGATTTTCTCTCTGACCCCTTGGTTCAGAGCCGCCCCGCTGCGAGCCGCAGAGGAGGAGCCACGGCTGAAGAGGAGCATTCCTCTATAGACAGGCACCTCCTGACCATCCGTGAAACCCCAGAGGAGGAAGACGACATGCTCCTCAATAAACCTTGGAGCCCCCAAAGTCCAGACCTTGCACCAGTTCCAAAAGAACTGGAAACCAATGTTGATCAGCCCTGGCAGTTGCTGGAGGCACACAAAGGCCTGCGGGCATTCATGGCCCACGTGGAGCGAGCTCTAAGGAAGGACTGCAGCCTGCCCCAGCTCAAGCAGGCCTGTACCAAGATGGTCTTGAAGACCAGGCTGCTTCTCAACGTGCTCAGGGAGAGAAAAGAGAACCAGGGAGCCTATGATCCCATGGAGCAGTGTCGTCTGCAAGAGAACATGATCATTCACATGGCCTTGGGGAAGGGCAAGAAACTCACAGAGAAGGTAGGAGAGCTGCAGGCACTGCTGCGTGTGTCCTTCTAGGCAAGGGAGAATGGAAGGAAGGAGAATGGAAGGAATCCTCTTACCCCTGTGATCTTCCTTCCTTTCCTCACAGCAGAAACTAGAGGCTGTGGTGTACGTGAGAAAGTTTGTGGTTTTGCTGTTTTTCTTCATCTTCGTTTTGCTGATACTGACGTGTGTCTTCCACGTAAGTCAATATCTTGTTTGACACACAGCTGTCTGTCTTGTAGCTGCAGTGCCCAGATGCCCCTGCATTGCTGGGTAGCACAGGAGATGTTTTTCCAAGCCTGGAGCTTGTGGCAGCATCCACAGCACCCAGCTCAGCAGGGCCCAGCCTGCCTGGGGGAAGCTTGTCCTATCTTCTCTCCCAGCTCTCCCCAGCTCTGCTTTGCTCTCCTGCCTTCAGCCACACAGCAATGAGAGCTTTTGCCCTCTCTTGTCTGGCAGAGTTTTTATTACAGGGAAACTGACGTTACAAATCTCCCATTTTCCATCCCCAGAAGCGCTCCCGACGTGGCCCACATGACTCCCTACCCGATCACACCAGGGAATCGTGGCTTAGAAGGTAACTGCTCCCTGCCCATGCCACTGCTTTGCCACCAAGAGTCTTTCCTGCACAGAGCAACTCCTCCTGGAGCCCCGCAGCACTGGGCACGGCCAGGGGCTCCCACGCCAACCAGCCCTTCCCACACCGGCGCTGGGATGGATGCCTTGGGCTCCGGTGCACTCCCAAATTTCTGTGAGCACGACCAATACCTCTGTGTTCCCACCACGGTCTCCTCTGCTGATGGCTCTGCCCAAATTTTCGCTGCTCCCTCCCCACAGTGGCTGGTGTGGAACTCACTCCCATCCTCTCCAGTTGCCTTTTGCATGCAGGGCATATTCCCTGCATTGCCAGCCATTGCCATCCCTGCTGGGGCTCCCCATCTTCTTCTTTAGGCTCTGCGGATGCACCCCTGAGCAGGAAGAGGTGCTGGCACCTGCTGCAGCCCTCCCTGCCAAACCTCCCTGCTTACAGACCAGGAGCAGGGCCCTCTGGGGATGATGGGATGTCCAGAAGCCTTTTTCTCCCCATTCACCTCGCTCACTCAATCGCTTTGTAGCGTTGGAAATGCCCCTTCCCAACTCCTCCAGCAGCGGCTTCCCAGACAGGGCAGAGCACAGGCAGCCCTGTTGCCCCCAGCCTCCATCACCAGCTGCTTTCTTTTTTTCCTCCCTATTTTCCCTTTCTGATTTTTTCAGGTTCTGTATAAAACTGCCACAGAGAGGGAGGAAGGATAAGAAGGAGGCGCAGAATGTAGAGCAGAATAGGGCAGGGAGCCCCTCTGAGTGTTGCTCCTGTTTCCCTCCTATTCATGGCGCTTCCCAGTGCTGCTCCCCGTTTACGAAGTCTGAATTGCTATGGATTCAACGCATCAGGGATGCCTATGAGTACCAGAGAAAAGCATCCCAGGAAGACACAGAAGAAGTATGAAGAAGTAAGGAGGAAGACTTTCAAGAAGTTAATGGGATGCCAGCAATTTTTCACCTCCCCTTTTAGCTGAGGCTCACTTTGGATGCTGTTTCATTGGCTGTTGTTATACTGTTAGATGCTTTTTCCTTGACTGTTATTTTCATTCTGAGGAAAAGCCAGAGGGTGCTGCAGGCAAGCACAAGCTCTGGACACCGAGAGGAGGCATCGGTACCTCAGGGTTTTCCTCATCCCATGTTGCAATGTTCTCCCTGCATTCAATAAAAACAAAGTTTGTCCTTGTTCTTCCCGGTGTTGCCGATGTATTTGTAAAAGCAGTTTCTCTTCTCCTTCATGGAATTGGCCAAATTCAGTTCCAGCTGGGACTTTACTTTTCTACCTTTCTCCCTGCATGCCCCAATGACATCCCTACCATCCTCCGGTGGTGCTGCCCTTCTTGCAAAGCTGTAAATTGTGTGTTTTCCCTGAGTCCCAGGCAAAGCTTCCTGCTCAGCGGCTCTGCTTCCTCAGCAGCTCGTCTTTGGGCACACGGGCAATTTCCTCATGGAAAGGGTGGTCAGGCCTCGGCAGGGGCTGCCCAAGGAGGTGGTGGACTCGCCGGGCCAGGAGGGGTCCAAGGAAGTGGCTGGAGGTGGCACTGAGTTCTCCGGCCTGGCTGGCAAGGTGGGGATCGGGCACAGGATGGACGCTCTGAAGGCGGAGGTCTTTTCCATCGTCAGTGACTTTGGGGGCTCTGTGACTCTGTGGCCAGGCCGGGAGGCCACCTTGCCCCAATCACCGCGGGAGCCGCCCCGGCCCGAGAAAAGCCAGCGAAAGGCTCATCAGTTTAGTGAAAGAGAGGGAGAGATGCCTCCCCGGTCACCATCATGGACAGAACAGACAGAACTTGGGGATATTCATTACATTTATTGCCAAGAAAATCAGAGCAGGATAATGAGAAGCAAAAGAAATGTCAACAGCACCTGCAGCCCCAAACCCATGGCAAAACCTGGCCACACAAAGCCAATACAAATGGGAATGGCTCCACAGTGACACAGAGCAGGCTTAGATCCTGTGTTCGGGAGAAATTCTTCCCTGTGAGGGCAGGGAGTCCCTGGCACAGGGTGCCCAGAGCAGCTGTGGTGCCCCTGGAGCCCTGGAAGTGCCTAAGGCCAGGTTGGAGGGGGCTTGGAGTAGCCTGGGAGGACAGGTGAAGGTTTCCCTGCCATGGCAGTGGTGGCAGTGGATGGAGCTCAAGGCTCCTTCGAAGCCAATCCATTCCATGATTCCAAAGATTGACGGCTCTGAGACAGAGTCATTTGGTGACATCATGGCCTGAACTGCTGTTTGCTGCGAGTTCTAAAGCACCACCACGGTGACACAAGCAATGCTACAGTGACATGAGAAGGACCACTGTGACATCGGCAGCACCACTGTGACACAGGAACTGCCACAGCTCCAGCTCAGGTCTGCATCCCAGGTGACTGCAGCCAGTCCTGCCTCGCCATGGACCTGGTGATGCGTCTCGTGTGCGCTCTGCTCCTGCTGGCCCTGCTGCTGGCAGTAGCCCCCTCCCCGGGAGCTGCCAAGGAGCTCTGCCCAGAGCCCTGCCGCTGCCCAGGCCGTCGGCAGCTGAACTGCGGCCACGCCGGCCTGGCCACCGTGCCCCCGGCCAGCCGCCGCCGAGCCCTGACCGTGCTGTGAGTCCCGCGGCCCCACAGAGCCCTGCAGCTGCCCCTCCTCAGCTCCCTGTGTCTGCAAAGCCCACCTGGGACACCCGGGGCACTCCCTGGCCACAGATGGGGGGGCCTGAGCTCGGCATCAGGGTGAAGCCAGGCTGGGCACACTGTGCCTTCTCCAGGCAAAGCCCGCTTCCAGCTCAGCAGGCCAATGGCAGGGAAATGGCTTTTCCTGAGGGGGGACCGGGTCTTTTGTCTCTTTGCAGAGATTTCACTGGCAACTCCATTGCTACTGTTGGAAAACAAGCCTGGAAGGACTACCCATGGACTGAGACCTTGTAAGTGCCCTACAGTGTTTCAAATGTCAGGAGTTTTGAGATTTTGCCTCCTTTGGTCTGGGGCTGGAGCAGCTGCCCCCACTCCACCCACTTCCATTGGTATTCAAAGCTCGGCTGCTCTGCAATGAGGGCTGCGAATCACCACAGCTTCCCAGCAGGGCAAGAACTGCTGCGAGTCTCTTGCAGCCCAGGGCACCATCCCTGTGTCTGTCTGCCCAGGGATCAAGCTGTGCTCAGCTTCAGCCGGCCAGGAGCAAGGGCCTGCTCTGGCCAGGAGTGGGGACGATCCCTGCAGGGACCCAGAGCGATGCTTCAGTCGTGCTGCTGCAGGAGATTTTCCCAGGACGATCCCATTTGCTGCAGGCCAGTGGCCGCTGTCACAATGTCCCTGTGTCTCCTTGCAGAGTGCTCAGAGACAATGAGCTGCGGGCTGTGAAGAGCCATTCCCTGGAGGGGCTGTTCCTGCTGAAGCACCTGTAAGCACCGTGCCCTGCCCAGGGCGGAGGGCTCCCTGGGGCCCTGCTTCTCAGGCCGCCGGGCACATGGTGCCCTTTGTCCCTCCTGGGATGCAGGCTGCAGAGGCAAGTAAAAGGGACAGGGCAAATGGAAGTGACCTTTGTTGTTCTAACTGCAACAGGGATTTGTCCTGCAACGAGATCCTGTCCATTGAGGAACGGGCTTTTGAGCCACTGCCTTTCCTGAAGTTTCTGTGAGTGATCAAGTTTCTTTCTGGTGTCTTCAGCTCAGCCTTTGCACTGGGAAGCCTTCCTGTGTAGGAAAATGCTCCTGTTCCCCTAAATCTGCCCTGCCCAGAGCCCAGCTGAGCTGCAGAGGTCAATGCCGACGGCTGGAAGGCCACGCCAGGGCACAGACCCCAGGGAGCTTGTCCACACGCAGCCATCAGAGCAGCCAGTTCTTGCAGCCTTGGCTGCATCGTGGAACAGAAAGAGAGTTCAGCCTTTGCTTCCTCTCCTGGGCAGGCTAGAAACACTGAGAAAGCAGCAGTTTCCTCCCGTTTCCACTTTGGCTTTGCACCTTTCCTGCAAAGAGATCCCGCTTTGCCCCCTCTTTCTGTAGGGCAGGCCCGATTCCTGTGTGTGACCTCCTCTTTCCCCAGAAATCTCTCCGGGAATGGCCTCACACGGATCCGCAGCGGCACTTTCCAGGCCTGGCATGGGATGCAGTTCCTCCAGGAGCTGTAAGTGGCACCAGGGCTAAAGGCCCGCCAGGGCGAGTCTCTGCAGGGTCTCTGCCGGGTCTGTGGGCAAAAGCAGACTTGCCCTGGGGAAAGTCCTGATTCTGACAGTGGATGTCAGCCAGGGAGCACCAGGAGTGTGCAGCTGCAAAGGCCCTTTCTCCTGCCCTGCTCACCCCCTGCAAGGCTTCCTTGAAAGCCGCCAGGCCGTCCCCACGTGCCCGGCACACGCAGCTCACATCCTCACCATCAGCCCTGACAGAGCTCTGTATTTTCTCAGGATCCTCAGCCACAACCCACTGGCTGTCATTGCTGACGCTGCCTTCTTCAAGCTGCCCTCCGTGAGCTCTCTGTAAGTATTGGCTCATCTGGAGCAGATCCACAGAGACCTGTGTCTCTCTCGAGCGCCCTGTTCTCAGGAAAGCAGCGCAAGTGCCCGAGCAAATCTCCCCCTTGCCCAGCCTGAGTCTGCTGGAGACACAACGAGCCCGGCTCCAGCAGAGCAAGGCAAAGGCCAAGCGGTGCTGGTGTGTCCCCAGCTGTACAGCAACCCAGGAACTGGGACACAAACTTTCAGGGATGAGAGCCCATCCAGGTCTAGGGCCAGGTGGAGAGGCCGCAGGGCTCTGGGAATAAACTGCACTCGTGCCAGCAGCTCCAGGCTCCTGCCTGCTTCAGGGACTCGGGTGCCCTCAGGGGAGAGCAGCAGGAGAGTCGGGAGAGGGGCAATCCTTTCTGGTGGCATCTGTCTGCCACGAGAGCTGCAGGATTGCCCTCCTGATTCCCACGGGCTGGGTTAGAGCAGGGCGAGGCAGAGGGAAGCTGGGCTCCAGAATGGCTTCTCTTGGAGCAGGCAGAAGTGGATGCCTCTGCAGGCAGCACCAGCATCATCAGACTCTCAGAGCAGAGTTCTGGCAATGTCACCGTGGAATTTCATGAGCTCTTTCCAATGCTTGCAGAGACCTGAGTGCCACCCAAGTGACCCCACAGACGCTGCTGCTGCTGCTGCAGTCCACAGTGAGCTTGGAAACCCTGTGAGTGTGTGCGACTGAGCCCCAGCCACCAGCAGGCCCGCAGTGCTGGGACAAGGGCTCTTCTTGGGAAACAAATCCGTGTGCCACACAACCAGAACAAGCCCAGTAAGTTCCAGAGTTGCTGTTCCTTCTGGGAACGTGCCAAAACTCACTGGCTCAGAGGCAGAATCTCACCTTTCGGGTGACTTGCTGCAGGTTTCTCACAGGGGAGTTGGAACTTCAGGCGGGTGCATTTCTGTGTCATGTGGTATTTTGGGAGCACTTCTACTTTCCAGGTTAAAATCCCCTTTTCAATGTTTGGCATGGGGAGTCAGGGGCCTTTCCCAGAGCTGTGGCACACAGTGAGGCACAACCCCCATGTGTGGTATCCAGGCATTCCCTGAGCTGGGCTCTGATGGAGCCATGGACTGGGTGGCCAGGTGTTCCTGCAATATCCCCTCTTGTCTTTAGCCAAGTGCCCAAGGAGGCGGCCTGCTGCCTGTGCCAGGAGCGTCCCCGGCCTGAGAGCCCCTGCAGGACCATCCAGTTCCCGTGCCAGAAGCTGTGCAGCACCAGCGCCCCGCAGTGCGGTTGGTGTCCGGAGGGGCTGGGGGAGCTCAAACTGCCACTTGGCCTGAGGCTGGGGAGATGCTGCAGCACTGCCCTGTGCTGCAGGGGGGCTCCTGATCTCCCCTTGGAGTACAGGCTTTGGACAAAACACCTTGGGATGGGAAGTTCCTGGGGATTGTACATAGCTTGTGTGTCACATGCTGCCTGGAGGAGGAACAGCTCGCTGGGCCCACCAAACCTACGACTTCCCTATCCACACCATGTCCCCCAGGCAAGGAAAGCAGGAATGCCCCGTGCCCTTCCCTGGTGCTGGAAGGCAATGTCTGCCCATAAAGAGATCTGGTGATTCCCCGAACAGCCTGGATTCTGTGCCACCCCACTGGCCACTGCAGGACAAAGGGCAGGGCCCGTGATGCGCTCTGCAGGCTGAACAGCAAGCACTGTCATCCCCGCCTTGGCCTGTGCAGGGCGAGCAAAGCACCGTCCTGCTCTAGCTGGGCACAGGGCACAGAAAATCCTGTCCACAGCAGGGCCAGGCAAAGAGATACCAGCCAGGTTTCCAAGGTCCCCAGAGAGCTCACTTCTCTCACTGGCTCAGCCCCATCTTTCCCATAGCACAGGCCCAGAGCTCTGGCGCCCTTGAGGAAGATTTTCCTGGTGTAACAGCTTGAGCTGCTGCTCTTGGGAAGGGCCCCGGAGCAAAGGAGTCCCTGGGCTTTCTTCCCCTGCCAGTCTGTGCCCCCGTTGCAGTGCTGATCTTTCCTCTGGGGTCTCTGGCCCTTCACTGGCTCCTGCAGAGCAACCCAAGCCTGCTCTTCTGGAGCTGTGGCAACCTCTGTGACAGCCAACCCATTCCCCAGGGATCTTTCCTTCCCGTCCAAACAGAACCCCAGGAGACACCAGGAAAGAACCAGCTCTCTGCTCTGCCCCAAGGGGATAATGGGATGGATTGAAGGGCTCTTCTCCTCTCCAAAACACATCCCCCACTCTGCTCTTGCGCTCCCTGGCCTTGAGATCAGCTCCTGCTGCTCAAGGTAGGCACTGAGCCTGTGCTTGTGCCCAGCCGCTGATCTGCTCTCTCGGTGTTCTCCAGCTCACACAACTGCGCTAGAGGCACGGGGAGAAACAATGGACATGGAACAACGCAGAGAGCTGAACAGCAGCCCAGTGTTGAGCCTCAAGCCCAAGGAGCCTTCACTGGGAGATGATGGAACTGCGACGCTTGCGGTTGCCCTGGCCCTGAGCACGGAGGGTGATGTCAGCAGCCTGGACAGTTCCAGACCAAATTCATATCCCCCTCAGCATCTCTTGGGGCACGAAGGCCAAAGAAGTGCTGATGACCGGAGGGCCAAGCTCAAGAAGATGGTGCACAAGGCTGAAAGCATCAAGACTGTGAAAAGCATTGTCCCACACCAGCCCCAGCCTGCCTGGCTGAAGCATGTGGTAGAAAAGACACCCTCAAGCTGGGATCAAGAGATGGAGTCACTTTTATACTCAGAAGGATTAAACCCCTGGGCTGCAGCTGGTGGATTAAAACGTGCTGACGATGCCTTCATCACTGGACAACACAGAGATGAGGAGGAAGGTCCAGCTCCCAAGAAGCACTACGTCAGGACGCACAAATGGCACAAGAAGAAGGACAGCCAGTATCGGGTTGGATATAATCAGCTTTTCTACGAGGTTTGGAGACCTGTGAAAGTGGAGCAAAGGTCCATATCTGACCAGGGTCTAAACAGGAACCTGGATTTTCTCTCTGACCCCTTGGTTCAGAGCCGCCCCGCTGCGAGCCGCAGAGGAGGAGCCACGGCTGAAGAGGAGCATTCCTCTATAGACAGGTACCTCCTGACCATCCGTGAAACCCCAGAGGAGGAAGACGACATGCTCCTCAATAAACCTTGGAGCCCCCAAAGTCCAGACCTTGCACCAGTTCCAAAAGAACTGGAAACCAATGTTGATCAGCCCTGGCAGTTGCTGGAGGCACACAAAGGCCTGCGGGCATTCATGGCCCACGTGGAGCGAGCTCTAAGGAAGGACTGCAGCCTGCCCCAGCTCAAGCAGGCCTGTACCAAGATGGTCTTGAAGACCAGGCTGCTTCTCAACGTGCTCAGGGAGAGAAAAGAGAACCAGGGAGCCTATGATCCCATGGAGCAGTGTCGTCTGCAAGAGAACATGATCATTCACATGGCCTTGGGGAAGGGCAAGAAACTCACAGAGAAGGTAGGAGAGCTGCAGGCACTGCTGCGTGTGTCCTTCTAGGCAAGGGAGAATGGAAGGAAGGAGAATGGAAGGAATCCTCTTACCCCTGTGATCTTCCTTCCTTTCCTCACAGCAGAAACTAGAGGCTGTGGTGTACAGGAGCACGTTTGTGGTTTTGCTGTTTTTCTTCATCTTCGTTTTGCTGATACCAAGGTGTATCTTCCACGTAAGTCAATATCTTGTTTGACACACAGCTGTCTGTCTTGTAGCTGCAGTGCCCAGATGCCCCTGCATTGCTGGGTAGCACAGGAGATGTTTTTCCAAGCCTGGAGCTTGTGGCAGCATCCACAGCACCCAGCTCAGCAGGGCCCAGCCTGCCTGGGGGAAGCTTGTCCTATCTTCTCTCCCAGCTCTTCCCAGCTCTGCTTTGCTCTCCTGCCTTCAGCCACACAGCAATGAGAGCTTTGCCCTCTCCTGTCTGGCAGAGTCTTTATTACAGGGAAACTGACGTTACAAATCTCCCATTTTCCATCCCCAGAAGCGCTCCCGATGTGGCCCACTTGACTCCCCACCCGACCACACCAGGAAATTGTGGCTGAGAAGGTAACTGCTCCCTGCCCATGCCAATGCTTTGCCACCCAGAGTCTTTCCTGCGTAGAGCAACTCCTCCTAGAGCCCCGCAGCACTGGGCACGACCAGGGGCTCCCACGCCAACCAGCCCTTCCCACACCGGCGCAGGGAGGGATGCTGGGCTCCGGTGCACTCCCAAATTTCTGTGAGCATGACCAATACCTCTGTGTTCCCACAACGGTCTCCTCTGCTGATGGCTCTGCCCTCTTTTTCGCTGCTCCCTCCCCACAGTGGCTGGTGAGGAACTCACTCCCATCCTCTCCAGTTGCCTTTTGCATGCAGGGCTCATTCCCTGCATTGCCAGCCGTTGCCATCCCTGCTGGGGCTCCCCATCTTCTTCCTTAGGCTCTGCGGACGCACCCCTGAGCAGGAAGAGGTGCTGGCACCTGCTGCAGCCCTCCCTGCCAAACCTCCCTGTTTACAGACCAGGAGCAGGGCCCTCTGGGGATGATGGGATGTCCAGAAGCCTTTTTCTCCCCATTCACCTCGCTCACTCAATCGCTTTGTAGCGTTGGAAATGCCCCTTCCCAACTCCTCCAGCAGCGGCTTCCCAGACAGGGCAGAGCACAGGCAGCCCTGTTGCCCCCAGCCTCCATCACCAGCTGCTTTCTTTTTTTCTCCTTATTTTCCCTTTCTGATTTTTTCAGGTTCTGTATAAAACTGCCACAGAGAGGGAGGAAGGATAAGAAGGAGGCGCAGAATGTAGAGCAGAATAGGGCAGGGAGCCCCTCTGTCTGTTGTTCCTGTTTCCCTCCTATTCATGGTGCTTCCCAGTGCTGCTCCCCATTTACAAAGTCCGAATTGCTATGGATTCAACGCATCAGGGATGCCTATGAGTACCAGAGAAAAGCATCCCAGGAAGACACAGAAGAAGTGTGAAAAAGTAAGGAGGAGGACTTTCAAGAAGTTAATGGGATGCCAGCAATTTTTCACCTCCCCTTTTAGCCAAGGCGCACTTTGGATGCTGTTTCATTGGCTGTTGTTATTCCCCCATTTGCTTTTTCCTTGACTGTTATTTTCATGCTGTTATTTTCATCCTGAGGGAAAGCCAGAGGGTGCTGCAGGCAAGCACAAGCTCTGGACACCGAGAGGACGCATCAGTACCTCTGGGTTTTCCTCATCCCATGTGGCAATGTTCTCCCTGCATTCAATAAAACCAAAGTTTTTCCTTGTTCTTCCCGGTGTTGCCGATGTATTTGTAAAAGCAGTTTCTGTTCTCCCTTATGGAATTGGCCAAATTAAGTTCCAGCTGGGCCTTTACATTTCTACCTTTCTCCCTGCATGCCCCAATGACATCCCTACCATCCTCCGGTGGTGCTGCCCTTCTTGCAAAGCTGTAAATTGTGTGTTTTCCCTGAGTCCCAGGCAAAGCTTCCTGCTCAGCGGCTCTGCTTCCTCAGCAGCTCGTCTTTGGGCACACGGGCAATTTCCTCATGGAAAGGGTGGTCAGGCCTTGGCAGGGGCTGCCCAAGGAGGTGGTGGACTCGCCGGGCCAGGAGGGGTCCAAGGAAGTGGCTGGAGGTGGCACTGAGTTCTCCGGCCTGGCCGGCAAGGTGGGGATCGGGCACAGGATGGACGCGCTGAAGGCGGAGGTCTTTTCCATCGTCAGTGACTTTGGGGGCTCCGTGACTCTGTGGCCAGGCCGGGAGGCCGCCTTGCCCCAATCACCGCCGGAGCCGCCCCGGCCTGAGAAAAGCCAGCGAAAGGCTCATCAGTTTAGTGAAAGAGAGGGAGAGATCCCTCCCCGGTCACCATCATGGACAGAACAGACAGAACTTGGGGATATTCATTACCTTTATTGCCAAGAAAATCAGAGCAGGATAATGAGAAGCAAAAGAAATGTCAACAGCACCTGCAGCCCCAAACCCATGGCAAAACCTGGCCACACAAACCAAATACAAATGGGAATGGCTCCACAGTGACACAGAGCAGGCTTAGATCCTGTGTTCAGGAGAAGTTCTTCCCTGTGAGGGCAGGGAGTCCCTGGCACAGGGTGCCCAGAGCAGCTGTGGTGCCCCTGGAGCCCTGGAAGTGCCTAAGGCCAGGTTGGAGGGGGCTTGGAGTAGCCTGGGAGGACAGGTGAAGGTTTCCCTGGCCTGGCAGTGGTGGCAGTGGATGGAGCTCAAGGCTCCTTCCAAGCCAATCCATTCCATGATTCCAAAGATTGATGGCTCTGAGACAGAGTCATTTGGTGACATCATGGCCTGAACTGCTGTTTGCTGCGAGTTCTAAAGCACCACCACGGTGACACAAGCAATGCTACAGTGACATGAGAAGGACCACTGTGACATCGGCAGCACCACTGTGACAGAGGAACAGCCACAGCTCCAGCTCAGGTCTGCATCCCAGGTGACTGCAGCCAGTCCTGCCTCGCCATGGACCTGGTGATGCGTCTCGTGCGCGCTCTGCTCCTGCTGTCCCTGCTGCTGGCAGTAGCCCCCTCCCCGGGAGCGGCCAAGGAGCTCTGCCCAGAGCCCTGCCGCTGCCCAGGCCGTCGGCAGCTGAACTGCGGCCACGCCGGCCTGGCCACCGTGCCCCCGGCCAGCCGCCGCCGAGCCCTGACCGTGCTGTGAGTCCCGCGGCCCCACAGAGCCCTGCAGCTGCCCCTCCTCAGCTCCCTGTGTCTGCAAAGCCCACCTGGGACACCCGGGGCACTCCCTGGCCACAGATGGGGGGGCCTGAGCTCGGCATCAGGGTGAAGCCAGGCTGGGCACACTGTGCCTTCTCCAGGCAAAGCCCGCTTCCAGCTCAGCAGGCCAATGGCAGGAAAATGGCTTTTCCTGAGGGGGGACTGGGTCTTTTGTCTCTTTGCAGAGATTTCACTGGCAACTCCATTGCTACTGTTGGAAAACAAGCCTGGAAGGACTACCCATGGACTGAGACCTTGTAAGTGCCCTACAGTGTTTCAAATGTCAGGAGTTTTGAGATTTTGCCTCCTTTGGTCTGGGGCTGGAGCAGCTGCCCCCACTCCACCCACTTCCATTGGAATTCAAAGCTCAGCTGCTCTGCAAGGAGGGCTGTGAATCACCACAGCTTCCCAGCAGGGCAAGAATTGCTGCAAGTCTCTTGCAGCTCAGAGCATGATCCCCGTGTCTGTCTGCCCAGGGATCAAGCTGTGCTCAGCTTCAGCCGGCCAGGAGCAAGGGCCTGCTCTGGCCAGGAGTGGGGACGATCCCTGCAGGGACCCAGAGCGATGCTTCAGTCGTGCTGCTGCAGGAGATTTTCCCAGGACAATCCCATTTGCTGCAGGCCAGTGGCCGCTGTCACAATGTCCCTGTGTCTCCTTGCAGAGTGCTCAGAGACAATGAGCTGCGGGCTGTGAAGAGCCATTCCCTGGAGGGGCTGTTCCTGCTGAAGCACCTGTAAGCACCGTGCCCTGCCCAGGGCGGAGGGCTCCCTGGGGCCCTGCTTCTCAGGCCGCCGGGCACATGGTGCCCTTTGTCCCTCCTGGGATGCAGGCTGCAGAGGCAAGTAAAAGGGACAGGGCAAATGGAAGTGACCTTTGTTGTTCTAACTGCAACAGGGATTTGTCCTGCAACGAGATCCTGTCCATTGAGGAACGGGCTTTTGAGCCACTGCCTTTCCTGAAGTTTCTGTGAGTGATCAAGTTTCTTTCTGGTGTCTTCAGCTCAGCCTTTGCACTGGGAAGCCTTCCTGTGTAGGAAAATGCTCCTGTTCCCCTAAATCTGCCCTGCCCAGAGCCCAGCTGAGCTGCAGAGGTCAATGCCGACGGCTGGAAGGCCACGCCAGGGCACAGACCCCAGGGAGCTTGTCCACACGCAGCCATCAGAGCAGCCAGTTCTTGCAGCCTTGGCTGCATCGTGGAACAGAAAGAGAGTTCAGCCTTTGCTTCCTCTCCTGGGCAGGCTAGAAACACTGAGAAAGCAGCAGTTTCCTCCCGTTTCCACTTTGGCTTTGCACCTTTCCTGCAAAGAGATCCCGCTTTGCCCCCTCTTTCTGTAGGGCAGGCCCGATTCCTGTGTGTGACCTCCTCTTTCCCCAGAAATCTCTCCGGGAATGGCCTCACACGGATCCGCAGCGGCACTTTCCAGGCCTGGCATGGGATGCAGTTCCTCCAGGAGCTGTAAGTGGCACCAGGGCTAAAGGCCCGCCAGGGCGAGTCTCTGCAGGGTCTCTGCCGGGTCTGTGGGCAAAAGCAGACTTGCCCTGGGGAAAGTCCTGATTCTGACAGTGGATGTCAGCCAGGGAGCACCAGGAGTGTGCAGCTGCAAAGGCCCTTTCTCCTGCCCTGCTCACCCCCTGCAAGGCTTCCTTGAAAGCCGCCAGGCCGTCCCCACGTGCCCGGCACACGCAGCTCACATCCTCACCATCAGCCCTGACAGAGCTCTGTATTTTCTCAGGATCCTCAGCCACAACCCACTGGCTGTCATTGCTGACGCTGCCTTCTTCAAGCTGCCCTCCGTGAGCTCTCTGTAAGTATTGGCTCATCTGGAGCAGATCCACAGAGACCTGTGTCTCTCTCGAGCGCCCTGTTCTCAGGAAAGCAGCGCAAGTGCCCGAGCAAATCTCCCCCTTGCCCAGCCTGAGTCTGCTGGAGACACAACGAGCCCGGCTCCAGCAGAGCAAGGCAAAGGCCAAGCGGTGCTGGTGTGTCCCCAGCTGTACAGCAACCCAGGAACTGGGACACAAACTTTCAGGGATGAGAGCCCATCCAGGTCTAGGGCCAGGTGGAGAGGCCGCAGGGCTCTGGGAATAAACTGCACTCGTGCCAGCAGCTCCAGGCTCCTGCCTGCTTCAGGGACTCGGGTGCCCTCAGGGGAGAGCAGCAGGAGAGTCGGGAGAGGGGCAATCCTTTCTGGTGGCATCTGTCTGCCACGAGAGCTGCAGGATTGCCCTCCTGATTCCCACGGGCTGGGTTAGAGCAGGGCGAGGCAGAGGGAAGCTGGGCTCCAGAATGGCTTCTCTTGGAGCAGGCAGAAGTGGATGCCTCTGCAGGCAGCACCAGCATCATCAGACTCTCAGAGCAGAGTTCTGGCAATGTCACCGTGGAATTTCATGAGCTCTTTCCAATGCTTGCAGAGACCTGAGTGCCACCCAAGTGACCCCACAGACGCTGCTGCTGCTGCTGCAGTCCACAGTGAGCTTGGAAACCCTGTGAGTGTGTGCGACTGAGCCCCAGCCACCAGCAGGCCCGCAGTGCTGGGACAAGGGCTCTTCTTGGGAAACAAATCCGTGTGCCACACAACCAGAACAAGCCCAGTAAGTTCCAGAGTTGCTGTTCCTTCTGGGAACGTGCCAAAACTCACTGGCTCAGAGGCAGAATCTCACCTTTCGGGTGACTTGCTGCAGGTTTCTCACAGGGGAGTTGGAACTTCAGGCGGGTGCATTTCTGTGTCATGTGGTATTTTGGGAGCACTTCTACTTTCCAGGTTAAAATCCCCTTTTCAATGTTTGGCATGGGGAGTCAGGGGCCTTTCCCAGAGCTGTGGCACACAGTGAGGCACAACCCCCATGTGTGGTATCCAGGCATTCCCTGAGCTGGGCTCTGATGGAGCCATGGACTGGGTGGCCAGGTGTTCCTGCAATATCCCCTCTTGTCTTTAGCCAAGTGCCCAAGGAGGCGGCCTGCTGCCTGTGCCAGGAGCGTCCCCGGCCTGAGAGCCCCTGCAGGACTATCCAGTTCCCGTGCCAGAAGCTGTGCAGCACCAGCGCCCCGCAGTGCGGTTGGTGTCCGGAGGGGCTGGGGGAGCTCAAACTGCCACTTGGCCTGAGGCTGGGGAGATGCTGCAGCACTGCCCTGTGCTGCAGGGGGGCTCCTGATCTCCCCTTGGAGTACAGGCTTTGGACAAAACACCTTGGGATGGGAAGTTCCTGGGGATTGTACATAGCTTGTGTGTCACATGCTGCCTGGAGGAGGAACAGCTCGCTGGGCCCACCAAACCTACGACTTCCCTATCCACACCATGTCCCCCAGGCAAGGAAAGCAGGAATGCCCCGTGCCCTTCCCTGGTGCTGGAAGGCAATGTCTGCCCATCAAGAGATCTGGTGATTCCCCGAACAGCCTGGATTCTGTGCCACCCCACTGGCCACTGCAGGACAAAGGGCAGGGCCCGTGATGCGCTCTGCAGGCTGAACAGCAAGCACTGTCATCCCCGCCTTGGCCTGTGCAGGGCGAGCAAAGCACCGTCCTGCTCTAGCTGGGCACAGGGCACAGAAAATCCTGTCCACAGCAGGGCCAGGCAAAGAGATACCAGCCAGGTTTCCAAGGTCCCCAGAGAGCTCACTTCTCTCACTGGCTCAGCCCCATCTTTCCCATAGCACAGGCCCAGAGCTCTGGCGCCCTTGAGGAAGATTTTCCTGGTGTAACAGCTTGAGCTGCTGCTCTTGGGAAGGGCCCCGGAGCAAAGGAGTCCCTGGGCTTTCTTCCCCTGCCAGTCTGTGCCCCCGTTGCAGTGCTGATCTTTCCTCTGGGGTCTCTGGCCCTTCACTGGCTCCTGCAGAGCAACCCAAGCCTGCTCTTCTGGAGCTGTGGCAACCTCTGTGACAGCCAACCCATTCCCCAGGGATCTTTCCTTCCCGTCCAAACAGAACCCCAGGAGACACCAGGAAAGAACCAGCTCTCTGCTCTGCCCCAAGGGGATAATGGGATGGATTGAAGGGCTCTTCTCCTCTCCAAAACACATCCCCCACTCTGCTCTTGCGCTCCCTGGCCTTGAGATCAGCTCCTGCTGCTCAAGGTAGGCACTGAGCCTGTGCTTGTGCCCAGCCGCTGATCTGCTCTCTCGGTGTTCTCCAGCTCACACAACTGCGCTAGAGGCACGGGGAGAAACAATGGACATGGAACAACGCAGAGAGCTGAACAGCAGCCCAGTGTTGAGCCTCAAGCCCAAGGAGCCTTCACTGGGAGATGATGGAACTGCGACGCTTGCGGTTGCCCTGGCCCTGAGCACGGAGGGTGATGTCAGCAGCCTGGACAGTTCCAGACCAAATTCATATCCCCCTCAGCATCTCTTGGGGCACGAAGGCCAAAGAAGTGCTGATGACCGGAGGGCCAAGCTCAAGAAGATGGTGCACAAGGCTGAAAGCATCAAGACTGTGAAAAGCATTGTCCCACACCAGCCCCAGCCTGCCTGGCTGAAGCATGTGGTAGAAAAGACACCCTCAAGCTGGGATCAAGAGATGGAGTCACTTTTATACTCAGAAGGATTAAACCCCTGGGCTGCAGCTGGTGGATTAAAACGTGCTGACGATGCCTTCATCACTGGACAACACAGAGATGAGGAGGAAGGTCCAGCTCCCAAGAAGCACTACGTCAGGACGCACAAATGGCACAAGAAGAAGGACAGCCAGTATCGGGTTGGATATAATCAGCTTTTCTACGAGGTTTGGAGACCTGTGAAAGTGGAGCAAAGGTCCATATCTGACCAGGGTCTAAACAGGAACCTGGATTTTCTCTCTGACCCCTTGGTTCAGAGCCGCCCCGCTGCGAGCCGCAGAGGAGGAGCCACGGCTGAAGAGGAGCATTCCTCTATAGACAGGCACCTCCTGACCATCCGTGAAACCCCAGAGGAGGAAGACGACATGCTCCTCAATAAACCTTGGAGCCCCCAAAGTCCAGACCTTGCACCAGTTCCAAAAGAACTGGAAACCAATGTTGATCAGCACTGGCAGTTGCTGGAGGCACACAAAGGCCTGCGGGCATTCATGGCCCACGTGGAGCGAGCTCTAAGGAAGGACTGCAGCCTGCCCCAGCTCAAGCAGGCCTGTACCAAGATGGTCTTGAAGACCAGGCTGCTTCTCAACGTGCTCAGGGAGAGAAAAGAGAACCAGGGAGCCTATGATCCCATGGAGCAGTGTCGTCTGCAAGAGAACATGATCATTCACATGGCCTTGGGGAAGGGCAAGAAACTCACAGAGAAGGTAGGAGAGCTGCAGGCACTGCTGCGTGTGTCCTTCTAGGCAAGGGAGAATGGAAGGAAGGAGAATGGAAGGAATCCTCTTACCCCTGTGATCTTCCTTCCTTTCCTCACAGCAGAAACTAGAGGCTGTGGTGTACAGGAGCACGTTTGTGGTTTTGCTGTTTTTCTTCATCTTCGTTTTGCTGATACCAAGGTGTATCTTCCACGTAAGTCAATATCTTGTTTGACACACAGCTGTCTGTCTTGTAGCTGCAGTGCCCAGATGCCCCTGCATTGCTGGGTAGCACAGGAGATGTTTTTCCAAGCCTGGAGCTTGTGGCAGCATCCACAGCACCCAGCTCAGCAGGGCCCAGCCTGCCTGGGGGAAGCTTGTCCTATCTTCTCTCCCAGCTCTCCCCAGCTCTGCTTTGCTCTCCTGCCTTCAGCCACACAGCAATGAGAGCTTTTGCCCTCTCTTGTCTGGCAGAGTTTTTATTACAGGGAAACTGACGTTACAAATCTCCCATTTTCCATCCCCAGAAGCGCTCCCGACGTGGCCCACATGACTCCCTACCCGATCACACCAGGGAATCGTGGCTGAGAAGGTAACTGCTCCCTGCCCATGCCACTGCTTTGCCACCAAGAGTCTTTCCTGCACAGAGCAACTCCTCCTGGAGCCCCGCAGCACTGGGCACGGCCAGGGGCTCCCACGCCAACCAGCCCTTCCCACACCGGGGCTGGGATGGATGCCTTGGGCTCCGGTGCACTCCCAAATTTCTGTGAGCACGACCAATACCTCTGTGTTCCCACAACGGTCTCCTCTGCTGATGGCTCTGCCCAAATTTTCGCTGCTCCCTCCCCACAGTGGCTGGTGTGGAACTCACTCCCATCCTCTCCAGTTGCCTTTTGCATGCAGGGCTCATTCCCTGCATTGCCAGCTGTTGCCATCCCTGCTGGGGCTCCCCATCTTCTTCTTTAGGCTCTGCGGATGCACCCCTGAGCAGGAAGAGGTGCTGGCACCTGCTGCAGCCCTCCCTGCCAAACCTCCCTGCTTACAGACCAGGAGCAGGGCCCTCTGGGGATGATGGGATGTCCAGAAGCCTTTTTCTCCCCATTCACCTCGCTCACTCAATCGCTTTGTAGCGTTGGAAATGCCCCTTCCCAACTCCTCCAGCAGCGGCTTCCCAGACAGGGCAGAGCACAGGCAGCCCTGTTGCCCCCAGCCTCCATCCAGCTGCTTTCTTTTTTTCCTCCCTATTTTCCCTTTCTGATTTTTTCAGGTTCTGTATAAAACTGCCACAGAGAGGGAGGAAGGATAAGAAGGAGGCGCAGAACGTAGAGCAGAATAGGGCAGGGAGCCCCTCTGAGTGTTGCTCCTGTTTCCCTCCTATTCATGGCGCTTCCCAGTGCTGCTCCCCGTTTACGAAGTCTGAATTGCTATGGATTCAACGCATCAGGGATGCCTATGAGTACCAGAGAAAAGCATCCCAGGAAGACACAGAAGAAGTGTGAAGAAGTAAGGAGGAAGACTTTCAAGAAGTTAATGGGATGCCAGCAATTTTTCACCTCCCCTTTTAGCTGAGGCGCAGTTTGGATGCTGTTTCATTGGCTGTTGTTATTCCCCCGGTTGCTTTTTCCTTGACTGTTATTTTCATGCTGTTATTTTCATCCTGAGGGAAAGCCAGAGGGTGCTGCAGGCAAGCACAAGCTCTGGACACCGAGAGGAGGCATCGGTACCTCAGGGTTTTCCTCATCCCATGTTTCAATGTTCTCCCTGCATTCAATAAAAACAAAGTTTGTCCTTGTTCTTCCCGGTGTTGCTGATGTATTTGTAAAAGCAGTTTCTCTTCTCCTTCATGGAATTGGCCAAATTCAGTTCCAGCTGGGACTTTACTTTTCTACCTTTCTCCCTGCATGCCCCAATGACATCCCTGCAATCCTCCTGTGGTGCTGCCCTTCTTGCAAAGCTGTAAATTGTGTGTTTTCCCTGAGTCCCAGGCAAAGCTTCCTGCTCAGCAGCTCTGCTTCCTCAGCAGCTCGTCTTCGGGCACACGGGCAATTTCCTCATGGAAAGGGTGGTCAGGCCTTGGCAGGGGCTGCCCAAGGAGGTGGTGGACTCACCGGGCCAGGAGGGGTCCAAGGAAGTGGCTGGAGGTGGCACTGAGTTCTCCGGCCTGGCTGGCAAGGTGGGGATCGGGCACAGGATGGACGCTCTGAAGGCGGAGGTCTTTTCCATCGTCAGTGACTTTGGGGGCTCTGTGACTCTGTGGCCAGGCCGGGAGGCCACCTTGCCCCAATCACCGCGGGAGCCGCCCCGGCCCGAGAAAAGCCAGCGAAAGGCTCATCAGTTTACTGAAAGAGAGGGAGAGATCCCTCCCCGGTCACCATCATGGACACAACAGACAGAACTTGGGGATATTCATTACCTTTATTGCCAAGAAAATCAGAGCAGGATATTGAGAAGCAAAAGAAATTTCAACAGCACCTGCAGCCCCAAACCCATGCCAAATCCTGGCCACACAAACCAAATACAAATGGGAATGGCTCCACAGTGACACAGAGCAGGCTTAGATCCTGTGTTCAGGAGAAATTCTTCCCTGTGAGGGCAGGGAGTCCCTGGCACAGGGTGCCCAGAGCAGCTGTGGTGCCCCTGGAGCCCTGGAAGTGCCTAAGGCCAGGTTGGAGGGGGCTTGGAACAGCCTGGGACAGGGGAAGGTTTCCCTGGCCTGGCAGTGGTGGCAGTGGATGGAGCTCAAGGCTCCTTCCAAGCCAATCCATTCCATGATTCCAAAGATTGACGGCTCTGAGACAGAGTCATTTGGTGACATCATGGCCTGAACTGCTGTTTGCTGCGAGTTCTAAAGCACCACCACGGTGACACAAGCAATGCTACAGTAACATGAGAAGGACCACTGTGACATCGGCAGCACCACTGTGACACAGGAACTGCCACAGCTCCAGCTCAGGTCTGCATCCCAGGTGACTGCAGCAAGTCCTGCCTCGCCATGGACCTGGTGATGCGTCTCGTGCGCGCTCTGCTCCTGCTGGCCCTGCTGCTGGCAGTAGCCCCCTCCCCAAGAGCGGCCAAGGAGCTCTGCCCAGAGCCCTGCCGCTGCCCAGGCCGTCGGCAGCTGAACTGCGGCCACGCCGGCCTGGCCACCGTGCCCCCGGCCAGCCGCCGCCGAGCCCTGACCGTGCTGTGAGTCCCGCGGCCCCACAGAGCCCTGCAGCTGCCCCTCCTCAGCTCCCTGTGTCTGCAAAGCCCACCTGGGACACCCGGGGCACTCCCTGGCCAGAGATGGGGGGGCCTGAGCTCGGCATCAGGGTGAAGCCAGGCTGGGCACACTGTGCCTTCTCCAGGCAAAGCCCGCTTCCAGCTCAGCAGGCGAATGGCAGGGAAATGGCTTTTCCTGAGGGGGGACCGGGTCTTTTGTCTCTTTGCAGAGATTTCACTGGCAACTCCATTGCTACTGTTGGAAAACAAGCCTGGAAGGACTACCCATGGACTGAGACCTTGTAAGTGCCCTGCAGCCTTTCAAATGGCAGGAGTTTGTGGATTTTGCCTCCTTTGGTCTGGGGCTGGAGCAGCTGCCCCCACTCCACCCACTTCCATTGGAATTCAAAGCTCAGCTGCTCTGCAAGGAGGGCTGTGAATCACCACAGCTTCCCAGCAGGGCAAGAATTGCTGCAAGTCTCTTGCAGCCCAGGGCACCATCCCTGTGTCTGTCTGCCCAGGGATCAAGCTGTGCTCAGCTTCAGCCGGCCAGGAGCAAGGGCCTGCTCTGGCCAGGAGTGGGGACGATCCCTGCAGGGACCCAGAGCGATGCTTCAGTTGTGCTGCTGCAGGAGATTTTCCCAGGACGATCCCATTTGCTGCAGGCCAGTGGCCGCTGTCACAATGTCCCTGTGTCTCCTTGCAGAGTGCTCAGAGACAATGAGCTGCGGGCTGTGAAGAGCCATTCCCTGGAGGGGCTGTTCCTGCTGAAGCACCTGTAAGCACCGTGCCCTGCCCAGGGCGGAGGGCTCCCTGGGGCCCTGCTTCTCAGGCCGCCGGGCACATGGTGCCCTTTGTCCCTCCTGGGATGCAGGCTGCAGAGGCAAGTAAAAGGGACAGGGCAAATGGAAGTGACCTTTGTTGTTCTAACTGCAACAGGGATTTGTCCTGCAACGAGATCCTGTCCATTGAGGAACGGGCTTTTGAGCCACTGCCTTTCCTGAAGTTTCTGTGAGTGATCAAGTTTCTTTCTGGTGTCTTCAGCTCAGCCTTTGCACTGGGAAGCCTTCCTGTGTAGGAAAATGCTCCTGTTCCCCTAAATCTGCCCTGCCCAGAGCCCAGCTGAGCTGCAGAGGTCAATGCCGACGGCTGGAAGGCCACGCCAGGGCACAGACCCCAGGGAGCTTGTCCACACGCAGCCATCAGAGCAGCCAGTTCTTGCAGCCTTGGCTGCATCGTGGAACAGAAAGAGAGTTCAGCCTTTGCTTCCTCTCCTGGGCAGGCTAGAAACACTGAGAAAGCAGCAGTTTCCTCCCGTTTCCACTTTGGCTTTGCACCTTTCCTGCAAAGAGATCCCGCTTTGCCCCCTCTTTCTGTAGGGCAGGCCCGATTCCTGTGTGTGACCTCCTCTTTCCCCAGAAATCTCTCCGGGAATGGCCTCACACGGATCCGCAGCGGCACTTTCCAGGCCTGGCATGGGATGCAGTTCCTCCAGGAGCTGTAAGTGGCACCAGGGCTAAAGGCCCGCCAGGGCGAGTCTCTGCAGGGTCTCTGCCGGGTCTGTGGGCAAAAGCAGACTTGCCCTGGGGAAAGTCCTGATTCTGACAGTGGATGTCAGCCAGGGAGCACCAGGAGTGTGCAGCTGCAAAGGCCCTTTCTCCTGCCCTGCTCACCCCCTGCAAGGCTTCCTTGAAAGCCGCCAGGCCGTCCCCACGTGCCCGGCACACGCAGCTCACATCCTCACCATCAGCCCTGACAGAGCTCTGTATTTTCTCAGGATCCTCAGCCACAACCCACTGGCTGTCATTGCTGACGCTGCCTTCTTCAAGCTGCCCTCCGTGAGCTCTCTGTAAGTATTGGCTCATCTGGAGCAGATCCACAGAGACCTGTGTCTCTCTCGAGCGCCCTGTTCTCAGGAAAGCAGCGCAAGTGCCCGAGCAAATCTCCCCCTTGCCCAGCCTGAGTCTGCTGGAGACACAACGAGCCCGGCTCCAGCAGAGCAAGGCAAAGGCCAAGTGGTGCTGGTGTGTCCCCAGCTGTACAGCAACCCAGGAACTGGGACACAAACTTTCAGGGATGAGAGCCCATCCAGGTCTAGGGCCAGGTGGAGAGGCCGCAGGGCTCTGGGAATAAACTGCACTCGTGCCAGCAGCTCCAGGCTCCTGCCTGCTTCAGGGACTCGGGTGCCCTCAGGGGAGAGCAGCAGGAGAGTCGGGAGAGGGGCAATCCTTTCTGGTGGCATCTGTCTGCCACGAGAGCTGCAGGATTGCCCTCCTGATTCCCACGGGCTGGCTTAGAGCAGGGCGAGGCAGAGGGAAGCTGGGCTCCAGAATGGCTTCTCTTGGAGCAGGCAGAAGTGGATGCCTCTGCAGGCAGCACCAGCATCATCAGGGCCCTGGGCCCTCTGCTCTCAGAGCAGAGTTCTGGCAATGTCACCGTGGAATTTCATGAGCTCTTTCCAATGCTTGCAGAGACCTGAGTGCCACCCAAGTGACCCCACAGACGCTGCTGCTGCTGCTGCAGTCCACAGTGAGCTTGGAAACCCTGTGAGTGTGTGCGACTGAGCCCCAGCCACCAGCAGGCCCGCAGTGCTGGGACAAGGGCTCTGCTTGGGAAACAAATCCGTGTGCCACACAACCAGAACAAGCCCAGTAAGCTCCAGAGTTGCTGTTCCTTCTGGGAACGTGCCAAAACTCACTGGCTCAGAGGCAGAATCTCACCTTTCGGGTGACTTGCTGCAGGTTTCTCACAGGGGAGTTGGAACTTCAGGCGGGTGCATTTCTGTGTCATGTGGTATTTTGGGAGCACTTCTACTTTCCAGGTTAAAATCCCCTTTTCAATGTTTGGCATGGGGAGTCAGGGGCCTTTCCCAGAGCTGTGGCACACAGTGAGGCACAACCCCCATGTGTGGTATCCAGGCATTCCCTGAGCTGGGCTCTGATGGAGCCATGGACTGGGTGGCCAGGTGTTCCTGCAATATCCCCTCTTGTCTTTAGCCAAGTGCCCAAGGAGGCGGCCTGCTGCCTATGCCAGGAGCGTCCCCGGCCCGAGAGCCCCTGCAGGACCATCCAGTTCCTGTGCCAGAAGCTGTGCAGCACCAGCGCCCCGCAGTGCGGTTGGTGTCCGGAGGGGCTGGGGGAGCTCAAACTGCCACTTGGCCTGAGGCTGGGGAGATGCTGCAGCACTGCCCTGTGCTGCAGGGGGGCTCCTGATCTCCCCTTGGAGTACAGGCCTTGGACAAAACACCTTGGGATGGGAAGTTCCTGGGGATTGTACATAGCTTGTGTGTCACATACTGCCTGGAGGAGGAACAGCTCGCTTTGCCCACCAAACCTACGACTTCCGTATCCACACCATGTCCCCCAGGCAAGGAAAGCAGGAATGCCCCGTGCCCTTCCCTGGTGCTGGAAGGCAATGTCTGCCCATCAAGAGATCTGGTGATTCCCCGAACAGCCTGGATTCTGTGCCACCCCACTGGCCACTGCAGGACAAAGGGCAGGGCCCGTGATGCGCTCTGCAGGCTGAACAGCAAGCACTGTCATCCCCGCCTTGGCCTGTGCAGGGCGAGCAAAGCACCGTCCTGCTCTAGCTGGGCACAGGGCACAGAAAATCCTGTCCACAGCAGGGCCAGGCAAAGAGATACCAGCCAGGTTTCCAAGGTCCCCAGAGAGCTCACTTCTCTCACTGGCTCAGCCCCATCTTTCCCATAGCACAGGCCCAGAGCTCTGGCGCCCTTGAGGAAGATTTTCCTGGTGTAACAGCTTGAGCTGCTGCTCTTGGGAAGGGCCCCGGAGCAAAGGAGTCCCTGGGCTTTCTTCCCCTGCCAGTCTGTGCCCCCGTTGCAGTGCTGATCTTTCCTCTGGGGTCTCTGGCCCTTCACTGGCTCCTGCAGAGCAACCCAAGCCTGCTCTTCTGGAGCTGTGGCAACCTCTGTGACAGCCAACCCATTCCCCAGGGATCTTTCCTTCCCGTCCAAACAGAACCCCAGGAGACACCAGGAAAGAACCAGCTCTCTGCTCTGCCCCAAGGGGATAATGGGATGGATTGAAGGGCTCTTCTCCTCTCCAAAACACATCCCCCACTCTGCTCTTGCGCTCCCTGGCCTTGAGATCAGCTCCTGCTGCTCAAGGTAGGCACTGAGCCTGTGCTTGCGCCCAGCCGCTGATCTGCTCTCTCGGTGTTCTCCAGCTCACACAACTGCGCTAGAGGCACGGGGAGAATCAATGGACATGGAACAACGCAGAGAGCTGAACAGCAGCCCAGTGTTGAGCCTCAAGCCCAAGGAGCCTTCACTGGGAGATGATGGAACTGCGACGCTTGCGGTTGCCCTGGCCCTGAGCACGGAGGGTGATGTCAGCAGCCTGGACAGTTCCAGACCAAATTCATATCCCCCTCAGCATCTCTTGGGGCACGAAGGCCAAAGAAGTGCTGATGACCGGAGGGCCAAGCTCAAGAAGATGGTGCACAAGGCTGAAAGCATCAAGACTGTGAAAAGCATTGTCCCACACCAGCCCCAGCCTGCCTGGCTGAAGCATGTGGTAGAAAAGACACCCTCAAGCTGGGATCAAGAGATGGAGTCACTTTTATACTCAGAAGGATTAAACCCCTGGGCTGCAGCTGGTGGATTAAAACGTGCTGACGATGCCTTCATCACTGGACAACACAGAGATGAGGAGGAAGGTCCAGCTCCCAAGAAGCACTACGTCAGGACGCACAAATGGCACAAGAAGAAGGACAGCCAGTATCGGGTTGGATATAATCAGCTTTTCTACGAGGTTTGGAGACCTGTGAAAGTGGAGCAAAGGTCCATATCTGACCAGGGTCTAAACAGGAACCTGGATTTTCTCTCTGACCCCTTGGTTCAGAGCCGCCCCGCTGCGAGCCGCAGAGGAGGAGCCACGGCTGAAGAGGAGCATTCCTCTATAGACAGGCACCTCCTGACCATCCGTGAAACCCCAGAGGAGGAAGACGACATGCTCCTCAATAAACCTTGGAGCCCCCAAAGTCCAGACCTTGCACCAGTTCCAAAAGAACTGGAAACCAATGTTGATCAGCACTGGCAGTTGCTGGAGGCACACAAAGGCCTGCGGGCATTCATGGCCCACGTGGAGCGAGCTCTAAGGAAGGACTGCAGCCTGCCCCAGCTCAAGCAGGCCTGTACCAAGATGGTCTTGAAGACCAGGCTGCTTCTCAACGTGCTCAGGGAGAGAAAAGAGAACCAGGGAGCCTATGATCCCATGGAGCAGTGTCGTCTGCAAGAGAACATGATCATTCACATGGCCTTGGGGAAGGGCAAGAAACTCACAGAGAAGGTAGGAGAGCTGCAGGCACTGCTGTGTGTGTCCTTCTAGGCAAGGGAGAATGGAAGGAAGGAGAATGGAAGGAATCCTCTTACCCCTGTGATCTTCCTTCCTTTCCTCACAGCAGAAACTAGAGGCTGTGGTGTACGTGAGAAAGTTTGTGGTTTTGCTGTTTTTCTTCATCTTCGTTTTGCTGATACTGACGTGTGTCTTCCACGTAAGTCAATATCTTGTTTGACACACAGCTGTCTGTCTTGTAGCTGCAGTGCCCAGATGCCCCTGCATTGCTGGGTAGCACAGGAGATGTTTTTCCAAGCCTGGAGCTTGTGGCAGCATCCACAGCACCCAGCTCAGCAGGGCCCAGCCTGCCTGGGGGAAGCTTGTCCTATCTTCTCTCCCAGCTCTCCCCAGCTCTGCTTTGCTCTCCTGCCTTCAGCCACACAGCAATGAGAGCTTTTGCCCTCTCTTGTCTGGCAGAGTTTTTATTACAGGGAAACTGACGTTACAAATCTCCCATTTTCCATCCCCAGAAGCGCTCCCGACGTGGCCCACTTGACTCCCCACCCGGCAACACGAGGGAATCGTGGCTGAGAAGGTAACTGCTCCCTGCCCATGCCACTGCTTTGCCACCAAGAGTCTTTCCTGCTCAGAGCAACTCCTCCTGGAGCCCCGCAGCACTGGGCACGGCCAGGGGCTCCCACGCCAACCAGCCCTTCCCACACCGGGGCTGGGATGGATGCCTTGGGCTCCGGTGCACTCCCAAATTTCTGTGAGCACGACCAATACCTCTGTGTTCCCACCACGGTCTCCTCTGCTGATGGCTCTGCCCAAATTTTCGCTGCTCCCTCCCCACAGTGGCTGGTGTGGAACTCACTCCCATCCTCTCCAGTTGCCTTTTGCATGCAGGGCTCATTCCCTGCATTGCCAGCTGTTGCCATCCCTGCTGGGGCTCCCCATCTTCTTCTTTAGGCTCTGCGGATGCACCCCTGAGCAGGAAGAGGTGCTGGCACCTGCTGCAGCCCTCCCTGCCAAACCTCCCTGCTTACAGACCAGGAGCAGGGCCCTCTGGGGATGATGGGATGTCCAGAAGCCTTTTTCTCCCCATTCACCTCGCTCACTCAATCGCTTTGTAGCGTTGGAAATGCCCCTTCCCAACTCCTCCAGCAGCAGCTTCCCAGACAGGGCAGAGCACAGGCAGCCCTGTTGCCCCCAGCCTCCATCCAGCTGCTTTCTTTTTTTCCTCCCTATTTTCCCTTTCTGATTTTTTCAGGTTCTGTATAAAACTGCCACAGAGAGGGAGGAAGGATAAGAAGGAGGCGCAGAACGTAGAGCAGAATAGGGCAGGGAGCCCCTCTGAGTGTTGCTCCTGTTTCCCTCCTATTCATGGCGCTTCCCAGTGCTGCTCCCCGTTTACGAAGTCTGAATTGCTATGGATTCAACGCATCAGGGATGCATATGAGTACCAGAGAAAAGCATCCCAGGAAGACACAGAAGAAGTATGAAGAAGTAAGGAGGAAGACTTTCAAGAAGTTAATGGGATGCCAGCAATTTTTCACCTCCCCTTTTAGCTGAGGCGCAGTTTGGATGCTGTTTCATTGGCTGTTGTTATTCCCCCATTTGCTTTTTCCTTGACTGTTATTTTCATGCTGTTATTTTCATCCTGAGGGAAAGCCAGAGGGTGCTGCAGGCAAGCACAAGCTCTGGACACCGAGAGGAGGCATCGGTACCTCAGGGTTTTCTTCATCCCATGTTTCAATGTTCTCCCTGCATTCAATAAAAACAAAGTTTGTCCTTGTTCTTCCCGGTGTTGCTGATGTATTTGTAAAAGCAGTTTCTCTTCTCCTTCATGGCATTGGCAAAATTCAGTTCCAGCTGGGCCTTTACTTTTCTACCTTTCTCCCTGCATGCCCCAATGACATCCCTGCCATCCTCCTGTTGTGCTGCCCTTCTTGCAAAGCTGTAAATTGTGTGTTTTCCCTGAGTCCCAGGCAAAGCTTCCTGCTCAGCAGCTCTGCTTCCTCAGCAGCTCGTCTTCGGGCACACGGGCAATTTCCTCATGGAAAGGGTGGTCAGGCCTTGGCAGGGGCTGCCCAAGGAGGTGGTGGACTCGCCGGGCCAGGAGGGGTCCAAGGAAGTGGCTGGAGGTGGCACTGAGTTCTCCGGCCTGGCCGGCAATGTGGGGATCGGGCACAGGATGGACGCGCTGAAGGCGGAGGTCTTTTCCATCGTCAGTGACTCTGGGGGCTCCGTGACTCTGTGGCCAGGCCGGGAGGCCACCTTGCCCCAACCACCGCCAGAGCCGCCCCAGCCTGAGAAAAGCCAGCGAAAGGCTCATCAGTTTACTGAAAGAGAGGGAGAGATCCCTCCCCGGTCACCATCATGGACACAACAGACAGAACTTGGGGATATTCATTACCTTTATTGCCAAGAAAATCAGAGCAGGATATTGAGAAGCAAAAGAAATTTCAACAGCACCTGCAGCCCCAAACCCATGCCAAATCCTGGCCACACAAAGCCAATACGAATGGGAATGGCTCCACAGTGACACAGAGCAGGCTTAGATCCTGTGTTCAGGAGAAATTCTTCCCTGTGAGGGCAGGGAGTCCCTGGCACAGGGTGCCCAGAGCAGCTGTGGTGCCCCTGGAGCCCTGGAAGTGCCTAAGGCCAGGTTGGAGGGGGCTTGGAACAGCCTGGGACAGAGGAAGGTTTCCCTGGCCTGGCAGTGGTGGCAGTGGATGGAGCTCAAGGCTCCTTCGAAGCCAATCCATTCCATGATTCCAAAGATTGACGGCTCTGAGACAGAGTCATTTGGTGACATCATGGCCTGAACTGCTGTTTGCTGCGAGTTCTAAAGCACCACCACGGTGACACAAGCAATGCTACAGTAACATGAGAAGGACCACTGTGACATCGGCAGCACCACTGTGACACAGGAACTGCCACAGCTCCAGCTCAGGTCTGCATCCCAGGTGACTGCAGCAAGTCCTGCCTCGCCATGGACGTGGTGATGCGTCTTGTGCGCGCTCTGCTCCTGCTGGCCCTGCTGCTGGCAGTAGCCCCCTCCCCGAGAGTGGCCAAGGAGCTCTGCCCAGAGCCCTGCCGCTGCCCAGGCCGTCGGCAGCTGAACTGCGGCCACGCCGGCCTGGCCACCGTGCCCCCGGCCAGCCGCCGCCGAGCCCTGACCGTGCTGTGAGTCCCGCGGCCCCACAGAGCCCTGCAGCTGCCCCTCCTCAGCTCCCTGTGTCTGCAAAGCCCACCTGGGACACCCGGGGCACTCCCTGGCCACAGATGGGGGGGCCTGAGCTCGGCATCAGGGTGAAGCCAGGCTGGGCACACTGTGCCTTCTCCAGGCAAAGCCCGCTTCCAGCTCAGCAGGCCAATGGCAGGGAAATGGCTTTTCCTGAGGGGGGACCGGGTCTTTTGTCTCTTTGCAGAGATTTCACTGGCAACTCCATTGCTACTGTTGGAAAACAAGCCTGGAAGGACTACCCATGGACTGAGACCTTGTAAGTGCCCTGCAGCCTTTCAAATGGCAGGAGTTTGTGGATTTTGCCTCCTTTGGTCTGGGGCTGGAGCAGCTGCCCCCACTCCACCCACTTCCATTGGAATTCAAAGCTCAGCTGCTCTGCAAGGAGGGCTGTGAATCACCACAGCTTCCCAGCAGGGCAAGAATTGCTGCAAGTCTCTTGCAGCTCAGAGCCTGATCCCCGTGTCTGTCTGCCCAGGGATCAAGCTGTGCTCAGCTTCAGCCGGCCAGGAGCAAGGGCCTGCTCTGGCCAGGAGTGGGGACGATCCCTGCAGGGACCCAGAGCGATGCTTCAGTCGTGCTGCTGCAGGAGATTTTCCCAGGACAATCCCATTTGCTGCAGGCCAGTGGCCGCTGTCACAATGTCCCTGTGTCTCCTTGCAGAGTGCTCAGAGACAATGAGCTGCGGGCTGTGAAGAGCCATTCCCTGGAGGGGCTGTTCCTGCTGAAGCACCTGTAAGCACCGTGCCCTGCCCAGGGCGGAGGGCTCCCTGGGGCCCTGCTGCTCAGGCCGCCAGGCACATGGTGCCCTTTGTCCCTCCTGGGATGCAGGCTGCAGAGGCAAGTAAAAGGGACAGGGGAAATGGAAGTAACATTTGTTGTTCTAACTGCAACAGGGATTTGTCCTGCAACGAGATCCTGTCCATTGAGGAACGGGCTTTTGAGCCACTGCCTTTCCTGAAGTTTCTGTGAGTGATCAAGTTTCTTTCTGGTGTCTTCAGCTCAGCCTTTGCACTGGGCAGCCTTCCTGTGTAGGAAAATGCTCCTGTTCCCCTAAATCTGCCCTGCCCAGAGCCCAGCTGAGCTGCAGAGGTCAATGCCGATGGCTGGAAGGCCACGCCAGGGCACAGACCCCAGGGAGCTTGTCCACACGCAGCCATCAGAGCAGCCAGTTCTTGCAGCCTTGGCTGCATCGTGGAACAGAAAGAGAGTTCAGCCTTTGCTTCCTCTCCTGGGCAGGCTAGAAACACTGAGAAAGCAGCAGTTTCCTCCCGTTTCCACTTTGGCTTTGCACCTTTCCTGCAAAGAGATCCCGCTTTGCCCCCTCTTTCTGTAGGGCAGGCCCGATTCCTGTGTGTGACCTCCTCTTTCCCCAGAAATCTCTCCGGGAATGGCCTCACACGGATCCGCAGCGGCACTTTCCAGGCCTGGCATGGGATGCAGTTCCTCCAGGAGCTGTAAGTGGCACCAGGGCTAAAGGCCCGCCAGGGCGAGTCTTGCAGGGTCTCTGCCGGGTCTGTGGGCAAAAGCAGACTTGCCCCGGGGAAAGTCCTGATTCTGACAGTGGATGTCAGCCAGGGAGCACCAGGAGTGTGCAGCTGCAAAGGCCCTTTCTCCTGCCCTGCTCACCCCCTGCAAGGCTTCCTTGAAAGCCGCCAGGCCGTCCCCACGTGCCCGGCACACGCAGCTCACATCCTCACCATCAGCCCTGACAGAGCTCTGTATTTTCTCAGGATCCTCAGCCACAACCCACTGGCTGTCATTGCTGACGCTGCCTTCTTCAAGCTGCCCTCCGTGAGCTCTCTGTAAGTATTGGCTCATCTGGAGCAGATCCACAGAGACCTGTGTCTCTCTCGAGCGCCCTGTTCTCAGGAAAGCAGCGCAAGTGCCCGAGCAAATCTCCCCCTTGCCCAGCCTGAGTCTGCTGGAGACACAACGAGCCCGGCTCCAGCAGAGCAAGGCAAAGGCCAAGCGGTGCTGGTGTGTCCCCAGCTGTACAGCAACCCAGGAACTGGGACACAAACTTTCAGGGATGAGAGCCCATCCAGGTCTAGGGCCAGGTGGAGAGGCCGCAGGGCTCTGGGAATAAACTGCACTCGTGCCAGCAGCTCCAGGCTCCTGCCTGCTTCAGGGACTCGGGTGCCCTCAGGGGAGAGCAGCAGGAGAGTCGGGAGAGGGGCAATCCTTTCTGGTGGCATCTGTCTGCCACGAGAGCTGCAGGATTGCCCTCCTGATTCCCATGGGCTGGGTTAGAGCAGGGCGAGGCAGAGGGAAGCTGGGCTCCAGAATGGCTTCTCTTGGAGCAGGCAGAAGTGGATGCCTCTGCAGGCAGCACCAGCATCATCAGGGCCCTGGGCCCTCTGCTCTCAGAGCAGAGTTCTGGCAATGTCACCGTGGAATTTCATGAGCTCTTTTCAATGCTTGCAGAGACCTGAGTGCCACCCAAGTGACCCCACAGACGCTGCTGCTGCTGCTGCAGTCCACAGTGAGCTTGGAAACCCTGTGAGTGTGTGCGACTGAGCCCCAGCCACCAGCAGGCCCGCAGTGCTGGGACAAGGGCTCTTCTTGGGAAACAAATCCGTGTGCCACACAACCAGAACAAGCCCAGTAAGCTCCAGAGTTGCTGTTCCTTCTGGGAACGTGCCAAAACTCACTGGCTCAGAGGCAGAATCTCACCTTTCGGGTGACTTGCTGCAGGTTTCTCACAGGGGAGTTGGAACTTCAGGCGGGTGCATTTCTGTGTCATGTGGTATTTTGGGAGCACTTCTACTTTCCAGGTTAAAATCCCCTTTTCAATGTTTGGCATGGGGAGTCAGGGGCCTTTCCCAGAGCTGTGGCACACAGTTAGGCACAACCCCCATGTGTGGTATCCAGGCATTCCCTGAGCTGGGCTCTGATGGAGCCATGGACTGGGTGGCCAGGTGTTCCTGCAATATCCCCTCTTGTCTTTAGCCAAGTGCCCAAGGAGGCGGCCTGCTGCCTGTGCCAGGAGCGTCCCCGGCCTGAGAGCCCCTGCAGGACCATCCAGTTCCCGTGCCAGAAGCTGTGCAGCACCAGCGCCCCGCAGTGCGGTTGGTGTCCGGAGGGGCTGGGGGAGCTCAAACTGCCACTTGGCCTGAGGCTGGGGAGATGCTGCAGCACTGCCCTGTGCTGCAGGGGGGCTCCTGATCTCCCCTTGGAGTACAGGCTTTGGACAAAACACCTTGGGATGGGAAGTTCCTGGGGATTGTACATAGCTTGTGTGTCACATGCTGCCTGGAGGAGGAACAGCTCGCTGGGCCCACCAAACCTACGACTTCCCTATCCACACCATGTCCCCCAGGCAAGGAAAGCAGGAATGCCCCGTGCCCTTCCCTGGTGCTGGAAGGCAATGTCTGCCCATAAAGAGATCTGGTGATTCCCCGAACAGCCTGGATTCTGTGCCACCCCACTGGCCACTGCAGGACAAAGGGCAGGGCCCGTGATGAGCTCTGCAGGCTGAACAGCAAGCACTGTCATCCCCGCCTTGGCCTGTGCAGGGCGAGCAAAGCACCGTCCTGCTCTAGCTGGGCACAGGGCACAGAAAATCCTGTCCACAGCAGGGCCAGGCAAAGAGATACCAGCCAGGTTTCCAAGGTCCCCAGAGAGCTCACTTCTCTCACTGGCTCAGCCCCAGCTTTCCCATAGCACAGGCCCAGAGCTCTGGCGCCCTTGAGGAAGATTTTCCTGGTGTAACAGCTTGAGCTGCTGCTCTTGGGAAGGGCCCCGGAGCAAAGGAGTCCCTGGGCTTTCTTCCCCTGCCAGTCTGTGCCCCCGTTGCAGTGCTGATCTTTCCTCTGGGGTCTCTGGCTCTTCACTGGCTCCTGCAGAGCAACCCAAGCCTGCTATTCTGGAGCTGTGGCAACCTCTGTGACAGCCAACCCATTCCCCAGGGATCTTTCCTTCCCGTCCAAACAGAACCCCAGGAGACACCAGGAAAGAACCAGCTCTCTGCTCTGCCCCAAGGGGATAATGGGATGGATTGAAGGGCTCTTCTCCTCTCCAAAACACATCCCCCACTCTGCTCTTGCGCTCCCTGGCCTTGAGATCAGCTCCTGCTGCTCCAGGTAGCCTCTGAGCCTGTGCTTGCGCCCAGCCGCTGATCTGCTCTCTCGGTGTTCTCCAGCTCACACAACTGCGCTAGAGGCACGGGGAGAAACAATGGACATGGAACAACGCAGAGAGCTGAACAGCAGCCCAGTGTTGAGCCTCAAGCCCAAGGAGCCTTCACTGGGAGATGATGGAACTGCGACGCTTGCGGTTGCCCTGGCCCTGAGCACGGAGGGTGATGTCAGCAGCCTGGACAGTTCCAGACCAAATTCATATCCCCCTCAGCATCTCTTGGGGCACGAAGGCCAAAGAAGTGCTGATGACCGGAGGGCCAAGCTCAAGAAGATGGTGCACAAGGCTGAAAGCATCAAGACTGTGAAAAGCATTGTCCCACACCAGCCCCAGCCTGCCTGGCTGAAGCATGTGGTAGAAAAGACACCCTCAAGCTGGGATCAAGAGATGGAGTCACTTTTATACTCAGAAGGATTAAACCCCTGGGCTGCAGCTGGTGGATTAAAACGTGCTGACGATGCCTTCATCACTGGACAACACAGAGATGAGGAGGAAGGTCCAGCTCCCAAGAAGCACTACGTCAGGACGCACAAATGGCACAAGAAGAAGGACAGCCAGTATCGGGTTGGATATAATCAGCTTTTCTACGAGGTTTGGAGACCTGTGAAAGTGGAGCAAAGGTCCATATCTGACCAGGGTCTAAACAGGAACCTGGATTTTCTCTCTGACCCCTTGGTTCAGAGCCGCCCCGCTGCGAGCCGCAGAGGAGGAGCCACGGCTGAAGAGGAGCATTCCTCTATAGACAGGCACCTCCTGACCATCCGTGAAACCCCAGAGGAGGAAGACGACATGCTCCTCAATAAACCTTGGAGCCCCCAAAGTCCAGACCTTGCACCAGTTCCAAAAGAACTGGAAACCAATGTTGATCAGCACTGGCAGTTGCTGGAGGCACACAAAGGCCTGCGGGCATTCATGGCCCACGTGGAGCGAGCTCTAAGGAAGGACTGCAGCCTGCCCCAGCTCAAGCAGGCCTGTACCAAGATGGTCTTGAAGACCAGGCTGCTTCTCAACGTGCTCAGGGAGAGAAAAGAGAACCAGGGAGCCTATGATCCCATGGAGCAGTGTCGTCTGCAAGAGAACATGATCATTCACATGGCCTTGGGGAAGGGCAAGAAACTCACAGAGAAGGTAGGAGAGCTGCAGGCACTGCTGCGTGTGTCCTTCTAGGCAAGGGAGAATGGAAGGAAGGAGAATGGAAGGAATCCTCTTACCCCTGTGATCTTCCTTCCTTTCCTCACAGCAGAAACTAGAGGCTGTGGTGTACAGGAGCACGTTTGTGGTTTTGCTGTTTTTCTTCATCTTCGTTTTGCTGATACTGACGTGTGTCTTCCACGTAAGTCAATATCTTGTTTGACACACAGCTGTCTGTCTTGTAGCTGCAGTGCCCAGATGCCCCTGCATTGCTGGGTAGCACAGGAGATGTTTTTCCAAGCCTGGAGCTTGTGGCAGCATCCACAGCACCCAGCTCAGCAGGGCCCAGCCTGCCTGGGGGAAGCTTGTCCTATCTTCTCTCCCAGCTCTCCCCAGCTCTGCTTTGCTCTCCTGCCTTCAGCCACACAGCAATGAGAGCTTTTGCCCTCTCTTGTCTGGCAGAGTTTTTATTACAGGGAAACTGACGTTACAAATCTCCCATTTTCCATCCCCAGAAGCGCTCCCGACGTGGCCCACTTGACTCCCCACCCGGCAACACGAGGGAATCGTGGCTGAGAAGGTAACTGCTCCCTGCCCATGCCACTGCTTTGCCACCAAGAGTCTTTCCTGCTCAGAGCAACTCCTCCTGGAGCCCCGCAGCACTGGGCACGGCCAGGGGCTCCCACGCCAACCAGCCCTTCCCACACCGGGGCTGGGATGGATGCCTTGGGCTCCGGTGCACTCCCAAATTTCTGTGAGCACGACCAATACCTCTGTGTTCCCACCACGGTCTCCTCTGCTGATGGCTCTGCCCAAATTTTCGCTGCTCCCTCCCCACAGTGGCTGGTGTGGAACTCACTCCCATCCTCTCCAGTTGCCTTTTGCATGCAGGGCTCATTCCCTGCATTGCCAGCTGTTGCCATCCCTGCTGGGGCTCCCCATCTTCTTCTTTAGGCTCTGCGGATGCACCCCTGAGCAGGAAGAGGTGCTGGCACCTGCTGCAGCCCTCCCTGCCAAACCTCCCTGCTTACAGACCAGGAGCAGGGCCCTCTGGGGATGATGGGATGTCCAGAAGCCTTTTTCTCCCCATTCACCTCGCTCACTCAATCGCTTTGTAGCGTTGGAAATGCCCCTTCCCAACTCCTCCAGCAGCGGCTTCCCAGACAGGGCAGAGCACAGGCAGCCCTGTTGCCCCCAGCCTCCATCCAGCTGCTTTCTTTTTTTCCTCCCTATTTTCCCTTTCTGATTTTTTCAGGTTCTGTATAAAACTGCCACAGAGAGGGAGGAAGGATAAGAAGGAGGCGCAGAACGTAGAGCAGAATAGGGCAGGGAGCCCCTCTGAGTGTTGCTCCTGTTTCCCTCCTATTCATGGCGCTTCCCAGTGCTGCTCCCCGTTTACGAAGTCTGAATTGCTATGGATTCAACGCATCAGGGATGCCTATGAGTACCAGAGAAAAGCATCCCAGGAAGACACAGAAGAAGTATGAAGAAGTAAGGAGGAAGACTTTCAAGAAGTTAATGGGATGCCAGCAGTTTTTCACCTCCCCTTTTAGCTGAGGCGCAGTTTGGATGCTGTTTCATTGGCTGTTGTTATTCCCCCAGTTGCTTTTTCCTTGACTGTTTTTTTCATGCTGTTATTTTCATCCTGAGGGAAAGCCAGAGGGTGCTGCAGGCAAGCACAAGCTCTGGACACCGAGAGGAGGCATCGGTACCTCAGGGTTTTCCTCATCCCATGTTGCAATGTTCTCCCTGCATTCAACAAAAAACAGTTTGTCCTTGTTCTTCCCGGTGTTGCCGATGTATTTGTAAAAGCAGTTTCTCTTCTCCTTCATGGAATTCGCCAAATTCAGTTCCAGCTGGGCCTTTACTTTTCTACCTTTCTCCCTGCATGCCCCAATGACATCCCTGCCATCCTCCTGTGGTGCTGCCCTTCTTGCAAAGCTGTAAATTGTGTGTTTTCCCTGAGTCCCAGGCAAAGCTTCCTGCTCAGCAGCTCTGCTTCCTCAGCAGCTCGTCTTCGGGCACACGGGCAATTTCCTCATGGAAAGGGTGGTCAGGCCTTGGCAGGGGCTGCCCAAGGAGGTGGTGGACTCGCCGGGCCAGGAGGGGTCCAAGGAAGTGGCTGGAGGTGGCACTGAGTTCTCCGGCCTGGCCGGCAAGGTGGGGATCGGGCACAGGATGGACGCTCTGAAGGCGGAGGTCTTTTCCATCGTCAGTGACTTTGGGGGCTCCGTGACTCTGTGGCCAGGCCGGGAGGACGCCTTGCCCCAACCACCGCCAGAGCCGCCCCGGCCTGAGAAAAGCCAGCGAAAGGCTCATCAGTTTACTGAAAGAGAGGGAGAGATCCCTCCCCGGTCACCATCATGGACAGAACAGACAGAACTTGGGGATATTCATTACCTTTATTGCCAAGAAAATCAGAGCAGGATATTGAGAAGCAAAAGAAATTTCAACAGCACCTGCAGCCCCAAACCCATGCCAAATCCTGGCCACACAAAGCAAATACAAATGGGAATGGCTCCACAGTGACACAGAGCAGGCTTAGATCCTGTGTTCAGGAGAAATTCTTCCCTGTGAGGGCAGGGAGTCCCTGGCACAGGGTGCCCAGAGCAGCTGTGGTGCCCCTGGAGCCCTGGAAGTGCCTAAGGCCAGGTTGGAGGGGGCTTGGAACAGCCTGGGACAGAGGAAGGTTTCCCTGGCCTGGCAGTGGTGGCAGTGGATGGAGCTCAAGGCTCCTTCGAAGCCAATCCATTCCATGATTCCAAAGATTGACGGCTCTGAGACAGAGTCATTTGGTGACATCATGGCCTGAACTGCTGTTTGCTGCGAGTTCTAAAGCACCACCACGGTGACACAAGCAATGCTACAGTAACATGAGAAGGACCACTGTGACATCGGCAGCACCACTGTGACACAGGAACTGCCACAGCTCCAGCTCAGGTCTGCATCCCAGGTGACTGCAGCCAGTCCTGCCTCGCCATGGACGTGGTGATGCGTCTTGTGCGCGCTCTGCTCCTGCTGGCCCTGCTGCTGGCAGTAGCCCCCTCCCCGAGAGCTGCCAAGGAGCTCTGCCCAGAGCCCTGCCGCTGCCCAGGCCGTCGGCAGCTGAACTGCGGCCACGCCGGCCTGGCCACCGTGCCCCCGGCCAGCCGCTGCCGAGCCCTGACCGTGCTGTGAGTCCCGCGGCCCCACAGAGCCCTGCAGCTGCCCCTCCTCAGCTCCCTGTGTCTGCAAAGCCCACCTGGGACACCCGGGGCACTCCCTGGCCACAGATGGGGGGGCCTGAGCTCGGCATCAGGGTGAAGCCAGGCTGGGCACACTGTGCCTTCTCCAGGCAAAGCCCGCTTCCAGCTCAGCAGGCCAATGGCAGGGAAATGGCTTTTCCTGAGGGGGGACCGGGTCTTTTGTCTCTTTGCAGAGATTTCACTGGCAACTCCATTGCTACTGTTGGAAAACAAGCCTGGAAGGACTACCCATGGACTGAGACCTTGTAAGTGCCCTGCAGCCTTTCAAATGGCAGGAGTTTGTGGATTTTGCCTCCTTTGGTCTGGGGCTGGAGCAGCTGCCCCCACTCCACCCACTTCCATTGGAATTCAAAGCTCAGCTGCTCTGCAAGGAGGGCTGTGAATCACCACAGCTTCCCAGCAGGGCAAGAATTGCTGCAAGTCTCTTGCAGCTCAGAGCATGATCCCCGTGTCTGTCTGCCCAGGGATCAAGCTGTGCTCAGCTTCAGCCGGCCAGGAGCAAGGGCCTGCTCTGGCCAGGAGTGGGGACGATCCCTGCAGGGACCCAGAGCGATGCTTCAGTCGTGCTGCTGCAGGAGATTTTCCCAGGACAATCCCATTTGCTGCAGGCCAGTGGCCGCTGTCACAATGTCCCTGTGTCTCCTTGCAGAGTGCTCAGAGACAATGAGCTGCGGGCTGTGAAGAGCCATTCCCTGGAGGGGCTGTTCCTGCTGAAGCACCTGTAAGCACCGTGCCCTGCCCAGGGCGGAGGGCTCCCTGGGGCCCTGCTTCTCAGGCCACCGGGCACATGGTGCCCTTTGTCCCTCCTGGGATGCAGGCTGCAGAGGCAAGTAAAAGGGACAGGGGAAATGGAAGTGACATTTGTTGTTCTAACTGCAACAGGGATTTGTCCTGCAACGAGATCCTGTCCATTGAGGAACGGGCTTTTGAGCCACTGCCTTTCCTGAAGTTTCTGTGAGTGATCAAGTTTCTTTCTGGTGTCTTCAGCTCAGCCTTTGCACTGGGCAGCCTTCCTGTGTAGGAAAATGCTCCTGTTCCCCTAAATCTGCCCTGCCCAGAGCCCAGCTGAGCTGCAGAGGTCAATGCCGATGGCTGGAAGGCCACGCCAGGGCACAGACTCCAGGAAGCTTGTCCACACGCAGCCATCAGAGCAGCCAGTTCTTGCAGCCTTGGCTGCATCGTGGAACAGAAAGAGAGTTCAGCCTTTGCTTCCTCTCCTGGGCAGGCTAGAAACACTGAGAAAGCAGCAGTTTCCTCCCGTTTCCACTTTGGCTTTGCACCTTTCCTGCAAAGAGATCCCGCTTTGCCCCCTCTTTCTGTAGGGCAGGCCCGATTCCTGTGTGTGACCTCCTCTTTCCCCAGAAATCTCTCCGGGAATGGCCTCACACGGATCCGCAGCGGCACTTTCCAGGCCTGGCATGGGATGCAGTTCCTCCAGGAGCTGTAAGTGGCACCAGGGCTAAAGGCCCGCCAGGGCGAGTCTTGCAGGGTCTCTGCCGGGTCTGTGGGCAAAAGCAGACTTGCCCTGGGGAAAGTCCTGATTCTGACAGTGGATGTCAGCCAGGGAGCACCAGGAGTGTGCAGCTGCAAAGGCCCTTTCTCCTGCCCTGCTCACCCCCTGCAAGGCTTCCTTGAAAGCCGCCAGGCCGTCCCCACGTGCCCGGCACACGCAGCTCACATCCTCACCATCAGCCCTGACAGAGCTCTGTATTTTCTCAGGATCCTCAGCCACAACCCACTGGCTGTCATTGCTGACGCTGCCTTCTTCAAGCTGCCCTCCATGAGCTCTCTGTAAGTATTGGCTCATCTGGAGCAGATCCACAGAGACCTGTGTCTCTCTCGAGCGCCCTGTTCTCAGGAAAGCAGCGCAAGTGCCCGAGCAAATCTCCCCCTTGCCCAGCCTGAGTCTGCTGGAGACACAACGAGCCCGGCTCCAGCAGAGCAAGGCAAAGGCCAAGCGGTGCTGGTGTGTCCCCAGCTGTACAGCAACCCAGGAACTGGGACACAAACTTTCAGGGATGAGAGCCCATCCAGGTCTAGGGCCAGGTGGAGAGGCCGCAGGGCTCTGGGAATAAACTGCACTCGTGCCAGCAGCTCCAGGCTCCTGCCTGCTTCAGGGACTCGGGTGCCCTCAGGGGAGAGCAGCAGGAGAGTCGGGAGAGGGGCAATCCTTTCTGGTGGCATCTGTCTGCCACGAGAGCTGCAGGATTGCCCTCCTGATTCCCACGGGCTGGCTTAGAGCAGGGCGAGGCAGAGGGAAGCTGGGCTCCAGAATGGCTTCTCTTGGAGCAGGCAGAAGTGGATGCCTCTGCCAGCAGCACCAGCATCATCAGGGCCCTGGGCCCTCTGCTCTCAGAGCAGAGTTCTGGCAATGTCACCGTGGAATTTCATGAGCTCTTTCCAATGCTTGCAGAGACCTGAGTGCCACCCAAGTGACCCCACAGACGCTGCTGCTGCTGCTGCAGTCCACAGTGAGCTTGGAAACCCTGTGAGTGTGTGCGACTGAGCCCCAGCCACCAGCAGGCCCCGAGTGCTGTGACAAGGGCTCTACTTGGGAAACAAATCCGTGTGCCACACAACCAGAACAAGCCCAGTAAGCTCCAGAGTTGCTGTTCCTTCTGGGAACGTGCCAAAACTCACTGGCTCAGAGGCAGAATCTCACCTTTCGGGGGACTTGCTGCAGGTTTCTCACAGGGGAGTTGGAACTTCAGGCGGGTGCATTTCTGTGTCATGTGGTATTTTGGGAGCACTTCTACTTTCCAGGTTAAAATCCCCTTTTCAATGTTTGGCATGGGGAGTCAGGGGCCTTTCCCAGAGCTGTGGCACACAGTGAGGCACAACCCCCATGTGTGGTATCCAGGCATTCCCTGAGCTGGACTCTGATGGAGCCATGGACTGGGTGGCCAGGTGTTCCTGCAATATCCCCTCTTGTCTTTAGCCAAGTGCCCAAGGAGGCGGCCTGCTGCCTATGCCAGGAGCGTCCCCGGCCCGAGAGCCCCTGCAGGACCATCCAGTTCCTGTGCCAGAAGCTGTGCAGCACCAGCGCCCCGCAGTGCGGTTGGTTTCCGGAGGGGCTGGGGGAGCTCAAACTGCCACTTGGCCTGAGGCTGGGGAGATGCTGCAGCACTGCCCTGTGCTGCAGGGGGGCTCCTGATCTCCCCTTGGAGTACAGGCCTTGGACAAAACACCTTGGGATGGGAAGTTCCTGGGGATTGTACATAGCTTGTGTGTCACATACTGCCTGGAGGAGGAACAGCTCGCTGGGCCCACCAAACCTACGACTTCCCTATCCACACCATGTCCCCCAGGCAAGGAAAGCAGGAATGCCCCGTGCCCTTCCCTGGTGCTGGAAGGCAATGTCTGCCCATCAAGAGATCTGGTGATTCCCCTAACAGCCTGGATTCTGCGCCACCCCACTGGCCACTGCAGGACAAAGGGCAGGGCCCGTGATGAGCTCTGCAGGCTGAACAGCAAGCACTGTCATCCCCGCCTTGGCCTGTGCAGGGCGAGCAAAGCACCGTCCTGCTCTAGCTGGGCACAGGGCACAGAAAATCCTGTCCACAGCAGGGCCAGGCAAACAGATACCAGCCAGGTTCCCAAGGTCCCCAGAGAGCTCACTTCTCTCACTGGCTCAGCCCCAGCTTTCCCATAGCACAGGCCCAGAGCTCTGGCGCCCTTGAGGAAGTTTTTCCTGGTGTAACAGCTTGAGCTGCTGCTCTTGGGAAGGGCCCCGGAGCAAAGGAGTCCCTGGGCTTTCTTCCCCTGCCAGTCTGTGCCCCCATTGCAGTGCTGATCTTTCCTCTGGGGTCTCTGGCTCTTCACTGGCTCCTGCAGAGCAACCCAAGCCTGCTCCTCTGGAGCTGTGGCAACCTCTGTGACAGCCAACCCATTCCCCAGGGATCTTTCCTTCCCGTCCAAACAGAACCCCAGGAGACACCAGGAAAGAACCAGCTCTCTGCTCTGCCCCAAGGGGATAATGGGATGGATTGAAGGGCTCTTCTCCTCTCCAAAACACATCCCCCACTCTGCTCTTGCGCTCCCTGGCCTTGAGATCAGCTCCTGCTGCTCCAGGTAGCCTCTGAGCCTGTGCTTGTGCCCAGCCGCTGATCTGCTCTCTCGGTGTTCTCCAGCTCACACAACTGCGCTAGAGGCACGGGGAGAAACAATGGACATGGAACAACGCAGAGAGCTGAACAGCAGCCCAGTGTTGAGCCTCAAGCCCAAGGAGCCTTCACTGGGAGATGATGGAACTGCAACGCTTGCGGTTGCCCTGGCCCTGAGCACAGAGGGTGATGTCAGCAGCCTGGACAGTTCCAGACCAAATTCATATCCCCCTCAGCATCTCTTGGGGCACGAAGGCCAAAGAAGTGCCGATGACCTGAGGGCCAAGCTCAAGAAGATGGTGCACAAGGCTGAAAGCATCAAGACTGTGGAAAGCATTGTCCCACACCAGCCCCAGCCTGCCTGGCTGAAGCATGTGGTGGGAAAGGCACCCTCAAGCTGGGATCACAAGCAGCAAGAGGCACATTTGAACTGGCAAGCAATAAACCCCTGGGATGTAGCTGGTGGGTTTAATCCCAATCATTACAATTCTCTTGACCAACCCCTTAGATATGAGGTAGAAGGTCAATCTCCACGGCAGAACTCCATAATGAGTATCAAAGAGCAGCAGGGTAGCCGGCAGAAGCAAATGGACTCAAGACTGAACTGGCAAATACTAAACCCCTGGTATGTAGCTGGTGGGTTAAACCCTAATGATGATGACTCCAGTTTTGGACACCACAGAGATAAGGAGAAAGATCCAGCTCCAAGGCAGAACTATGTCAATTCTCACAAACAACCAAAGGAGTGGGACAGCCAGTATTGGGTTGGACATAATCAGCTTTTCTACCAAGTGTTGAGCCCTGTGAATGCAGAGCAAGAGCCCAGAGCCACCAACAGCAAAGATGAACAGCGTCTAAAAAGGAACCTGGATTTTCTCTCTGACCCGTTGGTTCAGAGCCACCCTGCTGCGAGCAGGAGAGGAGGAGCCATGGCTGAAGAGGAGCATTCCTCTATAGACAGCCACCTCCTGATCACCTCTGACACCACAGACACACACTGGAAGCAAGAGGAAGAAGGATACAGGTTCCTCAATAAACCTTGGACCCCTCAAAGTCCAGACCTTGCTCCGGTTCCAGGAGAACTCTTGGAAACCACGGCTGATCGTCTCATGCGCTTGCTGGTGCCAGACAAAAGCCTGCAGATGTTCATGGCCCACGTGGAGCGAGCTCTAATGGAGGACTGCAGCCTGCCCCAGCTCAAGCAGGCCTGTGCCAAGATGGTCTTGAAGACCAGGCTGCTTCTCAACGTGCTCAGTAAGAGAAAAGAGAACCAGGGAGCCTATGATCCCATGGAGCAGTGTCGTCTGCAAGAGAACATGATCATTCACATGGCCTTGGGGAAGGGCAAGAAACTCACAGAGAAGGTAGGAGAGCTGCAGGCACTGCTGCGTGTGTCCTTCTAGGCAAGGGAGAATGGAAGGAAGGAGAATGGAAGGAATCCTCTTACCCCTGTGATCTTCCTTCCTTTCCTCACAGCAGAAACTAGAGGCTGTGGTGTACAGGAGCACATTTGTGGTTTTGCTGTTTTTCTTCATCTTCGTTTTGCTGATACCGAAGTGTGTCTTCCACGTAAGTCAATATCTTGTTTGACACACAGCTGTCTGTCTTGTAGCTGCAGTGCCCGATACGCCTGCATTGCTGGGTAGCACAGGAGATGTTTTTCCAAGCCTGGAGCTTTTGGCAGGCTCCACAGCACCCAGCTCAGCAGGGCCCAGCATGCCTGGGGGAAGCTTGTCCTATCTTCTCTCCCAGCTCTCCCCAGCTCTGCTTTGCTCTCCTGCCTTCAGCCACACGGCAATAAGAGCTTTGCCCTCTCCTGTCTGGCAGAGTATTTATTACAGGGAAACTGATGTTACAAATCTCCCATTTTCCATCCCCAGAAGCGCTCCCGATGTGGCCCACTTGACTCCCCACCCGACCACACCAGGGAATCGTGGCTGAGAAGGTAACTGCTCCCTGCCCATGCCACTGCTTTGCCACCAAGAGTCTTTCCTGCGCAGAGCAACTCCTCCTGGAGCCCCGCAGCACTGGGCACGGCCAGGGGCTCCCACGCCAACCAGCCCTTCCCACACCGGCGCTGGGATGGATGCCTTGGGCTCCGGTGCACTCCCAAATTTCTGTGAGCACGACCAATACCTCTGTGTTCCTACAACGGTCTCCTCTACTGACGGCTCTGCCCAATTTTTCGCTGCTCCCTCCCCACAGTGGCTGGTGTGGAACTCACTCCCATCCTCTCCAGTCGCCTTTTGCATGCAGGGCTCATTCCCTGCATTGCCAGCCATTGCCATCCCTGCTGGGGCTCCCCATCTTCTTCCTTAGGCTCTGCGGATGCACCCCTGAGCAGGAAGAGGTGCTGGCACCTGCTGCAGCCCTCCCTGCCAAACCTCCCTGCTTACAGACCAGGAGCAGGGCCCTCTGGGGATGATGGGATGTCCAGAAGCCTTTTTCTCCCCATTCACCTCGCTCACTCAATCGCTTTGTAGCGTTGGAAATGCCCCTTCCCAACTCCTCCAGCAGCGGCTTCCCAGACAGGGCAGAGCACAGGCAGCCCTGTTGCCCCCAGCCTCCATCACCAGCTGCTTTCTTTTTTTCCTCCCTATTTTCCCTTTCTGATTTTTTCAGGTTCTGTATAAAACTGCCACAGAGAGGGAGGAAGGATAAGAAGGAGGCGCAGAACGTAGAGCAGAATAGGGCAGGGAGCCCCTCTGAGTGTTGCTCCTGTTTCCCTCCTATTCATGGCGCTTCCCAGTGCTGCTCCCCGTTTACGAAGTCTGAATTGCTATGGATTCAACGCATCAGGGATGCCTATGAGTACCAGAGAAAAGCATCCCAGGAAGACACAGAAGAAGTGTGAAGAAGTAAGGAGGAAGACTTTCAAGAAGTTAATGGGATGCCAGCAGTTTTTCACCTCCCCTTTTAGCTGAGGCGCACTTTGGATGCTGTTTCATTGGCTGTTGTTATTCCCCCGGTTGCGTTTTCCTTGACTGTTATTTTCATGCTGTTATTTTCATCCTGAGGGAAAGCCAGAGGGTGCTGCAGGCAAGCACAAGCTCTGGACACCGAGAGGATGCATCGGTACCTCAGGGTTTTCCTCATCCCATGTTGCAATGTTCTCCCTGCATTCAACAAAAAACAGTTTGTCCTTGTTCTTCCCGGTGTTGCCGATGTATTTGTAAAAGCAGTTTCTCTTCTCCTTCATGGAATTGGCCAAATTCAGTTCCAGCTGGGACTTTACTTCTCTACCTTTCTCCCTGCATGCCCCAATGACATCCCTGCCATCCTCCTGTGGTGCTGCCCTTCTTGCAAACCTGTAAATTGTGTGTTTTCCCTGAGTCCCAGGCAAAGCTTCCTGCTCAGCAGCTCTGCTTCCTCAGCAGCTCGTCTTTGGGCACACGGGCAATTTCCTCATGGAAAGAGTGGTCAGGCCTCGGCAGGGGCTGCCCAAGGAGGTGGTGGACTCGCCGGGCCAGGAGGGGTCCAAGGAAGTGGCTGGAGGTGGCACTGAGTTCTCCGGCCTGGCCGGCAATGTGGGGATCGGGCACAGGATGGACGCGCTGAAGGCGGAGGTCTTTTCCATCGTCAGTGACTCTGGGGGCTCCGTGACTCTGTGGCCAGGCCGGGAGGACGCCTTGCCCCAATCACCGCCGGAGCCGCCCCGGCCTGAGAAAAGCCAGCGAAAGGCTCATCAGTTTAGTGAAAGAGAGGGAGAGATGCCTCCCCGGTCACCATCATGGACAGAACAGACAGAACTTGGGGATATTCATTACATTTATTGCCAAGAAAATCAGAGCAGGATAATGAGAAGCAAAAGAAATGTCAACAGCACCTGCAGCCCCAAACCCATGGCAAAACCTGGCCACACAAAGCCAATACAAATGGGAATGGCTCCACAGTGACACAGAGCAGGCTTAGATCCTGTGTTCGGGAGAAATTCTTCCCTGTGAGGGCAGGGAGTCCCTGGCACAGGGTGCCCAGAGCAGCTATGGTGCCCCTGGAGCCCTGGAAGTGCCTAAGGCCAGGTTGGAGGGGGCTTGGAGTAGCCTGGGAGGACAGGTGAAGGTTTCCCTGGCCTGGCAGTGGTGGCAGTGGATGGAGCTCAAGGCTCCTTCCAAGCCAATCCATTCCATGATTCCAAAGATTGATGGCTCTGAGACAGAGTCATTTGGTGACATCATGGCCTGAACTGCTGTTTGCTGCGAGTTCTAAAGCACCACCACGGTGACACAAGCAATGCTACAGTGACATGAGAAGGACCACTGTGACATCGGCAGCACCACTGTGACACAGGAACTGCCACAGCTCCAGCTCAGGTCTGCATCCCAGGTGACTGCAGCCAGTCCTGCCTCGCCATGGACCTGGTGATGCGTCTCGTGCGCGCTCTGCTCCTGCTGGCCCTGCTGCTGGCAGTAGCCCCCTCCCCGGGAGCTGCCAAGGAGCTCTGCCCAGAGCCCTGCCGCTGCCCAGGCCGTCGGCAGCTGAACTGCGGCCACGCCGGCCTGGCCACCGTGCCCCCGGCCAGCCGCCGCCGAGCCCTGACCGTGCTGTGAGTCCCGCGGCCCCACAGAGCCTTGCAGCTGCCCCTCCTCAGCTCCCTGTGTCTGCAAAGCCCACCTGGGACACCCGGGGCACTCCCTGGCCAGAGATGGGGGGGCCTGAGCTCGGCATCAGGGTGAAGCCAGGCTGGGCACACTGTGCCTTCTCCAGGCAAAGCCCGCTTCCAGCTCAGCAGGCCAATGGCAGGGAAATGGCTTTTCCTGAGGGGGGACCGGGTCTTTTGTCTCTTTGCAGAGATTTCACTGGCAACTCCATTGCTACTGTTGGAAAACAAGCCTGGAAGGACTACCCATGGACTGAGACCTTGTAAGTGCCCTGCAGCCTTTCAAATGGCAGGAGTTTGTGGATTTTGCCTCCTTTGGTCTGGGGCTGGAGCAGCTGCCCCCACTCCACCCACTTCCATTGGTATTCAAAGCTCGGCTGCTCTGCAAGGAGGGCTGCGAATCACCACAGCTTCCCAGCAGGGCAAGAATTGCTGCGAGTCTCTTGCAGCCCAGGGCACCATCCCTGTGTCTGTCTGCCCAGGGATCAAGCTGTGGTCAGCTTCAGCCGGCCAGGCGCAAGGGCCTGCTCTGGCCAGGAGTGGGGACGATCCCTGCAGTGACCCAGAGCGATGCTTCAGTTGTGCTGCTGCAGGAGATTTTCCCAGGACGATCCCATTTGCTGCAGGCCAGTGGCCGCTGTCACAATGTCCCTGTGTCTCCTTGCAGAGTGCTCAGAGACAATGAGCTGCGGGCTGTGAAGAGCCATTCCCTGGAGGGGCTGTTCCTGCTGAAGCACCTGTAAGCACCGTGCCCTGCCCAGGGCGGAGGGCTCCCTGGGGCCCTGCTTCTCAGGCCGCCGGGCACATGGTGCCCTTTGTCCCTCCTGGGATGCAGGCTGCAGAGGCAAGTAAAAGGGACAGGGCAAATGGAAGTGACCTTTGTTGTTCTAACTGCAACAGGGATTTGTCCTGCAACGAGATCCTGTCCATTGAGGAACGGGCTTTTGAGCCACTGCCTTTCCTGAAGTTTCTGTGAGTGATCAAGTTTCTTTCTGGTGTCTTCAGCTCAGCCTTTGCACTGGGAAGCCTTCCTGTGTAGGAAAATGCTCCTGTTCCCCTAAATCTGCCCTGCCCAGAGCCCAGCTGAGCTGCAGAGGTCAATGCCGACGGCTGGAAGGCCACGCCAGGGCACAGACCCCAGGGAGCTTGTCCACACGCAGCCATCAGAGCAGCCAGTTCTTGCAGCCTTGGCTGCATCGTGGAACAGAAAGAGAGTTCAGCCTTTGCTTCCTCTCCTGGGCAGGCTAGAAACACTGAGAAAGCAGCAGTTTCCTCCCGTTTCCACTTTGGCTTTGCACCTTTCCTGCAAAGAGATCCCGCTTTGCCCCCTCTTTCTGTAGGGCAGGCCCGATTCCTGTGTGTGACCTCCTCTTTCCCCAGAAATCTCTCCGGGAATGGCCTCACACGGATCCGCAGCGGCACTTTCCAGGCCTGGCATGGGATGCAGTTCCTCCAGGAGCTGTAAGTGGCACCAGGGCTAAAGGCCCGCCAGGGCGAGTCTTGCAGGGTCTCTGCCGGGTCTGTGGGCAAAAGCAGACTTGCCCTGGGGAAAGTCCTGATTCTGACAGTGGATGTCAGCCAGGGAGCACCAGGAGTGTGCAGCTGCAAAGGCCCTTTCTCCTGCCCTGCTCACCCCCTGCAAGGCTTCCTTGAAAGCCGCCAGGCCGTCCCCACGTGCCCGGCACACGCAGCTCACATCCTCACCATCAGCCCTGACAGAGCTCTGTATTTTCTCAGGATCCTCAGCCACAACCCACTGGCTGTCATTGCTGACGCTGCCTTCTTCAAGCTGCCCTCCGTGAGCTCTCTGTAAGTATTGGCTCATCTGGAGCAGATCCACAGAGACCTGTGTCTCTCTCGAGCGCCCTGTTCTCAGGAAAGCAGCGCAAGTGCCCGAGCAAATCTCCCCCTTGCCCAGCCTGAGTCTGCTGGAGACACAACGAGCCCGGCTCCAGCAGAGCAAGGCAAAGGCCAAGCGGTGCTGGTGTGTCCCCAGCTGTACAGCAACCCAGGAACTGGGACACAAACTTTCAGGGATGAGAGCCCATCCAGGTCTAGGGCCAGGTGGAGAGGCCGCAGGGCTCTGGGAATAAACTGCACTCGTGCCAGCAGCTCCAGGCTCCTGCCTGCTTCAGGGACTCGGGTGCCCTCAGGGGAGAGCAGCAGGAGAGTCGGGAGAGGGGCAATCCTTTCTGGTGGCATCTGTCTGCCACGAGAGCTGCAGGATTGCCCTCCTGATTCCCACGGGCTGGCTTAGAGCAGGGCGAGGCAGAGGGAAGCTGGGCTCCAGAATGGCTTCTCTTGGAGCAGGCAGAAATTGGATGCCTCTGCAAGCAGCACCAGCATCATCAGGGCCCTGGGCCCTCTGCTCTCAGAGCAGAGTTCTGGCAATGTCACCGTGGAATTTCATGAGCTCTTTCCAATGCTTGCAGAGACCTGAGTGCCACCCAAGTGAACCCACAGACGCTGCTGCTGCTGCTGCAGTCCACAGTGAGCTTGGAAACCCTGTGAGTGTGTGCGACTGAGCCCCAGCCACCAGCAGGCCCCAAGTGCTGGGACAAGGGCTCTGCTTGGGAAACAAATCCGTGTGCCACACAACCAGAACAAGCCCAGTAAGCTCCAGAGTTGCTGTTCCTTCTGGGAACGTGCCAAAACTCACTGGCTCAGAGGCAGAATCTCACCTTTCGGGGGACTTGCTGCAGGTTTCTCACAGGGGAGTTGGAACTTCAGGCGGGTGCATTTCTGTGTCATGTGGTATTTTGGGAGCACTTCTACTTTCCAGGTTAAAATCCCCTTTTCAATGTTTGGCATGGGGAGTCAGGGGCCTTTCCCAGAGCTGTGGCACACAGTTAGGCACAACCCCCATGTGTGGTATCCAGGCATTCCCTGAGCTGGGCTCTGATGGAGCCATGGACTGGGTGGCCAGGTGTTCCTGCAATATCCCCTCTTGTCTTTAGCCAAGTGCCCAAGGAGGCGGCCTGCTGCCTGTGCCAGGAGCGTCCCCGGCCTGAGAGCCCCTGCAGGACCATCCAGTTCCCGTGCCAGAAGCTGTGCAGCACCAGCGCCCCGCAGTGCGGTTGGTGTCCGGAGGGGCTGGGGGAGCTCAAACTGCCACTTGGCCTGAGGCTGGGGAGATGCTGCAGCACTGCCCTGTGCTGCAGGGGGGCTCCTGATCTCCCCTTGGAGTACAGGCTTTGGACAAAACACCTTGGGATGGGAAGTTCCTGGGGATTGTACATAGCTTGTGTGTCACATGCTGCCTGGAGGAGGAACAGCTCGCTGGGCCCACCAAACCTACGACTTCCCTATCCACACCATGTCCCCCAGGCAAGGAAAGCAGGAATGCCCCGTGCCCTTCCCTGGTGCTGGAAGGCAATGTCTGCCCATAAAGAGATCTGGTGATTCCCCGAACAGCCTGGATTCTGTGCCACCCCACTGGCCACTGCAGGACAAAGGGCAGGGCCCGTGATGCGCTCTGCAGGCTGAACAGCAAGCACTGTCATCCCCGCCTTGGCCTGTGCAGGGCGAGCAAAGCACCGTCCTGCTCTAGCTGGGCACAGGGCACAGAAAATCCTGTCCACAGCAGGGCCAGGCAAAGAGATACCAGCCAGGTTTCCAAGGTCCCCAGAGAGCTCACTTCTCTCACTGGCTCAGCCCCAGCTTTCCCATAGCACAGGCCCAGAGCTCTGGCGCCCTTGAGGAAGATTTTCCTGGTGTAACAGCTTGAGCTGCTGCTCTTGGGAAGGGCCCCGGAGCAAAGGAGTCCCTGGGCTTTCTTCCCCTGCCAGTCTGTGCCCCCGTTGCAGTGCTGATCTTTCCTCTGGGGTCTCTGGCTCTTCACTGGCTCCTGCAGAGCAACTCAAGCCTGCTCTTCTGGAGCTGTGGCAACCTCTGTGACAGCCAACCCATTCCCCAGGGATCTTTCCTTCCCGTCCAAACAGAACCCCAGGAGACACCAGGAAAGAACCAGCTCTCTGCTCTGCCCCAAGGGGATAATGGGATGGATTGAAGGGCTCTTCTCCTCTCCAAAACACATCCCCCACTCTGCTCTTGCGCTCCCTGGCCTTGAGATCAGCTCCTGCTGCTCAAGGTAGGCACTGAGCCTGTGCTTGCGCCCAGCCGCTGATCTGCTCTCTCGGTGTTCTCCAGCTCACACAACTGTGCTAGAGGCACGGGGAGAATCAATGGACATGGAACAACGCAGAGAGCTGAACAGCAGCCCAGTGTTGAGCCTCAAGCCCAAGGAGCCTTCACTGGGAGATGATGGAACTGCGACGCTTGCGGTTGCCCTGGCCCTGAGCACGGAGGGTGATGTCAGCAGCCTGGACAGTTCCAGACCAAATTCATATCCCCCTCAGCATCTCTTGGGGCACGAAGGCCAAAGAAGTGCTGATGACCGGAGGGCCAAGCTCAAGAAGAAGGTGCACAAGGCTGAAAGCATCAAGACTGTGAAAAGCATTGTCCCACACCAGCCCCAGCCTGCCTGGCTGAAGCATGTGGTAGAAAAGACACCCTCAAGCTGGGATCAAGAGATGGAGTCACTTTTATACTCAGAAGGATTAAACCCCTGGGCTGCAGCTGGTGGATTAAAACGTGCTGACGATGCCTTCATCACTGGACAACACAGAGATGAGGAGGAAGGTCCAGCTCCCAAGAAGCACTACGTCAGGATGCACAAATGGCACAAGAAGAAGGACAGCCAGTATCGGGTTGGATATAATCAGCTTTTCTACGAGGTTTGGAGACCTGTGAAAGTGGAGCAAAGGTCCATATCTGACCAGGGTCTAAACAGGAACCTGGATTTTCTCTCTGACCCCTTGGTTCAGAGCCGCCCCGCTGCGAGCCGCAGAGGAGGAGCCACGGCTGAAGAGGAGCATTCCTCTATAGACAGGCACCTCCTGACCATCTGTGAAACCCCAGAGGAGGAAGACGACATGCTCCTCAATAAACCTTGGAGCCCCCAAAGTCCAGACCTTGCACCAGTTCCAAAAGAACTGGAAACCAATGTTGATCAGCACTGGCAGTTGCTGGAGGCACACAAAGGCCTGCGGGCATTCATGGCCCACGTGGAGCGAGCTCTAAGGAAGGACTGCAGCCTGCCCCAGCTCAAGCAGGCCTGTACCAAGATGGTCTTGAAGACCAGGCTGCTTCTCAACGTGCTCAGGGAGAGAAAAGAGAACCAGGGAGCCTATGATCCCATGGAGCAGTGTCGTCTGCAAGAGAACATGATCATTCACATGGCCTTGGGGAAGGGCAAGAAACTCACAGAGAAGGTAGGAGAGCTGCAGGCACTGCTGCGTGTGTCCTTCTAGGCAAGGGAGAATGGAAGGAAGGAGAATGGAAGGAATCCTCTTACCCCTGTGATCTTCCTTCCTTTCCTCACAGCAGAAACTAGAGGCTGTGGTGTACAGGAGCACGTTTGTGGTTTTGCTGTTTTTCTTCATCTTCGTTTTGCTGATACCGAAGTGTGTCTTCCACGTAAGTCAATATCTTGTTTGACACACAGCTGTCTGTCTTGTAGCTGCAGTGCCCAGATGCCCCTGCATTGCTGGGTAGCACAGGAGATGTTTTTCCAAGCCTGGAGCTTGTGGCAGCATCCACAGCACCCAGCTCAGCAGGGCCCAGCCTGCCTGGGGGAAGCTTGTCCTATCTTCTCTCCCAGCTCTCCCCAGCTCTGCTTTGCTCTCCTGCCTTCAGCCACACAGCAATGAGAGTTTTTGCCCTCTCTTGTCTGGCAGAGTTTTTATTACAGGGAAACTGACGTTACAAATCTCCCATTTTCCATCCCCAGAAGCGCTCCCGATGTGGGCCACTTGACTCCCCACCCGGCAACACGAGGGAATCGTGGCTGAGAAGGTAACTGCTCCCTGCCCATGCCACTGCTTTGCCACCAAGAGTCTTTCCTGCTCAGAGCAACTCCTCCTGGAGCCCCGCAGCGCTGGGCACGGCCAGGGGCTCCCACGCCAACCAGCCCTTCCCACACTGGCGCTGGGATGGATGCCTTGGGCTCCGCTGCACTCCCAAATTTCTGTGAGCACGACCAATACCTCTGTGTTCCCACAATGGTCCCCTCTGCTGATGGCTCTGCCCTACTTTTCGCTGCTCCCTCCCCACAGTGTCTTGTGAGGAACTCACTCCCATCCTCTCCAGTTGCCTTTTGCATGCAGGGCTCAATCCCTGCATTGCCAGCCGTTGCCATCCCTGCTGGGGCTCCCCATCTTCTTCCTTAGGCTCTGCAGACACACCCCTGAGCAGGAAGAGGTGCTGGCACCTGCTGCAGCCCTCCCTGCCAAACCTCCCTGCTTACAGACCAGGAGCAGGGCCCTCTGGGGATGATGGGATGTCCAGAAGCCTTTTTCTCCCCATTCACCTCGCTCACTCAATCGCTTTGTAGCGTTGGAAATGCCCCTTCCCAACTCCTCCAGCAGCGGCTTCACAGACAGGGCAGAGCACAGGCAGCCCTGTTGCCCCCAGCCTCCATCACCAGCTGCTTTCTTTTTTCCTCCCTATTTTCCCTTTCTGACTTTTTCAGATTCTGTATAAAACTGCCACAGAGAGGGAGGAAGGATAAGAAGGAGGCGCAGAATGTAGAGCAGAATAGGGCAGGGAGCCCCTCTGAGTGTTGCTCCTGTTTCCCTCCTATTCATGGTGCTTCCCAGTGCTGCTCCCCGTTCACAAAGTCCGAATTGCTATGGATTCAACGCATCAGGGATGCCTATGAGTACCAGAGAAAAGCATCTCAGGAAGACACAGAAGAAGTATGAAGAAGTAAGGAGGAAGACTTTCAAGAAGTTAATGGGATGCCAGCAATTTTTCACCTCCCCTTTTAGCTGAGGCTCTCTTTGGATGCTGTTTCATTGGCTGTTGTTATTCCCCTGGTTGCTTTTTCCTTGACTGTTTTTTTCATGCTGTTATTTTCATCCTGAGGGAAAACCAGAGGGTGCTGCAGGCAAGCACAAGCTCTGGACACCGAGAGGAGGCATCGGTACCTCAGGGTTTTCCTCATCCCATGTTGCAATGTTCTCCCTGCATTCAATAAAAACAGTTTGTCCTTGTTCTTCCCGGTGTTGCCGATGTATTTGTAAAAGCAGTTTCTCTTCTCCTTCATGGAATTGGCAAAATTCAGTTCCAGCTGCGCCTTTACTTTTCTACCTTTCTCCCTGCATGCCCCAATGACATCCCTGCCATCCTCCTGTGGTGCTGCCCTTCTTGCAAACCTGTAAATTGTGTGTTTTCCCTGAGTCCCAGGCAAAGCTTCCTGCTCAGCGGCTCTGCTTCCTCAGCAGCTCGTCTTCGGGCACACGGGCAATTTCCTCATGGAAAGGGTGGTCAGGCCTCGGAAGGGGCTGCCCAAGGAGGTGGTGGACTGGCCGGGCCAGGAGGAGTCCAAGGAAGTGGCTGGAGTGGCACTGAGTTCTCCGGCCTGGCCGGCAAGGTGGGGATCGGGCACAGGATGGACGCTCTGAAGGCGGAGGTCTTTTCCATCGTCAGTGACTTTGGGGGCTCCGTGACTCTGTGGTCAGGCCAGGAGGCCGCCTTGCCCCAATCACCGCCGGAGCCGCCCCGGGCCGAGCTCTTGGCCCGCGCGTTTCTCCTCAGGCCGGGGGCGCTGCTGGTGGTGCCGCTGCCCGCGGCCGGAGCTGCCTGTGCGGCGGAGCGGCCGCACCTCCCAGGCACCTCTCTGGGCGCTGCTTGCGGGGCTGTGCCGGCCTTCCCAAAGCTGTCCGTGGATTCCTTCGCATGGCGCTCGCTGCCCCTCGGTGTCTCCTGGTGCCAGCGTGGCGCTCCAGCCGCGGCGGGAGCTCTGCCGTCGGTGTCCTGGTACTGCCGCCTCCAGAGCCCGGGGGCCGGAACGCTTCGCCTCAGGGGCCGGGCTGCACCGGGACTCGCAGCGGGCTTGGCCCGGCCGCCGCCGCTGCCGGTACGGGCGCGCTGAGAAGGAGCTGCCGCCCCTCAGGCCCACAGCGCTTCCCGCCATTGGCACTGCGGCTCCGTCAGGCTCTCCCGGCGGACATTCCGGCATGGCCCAGTGTTGTGGTGTGTTTTTCTTTAATTTGATATTTGTTCTGTGTATATTCTACCCCCACCCCCCTCCAAATCCTCCCTTCCCCAGTTGTCAATCTTCCCAAGCTCTTCCCTTACACCTTCCTCTCCAAGTTGTCAAATTTCCGTTTCCCTGCCCCTTTCCCCAGAACATTCCTTGTCACTCCTCCCAGCCTCCTCCCCTGCTTCCAGGGCATTCCCTGCCTATTTAGTGAGGCTCAACGCTCTATTGGTTACTTTGTGTTACTCCACTCCCCTGTTTCCCCTGATAGGTTTGTGATATGTTAGTCCCTTCTTAGACTCCTCCCCAGCCCTACCCTCATTGGTTGCTGTTCCTAAACCCCGCCTCTTGAGTTCCGGTATAAAACCTTTGTTCGCCCTCCCCGGAGGGTCTTGGGGCTTGCTGAATTAAACCATCCTGTTCACCCCCAAGTCCCGTGTCGCCTCCGTCTGTCCCCGCACCGACAACTGGGACCGCAGAGCTTCGCAGGGGGAGCGGCCGCCCATTCTCTTCCCTCTCGCCGCCCAGCACGCCACCGCTTGGGGTATCGTGGCGAGAGAAGCTGCGCGCCTTACAACAAATGGTAGGAGAGGATCGTTCCCTCCTCCGTCTTGTAGAACAAATGGGCAAATTCGTGGGGGCGCCCGCCTCACAGAAGAAGAAGGAGGGAAGAGGAATACCTGTGGCCAAAGAACCACTGCCCACACTAAGAGGAGCCGAGCACCGAGCAACAAGAAGATTTAGGCTACGGGACCCTCTTTATCCTCACTGCCGTGCTCTCTACTCCTGCCTGGAGCAGCCGTGCTGCAGGGGCAAGTCCCCATTTTGCCTTAGGGCACGGGGGCAGCTGTGCTGCAGGGGCCTTAAGGGGGTAGACCCACCCCAGGACAAGAGGGCGGTTTGGCAGTGGATCAATGGTATAAGGTGTAAAATCCCATTGAGCCCAAAGAACGGCGTGTCAGTGGACGGCACTAAAAGGAAGACCACCAGAGGCTGATAGCAGCCGAGCCCAAGGCTTCGGGGATGAGCCCTGGGTGTGGCCGGGAATGGCTGAGCCTGTCTTCAGGTTCCGGGAACACCCAGGCCTCTGGAAGGGCCAACCCGTATGGAACAACGTCCCCAGTTTGTCGAGCATCCATCGAAACCATCAAGACCAGAGGAAAAGATAGAGACATCGCTGCCTGCGCCCAGAGGGTAAGTGGGTCTATGCAGGGTTCTCCCTGGCGGGCGGGTGGGCTTTCCCCTTGGTTATTTTTGGCCTTAGGGCATGGGTGGGGGACCCACATTTGATGGCTCCTTCTTCCCCTCTGAAAGTTGTCTTTTCTATCCTCTCCCCCCAATCCCATGAGGCCGGAGGGCGTAGGAAAGACACAAATGGGACAGAAATCTAAGAGGCAACACGTTTACTATGGAAGAGTTGATTAGAATCTTAACAAAGGCCCTTTCCATCCACGCACCTCCGCGATATCCAGCCGTGTTGGGCCCCTCTTCCATAGATTCCCCCTTATGCTTGTCCTATCTTCTCTCCCAGCTCTCCCCAGCTCTGCTTTGCTCTCCTGCCTTTAGCCACACAGCAATGAGAGCTTTTGCTCCCTCCTGTCTGGCAGAGTATTTATTACAGGGAAACTGATGATACAAATCTCCCATTTTCCATCCCCAGAAGCGCTCCCGACGTGGCCCACTTGACTCCCTACCCGACCACACCAGGGAATCGTGGCTTAGAAGGTAACTGCTCCCTGCCCATGCCACTGCTTTGCCACCAAGAGTCTTTCCTGCGCAGAGCAACTCCTCCTGGAGCCCCGCAGCGCTGGGCACGGCCAGGGGCTCCCACGCCAACCAGCCCTTTCCACACCGGCGCTGGGATGGATGCCTTGGGCTCCGGTGCACTCCCAAATTTCTGTGAGCACGACCAATACCTCTGTGTTCCCACAACGGTCTCCTCTGCTGATGGCTCTGCCTAATTTTTCGCTGCTCCCTCCCCACAGTGGCTGGTGTGGAACTCACTCCCATCCTCTCCAGTTGCCTTTTGCATGCAGGGCATATTCCCTGCATTGCCAGCTGTTGCCATCCCTGCTGGGGCTCCCCATCTTCTTCTTTAGGCTCTGCGGATGCACCCCTGAGCAGGAAGAGGTGCTGGCACCTGCTGCAGCCCTCCCTGCCAAACCTCCCTGCTTACAGACCAGGAGCAGGGCCCTCTGGGGATGATGGGATGTCCAGAAGCCTTTTTCTCCCCATTCACCTCGCTCACTCAATCGCTTTGTAGCGTTGGAAATGCCCCTTCCCAACTCCTCCAGCAGCGGCTTCCCAGACAGGGCAGAGCACAGGCAGCCCTGTTGCCCCCAGCCTCCATCCAGCTGCTTTCTTTATTTCCTCCCTATTTTCCCTTTCTGATTTTTTCAGGTTCTGTATAAAACTGCCACAGAGAGGGAGGAAGGATAAGAAGGAGGCGCAGAACGTAGAGCAGAATAGGGCAGGGAGCCCCTCTGAGTGTTGCTCCTGTTTCCCTCCTATTCATGGCGCTTCCCAGTGCTGCTCCCCGTTTACGAAGTCTGAATTGCTATGGATTCAACGCATCAGGGATGCCTATGAGTACCAGAGAAAAGCATCCCAGGAAGACACAGAAGAAGTATGAAGAAGTAAGGAGGAAGACTTTCAAGAAGTTAATGGGATGCCAGCAGTTTTTCACCTCCCCTTTTAGCTGAGGCGCAGTTTGGATGCTGTTTCATTGGCTGTTGTTATTCCCCCGGTTGCTTTTTCCTTGACTGTTTTTTTCATGCTGTTATTTTCATCCTGAGGGAAAGCCAGAGGGTGCTGCAGGCAAGCACAAGCTCTGGACACCGAGAGGAGGCATCGGTACCTCAGGGTTTTCCTCATCCCATGTTGCAATGTTCTCCCTGCATTCAACAAAAAACAGTTTGTCCTTGTTCTTCCCGGTGTTGCCGATGTATTTGTAAAAGCAGTTTCTCTTCTCCTTCATGGAATTGGCCAAATTCAGTTCCAGCTGGGACTTTACTTCTCTACCTTTCTCCCTGCATGCCCCAATGACATCCCTGCCATCCTCCTGTGGTGCTGCCCTTCTTGCAAACCTGTAAATTGTGTGTTTTCCCTGAGTCCCAGGCAAAGCTTCCTGCTAAGCGGCTCTGCTTCCTCAGCAGCTCGTCTTCGGGCACACGGGCAATTTCCTCATGGAAAGGGTGGTCAGGCCTCGGCAGGGGCTGCCCAAGGAGGTGGTGGACTCGCCGGGCCAGGAGGGGTCCAAGGAAGTGGCTGGAGGTAGCACTGAGTTCTCCGGCCTGGCCGGCAAGGTGGGGATCGGGCACAGGATGGACGCTCTGAAGGCGGAGGTCTTTTCCATCGTCAGTGACTTTGGGGGCTCCGAGACTCTGTGGCCAGGCCGGGAGGCCACCTTGCCCCAATCACCGCCGGAGCCGCCCCAGCCTGAGAAAAGCCAGCGAAAGGCTCATCAGTTTAGTGAAAGAGAGGGAGAGATGCCTCCCCGGTCACCATCATGGACAGAACAGACAGAACTTGGGGATATTCATTACATTTATTGCCAAGAAAATCAGAGCAGGATAATGAGAAGCAAAAGAAATGTCAACAGCACCTGCAGCCCGAAACCCATGGCAAAACCTGGCCACACAAAGCCAATACAAATGGGAATGGCTCCACAGTGACACAGAGCAGGCTTAGATCCTGTGTTCGGGAGAAATTCTTCCCTGTGAGGGCAGGGAGTCCCTGGCACAGGGTGCCCAGAGCAGCTATGGTGCCCCTGGAGCCCTGGAAGTGCCTAAGGCCAGGTTGGAGGGGGCTTGGAGTAGCCTGGGAGGACAGGTGAAGGTTTCCCTGGCCTGGCAGTGGTGGCAGTGGATGGAGCTCAAGGCTCCTTCCAAGCCAATCCATTCCATGATTCCAAAGATTGATGGCTCTGAGACAGAGTCATTTGGTGACATCATGGCCTGAACTGCTGTTTGCTGCGAGTTCTAAAGCACCACCACGGTGACACAAGCAATGCTACAGTAACATGAGAAGGACCACTGTGACATCGGCAGCACCACTGTGACACAGGAACTGCCACAGCTCCAGCTCAGGTCTGCATCCCAGGTGACTGCAGCCAGTCCTGCCTCGCCATGGACCTGGTGATGCGTCTCGTGCGCGCTCTGCTCCTGCTGGCCCTGCTGCTGGCAGTAGCCCCCTCCCCGGGAGCTGCCAAGGAGCTCTGCCCAGAGCCCTGCCGCTGCCCAGGCTGTCAGCAGCTGAACTGCGGCCACGCCGGCCTGGCCACCGTGCCCCCGGCCAGCCGCCGCCGAGCCCTGACCGTGCTGTGAGTCCCGCGGCCCCACAGAGCCTTGCAGCTGCCCCTCCTCAGCTCCCCGTGTCTGCAAAGCCCACCTGGGACACCCGGGGCACTCCCTGGCCAGAGATGGGGGGGCCTGAGCTCGGCATCAGGGTGAAGCCAGGCTGGGCACACTGTGCCTTCTCCAGGCAAAGCCCGCTTCCAGCTCAGCAGGCCAATGGCAGGGAAATGGCTTTTCCTGAGGGGGGACCGGGTCTTTTGTCTCTTTGCAGAGATTTCACTGGCAACTCCATTGCTACTGTTGGAAAACAAGCCTGGAAGGACTACCCATGGACTGAGACCTTGTAAGTGCCCTACAGTGTTTCAAATGTCAGGAGTTTTGGGATTTTGCCTCCTTTGGTCTGGGGCTGGAGCAGCTGCCCCCACTCCACCCACTTCCATTGGTATTCAAAGCTCGGCTGCTCTGCAAGGAGGGCTGCGAATCACCACAGCTTCCCAGCAGGGCAAGAATTGCTGAGAGTCTCTTGCAGCCCAGGGCACCATCCCTGTGTCTGTCTGCCCAGGGATCAAGCTGTGGTCAGCTTCAGCCGGCCAGGCGCAAGGGCCTGCTCTGGCCAGGAGTGGGGACGATCCCTGCAGTGACCCAGAGCGATGCTTCAGTTGTGCTGCTGCAGGAGATTTTCCCAGGACGATCCCATTTGCTGCAGGCCAGTGGCCGCTGTCACAATGTCCCTGTGTCTCCTTGCAGAGTGCTCAGAGACAATGAGCTGCGGGCTGTGAAGAGCCATTCCCTGGAGGGGCTGTTCCTGCTGAAGCACCTGTAAGCACCGTGCCCTGCCCAGGGCGGAGGGCTCCCTGGGGCCCTGCTTCTCAGGCCGCCGGGCACATGGTGCCCTTTGTCCCTCCTGGGATGCAGGCTGCAGAGGCAAGTAAAAGGGACAGGGCAAATGGAAGTGACCTTTGTTGTTCTAACTGCAACAGGGATTTGTCCTGCAACGAGATCCTGTCCATTGAGGAACGGGCTTTTGAGCCACTGCCTTTCCTGAAGTTTCTGTGAGTGATCAAGTTTCTTTCTGGTGTCTTCAGCTCAGCCTTTGCACTGGGAAGCCTTCCTGTGTAGGAAAATGCTCCTGTTCCCCTAAATCTGCCCTGCCCAGAGCCCAGCTGAGCTGCAGAGGTCAATGCCGACGGCTGGAAGGCCACGCCAGGGCACAGACCCCAGGGAGCTTGTCCACACGCAGCCATCAGAGCAGCCAGTTCTTGCAGCCTTGGCTGCATCGTGGAACAGAAAGAGAGTTCAGCCTTTGCTTCCTCTCCTGGGCAGGCTAGAAACACTGAGAAAGCAGCAGTTTCCTCCCGTTTCCACTTTGGCTTTGCACCTTTCCTGCAAAGAGATCCCGCTTTGCCCCCTCTTTCTGTAGGGCAGGCCCGATTCCTGTGTGTGACCTCCTCTTTCCCCAGAAATCTCTCCGGGAATGGCCTCACACGGATCCGCAGCGGCACTTTCCAGGCCTGGCATGGGATGCAGTTCCTCCAGGAGCTGTAAGTGGCACCAGGGCTAAAGGCCCGCCAGGGCGAGTCTTGCAGGGTCTCTGCCGGGTCTGTGGGCAAAAGCAGACTTGCCCTGGGGAAAGTCCTGATTCTGACAGTGGATGTCAGCCAGGGAGCACCAGGAGTGTGCAGCTGCAAAGGCCCTTTCTCCTGCCCTGCTCACCCCCTGCAAGGCTTCCTTGAAAGCCGCCAGGCCGTCCCCACGTGCCCGGCACACGCAGCTCACATCCTCACCATCAGCCCTGACAGAGCTCTGTATTTTCTCAGGATCCTCAGCCACAACCCACTGGCTGTCATTGCTGACGCTGCCTTCTTCAAGCTGCCCTCCGTGAGCTCTCTGTAAGTATTGGCTCATCTGGAGCAGATCCACAGAGACCTGTGTCTCTCTCGAGCGCCCTGTTCTCAGGAAAGCAGCGCAAGTGCCCGAGCAAATCTCCCCCTTGCCCAGCCTGAGTCTGCTGGAGACACAACGAGCCCGGCTCCAGCAGAGCAAGGCAAAGGCCAAGCGGTGCTGGTGTGTCCCCAGCTGTACAGCAACCCAGGAACTGGGACACAAACTTTCAGGGATGAGAGCCCATCCAGGTCTAGGGCCAGGTGGAGAGGCCGCAGGGCTCTGGGAATAAACTGCACTCGTGCCAGCAGCTCCAGGCTCCTGCCTGCTTCAGGGACTCGGGTGCCCTCAGGGGAGAGCAGCAGGAGAGTCGGGAGAGGGGCAATCCTTTCTGGTGGCATCTGTCTGCCACGAGAGCTGCAGGATTGCCCTCCTGATTCCCACGGGCTGGCTTAGAGCAGGGCGAGGCAGAGGGAAGCTGGGCTCCAGAATGGCTTCTCTTGGAGCAGGCAGAAGTGGATGCCTCTGCAAGCAGCACCAGCATCATCAGGGCCCTGGGCCCTCTGCTCTCAGAGCAGAGTTCTGGCAATGTCACCGTGGAATTTCATGAGCTCTTTCCAATGCTTGCAGAGACCTGAGTGCCACCCAAGTGACCCCACAGACGCTGCTGCTGCTGCTGCAGTCCACAGTGAGCTTGGAAACCCTGTGAGTGTGTGCGACTGAGCCCCAGCCACCAGCAGGCCCCAAGTGCTGGGACAAGGGCTCTGCTTGGGAAACAAATCCGTGTGCCACACAACCAGAACAAGCCCAGTAAGCTCCAGAGTTGCTGTTCCTTCTGGGAACGTGCCAAAACTCACTGGCTCAGAGGCAGAATCTCACCTTTCGGGGGACTTGCTGCAGGTTTCTCACAGGGGAGTTGGAACTTCAGGCGGGTGCATTTCTGTGTCATGTGGTATTTTGGGAGCACTTCTACTTTCCAGGTTAAAATCCCCTTTTCAATGTTTGGCATGGGGAGTCAGGGGCCTTTCCCAGAGCTGTGGCACACAGTTAGGCACAACCCCCATGTGTGGTATCCAGGCATTCCCTGAGCTGGGCTCTGATGGAGCCATGGACTGGGTGGCCAGGTGTTCCTGCAATATCCCCTCTTGTCTTTAGCCAAGTGCCCAAGGAGGCGGCCTGCTGCCTGTGCCAGGAGCGTCCCCGGCCCGAGAGCCCCTGCAGGACCATCCAGTTCCCGTGCCAGAAGCTGTGCAGCACCAGCGCCCCGCAGTGCGGTTGGTGTCCGGAGGGGCTGGGGGAGCTCAAACTGCCACTTGGCCTGAGGCTGGGGAGATGCTGCAGCACTGCCCTGTGCTGCAGGGGGGCTCCTGATCTCCCCTTGGAGTACAGGCTTTGGACAAAACACCTTGGGATGGGAAGTTCCTGGGGATTGTACATAGCTTGTGTGTCACATGCTGCCTGGAGGAGGAACAGCTCGCTGGGCCCACCAAACCTACGACTTCCCTATCCACACCATGTCCCCCAGGCAAGGAAAGCAGGAATGCCCCGTGCCCTTCCCTGGTGCTGGAAGGCAATGTCTGCCCATCAAGAGATCTGGTGATTCCCCGAACAGCCTGGATTCTGTGCCACCCCACTGGCCACTGCAGGACAAAGGGCAGGGCCCGTGATGCGCTCTGCAGGCTGAACAGCAAGCACTGTCATCCCCGCCTTGGCCTGTGCAGGGCGAGCAAAGCACCGTCCTGCTCTAGCTGGGCACAAGGCACAGAACATCCTGTCCACAGCAGGGCCAGGCAAAGAGATACCAGCCAGGTTTCCAAGGTCCCCAGAGAGCTCACTTCTCTCACTGGCTCAGCCCCAGCTTTCCCATAGCACAGGCCCAGAGCTCTGGCGCCCTTGAGGAAGATTTTCCTGGTGTAACAGCTTGAGCTGCTGCTCTTGGGAAGGGCCCCGGAGCAAAGGAGTCCCTGGGCTTTCTTCCCCTGCCAGTCTGTGCCCCCGTTGCAGTGCTGATCTTTCCTCTGGGGTCTCTGGCTCTTCACTGGCTCCTGCAGAGCAACCCAAGCCTGCTCTTCTGGAGCTGTGGCAACCTCTGTGACAGCCAACCCATTCCCCAGGGATCTTTCCTTCCCGTCCAAACAGAACCCCAGGAGACACCAGGAAAGAACCAGCTCTCTGCTCTGCCCCAAGGGGATAATGGGATGGATTGAAGGGCTCTTCTCCTCTCCAAAACACATCCCCCACTCTGCTCTTGCGCTCCCTGGCCTTGAGATCAGCTCCTGCTGCTCAAGGTAGGCACTGAGCCTGTGCTTGCGCCCAGCCGCTGATCTGCTCTCTCGGTGTTCTCCAGCTCACACAACTGCGCTAGAGGCACGGGGAGAATCAATGGACATGGAACAACGCAGAGAGCTGAACAGCAGCCCAGTGTTGAGCCTCAAGCCCAAGGAGCCTTCACTGGGAGATGATGGAACTGCGACGCTTGCGGTTGCCCTGGCCCTGAGCACGGAGGGTGATGTCAGCAGCCTGGACAGTTCCAGACCAAATTCATATCCCCCTCAGCATCTCTTGGGGCACGAAGGCCAAAGAAGTGCTGATGACCGGAGGGCCAAGCTCAAGAAGAAGGTGCACAAGGCTGAAAGCATCAAGACTGTGAAAAGCATTGTCCCACACCAGCCCCAGCCTGCCTGGCTGAAGCATGTGGTAGAAAAGACACCCTCAAGCTGGGATCAAGAGATGGAGTCACTTTTATACTCAGAAGGATTAAACCCCTGGGCTGCAGCTGGTGGATTAAAACGTGCTGACGATGCCTTCATCACTGGACAACACAGAGATGAGGAGGAAGGTCCAGCTCCCAAGAAGCACTACGTCAGGACGCACAAATGGCACAAGAAGAAGGACAGCCAGTATCGGGTTGGATATAATCAGCTTTTCTACGAGGTTTGGGGACCTGTGAAAGTGGAGCAAAGGTCCATATCTGACCAGGGTCTAAACAGGAACCTGGATTTTCTCTCTGACCCCTTGGTTCAGAGCCGCCCCGCTGCGAGCAGCAGAGGAGGAGCCACGGCTGAAGAGGAGCATTCCTCTATAGACAGGCACCTCCTGACCATCCGTGAAACCCCAGAGGAGGAAGACGACATGCTCCTCAATAAACCTTGGAGCCCCCAAAGTCCAGACCTTGCACCAGTTCCAAAAGAACTGGAAACCAATGTTGATCAGCACTGGCAGTTGCTGGAGGCACACAAAGGCCTGCGGGCATTCATGGCCCACGTGGAGCGAGCTCTAAGGAAGGACTGCAGCCTGCCCCAGCTCAAGCAGGCCTGTACCAAGATGGTCTTGAAGACCAGGCTGCTTCTCAACGTGCTCAGGGAGAGAAAAGAGAACCAGGGAGCCTATGATCCCATGGAGCAGTGTCGTCTGCAAGAGAACATGATCATTCACATGGCCTTGGGGAAGGGCAAGAAACTCACAGAGAAGGTAGGAGAGCTGCAGACACTGCTGCGTGTGTCCTTCTAGGCAAGGGAGAATGGAAGGAAGGAGAATGGAAGGAATCCTCTTACCCCTGTGATCTTCCTTCCTTTCCTCACAGCAGAAACTAGAGGCTGTGGTGTACAGGAGCACGTTTGTGGTTTTGCTGTTTTTCTTCATCTTCGTTTTGCTGATACCGAAGTGTGTCTTCCACGTAAGTCAATATCTTGTTTGACACACAGCTGTCTGTCTTGTAGCTGCAGTGCCCAGATGCCCCTGCATTGCTGGGTAGCACAGGAGATGTTTTTCCAAGCCTGGAGCTTGTGGCAGCATCCACAGCACCCAGCTCAGCAGGGCCCAGCCTGCCTGGGGGAAGCTTGTCCTATCTTCTCTCCCAGCTCTCCCCAGCTCTGCTTTGCTCTCCTGCCTTCAGCCACACAGCAATGAGAGCTTTTGCCCTCTCTTGTCTGGCAGAGTTTTTATTACAGGGAAACTGACGTTACAAATCTCCCATTTTCCATCCCCAGAAGCGCTCCCGATGTGGGCCACTTGACTCCCCACCCGGCAACACGAGGGAATCGTGGCTGAGAAGGTAACTGCTCCCTGCCCATGCCACTGCTTTGCCACCAAGAGTCTTTCCTGCTCAGAGCAACTCCTCCTGGAGCCCCGCAGCGCTGGGCACGGCCAGGGGCTCCCACGCCAACCAGCCCTTCCCACACTAGCGCTGGGATGGATGCCTTGGGCTCCGGTGCACTCCCAAATTTCTGTGAGCACGACCAATACCTCTGTGTTCCCACAACGGTCCCCTCTGCTGATGGCTCTGCCCTACTTTTCGCTGCTCCCTCCCCACAGTGTCTTGTGAGGAACTCACTCCCATCCTCTCCAGTTGCCTCTTGCATGCAGGGCTCATTCCCTGCATTGCCAGCCGTTGCCATCCCTGCTGGGGCTCCCCATCTTCTTCTTTAGGCTCTGCAGACACACCCCTGAGCAGGAAGAGGTGCTGGCACCTGCTGCAGCCCTCCCTGCCAAACCTCCCTGCTTACAGACCAGGAGCAGGGCCCTCTGGGGATGATGGGATGTCCAGAAGCCTTTTTCTCCCCATTCACCTCGCTCACTCAATCGCTTTGTAGCGTTGGAAATGCCCCTTCCCAACTCCTCCAGCAGCGGCTTCACAGACAGGGCAGAGCACAGGCAGCCCTGTTGCCCCCAGCTTCCATCACCAGCTGCTTTCTTTTTTCCTCCCTATTTTCCCTTTCTGACTTTTTCAGATTCTGTATAAAACTGCCACAGAGAGGGAGGAAGGATAAGAAGGAGGCGCAGAATGTAGAGCAGAATAGGGCAGGGAGCCCCTCTGAGTGTTGCTCCTGTTTCCCTCCTATTCATGGCGCTTCCCAGTGCTGCTCCCCGTTCACAAAGTCCGAATTGCTATGGATGCAACGCATCAGGGATGCCTATGAGTACCAGAGAAAAGCATCTCAGGAAGACACAGAAGAAGTATGAAGAAGTAAGGAGGAAGACTTTCAAGAAGTTAATGGGATGCCAGCAATTTTTCACCTCCCCTTTTAGCTGAGGCTCTCTTTGGATGCTGTTTCATTGGCTGTTGTTATTCCCCTGGTTGCTTTTTCCTTGACTGTTTTTTTCATGCTGTTATTTTCATCCTGAGGGAAAGCCAGAGGGTGCTGCAGGCAAGCACAAGCTCTGGACACCGAGAGGAGGCATCAGTACCTCAGGGTTTTCCTCATCCCATGTTGCAATGTTCTCCCTGCATTCAATAAAAAGAGTTTGTCCTTGTTCTTCCCGGTGTTGCCGATGTATTTGTAAAAGCAGTTTCTCTTCTCCTTCATGGAATTGGCAAAATTCAGTTCCAGCTGCGCCTTTACTTTTCTACCTTTCTCCCTGCATGCCCCAATGACATCCCTGCCATCCTCCTGTGGTGCTGCCCTTCTTGCAAAGCTGTAAATTGTGTGTTTTCCCTGAGTCCCAGGCAAAGCTTCCTGCTCAGCGGCTCTGCTTCCTCAGCAGCTCGTCTTTGGGCACACGGGCAATTTCCTCATGGAAAGGGTGGTCAGGCCTTGGCAGGGGCTGCCCAAGGAGGTGGTGGACTGGCCGGGCCAGGAGGAGTCCAAGGAAGTGGCTGGAGTGGCACTGAGTTCTCCGGCCTGGCCGGCAAGGTGGGGATCGGGCACAGGATGGACGCTCTGAAGGCGGAGGTCTTTTCCATCGTCAGTGACTTTGGGGGCTCCGTGACTCTGTGGTCAGGCCAGGAGGCCGCCTTGCCCCAATCACCGCCGGAGCCGCCCCGGGCCGAGCTCTTGGCCCGCGCGTTTCTCCTCAGGCCGGGGGCGCTTCTGGCGGTGCCGCTGCCCGCGGCCGGAGCTGCCTGTGCGGCGGAGCGGCCGCACCTCCCAGGCACCTCTCTGGGCGCTGCTTGCGGGGTTGTGCCGGCCTTCCCAAAGCTGTCCGTGGATTCCTTCGCATGGCGCTCGCTGCCCCTCGGTGTCTCCTGGTGCCAGCGTGGCGCTCCAGCCGCGGCGGGAGCTCTGCCGTCGGTGTCCTGGTGCTGCCGCCTCCAGAGCCCGGGGGCCGGAGCGCTTCGCCTCAGGGGCCGGGCTGCACCGGGACTCGCAGCGGGCTCGGCCCGGCCGCCGCCGCTGCCGGTACAGGCGCGCTGAGGCGGAGCTGCCGCCCCTCAGGCCCACAGCGCTTCCCGCCATTGGCACTGCGGCTCCGTCAGGCTCTCCCGGCGGACATTCCGGCATGGCCCAGTGTTGTGGTGTGTTTTTCTTTAATTTGATATTTGTTCTGTGTATATTCTCCCCCCACCCCCCTCCAAATCCTCCCTTCCCCAGTTGTCAATCTTCCCAAGCTCTTCCCTTACACCTTCCTCTCCAAGTTGTCAATTTTCCGTTTCCCTGCCCCTTTCCCCAGAACATTCCTTGTCACTCCTCCCAGCCTCCTCCCCTGCTTCCAGGGCATTCCCTGCCTATTTAGTGAGGCTCAACGCTCTATTGGTTACTTTGTGTTACTCCACTCCCCTGTTTCCCCTGATAGGTTTGTGATATGTTAGTCCCTTCTTAGACTCCTCCCCAGCCCTACCCTCATTGGTTGCTGTTCCTAAACCCCGCCTCTTGAGTTCCGGTATAAAACCTTTGTTCGCCCTCCCCGGAGGGTCTTGGGGCTTGCTGAATTAAACCATCCTGTTCACCCCCAAGTCCCGTGTCGCCTCCGTCTGTCCCCGCACCGACAACTGGGACCGCAGAGCTTCGCATGGGGAGCGGCCGCCCATTCTCTTCCCTCTCGCCGCCCAGCACGCCACCGCTTGGTGTATCGTGGCGAGAGAAGCTGCGCGCCTTACAACAAATGGTAGGAGAGGATCGTTCCCTCCTCCGTCTTGTAGAACAAATGGGCAAATTCGTGGGGGCGCCCGCCTCACAGAAGAAGAAGGAGGGAAGAGGAATACCTGTGGCCAAAGAACCACTGCCCACACTAAGAGGAGCCGAGCACCGAGCAACAAGAAGATTTAGGCTACGGGACCCTCTTTATCCTCACTGCCGTGCTCTCTACTCCTGCCTGGAGCAGCCGTGCTGCAGGGGCAAGTCCCCATTTTGCCTTAGGGCACGGGGGCAGCTGTGCTGCAGGGGCCTTAAGGGGGTAGACCCACCCCAGGACAAGAGGGCGGTTTGGCAGTGGATCAATGGTATAAGGTGTAAAATCCCATTGAGCCCAAATAACGGCGTGTCAGTGGACGGCACTAAAAGGAAGACCACCAGAGGCTGATAGCAGCCGAGCCCAAGGCTTCGGGGATGAGCCCTGGGTGTGGCCGGGAATGGCTGAGCCTGTCTTCAGGTTCCGGGAACACCCAGGCCTCTGGAAGGGCCAACCCGTATGGAACAACGTCCCCAGTTTGTCGAGCATCCATCGAAACCATCAAGACCAGAGGAAAAGATAGAGACATCGCTGCCTGCGCCCAGAGGGTAAGTGGGTCTATGCAGGGTTCTCCCTGGCGGGCGAGTGGGCTTTCCCCTTGGTTATTTTTAGCCTTAGGGCATGGGTGGGGGACCCACATTTGATGGCTCCTTCTTCCCCTCTGAAAGTTGTCTTTTCTATCCTCTCCCCCCAATCCCATGAGGCCGGAGGGCGTAGGAAAGACACAAATGGGACAGAAATCTAAGAGGCAACACGTTTACTATGGGAGAGTTGATTAGAATCTTAACAAAGGCCCTTTCCATCCACGCACCTCCGCGATATCCAGCCGTGTTGGGCCCCTCTCCCATAGATTCCCCCTTATGCTTGTCCTATCTTCTCTCCCAGCTCTCCCCAGCTCTGCTTTGCTCTCCTGCCTTTAGCCACACAGCAATGAGAGCTTTTGCTCCCTCCTGTCTGGCAGAGTATTTATTACAGGGAAACTGATGATACAAATCTTCCATTTTCCATCCCCAGAAGCGCTCCCGACGTGGCCCACTTGACTCCCTACCCGACCACACCAGGTAATCGTGGCTGAGAAGGTAACTGCTCCCTGCCCATGCCACTGCTTTGCCACCAAGAGTCTTTCCTGCGCAGAGCAACTCCTCCTGGAGCCCCGCAGCGCTGGGCACGGCCAGGGGCTCCCACGCCAACCAGCCCTTCCCACACCGGGGCTGGGATGGATGCCTTGGGCTCCGGTGCACTCCCAAATTTCTGTGAGCACGACCAATACCTCTGTGTTCCCACCACGGTCTCCTCTGCTGATGGCTCTGCCCAATTTTTCGCTGCTCCCTCCCCACAGTGGCTGGTGTGGAACTCACTCCCATCCTCTCCAGTTGCCTTTTGCATGCAGGGCTCATTCCCTGCATTGCCAGCCATTGCCATCCCTGCTGGGGCTCCCCATCTTCTTCTTTAGGCTCTGCAGACACACCCCTGAGCAGGAAGAGGTGCTGGCACCTGCTGCAGCCCTCCCTGCCAAACCTCCCTGCTTACAGACCAGGAGCAGGGCCCTCTGGGGATGATGGGATGTCCAGAAGCCTTTTTCTCCCCATTCACCTCGCTCACTCAATCGCTTTGTAGCGTTGGAAATGCCCCTTCCCAACTCCTCCAGCAGCGGCTTCACAGACAGGGCAGAGCACAGGCAGCCCTGTTGCCCCCAGCTTCCATCACCAGCTGCTTTCTTTTTTCCTCCCTATTTTCCCTTTCTGACTTTTTCAGATTCTGTATAAAACTGCCACAGAGAGGGAGGAAGGATAAGAAGGAGGCGCAGAATGTAGAGCAGAATAGGGCAGGGAGCCCCTCTGAGTGTTGCTCCTGTTTCCCTCCTATCCATGGCGCTTCCCAGTGCTGCTCCCCGTTCACAAAGTCCGAATTGCTATGGATGCAACGCATCAGGGATGCCTATGAGTACCAGAGAAAAGCATCTCAGGAAGACACAGAAGAAGTATGAAGAAGTAAGGAGGAAGACTTTCAAGAAGTTAATGGGATGCCAGCAATTTTTCACCTCCCCTTTTAGCTGAGGCTCTCTTTGGATGCTGTTTCATTGGCTGTTGTTATTCCCCTGGTTGCTTTTTCCTTGACTGTTTTTTTCATGCTGTTATTTTCATCCTGAGGGAAAGCCAGAGGGTGCTGCAGGCAAGCACAAGCTCTGGACACCGAGAGGAGGCATCGGTACCTCAGGGTTTTCCTCATCCCATGTTGCAATGTTCTCCCTGCATTCAATAAAAAGAGTTTGTCCTTGTTCTTCCCGGTGTTGCCGATGTATTTGTAAAAGCAGTTTCTCTTCTCCTTCATGGAATTGGCAAAATTCAGTTCCAGCTGCGCCTTTACTTTTCTACCTTTCTCCCTGCATGCCCCAATGACATCCCTGCCATCCTCCTGTGGTGCTGCCCTTCTTGCAAAGCTGTAAATTGTGTGTTTTCCCTGAGTCCCAGGCAAAGCTTCCTGCTCAGCGGCTCTGCTTCCTCAGCAGCTCGTCTTTGGGCACACGGGCAATTTCCTCATGGAAAGGGTGGTCAGGCCTCGGAAGGGGCTGCCCAAGGAGGTGGTGGACTGGCCGGGCCAGGAGGAGTCCAAGGAAGTGGCTGGAGTGGCACTGAGTTCTCCGGCCTGGCCGGCAAGGTGGGGATCGGGCACAGGATGGACGCTCTGAAGGCGGAGGTCTTTTCCATCGTCAGTGACTTTGGGGGCTCCGTGACTCTGTGGTCAGGCCAGGAGGCCGCCTTGCCCCAATCACCGCCGGAGCCGCCCCGGGCCGAGCTCTTGGCCCGCGCGTTTCTCCTCAGGCCGGGGGCGCTTCTGGCGGTGCCGCTGCCCGCGGCCGGAGCTGCCTGTGTGGCGGAGCGGCCGCACCTCCCGGGCACCTTTCTGCGCGCTGCTTGCGGGGTTGTGCCGGCCTTCCCAAAGCTGTCCGTGGATTCCTTCGCATGGCGCTCGCTGCCCCTCGGTGTCTCCTGGCGCCAGCGTGGCGCTCCAGCCGCGGCGGGAGCTCTGCCGTCGGTGTCCTGGTGCTGCCGCCTCCAGAGCCCGGGGGCCGGAGCGCTTCGCCTCAGGGGCCGGGCTGCACCGGGACTCGCAGCGGGCTTGGCCCGGCCGCCGCCGCTGCCGGTACGGGCGCGCTGAGAAGGAGCTGCCGCCCCTCAGTCTCACAGCGCTTCCCGCCATTGGCACTGCGGCTTAGTCAGGCTCTCCCGGCGGACATTCCGGCATGGCCCAGTGTTGTGGTGTGTTTTTCTTTAATTTGATATTTGTTCTGTGTATATTCTACCCCCACCCCCCTCCAAATCCTCCCTTCCCCAGTTGTCAATCTTCCCAAGCTCTTCCCTTACACCTTCCTCTCCAAGTTGTCAATTTTCCGTTTCCCTGCCCCTTTCCCCAGAACATTCCTTGTCACTCCTCCCAGCCTCCTCCCCTGCTTCCAGGGCATTCCCTGCCTATTTAGTGAGGCTCAACGCTCTATTGGTTATTTTGTGTTACTCCACTCCCCTGTTTCCCCTGATAGGTTTGTGATATGTTAGTCCCTTCTTAGACTCCTCCCCAGCCCTACCCTCATTGGTTGCTGTTCCTAAACCCCGCCTCTTGAGTTCCGGTATAAAACCTTTGTTCGCCCTCCCTGGAGGATCTTGGGGCTTGCTGAAATAAACCATCCTGTTCACCCACAAGTCCCGTGTCGCCTCCGTCTGTCCCCGCACCGACAACTGGGACCGCAGAGCTTCGCAAGGGGAGCGGTCGCCCATTCTCTTCCCTCTCGCCGCCCAGCACGCCACCGCTTGGGGTATTGCGGCGAGAGAAGCTGCGCGCGTTACAACAAATGGTAGCAGAGGATGGTTCCCTCCTCCGTCTTGTAGAACAAACGGGCAAATTCGTGGGGGCGGCCGCCTCACAGAAGAAGAAGGAGGGAAGAGGAATACCTGTGGCCAAAGAACCACTGCCCACACTAAGAGGAGCTGAGCACCGAGCAACAAGAAGATTTAGGCTACGGGACCCTCTTTATCCTCACTGCCGTGCTCTCTACCCCTGCCTGGAGCAGCCGTGCTGCAGGGGCAAGTCCCCATTTTGCCTTAGGGCACGGGGGCAGCTATGCTGCAGGGGCCTTAAGGGGGTAGACCCACCCCAAGACAAGAGGGTGGTTTGGCAGTGGATCAATGGTATAAGGTGTAAAATCCCATTGAGCCCAAAGAACGGCGTGTCAGTGGACGGCACTAAAAGGAAGACCACCAGAGGCTGATAGCAGCCGAGCCCAAGGCTTCGGGGATGAGCCTTGGGTGTGGCCGGGAATGGCTGAGCCTGTCTTCAGGTTCCGGGAACACCCAGGCCTCTGGAAGGGCCAAACCGTATGGAACAACGTCCCCAGTTTGTCGAGCATCCATCAAAACCATCAAGACCAGAGGAAAAGATAGAGACATCGCTGCCCGCGCCCAGAGGGTAAGTGGGTCTATGCAGGGTTCTCCCTGGCGGGCGGGTGGGCTTTCCCCTTGGTTATTTTTAGCCTTAGGGCATGGGTGGGGGACCCACATTTGATGGCTCCTTCTTCCCCTCTGAAAGTTGTCTTTTCCATCCTCTCCCCCCAATCCCATGAGGCCGGAGGGGGTAGGAAAGATGTCTCACAAATGGGACACAAATCTAAGAGGCAACACGTTTACTATGGGAGAGTTGATTAGAATCTTAACAAAGGCCCTTTCCATCCACGCACCTCCGCGATATCCAGCCGTGTCGGGCCCCTCTCCCATACATTCCCCCTTATGCTTGTCCTATCTTCTCTCCCAGCTCTCCCCAGCTCTGCTTTGCCCTCCTGCCTTTAGCCACACAGCAATGAGAGCTTTTGCCCCCTCCTGTCTGGCAGAGCATTTATTACAGGGAAACTGATGTTACAAATCTCCCATTTTCCATCCCCAGAAGCGCTCCCGACGTGGCCCACTTGACTCCCTACCCGACCACACCAGGTAATCGTGGCTTAGAAGGTAACTGCTCCCTGCCCATGCCACTGCTTTGCCACCAAGAGTCTTTCCTGTGCAGAGCAACTCCTCCTGGAGCCCCGCAGCGCTGGGCACGACCAGGGGCTCCCACGCCAACCAGCCCTTCCCACACCGGGGCTGGGATGGATGCCTTGGGCTCCGGTGCACTCCCAAATTTCTGGGAGCACGACCAATACCTCTGTGTTCCCACAACGGTCTCCTCTGCTGATGGCTCTGCCCAATTTTTCGCTGCTCCCTCCCCACAGTGGCTGGTGTGGAACTCACTTGCATCTTCTCCAGTTGCCTTTTGCATGCAGGGCTCATTCCCTGCATTGCCAGCTGTTGCCATCCCTGCTGGGGCTCCCCATCTTCTTCTTTAGGCTCTGCGGATGCACCCCTGAGCAGGAAGAGGTGCTGGCACCTGCTGCAGCCCTCCCTGCCAAACCTCCCTGCTTACAGACCAGGAGCAGGGCCCTCTGGGGATGATGGGATGTCCAGAAGCCTTTTTCTCCCCATTCACCTCGCTCACTCAATCGCTTTGTAGCGTTGGAAATGCCCCTTCCCAACTCCTCCAGCAGCGGCTTCACAGACAGGGCAGAGCACAGGCAGCCCTGTTGCCCCCAGCCTCCATCACCAGCTGCTTTCTTTTTTTCCTCCCTATTTTCCCTTTCTGATTTTTTCAGGTTCTGTATAAAACTGCCACAGTGAGGGAGGAAGGATAAGAAGGAGGCGCAGAACGTAGAGCAGAATAGGGCAGGGAGCCCCTCTGAGTGTTGCTCCTGTTTCCCTCCTATTCATGGCGCTTCCCAGTGCTGCTCCCCGTTTACGAAGTCTGAATTGCTATGGATTCAACGCATCAGGGATGCCTATGAGTACCAGAGAAAAGCATCCCAGGAAGACACAGAAGAAGTGTGAAGAAGTAAGGAGGAAGACTTTAAGGAAGTTAATGAGATGCCAGCAATTTTTCCCCTCCCCTTTTAGCTGAGGCTCACTTTGGATGCTGTTTCATTGGCTGTTGTTATACTGTTAGATGCTTTTTCCTTGACTGTTATTTTCATTCTGAGGAAAAGCCAGAGGGTGCTGCAGGCAAGCACAAGCTCTGGACACCGAGAGGAGGCATCGGTAGCTCAGGGTTTTCCTCATCCCATGTTGCAATGTTCTCCCTGCATTCAATAAAAACAAAGTTTGTCCTTGTTCTTCCCGGTGTTGCCGATGTATTTGTAAAAGCAGTTTCTCTTCTCCTTCATGGAATTGGCCAAATTCAGTTCCAGCTGGGACTTTACTTTTCTACCTTTCTCCCTGCATGCCCCAATGACATCCCTACCATCCTCCGGTGGTGCTGCCCTTCTTGCAAAGCTGTAAATTGTGTGTTTTCCCTGAGTCCCAGGCAAAGCTTCCTGCTCAGCGGCTCTGCTTCCTCAGCAGCTCGTCTTTGGGCACACGGGCAATTTCCTCATGGAAAGGGTGGTCAGGCCTCGGCAGGGGCTGCCCAAGGAGGTGGTGGACTCGCCGGGCCAGGAGGGGTCCAAGGAAGTGGCTGGAGGTGGCACTGAGTTCTCCGGCCTGGCTGGCAAGGTGGGGATCGGGCACAGGATGGACGCTCTGAAGGCGGAGGTCTTTTCCATCGTCAGTGACTTTGGGGGCTCTGTGACTCTGTGGCCAGGCCGGGAGGCCACCTTGCCCCAATCACCGCGGGAGCCGCCCCGGCCCGAGAAAAGCCAGCGAAAGGCTCATCAGTTTAGTGAAAGAGAGGGAGAGATGCCTCCCCGGTCACCATCATGGACAGAACAGACAGAACTTGGGGATATTCATTACATTTATTGCCAAGAAAATCAGAGCAGGATAATGAGAAGCAAAAGAAATGTCAACAGCACCTGCAGCCCCAAACCCATGGCAAAACCTGGCCACACAAAGCCAATACAAATGGGAATGGCTCCACAGTGACACAGAGCAGGCTTAGATCCTGTGTTCGGGAGAAATTCTTCCCTGTGAGGGCAGGGAGTCCCTGGCACAGGGTGCCCAGAGCAGCTGTGGTGCCCCTGGAGCCCTGGAAGTGCCTAAGGCCAGGTTGGAGGGGGCTTGGAGTAGCCTGGGAGGACAGGTGAAGGTTTCCCTGCCATGGCAGTGGTGGCAGTGGATGGAGCTCAAGGCTCCTTCGAAGCCAATCCATTCCATGATTCCAAAGATTGACGGCTCTGAGACAGAGTCATTTGGTGACATCATGGCCTGAACTGCTGTTTGCTGCGAGTTCTAAAGCACCACCACGGTGACACAAGCAATGCTACAGTGACATGAGAAGGACCACTGTGACATCGGCAGCACCACTGTGACACAGGAACTGCCACAGCTCCAGCTCAGGTCTGCATCCCAGGTGACTGCAGCCAGTCCTGCCTCGCCATGGACCTGGTGATGCGTCTCGTGTGCGCTCTGCTCCTGCTGGCCCTGCTGCTGGCAGTAGCCCCCTCCCCGGGAGCTGCCAAGGAGCTCTGCCCAGAGCCCTGCCGCTGCCCAGGCCGTCGGCAGCTGAACTGCGGCCACGCCGGCCTGGCCACCGTGCCCCCGGCCAGCCGCTGCCGAGCCCTGACCGTGCTGTGAGTCCCGCGGCCCCACAGAGCCCTGCAGCTGCCCCTCCTCAGCTCCCTGTGTCTGCAAAGCCCACCTGGGACACCCGGGGCACTCCCTGGCCACAGATGGGGGGGCCTGAGCTCGGCATCAGGGTGAAGCCAGGCTGGGCACACTGTGCCTTCTCCAGGCAAAGCCCGCTTCCAGCTCAGCAGGCCAATGGCAGGGAAATGGCTTTTCCTGAGGGGGGACCGGGTCTTTTGTCTCTTTGCAGAGATTTCACTGGCAACTCCATTGCTACTGTTGGAAAACAAGCCTGGAAGGACTACCCATGGACTGAGACCTTGTAAGTGCCCTACAGTGTTTCAAATGTCAGGAGTTTTGAGATTTTGCCTCCTTTGGTCTGGGGCTGGAGCAGCTGCCCCCACTCCACCCACTTCCATTGGTATTCAAAGCTCGGCTGCTCTGCAATGAGGGCTGCGAATCACCACAGCTTCCCAGCAGGGCAAGAACTGCTGCGAGTCTCTTGCAGCCCAGGGCACCATCCCTGTGTCTGTCTGCCCAGGGATCAAGCTGTGCTCAGCTTCAGCCGGCCAGGAGCAAGGGCCTGCTCTGGCCAGGAGTGGGGACGATCCCTGCAGGGACCCAGAGCGATGCTTCAGTCGTGCTGCTGCAGGAGATTTTCCCAGGACGATCCCATTTGCTGCAGGCCAGTGGCCGCTGTCACAATGTCCCTGTGTCTCCTTGCAGAGTGCTCAGAGACAATGAGCTGCGGGCTGTGAAGAGCCATTCCCTGGAGGGGCTGTTCCTGCTGAAGCACCTGTAAGCACCGTGCCCTGCCCAGGGCGGAGGGCTCCCTGGGGCCCTGCTTCTCAGGCCGCCGGGCACATGGTGCCCTTTGTCCCTCCTGGGATGCAGGCTGCAGAGGCAAGTAAAAGGGACAGGGGAAATGGAAGTGACATTTGTTGTTCTAACTGCAACAGGGATTTGTCCTGCAACGAGATCCTGTCCATTGAGGAACGGGCTTTTGAGCCACTGCCTTTCCTGAAGTTTCTGTGAGTGATCAAGTTTCTTTCTGGTGTCTTCAGCTCAGCCTTTGCACTGGGAAGCCTTCCTGTGTAGGAAAATGCTCCTGTTCCCCTAAATCTGCCCTGCCCAGAGCCCAGCTGAGCTGCAGAGGTCAATGCCGATGGCTGGAAGGCCACGCCAGGGCACAGACCCCAGGGAGCTTGTCCACACGCAGCCATCAGAGCAGCCAGTTCTTGCAGCCTTGGCTGCATCGTGGAACAGAAAGAGAGTTCAGCCTTTGCTTCCTCTCCTGGGCAGGCTAGAAACACTGAGAAAGCAGCAGTTTCCTCCCGTTTCCACTTTGGCTTTGCACCTTTCCTGCAAAGAGATCCCGCTTTGCCCCCTCTTTCTGTAGGGCAGGCCCGATTCCTGTGTGTGACCTCCTCTTTCCCCAGAAATCTCTCCGGGAATGGCCTCACACGGATCCGCAGCGGCACTTTCCAGGCCTGGCATGGGATGCAGTTCCTCCAGGAGCTGTAAGTGGCACCAGGGCTAAAGGCCCGCCAGGGCGAGTCTCTGCAGGGTCTCTGCCGGGTCTGTGGGCAAAAGCAGACTTGCCCTGGGGAAAGTCCTGATTCTGACAGTGGATGTCAGCCAGGGAGCACCAGGAGTGTGCAGCTGCAAAGGCCCTTTCTCCTGCCCTGCTCACCCCCTGCAAGGCTTCCTTGAAAGCCGCCAGGCCGTCCCCACGTGCCCGGCACACGCAGCTCACATCCTCACCATCAGCCCTGACAGAGCTCTGTATTTTCTCAGGATCCTCAGCCACAACCCACTGGCTGTCATTGCTGACGCTGCCTTCTTCAAGCTGCCCTCCGTGAGCTCTCTGTAAGTATTGGCTCATCTGGAGCAGATCCACAGAGACCTGTGTCTCTCTCGAGCGCCCTGTTCTCAGGAAAGCAGCGCAAGTGCCCGAGCAAATCTCCCCCTTGCCCAGCCTGAGTCTGCTGGAGACACAACGAGCCCGGCTCCAGCAGAGCACGGCAAAGGCCAAGTGGTGCTGGTGTGTCCCCAGCTGTACAGCAACCCAGGAACTGGGACACAAACTTTCAGGGATGAGAGCCCATCCAGGTCTAGGGCCAGGTGGAGAGGCCGCAGGGCTCTGGGAATAAACTGCACTCGTGCCAGCAGCTCCAGGCTCCTGCCTGCTTCAGGGACTCGGGTGCCCTCAGGGGAGAGCAGCAGGAGAGTCGGGAGAGGGGCAATCCTTTCTGGTGGCATCTGTCTGCCACGAGAGCTGCAGGATTGCCCTCCTGATTCCCATGGGCTGGGTTAGAGCAGGGCGAGGCAGAGGGAAGCTGGGCTCCAGAATGGCTTCTCTTGGAGCAGGCAGAAGTGGATGCCTCTGCAGGCAGCACCAGCATCATCAGGGCCCTGGGCCCTCTGCTCTCAGAGCAGAGTTCTGGCAATGTCACCGTGGAATTTCATGAGCTCTTTCCAATGCTTGCAGAGACCTGAGTGCCACCCAAGTGACCCCACAGACGCTGCTGCTGCTGCTGCAGTCCACAGTGAGCTTGGAAACCCTGTGAGTGTGTGCGACTGAGCCCCAGCCACCAGCAGGCCCGCAGTGCTGGGACAAGGGCTCTTCTTGGGAAACAAATCCGTGTGCCACACAACCAGAACAAGCCCAGTAAGCTCCAGAGTTGCTGTTCCTTCTGGGAACGTGCCAAAACTCACTGGCTCAGAGGCAGAATCTCACCTTTCGGGTGACTTGCTGCAGGTTTCTCACAGGGGAGTTGGAACTTCAGGCGGGTGCATTTCTGTGTCATGTGGTATTTTGGGAGCACTTCTACTTTCCAGGTTAAAATCCCCTTTCAATGTTTGGCATGGGGAGTCAGGGGCCTTTCCCAGAGCTGTGGCACACAGTTAGGCACAACCCCCATGTGTGGTATCCAGGCATTCCCTGAGCTGGGCTCTGATGGAGCCATGGACTGGGTGGCCAGGTGTTCCTGCAATATCCCCTCTTGTCTTTAGCCAAGTGCCCAAGGAGGCGGCCTGCTGCCTGTGCCAGGAGCGTCCCTGGCCTGAGAGCCCCTGCAGGACCATCCAGTTCCCGTGCCAGAAGCTGTGCAGCACCAGCGCCCCGCAGTGCGGTTGGTGTCCGGAGGGGCTGGGGGAGCTCAAACTGCCACTTGGCCTGAGGCTGGGGAGATGCTGCAGCACTGCCCTGTGCTGCAGGGGGGCTCCTGATCTCCCCTTGGAGTACAGGCTTTGGACAAAACACCTTGGGATGGGAAGTTCCTGGGGATTGTACATAGCTTGTGTGTCACATGCTGCCTGGAGGAGGAACAGCTCGCTGGGCCCACCAAACCTACGACTTCCCTATCCACACCATGTCCCCCAGGCAAGGAAAGCAGGAATGCCCCGTGCCCTTCCCTGGTGCTGGAAGGCAATGTCTGCCCATAAAGAGATCTGGTGATTCCCCGAACAGCCTGGATTCTGTGCCACCCCACTGGCCACTGCAGGACAAAGGGCAGGGCCCGTGATGAGCTCTGCAGGCTGAACAGCAAGCACTGTCATCCCCGCCTTGGCCTGTGCAGGGCGAGCAAAGCACCGTCCTGCTCTAGCTGGGCACAGGGCACAGAACATCCTGTCCACAGCAGGGCCAGGCAAAGAGATACCAGCCAGGTTTCCAAGGTCCCCAGAGAGCTCACTTCTCTCACTGGCTCAGCCCCAGCTTTCCCATAGCACAGGCCCAGAGCTCTGGCGCCCTTGAGGAAGATTTTCCTGGTGTAACAGCTTGAGCTGCTGCTCTTGGGAAGGGCCCTGGAGCAAAGGAGTCCCTGGGCTTTCTTCCCCTGCCAGTCTGTGCCCCCGTTGCAGTGCTGATCTTTCCTCTGGGGTCTCTGGCTCTTCACTGGCTCCTGCAGAGCAACTCAAGCCTGCTCTTCTGGAGCTGTGGCAACCTCTGTGACAGCCAACCCATTCCCCAGGGATCTTTCCTTCCCGTCCAAACAGAACCCCAGGAGACACCAGGAAAGAACCAGCTCTCTGCTCTGCCCCAAGGGGATAATGGGATGGATTGAAGGGCTCTTCTCCTCTCCAAAACACATCCCCCACTCTGCTCTTGCGCTCCCTGGCCTTGAGATCAGCTCCTGCTGCTCAAGGTAGGCACTGAGCCTGTGCTTGTGCCCAGCCGCTGATCTGCTCTCTCGGTGTTCTCCAGCTCACACAACTGCGCTAGAGGCACGGGGAGAAACAATGGACATGGAACAACGCAGAGAGCTGAACAGCAGCCCAGTGTTGAGCCTCAAGCCCAAGGAGCCTTCACTGGGAGATGATGGAACTGCGACGCTTGCGGTTGCCCTGGCCCTGAGCACGGAGGGTGATGTCAGCAGCCTGGACAGTTCCAGACCAAATTCATATCCCCCTCAGCATCTCTTGGGGCACGAAGGCCAAAGAAGTGCTGATGACCGGAGGGCCAAGCTCAAGAAGATGGTGCACAAGGCTGAAAGCATCAAGACTGTGAAAAGCATTGTCCCACACCAGCCCCAGCCTGCCTGGCTGAAGCATGTGGTAGAAAAGACACCCTCAAGCTGGGATCAAGAGATGGAGTCACTTTTATACTCAGAAGGATTAAACCCCTGGGCTGCAGCTGGTGGATTAAAACGTGCTGACGATGCCTTCATCACTGGACAACACAGAGATGAGGAGGAAGGTCCAGCTCCCAAGAAGCACTACGTCAGGACGCACAAATGGCACAAGAAGAAGGACAGCCAGTATCGGGTTGGATATAATCAGCTTTTCTACGAGGTTTGGAGACCTGTGAAAGTGGAGCAAAGGTCCATATCTGACCAGGGTCTAAACAGGAACCTGGATTTTCTCTCTGACCCCTTGGTTCAGAGCCGCCCCGCTGCGAGCCGCAGAGGAGGAGCCACGGCTGAAGAGGAGCATTCCTCTATAGACAGGCACCTCCTGACCATCCGTGAAACCCCAGAGGAGGAAGACGACATGCTCCTCAATAAACCTTGGAGCCCCCAAAGTCCAGACCTTGCACCAGTTCCAAAAGAACTGGAAACCAATGTTGATCAGCACTGGCAGTTGCTGGAGGCACACAAAGGCCTGCGGGCATTCATGGCCCACGTGGAGCGAGCTCTAAGGAAGGACTGCAGCCTGCCCCAGCTCAAGCAGGCCTGTACCAAGATGGTCTTGAAGACCAGGCTGCTTCTCAACGTGCTCAGGGAGAGAAAAGAGAACCAGGGAGCCTATGATCCCATGGAGCAGTGTCGTCTGCAAGAGAACATGATCATTCACATGGCCTTGGGGAAGGGCAAGAAACTCACAGAGAAGGTAGGAGAGCTGCAGGCACTGCTGCGTGTGTCCTTCTAGGCAAGGGAGAATGGAAGGAAGGAGAATGGAAGGAATCCTCTTACCCCTGTGATCTTCCTTCCTTTCCTCACAGCAGAAACTAGAGGCTGTGGTGTACGTGAGAAAGTTTGTGGTTTTGCTGTTTTTCTTCATCTTCGTTTTGCTGATACTGACGTGTGTCTTCCACGTAAGTCAATATCTTGTTTGACACACAGCTGTCTGTCTTGTAGCTGCAGTGCCCAGATGCCCCTGCATTGCTGGGTAGCACAGGAGATGTTTTTCCAAGCCTGGAGCTTGTGGCAGCATCCACAGCACCCAGCTCAGCAGGGCCCAGCCTGCCTGGGGGAAGCTTGTCCTATCTTCTCTCCCAGCTCTCCCCAGCTCTGCTTTGCTCTCCTGCCTTCAGCCACACAGCAATGAGAGCTTTTGCCCTCTCTTGTCTGGCAGAGTTTTTATTACAGGGAAACTGACGTTACAAATCTCCCATTTTCCATCCCCAGAAGCGCTCCCGACGTGGCCCACATGACTCCCTACCCGATCACACCAGGGAATCGTGGCTTAGAAGGTAACTGCTCCCTGCCCATGCCACTGCTTTGCCACCAAGAGTCTTTCCTGCACAGAGCAACTCCTCCTGGAGCCCCGCAGCACTGGGCACGGCCAGGGGCTCCCACGCCAACCAGCCCTTCCCACACCGGCGCTGGGATGGATGCCTTGGGCTCCGGTGCACTCCCAAATTTCTGTGAGCACGACCAATACCTCTGTGTTCCCACCACGGTCTCCTCTGCTGATGGCTCTGCCCAAATTTTCGCTGCTCCCTCCCCACAGTGGCTGGTGTGGAACTCACTCCCATCCTCTCCAGTTGCCTTTTGCATGCAGGGCATATTCCCTGCATTGCCAGCCATTGCCATCCCTGCTGGGGCTCCCCATCTTCTTCTTTAGGCTCTGCGGATGCACCCCTGAGCAGGAAGAGGTGCTGGCACCTGCTGCAGCCCTCCCTGCCAAACCTCCCTGCTTACAGACCAGGAGCAGGGCCCTCTGGGGATGATGGGATGTCCAGAAGCCTTTTTCTCCCCATTCACCTCGCTCACTCAATCGCTTTGTAGCGTTGGAAATGCCCCTTCCCAACTCCTCCAGCAGCGGCTTCCCAGACAGGGCAGAGCACAGGCAGCCCTGTTGCCCCCAGCCTCCATCACCAGCTGCTTTCTTTTTTTCCTCCCTATTTTCCCTTTCTGATTTTTTCAGGTTCTGTATAAAACTGCCACAGAGAGGGAGGAAGGATAAGAAGGAGGCGCAGAATGTAGAGCAGAATAGGGCAGGGAGCCCCTCTGAGTGTTGCTCCTGTTTCCCTCCTATTCATGGCGCTTCCCAGTGCTGCTCCCCGTTTACGAAGTCTGAATTGCTATGGATTCAACGCATCAGGGATGCCTATGAGTACCAGAGAAAAGCATCCCAGGAAGACACAGAAGAAGTGTGAAGAAGTAAGGAGGAAGACTTTAAGGAAGTTAATGAGATGCCAGCAATTTTTCCCCTCCCCTTTTAGCTGAGGCTCACTTTGGATGCTGTTTCATTGGCTGTTGTTATACTGTTAGATGCTTTTTCCTTGACTGTTATTTTCATTCTGAGGAAAAGCCAGAGGGTGCTGCAGGCAAGCACAAGCTCTGGACACCGAGAGGAGGCATCGGTACCTCAGGGTTTTCCTCATCCCATGTTGCAATGTTCTCCCTGCATTCAATAAAAACAAAGTTTGTCCTTGTTCTTCCCGGTGTTGCCGATGTATTTGTAAAAGCAGTTTCTCTTCTCCTTCATGGAATTGGCCAAATTCAGTTCCAGCTGGGACTTTACTTTTCTACCTTTCTCCCTGCATGCCCCAATGACATCCCTACCATCCTCCGGTGGTGCTGCCCTTCTTGCAAAGCTGTAAATTGTGTGTTTTCCCTGAGTCCCAGGCAAAGCTTCCTGCTCAGCGGCTCTGCTTCCTCAGCAGCTCGTCTTTGGGCACACGGGCAATTTCCTCATGGAAAGGGTGGTCAGGCCTCGGCAGGGGCTGCCCAAGGAGGTGGTGGACTCGCCGGGCCAGGAGGGGTCCAAGGAAGTGGCTGGAGGTGGCACTGAGTTCTCCGGCCTGGCTGGCAAGGTGGGGATCGGGCACAGGATGGACGCTCTGAAGGCGGAGGTCTTTTCCATCGTCAGTGACTTTGGGGGCTCTGTGACTCTGTGGCCAGGCCGGGAGGCCACCTTGCCCCAATCACCGCGGGAGCCGCCCCGGCCCGAGAAAAGCCAGCGAAAGGCTCATCAGTTTAGTGAAAGAGAGGGAGAGATGCCTCCCCGGTCACCATCATGGACAGAACAGACAGAACTTGGGGATATTCATTACATTTATTGCCAAGAAAATCAGAGCAGGATAATGAGAAGCAAAAGAAATGTCAACAGCACCTGCAGCCCCAAACCCATGGCAAAACCTGGCCACACAAAGCCAATACAAATGGGAATGGCTCCACAGTGACACAGAGCAGGCTTAGATCCTGTGTTCGGGAGAAATTCTTCCCTGTGAGGGCAGGGAGTCCCTGGCACAGGGTGCCCAGAGCAGCTGTGGTGCCCCTGGAGCCCTGGAAGTGCCTAAGGCCAGGTTGGAGGGGGCTTGGAGTAGCCTGGGAGGACAGGTGAAGGTTTCCCTGCCATGGCAGTGGTGGCAGTGGATGGAGCTCAAGGCTCCTTCGAAGCCAATCCATTCCATGATTCCAAAGATTGACGGCTCTGAGACAGAGTCATTTGGTGACATCATGGCCTGAACTGCTGTTTGCTGCGAGTTCTAAAGCACCACCACGGTGACACAAGCAATGCTACAGTGACATGAGAAGGACCACTGTGACATCGGCAGCACCACTGTGACACAGGAACTGCCACAGCTCCAGCTCAGGTCTGCATCCCAGGTGACTGCAGCCAGTCCTGCCTCGCCATGGACCTGGTGATGCGTCTCGTGTGCGCTCTGCTCCTGCTGGCCCTGCTGCTGGCAGTAGCCCCCTCCCCGGGAGCTGCCAAGGAGCTCTGCCCAGAGCCCTGCCGCTGCCCAGGCCGTCGGCAGCTGAACTGCGGCCACGCCGGCCTGGCCACCGTGCCCCCGGCCAGCCGCCGCCGAGCCCTGACCGTGCTGTGAGTCCCGCGGCCCCACAGAGCCCTGCAGCTGCCCCTCCTCAGCTCCCTGTGTCTGCAAAGCCCACCTGGGACACCCGGGGCACTCCCTGGCCACAGATGGGGGGGCCTGAGCTCGGCATCAGGGTGAAGCCAGGCTGGGCACACTGTGCCTTCTCCAGGCAAAGCCCGCTTCCAGCTCAGCAGGCCAATGGCAGGGAAATGGCTTTTCCTGAGGGGGGACCGGGTCTTTTGTCTCTTTGCAGAGATTTCACTGGCAACTCCATTGCTACTGTTGGAAAACAAGCCTGGAAGGACTACCCATGGACTGAGACCTTGTAAGTGCCCTACAGTGTTTCAAATGTCAGGAGTTTTGAGATTTTGCCTCCTTTGGTCTGGGGCTGGAGCAGCTGCCCCCACTCCACCCACTTCCATTGGTATTCAAAGCTCGGCTGCTCTGCAATGAGGGCTGCGAATCACCACAGCTTCCCAGCAGGGCAAGAACTGCTGCGAGTCTCTTGCAGCCCAGGGCACCATCCCTGTGTCTGTCTGCCCAGGGATCAAGCTGTGCTCAGCTTCAGCCGGCCAGGAGCAAGGGCCTGCTCTGGCCAGGAGTGGGGACGATCCCTGCAGGGACCCAGAGCGATGCTTCAGTCGTGCTGCTGCAGGAGATTTTCCCAGGACGATCCCATTTGCTGCAGGCCAGTGGCCGCTGTCACAATGTCCCTGTGTCTCCTTGCAGAGTGCTCAGAGACAATGAGCTGCGGGCTGTGAAGAGCCATTCCCTGGAGGGGCTGTTCCTGCTGAAGCACCTGTAAGCACCGTGCCCTGCCCAGGGCGGAGGGCTCCCTGGGGCCCTGCTTCTCAGGCCGCCGGGCACATGGTGCCCTTTGTCCCTCCTGGGATGCAGGCTGCAGAGGCAAGTAAAAGGGACAGGGGAAATGGAAGTGACATTTGTTGTTCTAACTGCAACAGGGATTTGTCCTGCAACGAGATCCTGTCCATTGAGGAACGGGCTTTTGAGCCACTGCCTTTCCTGAAGTTTCTGTGAGTGATCAAGTTTCTTTCTGGTGTCTTCAGCTCAGCCTTTGCACTGGGAAGCCTTCCTGTGTAGGAAAATGCTCCTGTTCCCCTAAATCTGCCCTGCCCAGAGCCCAGCTGAGCTGCAGAGGTCAATGCCGATGGCTGGAAGGCCACGCCAGGGCACAGACCCCAGGGAGCTTGTCCACACGCAGCCATCAGAGCAGCCAGTTCTTGCAGCCTTGGCTGCATCGTGGAACAGAAAGAGAGTTCAGCCTTTGCTTCCTCTCCTGGGCAGGCTAGAAACACTGAGAAAGCAGCAGTTTCCTCCCGTTTCCACTTTGGCTTTGCACCTTTCCTGCAAAGAGATCCCGCTTTGCCCCCTCTTTCTGTAGGGCAGGCCCGATTCCTGTGTGTGACCTCCTCTTTCCCCAGAAATCTCTCCGGGAATGGCCTCACACGGATCCGCAGCGGCACTTTCCAGGCCTGGCATGGGATGCAGTTCCTCCAGGAGCTGTAAGTGGCACCAGGGCTAAAGGCCCGCCAGGGCGAGTCTCTGCAGGGTCTCTGCCGGGTCTGTGGGCAAAAGCAGACTTGCCCTGGGGAAAGTCCTGATTCTGACAGTGGATGTCAGCCAGGGAGCACCAGGAGTGTGCAGCTGCAAAGGCCCTTTCTCCTGCCCTGCTCACCCCCTGCAAGGCTTCCTTGAAAGCCGCCAGGCCGTCCCCACGTGCCCGGCACACGCAGCTCACATCCTCACCATCAGCCCTGACAGAGCTCTGTATTTTCTCAGGATCCTCAGCCACAACCCACTGGCTGTCATTGCTGACGCTGCCTTCTTCAAGCTGCCCTCCATGAGCTCTCTGTAAGTATTGGCTCATCTGGAGCAGATCCACAGAGACCTGTGTCTCTCTCGAGCGCCCTGTTCTCAGGAAAGCAGCGCAAGTGCCCGAGCAAATCTCCCCCTTGCCCAGCCTGAGTCTGCTGGAGACACAACGAGCCCGGCTCCAGCAGAGCAAGGCAAAGGCCAAGCGGTGCTGGTGTGTCCCCAGCTGTACAGCAACCCAGGAACTGGGACACAAACTTTCAGGGATGAGAGCCCATCCAGGTCTAGGGCCAGGTGGAGAGGCCGCAGGGCTCTGGGAATAAACTGCACTCGTGCCAGCAGCTCCAGGCTCCTGCCTGCTTCAGGGACTCGGGTGCCCTCAGGGGAGAGCAGCAGGAGAGTCGGGAGAGGGGCAATCCTTTCTGGTGGCATCTGTCTGCCACGAGAGCTGCAGGATTGCCCTCCTGATTCCCATGGGCTGGGTTAGAGCAGGGCGAGGCAGAGGGAAGCTGGGCTCCAGAATGGCTTCTCTTGGAGCAGGCAGAAGTGGATGCCTCTGCAGGCAGCACCAGCATCATCAGGGCCCTGGGCCCTCTGCTCTCAGAGCAGAGTTCTGGCAATGTCACCGTGGAATTTCATGAGCTCTTTCCAATGCTTGCAGAGACCTGAGTGCCACCCAAGTGACCCCACAGACGCTGCTGCTGCTGCTGCAGTCCACAGTGAGCTTGGAAACCCTGTGAGTGTGTGCGACTGAGCCCCAGCCACCAGCAGGCCCGCAGTGCTGGGACAAGGGCTCTTCTTGGGAAACAAATCCGTGTGCCACACAACCAGAACAAGCCCAGTAAGTTCCAGAGTTGCTGTTCCTTCTGGGAACGTGCCAAAACTCACTGGCTCAGAGGCAGAATCTCACCTTTCGGGTGACTTGCTGCAGGTTTCTCACAGGGGAGTTGGAACTTCAGGCGGGTGCATTTCTGTGTCATGTGGTATTTTGGGAGCACTTCTACTTTCCAGGTTAAAATCCCCTTTTCAATGTTTGGCATGGGGAGTCAGGGGCCTTTCCCAGAGCTGTGGCACACAGTGAGGCACAACCCCCATGTGTGGTATCCAGGCATTCCCTGAGCTGGGCTCTGATGGAGCCATGGACTGGGTGGCCAGGTGTTCCTGCAATATCCCCTCTTGTCTTTAGCCAAGTGCCCAAGGAGGCGGCCTGCTGCCTGTGCCAGGAGCGTCCCCGGCCTGAGAGCCCCTGCAGGACCATCCAGTTCCCGTGCCAGAAGCTGTGCAGCACCAGCGCCCCGCAGTGCGGTTGGTGTCCGGAGGGGCTGGGGGAGCTCAAACTGCCACTTGGCCTGAGGCTGGGGAGATGCTGCAGCACTGCCCTGTGCTGCAGGGGGGCTCCTGATCTCCCCTTGGAGTACAGGCTTTGGACAAAACACCTTGGGATGGGAAGTTCCTGGGGATTGTACATAGCTTGTGTGTCACATGCTGCCTGGAGGAGGAACAGCTCGCTGGGCCCACCAAACCTACGACTTCCCTATCCACACCATGTCCCCCAGGCAAGGAAAGCAGGAATGCCCCGTGCCCTTCCCTGGTGCTGGAAGGCAATGTCTGCCCATAAAGAGATCTGGTGATTCCCCGAACAGCCTGGATTCTGTGCCACCCCACTGGCCACTGCAGGACAAAGGGCAGGGCCCGTGATGCGCTCTGCAGGCTGAACAGCAAGCACTGTCATCCCCGCCTTGGCCTGTGCAGGGCGAGCAAAGCACCGTCCTGCTCTAGCTGGGCACAGGGCACAGAAAATCCTGTCCACAGCAGGGCCAGGCAAAGAGATACCAGCCAGGTTTCCAAGGTCCCCAGAGAGCTCACTTCTCTCACTGGCTCAGCCCCATCTTTCCCATAGCACAGGCCCAGAGCTCTGGCGCCCTTGAGGAAGATTTTCCTGGTGTAACAGCTTGAGCTGCTGCTCTTGGGAAGGGCCCCGGAGCAAAGGAGTCCCTGGGCTTTCTTCCCCTGCCAGTCTGTGCCCCCGTTGCAGTGCTGATCTTTCCTCTGGGGTCTCTGGCCCTTCACTGGCTCCTGCAGAGCAACCCAAGCCTGCTCTTCTGGAGCTGTGGCAACCTCTGTGACAGCCAACCCATTCCCCAGGGATCTTTCCTTCCCGTCCAAACAGAACCCCAGGAGACACCAGGAAAGAACCAGCTCTCTGCTCTGCCCCAAGGGGATAATGGGATGGATTGAAGGGCTCTTCTCCTCTCCAAAACACATCCCCCACTCTGCTCTTGCGCTCCCTGGCCTTGAGATCAGCTCCTGCTGCTCAAGGTAGGCACTGAGCCTGTGCTTGTGCCCAGCCGCTGATCTGCTCTCTCGGTGTTCTCCAGCTCACACAACTGCGCTAGAGGCACGGGGAGAAACAATGGACATGGAACAACGCAGAGAGCTGAACAGCAGCCCAGTGTTGAGCCTCAAGCCCAAGGAGCCTTCACTGGGAGATGATGGAACTGCGACGCTTGCGGTTGCCCTGGCCCTGAGCACGGAGGGTGATGTCAGCAGCCTGGACAGTTCCAGACCAAATTCATATCCCCCTCAGCATCTCTTGGGGCACGAAGGCCAAAGAAGTGCTGATGACCGGAGGGCCAAGCTCAAGAAGATGGTGCACAAGGCTGAAAGCATCAAGACTGTGAAAAGCATTGTCCCACACCAGCCCCAGCCTGCCTGGCTGAAGCATGTGGTAGAAAAGACACCCTCAAGCTGGGATCAAGAGATGGAGTCACTTTTATACTCAGAAGGATTAAACCCCTGGGCTGCAGCTGGTGGATTAAAACGTGCTGACGATGCCTTCATCACTGGACAACACAGAGATGAGGAGGAAGGTCCAGCTCCCAAGAAGCACTACGTCAGGACGCACAAATGGCACAAGAAGAAGGACAGCCAGTATCGGGTTGGATATAATCAGCTTTTCTACGAGGTTTGGAGACCTGTGAAAGTGGAGCAAAGGTCCATATCTGACCAGGGTCTAAACAGGAACCTGGATTTTCTCTCTGACCCCTTGGTTCAGAGCCGCCCCGCTGCGAGCCGCAGAGGAGGAGCCACGGCTGAAGAGGAGCATTCCTCTATAGACAGGCACCTCCTGACCATCCGTGAAACCCCAGAGGAGGAAGACGACATGCTCCTCAATAAACCTTGGAGCCCCCAAAGTCCAGACCTTGCACCAGTTCCAAAAGAACTGGAAACCAATGTTGATCAGCACTGGCAGTTGCTGGAGGCACACAAAGGCCTGCGGGCATTCATGGCCCACGTGGAGCGAGCTCTAAGGAAGGACTGCAGCCTGCCCCAGCTCAAGCAGGCCTGTACCAAGATGGTCTTGAAGACCAGGCTGCTTCTCAACGTGCTCAGGGAGAGAAAAGAGAACCAGGGAGCCTATGATCCCATGGAGCAGTGTCGTCTGCAAGAGAACATGATCATTCACATGGCCTTGGGGAAGGGCAAGAAACTCACAGAGAAGGTAGGAGAGCTGCAGGCACTGCTGCGTGTGTCCTTCTAGGCAAGGGAGAATGGAAGGAAGGAGAATGGAAGGAATCCTCTTACCCCTGTGATCTTCCTTCCTTTCCTCACAGCAGAAACTAGAGGCTGTGGTGTACAGGAGCACGTTTGTGGTTTTGCTGTTTTTCTTCATCTTCGTTTTGCTGATACCAAGGTGTATCTTCCACGTAAGTCAATATCTTGTTTGACACACAGCTGTCTGTCTTGTAGCTGCAGTGCCCAGATGCCCCTGCATTGCTGGGTAGCACAGGAGATGTTTTTCCAAGCCTGGAGCTTGTGGCAGCATCCACAGCACCCAGCTCAGCAGGGCCCAGCCTGCCTGGGGGAAGCTTGTCCTATCTTCTCTCCCAGCTCTCCCCAGCTCTGCTTTGCTCTCCTGCCTTCAGCCACACAGCAATGAGAGCTTTTGCCCTCTCTTGTCTGGCAGAGTTTTTATTACAGGGAAACTGACGTTACAAATCTCCCATTTTCCATCCCCAGAAGCGCTCCCGACGTGGCCCACATGACTCCCTACCCGATCACACCAGGGAATCGTGGCTGAGAAGGTAACTGCTCCCTGCCCATGCCACTGCTTTGCCACCAAGAGTCTTTCCTGCACAGAGCAACTCCTCCTGGAGCCCCGCAGCACTGGGCACGGCCAGGGGCTCCCACGCCAACCAGCCCTTCCCACACCGGCGCTGGGATGGATGCCTTGGGCTCCGGTGCACTCCCAAATTTCTGTGAGCACGACCAATACCTCTGTGTTCCCACAACGGTCTCCTCTGCTGATGGCTCTGCCCAAATTTTCGCTGCTCCCTCCCCACAGTGGCTGGTGTGGAACTCACTCCCATCCTCTCCAGTTGCCTTTTGCATGCAGGGCTCATTCCCTGCATTGCCAGCTGTTGCCATCCCTGCTGGGGCTCCCCATCTTCTTCTTTAGGCTCTGCGGATGCACCCCTGAGCAGGAAGAGGTGCTGGCACCTGCTGCAGCCCTCCCTGCCAAACCTCCCTGCTTACAGACCAGGAGCAGGGCCCTCTGGGGATGATGGGATGTCCAGAAGCCTTTTTCTCCCCATTCACCTCGCTCACTCAATCGCTTTGTAGCGTTGGAAATGCCCCTTCCCAACTCCTCCAGCAGCGGCTTCCCAGACAGGGCAGAGCACAGGCAGCCCTGTTGCCCCCAGCCTCCATCCAGCTGCTTTCTTTTTTTCCTCCCTATTTTCCCTTTCTGATTTTTTCAGGTTCTGTATAAAACTGCCACAGAGAGGGAGGAAGGATAAGAAGGAGGCGCAGAACGTAGAGCAGAATAGGGCAGGGAGCCCCTCTGAGTGTTGCTCCTGTTTCCCTCCTATTCATGGCGCTTCCCAGTGCTGCTCCCCGTTTACGAAGTCTGAATTGCTATGGATTCAACGCATCAGGGATGCCTATGAGTACCAGAGAAAAGCATCCCAGGAAGACACAGAAGAAGTATGAAGAAGTAAGGAGGAAGACTTTCAAGAAGTTAATGGGATGCCAGCAATTTTTCACCTCCCCTTTTAGCTGAGGCGCAGTTTGGATGCTGTTTCATTGGCTGTTGTTATTCCCCCGGTTGCTTTTTCCTTGACTGTTATTTTCATGCTGTTATTTTCATCCTGAGGGAAAGCCAGAGGGTGCTGCAGGCAAGCACAAGCTCTGGACACCGAGAGGAGGCATCGGTACCTCAGGGTTTTCCTCATCCCATGTTTCAATGTTCTCCCTGCATTCAATAAAAACAAAGTTTGTCCTTGTTCTTCCCGGTGTTGCTGATGTATTTGTAAAAGCAGTTTCTCTTCTCCTTCATGGAATTGGCCAAATTCAGTTCCAGCTGGGACTTTACTTTTCTACCTTTCTCCCTGCATGCCCCAATGACATCCCTGCAATCCTCCTGTGGTGCTGCCCTTCTTGCAAAGCTGTAAATTGTGTGTTTTCCCTGAGTCCCAGGCAAAGCTTCCTGCTCAGCAGCTCTGCTTCCTCAGCAGCTCGTCTTCGGGCACACGGGCAATTTCCTCATGGAAAGGGTGGTCAGGCCTTGGCAGGGGCTGCCCAAGGAGGTGGTGGACTCACCGGGCCAGGAGGGGTCCAAGGAAGTGGCTGGAGGTGGCACTGAGTTCTCCGGCCTGGCCGGCAAGGTGGGGATCGGGCACAGGATGGACGCTCTGAAGGCGGAGGTCTTTTCCATCGTCAGTGACTTTGGGGGCTCCGTGACTCTGTGGCCAGGCCGGGAGGACGCCTTGCCCCAACCACCGCCAGAGCCGCCCCGGCCTGAGAAAAGCCAGCGAAAGGCTCATCAGTTTAGTGAAAGAGAGGGAGAGATGCCTCCCCGGTCACCATCATGGACAGAACAGACAGAACTTGGGGATATTCATTACCTTTATTGCCAAGAAAATCAGAGCAGGATATTGAGAAGCAAAAGAAATTTCAACAGCACCTGCAGCCCCAAACCCATGCCAAATCCTGGCCACACAAAGCCAATACAAATGGGAATGGCTCCACAGTGACACAGAGCAGGCTTAGATCCTGTGTTCAGGAGAAATTCTTCCCTGTGAGGGCAGGGAGTCCCTGGCACAGGGTGCCCAGAGCAGCTGTGGTGCCCCTGGAGCCCTGGAAGTGCCTAAGGCCAGGTTGGAGGGGGCTTGGAACAGCCTGGGACAGGGGAAGGTTTCCCTGGCCTGGCAGTGGTGGCAGTGGATGGAGCTCAAGGCTCCTTCGAAGCTAATCCATTCCATGATTCCAAAGATTGACGGCTCTGAGACAGAGTCATTTGGTGACATCATGGCCTGAACTGCTGTTTGCTGCGAGTTCTAAAGCACCACCACGGTGACACAAGCAATGCTACAGTAACATGAGAAGGACCACTGTGACATCGGCAGCACCACTGTGACACAGGAACTGCCACAGCTCCAGCTCAGGTCTGCATCCCAGGTGACTGCAGCAAGTCCTGCCTCGCCATGGACCTGGTGATGCGTCTCGTGCGCGCTCTGCTCCTGCTGGCCCTGCTGCTGGCAGTAGCCCCCTCCCCGAGAGCGGCCAAGGAGCTCTGCCCAGAGCCCTGCCGCTGCCCAGGCCGTCGGCAGCTGAACTGCGGCCACGCCGGCCTGGCCACCGTGCCCCCGGCCAGCCGCCGCCGAGCCCTGACCGTGCTGTGAGTCCCGCGGCCCCACAGAGCCCTGCAGCTGCCCCTCCTCAGCTCCCTGTGTCTGCAAAGCCCACCTGGGACACCCGGGGCACTCCCTGGCCAGAGATGGGGGGGCCTGAGCTCGGCATCAGGGTGAAGCCAGGCTGGGCACACTGTGCCTTCTCCAGGCAAAGCCCGCTTCCAGCTCAGCAGGCCAATGGCAGGGAAATGGCTTTTCCTGAGGGGGGACCGGGTCTTTTGTCTCTTTGCAGAGATTTCACTGGCAACTCCATTGCTACTGTTGGAAAACAAGCCTGGAAGGACTACCCATGGACTGAGACCTTGTAAGTGCCCTGCAGCCTTTCAAATGGCAGGAGTTTGTGGATTTTGCCTCCTTTGGTCTGGGGCTGGAGCAGCTGCCCCCACTCCACCCACTTCCATTGGAATTCAAAGCTCAGCTGCTCTGCAAGGAGGGCTGTGAATCACCACAGCTTCCCAGCAGGGCAAGAATTGCTGCAAGTCTCTTGCAGCCCAGGGCACCATCCCTGTGTCTGTCTGCCCAGGGATCAAGCTGTGGTCAGCTTCAGCCGGCCAGGCGCAAGGGCCTGCTCTGGCCAGGAGTGGGGACGATCCCTGCAGTGACCCAGAGCGATGCTTCAGTTGTGCTGCTGCAGGAGATTTTCCCAGGACGATCCCATTTGCTGCAGGCCAGTGGCCGCTGTCACAATGTCCCTGTGTCTCCTTGCAGAGTGCTCAGAGACAATGAGCTGCGGGCTGTGAAGAGCCATTCCCTGGAGGGGCTGTTCCTGCTGAAGCACCTGTAAGCACCGTGCCCTGCCCAGGGCGGAGGGCTCCCTGGGGCCCTGCTTCTCAGGCCGCCGGGCACATGGTGCCCTTTGTCCCTCCTGGGATGCAGGCTGCAGAGGCAAGTAAAAGGGACAGGGCAAATGGAAGTGACCTTTGTTGTTCTAACTGCAACAGGGATTTGTCCTGCAACGAGATCCTGTCCATTGAGGAACGGGCTTTTGAGCCACTGCCTTTCCTGAAGTTTCTGTGAGTGATCAAGTTTCTTTCTGGTGTCTTCAGCTCAGCCTTTGCACTGGGAAGCCTTCCTGTGTAGGAAAATGCTCCTGTTCCCCTAAATCTGCCCTGCCCAGAGCCCAGCTGAGCTGCAGAGGTCAATGCCGACGGCTGGAAGGCCACGCCAGGGCACAGACCCCAGGGAGCTTGTCCACACGCAGCCATCAGAGCAGCCAGTTCTTGCAGCCTTGGCTGCATCGTGGAACAGAAAGAGAGTTCAGCCTTTGCTTCCTCTCCTGGGCAGGCTAGAAACACTGAGAAAGCAGCAGTTTCCTCCCGTTTCCACTTTGGCTTTGCACCTTTCCTGCAAAGAGATCCCGCTTTGCCCCCTCTTTCTGTAGGGCAGGCCCGATTCCTGTGTGTGACCTCCTCTTTCCCCAGAAATCTCTCCGGGAATGGCCTCACACGGATCCGCAGCGGCACTTTCCAGGCCTGGCATGGGATGCAGTTCCTCCAGGAGCTGTAAGTGGCACCAGGGCTAAAGGCCCGCCAGGGCGAGTCTTGCAGGGTCTCTGCCGGGTCTGTGGGCAAAAGCAGACTTGCCCTGGGGAAAGTCCTGATTCTGACAGTGGATGTCAGCCAGGGAGCACCAGGAGTGTGCAGCTGCAAAGGCCCTTTCTCCTGCCCTGCTCACCCCCTGCAAGGCTTCCTTGAAAGCCGCCAGGCCGTCCCCACGTGCCCGGCACACGCAGCTCACATCCTCACCATCAGCCCTGACAGAGCTCTGTATTTTCTCAGGATCCTCAGCCACAACCCACTGGCTGTCATTGCTGACGCTGCCTTCTTCAAGCTGCCCTCCGTGAGCTCTCTGTAAGTATTGGCTCATCTGGAGCAGATCCACAGAGACCTGTGTCTCTCTCGAGCGCCCTGTTCTCAGGAAAGCAGCGCAAGTGCCCGAGCAAATCTCCCCCTTGCCCAGCCTGAGTCTGCTGGAGACACAACGAGCCCGGCTCCAGCAGAGCAAGGCAAAGGCCAAGTGGTGCTGGTGTGTCCCCAGCTGTACAGCAACCCAGGAACTGGGACACAAACTTTCAGGGATGAGAGCCCATCCAGGTCTAGGGCCAGGTGGAGAGGCCGCAGGGCTCTGGGAATAAACTGCACTCGTGCCAGCAGCTCCAGGCTCCTGCCTGCTTCAGGGACTCGGGTGCCCTCAGGGGAGAGCAGCAGGAGAGTCGGGAGAGGGGCAATCCTTTCTGGTGGCATCTGTCTGCCACGAGAGCTGCAGGATTGCCCTCCTGATTCCCACGGGCTGGCTTAGAGCAGGGCGAGGCAGAGGGAAGCTGGGCTCCAGAATGGCTTCTCTTGGAGCAGGCAGAAGTGGATGCCTCTGCAGGCAGCACCAGCATCATCAGGGCCCTGGGCCCTCTGCTCTCAGAGCAGAGTTCTGGCAATGTCACCGTGGAATTTCATGAGCTCTTTCCAATGCTTGCAGAGACCTGAGTGCCACCCAAGTGACCCCACAGACGCTGCTGCTGCTGCTGCAGTCCACAGTGAGCTTGGAAACCCTGTGAGTGTGTGCGACTGAGCCCCAGCCACCAGCAGGCCCGCAGTGCTGGGACAAGGGCTCTGCTTGGGAAACAAATCCGTGTGCCACACAACCAGAACAAGCCCAGTAAGCTCCAGAGTTGCTGTTCCTTCTGGGAACGTGCCAAAACTCACTGGCTCAGAGGCAGAATCTCACCTTTCGGGGGACTTGCTGCAGGTTTCTCACAGGGGAGTTGGAACTTCAGGCGGGTGCATTTCTGTGTCATGTGGTATTTTGGGAGCACTTCTACTTTCCAGGTTAAAATCCCCTTTTCAATGTTTGGCATGGGGAGTCAGGGGCCTTTCCCAGAGCTGTGGCACACAGTGAGGCACAACCCCCATGTGTGGTATCCAGGCATTCCCTGAGCTGGGCTCTGATGGAGCCATGGACTGGGTGGCCAGGTGTTCCTGCAATATCCCCTCTTGTCTTTAGCCAAGTGCCCAAGGAGGCGGCCTGCTGCCTGTGCCAGGAGCGTCCCCGGCCTGAGAGCCCCTGCAGGACCATCCAGTTCCCGTGCCAGAAGCTGTGCAGCACCAGCGCCCCGCAGTGCGGTTGGTGTCCGGAGGGGCTGGGGGAGCTCAAACTGCCACTTGGCCTGAGGCTGGGGAGATGCTGCAGCACTGCCCTGTGCTGCAGGGGGGCTCCTGATCTCCCCTTGGAGTACAGGCTTTGGACAAAACACCTTGGGATGGGAAGTTCCTGGGGATTGTACATAGCTTGTGTGTCACATGCTGCCTGGAGGAGGAACAGCTCGCTGGGCCCACCAAACCTACGACTTCCCTATCCACACCATGTCCCCCAGGCAAGGAAAGCAGGAATGCCCCGTGCCCTTCCCTGGTGCTGGAAGGCAATGTCTGCCCATAAAGAGATCTGGTGATTCCCCGAACAGCCTGGATTCTGTGCCACCCCACTGGCCACTGCAGGACAAAGGGCAGGGCCCGTGATGCGCTCTGCAGGCTGAACAGCAAGCACTGTCATCCCCGCCTTGGCCTGTGCAGGGCGAGCAAAGCACCGTCCTGCTCTAGCTGGGCACAGGGCACAGAAAATCCTGTCCACAGCAGGGCCAGGCAAAGAGATACCAGCCAGGTTTCCAAGGTCCCCAGAGAGCTCACTTCTCTCACTGGCTCAGCCCCAGCTTTCCCATAGCACAGGCCCAGAGCTCTGGCGCCCTTGAGGAAGATTTTCCTGGTGTAACAGCTTGAGCTGCTGCTCTTGGGAAGGGCCCCGGAGCAAAGGAGTCCCTGGGCTTTCTTCCCCTGCCAGTCTGTGCCCCCGTTGCAGTGCTGATCTTTCCTCTGGGGTCTCTGGCCCTTCACTGGCTCCTGCAGAGCAACCCAAGCCTGCTCTTCTGGAGCTGTGGCAACCTCTGTGACAGCCAACCCATTCCCCAGGGATCTTTCCTTCCCGTCCAAACAGAACCCCAGGAGACACCAGGAAAGAACCAGCTCTCTGCTCTGCCCCAAGGGGATAATGGGATGGATTGAAGGGCTCTTCTCCTCTCCAAAACACATCCCCCACTCTGCTCTTGCGCTCCCTGGCCTTGAGATCAGCTCCTGCTGCTCAAGGTAGGCACTGAGCCTGTGCTTGTGCCCAGCCGCTGATCTGCTCTCTCGGTGTTCTCCAGCTCACACAACTGCGCTAGAGGCACGGGGAGAAACAATGGACATGGAACAACGCAGAGAGCTGAACAGCAGCCCAGTGTTGAGCCTCAAGCCCAAGGAGCCTTCACTGGGAGATGATGGAACTGCGACGCTTGCGGTTGCCCTGGCCCTGAGCACGGAGGGTGATGTCAGCAGCCTGGACAGTTCCAGACCAAATTCATATCCCCCTCAGCATCTCTTGGGGCACGAAGGCCAAAGAAGTGCTGATGACCGGAGGGCCAAGCTCAAGAAGATGGTGCACAAGGCTGAAAGCATCAAGACTGTGAAAAGCATTGTCCCACACCAGCCCCAGCCTGCCTGGCTGAAGCATGTGGTAGAAAAGACACCCTCAAGCTGGGATCAAGAGATGGAGTCACTTTTATACTCAGAAGGATTAAACCCCTGGGCTGCAGCTGGTGGATTAAAACGTGCTGACGATGCCTTCATCACTGGACAACACAGAGATGAGGAGGAAGGTCCAGCTCCCAAGAAGCACTACGTCAGGACGCACAAATGGCACAAGAAGAAGGACAGCCAGTATCGGGTTGGATATAATCAGCTTTTCTACGAGGTTTGGAGACCTGTGAAAGTGGAGCAAAGGTCCATATCTGACCAGGGTCTAAACAGGAACCTGGATTTTCTCTCTGACCCCTTGGTTCAGAGCCGCCCCGCTGCGAGCCGCAGAGGAGGAGCCACGGCTGAAGAGGAGCATTCCTCTATAGACAGGCACCTCCTGACCATCCGTGAAACCCCAGAGGAGGAAGACGACATGCTCCTCAATAAACCTTGGAGCCCCCAAAGTCCAGACCTTGCACCAGTTCCAAAAGAACTGGAAACCAATGTTGATCAGCACTGGCAGTTGCTGGAGGCACACAAAGGCCTGCGGGCATTCATGGCCCACGTGGAGCGAGCTCTAAGGAAGGACTGCAGCCTGCCCCAGCTCAAGCAGGCCTGTACCAAGATGGTCTTGAAGACCAGGCTGCTTCTCAACGTGCTCAGGGAGAGAAAAGAGAACCAGGGAGCCTATGATCCCATGGAGCAGTGTCGTCTGCAAGAGAACATGATCATTCACATGGCCTTGGGGAAGGGCAAGAAACTCACAGAGAAGGTAGGAGAGCTGCAGGCACTGCTGCGTGTGTCCTTCTAGGCAAGGGAGAATGGAAGGAAGGAGAATGGAAGGAATCCTCTTACCCCTGTGATCTTCCTTCCTTTCCTCACAGCAGAAACTAGAGGCTGTGGTGTACAGGAGCACGTTTGTGGTTTTGCTGTTTTTCTTCATCTTCGTTTTGCTGATACCAAGGTGTATCTTCCACGTAAGTCAATATCTTGTTTGACACACAGCTGTCTGTCTTGTAGCTGCAGTGCCCAGATGCCCCTGCATTGCTGGGTAGCACAGGAGATGTTTTTCCAAGCCTGGAGCTTGTGGCAGCATCCACAGCACCCAGCTCAGCAGGGCCCAGCCTGCCTGGGGGAAGCTTGTCCTATCTTCTCTCCCAGCTCTCCCCAGCTCTGCTTTGCTCTCCTGCCTTCAGCCACACAGCAATGAGAGCTTTTGCCCTCTCTTGTCTGGCAGAGTTTTTATTACAGGGAAACTGACGTTACAAATCTCCCATTTTCCATCCCCAGAAGCGCTCCCGACGTGGCCCACATGACTCCCTACCCGATCACACCAGGGAATCGTGGCTGAGAAGGTAACTGCTCCCTGCCCATGCCACTGCTTTGCCACCAAGAGTCTTTCCTGCACAGAGCAACTCCTCCTGGAGCCCCGCAGCACTGGGCACGGCCAGGGGCTCCCACGCCAACCAGCCCTTCCCACACCGGCGCTGGGATGGATGCCTTGGGCTCCGGTGCACTCCCAAATTTCTGTGAGCACGACCAATACCTCTGTGTTCCCACAACGGTCTCCTCTGCTGATGGCTCTGCCCAAATTTTCGCTGCTCCCTCCCCACAGTGGCTGGTGTGGAACTCACTCCCATCCTCTCCAGTTGCCTTTTGCATGCAGGGCTCATTCCCTGCATTGCCAGCTGTTGCCATCCCTGCTGGGGCTCCCCATCTTCTTCTTTAGGCTCTGCGGATGCACCCCTGAGCAGGAAGAGGTGCTGGCACCTGCTGCAGCCCTCCCTGCCAAACCTCCCTGCTTACAGACCAGGAGCAGGGCCCTCTGGGGATGATGGGATGTCCAGAAGCCTTTTTCTCCCCATTCACCTCGCTCACTCAATCGCTTTGTAGCGTTGGAAATGCCCCTTCCCAACTCCTCCAGCAGCGGCTTCCCAGACAGGGCAGAGCACAGGCAGCCCTGTTGCCCCCAGCCTCCATCCAGCTGCTTTCTTTTTTTCCTCCCTATTTTCCCTTTCTGATTTTTTCAGGTTCTGTATAAAACTGCCACAGAGAGGGAGGAAGGATAAGAAGGAGGCGCAGAACGTAGAGCAGAATAGGGCAGGGAGCCCCTCTGAGTGTTGCTCCTGTTTCCCTCCTATTCATGGCGCTTCCCAGTGCTGCTCCCCGTTTACGAAGTCTGAATTGCTATGGATTCAACGCATCAGGGATGCCTATGAGTACCAGAGAAAAGCATCCCAGGAAGACACAGAAGAAGTATGAAGAAGTAAGGAGGAAGACTTTCAAGAAGTTAATGGGATGCCAGCAATTTTTCACCTCCCCTTTTAGCTGAGGCGCAGTTTGGATGCTGTTTCATTGGCTGTTGTTATTCCCCCGGTTGCTTTTTCCTTGACTGTTATTTTCATGCTGTTATTTTCATCCTGAGGGAAAGCCAGAGGGTGCTGCAGGCAAGCACAAGCTCTGGACACCGAGAGGAGGCATCGGTACCTCAGGGTTTTCCTCATCCCATGTTTCAATGTTCTCCCTGCATTCAATAAAAACAAAGTTTGTCCTTGTTCTTCCCGGTGTTGCTGATGTATTTGTAAAAGCAGTTTCTCTTCTCCTTCATGGAATTGGCCAAATTCAGTTCCAGCTGGGACTTTACTTTTCTACCTTTCTCCCTGCATGCCCCAATGACATCCCTGCAATCCTCCTGTGGTGCTGCCCTTCTTGCAAAGCTGTAAATTGTGTGTTTTCCCTGAGTCCCAGGCAAAGCTTCCTGCTCAGCAGCTCTGCTTCCTCAGCAGCTCGTCTTCGGGCACACGGGCAATTTCCTCATGGAAAGGGTGGTCAGGCCTTGGCAGGGGCTGCCCAAGGAGGTGGTGGACTCACCGGGCCAGGAGGGGTCCAAGGAAGTGGCTGGAGGTGGCACTGAGTTCTCCGGCCTGGCCGGCAAGGTGGGGATCGGGCACAGGATGGACGCTCTGAAGGCGGAGGTCTTTTCCATCGTCAGTGACTTTGGGGGCTCCGTGACTCTGTGGCCAGGCCGGGAGGACGCCTTGCCCCAACCACCGCCAGAGCCGCCCCGGCCTGAGAAAAGCCAGCGAAAGGCTCATCAGTTTAGTGAAAGAGAGGGAGAGATGCCTCCCCGGTCACCATCATGGACAGAACAGACAGAACTTGGGGATATTCATTACCTTTATTGCCAAGAAAATCAGAGCAGGATATTGAGAAGCAAAAGAAATTTCAACAGCACCTGCAGCCCCAAACCCATGCCAAATCCTGGCCACACAAAGCCAATACAAATGGGAATGGCTCCACAGTGACACAGAGCAGGCTTAGATCCTGTGTTCAGGAGAAATTCTTCCCTGTGAGGGCAGGGAGTCCCTGGCACAGGGTGCCCAGAGCAGCTGTGGTGCCCCTGGAGCCCTGGAAGTGCCTAAGGCCAGGTTGGAGGGGGCTTGGAACAGCCTGGGACAGGGGAAGGTTTCCCTGGCCTGGCAGTGGTGGCAGTGGATGGAGCTCAAGGCTCCTTCGAAGCTAATCCATTCCATGATTCCAAAGATTGACGGCTCTGAGACAGAGTCATTTGGTGACATCATGGCCTGAACTGCTGTTTGCTGCGAGTTCTAAAGCACCACCACGGTGACACAAGCAATGCTACAGTAACATGAGAAGGACCACTGTGACATCGGCAGCACCACTGTGACACAGGAACTGCCACAGCTCCAGCTCAGGTCTGCATCCCAGGTGACTGCAGCAAGTCCTGCCTCGCCATGGACCTGGTGATGCGTCTCGTGCGCGCTCTGCTCCTGCTGGCCCTGCTGCTGGCAGTAGCCCCCTCCCCGAGAGCGGCCAAGGAGCTCTGCCCAGAGCCCTGCCGCTGCCCAGGCCGTCGGCAGCTGAACTGCGGCCACGCCGGCCTGGCCACCGTGCCCCCGGCCAGCCGCCGCCGAGCCCTGACCGTGCTGTGAGTCCCGCGGCCCCACAGAGCCCTGCAGCTGCCCCTCCTCAGCTCCCTGTGTCTGCAAAGCCCACCTGGGACACCCGGGGCACTCCCTGGCCAGAGATGGGGGGGCCTGAGCTCGGCATCAGGGTGAAGCCAGGCTGGGCACACTGTGCCTTCTCCAGGCAAAGCCCGCTTCCAGCTCAGCAGGCCAATGGCAGGGAAATGGCTTTTCCTGAGGGGGGACCGGGTCTTTTGTCTCTTTGCAGAGATTTCACTGGCAACTCCATTGCTACTGTTGGAAAACAAGCCTGGAAGGACTACCCATGGACTGAGACCTTGTAAGTGCCCTGCAGCCTTTCAAATGGCAGGAGTTTGTGGATTTTGCCTCCTTTGGTCTGGGGCTGGAGCAGCTGCCCCCACTCCACCCACTTCCATTGGAATTCAAAGCTCAGCTGCTCTGCAAGGAGGGCTGTGAATCACCACAGCTTCCCAGCAGGGCAAGAATTGCTGCAAGTCTCTTGCAGCCCAGGGCACCATCCCTGTGTCTGTCTGCCCAGGGATCAAGCTGTGGTCAGCTTCAGCCGGCCAGGCGCAAGGGCCTGCTCTGGCCAGGAGTGGGGACGATCCCTGCAGTGACCCAGAGCGATGCTTCAGTTGTGCTGCTGCAGGAGATTTTCCCAGGACGATCCCATTTGCTGCAGGCCAGTGGCCGCTGTCACAATGTCCCTGTGTCTCCTTGCAGAGTGCTCAGAGACAATGAGCTGCGGGCTGTGAAGAGCCATTCCCTGGAGGGGCTGTTCCTGCTGAAGCACCTGTAAGCACCGTGCCCTGCCCAGGGCGGAGGGCTCCCTGGGGCCCTGCTTCTCAGGCCGCCGGGCACATGGTGCCCTTTGTCCCTCCTGGGATGCAGGCTGCAGAGGCAAGTAAAAGGGACAGGGCAAATGGAAGTGACCTTTGTTGTTCTAACTGCAACAGGGATTTGTCCTGCAACGAGATCCTGTCCATTGAGGAACGGGCTTTTGAGCCACTGCCTTTCCTGAAGTTTCTGTGAGTGATCAAGTTTCTTTCTGGTGTCTTCAGCTCAGCCTTTGCACTGGGAAGCCTTCCTGTGTAGGAAAATGCTCCTGTTCCCCTAAATCTGCCCTGCCCAGAGCCCAGCTGAGCTGCAGAGGTCAATGCCGACGGCTGGAAGGCCACGCCAGGGCACAGACCCCAGGGAGCTTGTCCACACGCAGCCATCAGAGCAGCCAGTTCTTGCAGCCTTGGCTGCATCGTGGAACAGAAAGAGAGTTCAGCCTTTGCTTCCTCTCCTGGGCAGGCTAGAAACACTGAGAAAGCAGCAGTTTCCTCCCGTTTCCACTTTGGCTTTGCACCTTTCCTGCAAAGAGATCCCGCTTTGCCCCCTCTTTCTGTAGGGCAGGCCCGATTCCTGTGTGTGACCTCCTCTTTCCCCAGAAATCTCTCCGGGAATGGCCTCACACGGATCCGCAGCGGCACTTTCCAGGCCTGGCATGGGATGCAGTTCCTCCAGGAGCTGTAAGTGGCACCAGGGCTAAAGGCCCGCCAGGGCGAGTCTTGCAGGGTCTCTGCCGGGTCTGTGGGCAAAAGCAGACTTGCCCTGGGGAAAGTCCTGATTCTGACAGTGGATGTCAGCCAGGGAGCACCAGGAGTGTGCAGCTGCAAAGGCCCTTTCTCCTGCCCTGCTCACCCCCTGCAAGGCTTCCTTGAAAGCCGCCAGGCCGTCCCCACGTGCCCGGCACACGCAGCTCACATCCTCACCATCAGCCCTGACAGAGCTCTGTATTTTCTCAGGATCCTCAGCCACAACCCACTGGCTGTCATTGCTGACGCTGCCTTCTTCAAGCTGCCCTCCGTGAGCTCTCTGTAAGTATTGGCTCATCTGGAGCAGATCCACAGAGACCTGTGTCTCTCTCGAGCGCCCTGTTCTCAGGAAAGCAGCGCAAGTGCCCGAGCAAATCTCCCCCTTGCCCAGCCTGAGTCTGCTGGAGACACAACGAGCCCGGCTCCAGCAGAGCAAGGCAAAGGCCAAGTGGTGCTGGTGTGTCCCCAGCTGTACAGCAACCCAGGAACTGGGACACAAACTTTCAGGGATGAGAGCCCATCCAGGTCTAGGGCCAGGTGGAGAGGCCGCAGGGCTCTGGGAATAAACTGCACTCGTGCCAGCAGCTCCAGGCTCCTGCCTGCTTCAGGGACTCGGGTGCCCTCAGGGGAGAGCAGCAGGAGAGTCGGGAGAGGGGCAATCCTTTCTGGTGGCATCTGTCTGCCACGAGAGCTGCAGGATTGCCCTCCTGATTCCCACGGGCTGGCTTAGAGCAGGGCGAGGCAGAGGGAAGCTGGGCTCCAGAATGGCTTCTCTTGGAGCAGGCAGAAGTGGATGCCTCTGCAGGCAGCACCAGCATCATCAGGGCCCTGGGCCCTCTGCTCTCAGAGCAGAGTTCTGGCAATGTCACCGTGGAATTTCATGAGCTCTTTCCAATGCTTGCAGAGACCTGAGTGCCACCCAAGTGACCCCACAGACGCTGCTGCTGCTGCTGCAGTCCACAGTGAGCTTGGAAACCCTGTGAGTGTGTGCGACTGAGCCCCAGCCACCAGCAGGCCCGCAGTGCTGGGACAAGGGCTCTGCTTGGGAAACAAATCCGTGTGCCACACAACCAGAACAAGCCCAGTAAGCTCCAGAGTTGCTGTTCCTTCTGGGAACGTGCCAAAACTCACTGGCTCAGAGGCAGAATCTCACCTTTCGGGGGACTTGCTGCAGGTTTCTCACAGGGGAGTTGGAACTTCAGGCGGGTGCATTTCTGTGTCATGTGGTATTTTGGGAGCACTTCTACTTTCCAGGTTAAAATCCCCTTTTCAATGTTTGGCATGGGGAGTCAGGGGCCTTTCCCAGAGCTGTGGCACACAGTGAGGCACAACCCCCATGTGTGGTATCCAGGCATTCCCTGAGCTGGGCTCTGATGGAGCCATGGACTGGGTGGCCAGGTGTTCCTGCAATATCCCCTCTTGTCTTTAGCCAAGTGCCCAAGGAGGCGGCCTGCTGCCTGTGCCAGGAGCGTCCCCGGCCCGAGAGCCCCTGCAGGACCATCCAGTTCCTGTGCCAGAAGCTGTGCAGCACCAGCGCCCCGCAGTGCGGTTGGTGTCCGGAGGGGCTGGGGGAGCTCAAACTGCCACTTGGCCTGAGGCTGGGGAGATGCTGCAGCACTGCCCTGTGCTGCAGGGGGGCTCCTGATCTCCCCTTGGAGTACAGGCCTTGGACAAAACACCTTGGGATGGGAAGTTCCTGGGGATTGTACATAGCTTGTGTGTCACATACTGCCTGGAGGAGGAACAGCTCGCTTTGCCCACCAAACCTACGACTTCCCTATCCACACCATGTCCCCCAGGCAAGGAAAGCAGGAATGCCCCGTGCCCTTCCCTGGTGCTGGAAGGCAATGTCTGCCCATCAAGAGATCTGGTGATTCCCCTAACAGCCTGGATTCTGCGCCACCCCACTGGCCACTGCAGGACAAAGGGCAGGGCCCGTGATGCGCTCTGCAGGCTGAACAGCAAGCACTGTCATCCCCGCCTTGGCCTGTGCAGGGCGAGCAAAGCACCGTCCTGCTCTAGCTGGGCACAGGGCACAGAAAATCCTGTCCACAGCAGGGCCAGGCAAAGAGATACCAGCCAGGTTTCCAAGGTCCCCAGAGAGCTCACTTCTCTCACTGGCTCAGCCCCATCTTTCCCATAGCACAGGCCCAGAGCTCTGGCGCCCTTGAGGAAGATTTTCCTGGTGTAACAGCTTGAGCTGCTGCTCTTGGGAAGGGCCCCGGAGCAAAGGAGTCCCTGGGCTTTCTTCCCCTGCCAGTCTGTGCCCCCGTTGCAGTGCTGATCTTTCCTCTGGGGTCTCTGGCTCTTCACTGTCTCCTGCAGAGCAACCCAAGCCTGCTCTTCTGGAGCTGTGGCAACCTCTGTGACAGCCAACCCATTCCCCAGGGATCTTTCCTTCCCGTCCAAACAGAACCCCAGGAGACACCAGGAAAGAACCAGCTCTCTGCTCTGCCCCAAGGGGATAATGGGATGGATTGAAGGGCTCTTCTCCTCTCCAAAACACATCCCCCACTCTGCTCTTGCGCTCCCTGGCCTTGAGATCAGCTCCTGCTGCTCAAGGTAGGCACTGAGCCTGTGCTTGCGCCCAGCCGCTGATCTGCTCTCTCGGTGTTCTCCAGCTCACACAACTGCGCTAGAGGCACGGGGAGAATCAATGGACATGGAACAACGCAGAGAGCTGAACAGCAGCCCAGTGTTGAGCCTCAAGCCCAAGGAGCCTTCACTGGGAGATGATGGAACTGCGACGCTTGCGGTTGCCCTGGCCCTGAGCACGGAGGGTGATGTCAGCAGCCTGGACAGTTCCAGACCAAATTCATATCCCCCTCAGCATCTCTTGGGGCACGAAGGCCAAAGAAGTGCTGATGACCGGAGGGCCAAGCTCAAGAAGATGGTGCACAAGGCTGAAAGCATCAAGACTGTGAAAAGCATTGTCCCACACCAGCCCCAGCCTGCCTGGCTGAAGCATGTGGTAGAAAAGACACCCTCAAGCTGGGATCAAGAGATGGAGTCACTTTTATACTCAGAAGGATTAAACCCCTGGGCTGCAGCTGGTGGATTAAAACGTGCTGACGATGCCTTCATCACTGGACAACACAGAGATGAGGAGGAAGGTCCAGCTCCCAAGAAGCACTACGTCAGGACGCACAAATGGCACAAGAAGAAGGACAGCCAGTATCGGGTTGGATATAATCAGCTTTTCTACGAGGTTTGGAGACCTGTGAAAGTGGAGCAAAGGTCCATATCTGACCAGGGTCTAAACAGGAACCTGGATTTTCTCTCTGACCCCTTGGTTCAGAGCCGCCCCGCTGCGAGCCGCAGAGGAGGAGCCACGGCTGAAGAGGAGCATTCCTCTATAGACAGGCACCTCCTGACCATCCGTGAAACCCCAGAGGAGGAAGACGACATGCTCCTCAATAAACCTTGGAGCCCCCAAAGTCCAGACCTTGCACCAGTTCCAAAAGAACTGGAAACCAATGTTGATCAGCACTGGCAGTTGCTGGAGGCACACAAAGGCCTGCGGGCATTCATGGCCCACGTGGAGCGAGCTCTAAGGAAGGACTGCAGCCTGCCCCAGCTCAAGCAGGCCTGTACCAAGATGGTCTTGAAGACCAGGCTGCTTCTCAACGTGCTCAGGGAGAGAAAAGAGAACCAGGGAGCCTATGATCCCATGGAGCAGTGTCGTCTGCAAGAGAACATGATCATTCACATGGCCTTGGGGAAGGGCAAGAAACTCACAGAGAAGGTAGGAGAGCTGCAGGCACTGCTGCGTGTGTCCTTCTAGGCAAGGGAGAATGGAAGGAAGGAGAATGGAAGGAATCCTCTTACCCCTGTGATCTTCCTTCCTTTCCTCACAGCAGAAACTAGAGGCTGTGGTGTACGTGAGAAAGTTTGTGGTTTTGCTGTTTTTCTTCATCTTCGTTTTGCTGATACTGACGTGTGTCTTCCACGTAAGTCAATATCTTGTTTGACACACAGCTGTCTGTCTTGTAGCTGCAGTGCCCAGATGCCCCTGCATTGCTGGGTAGCACAGGAGATGTTTTTCCAAGCCTGGAGCTTGTGGCAGCATCCACAGCACCCAGCTCAGCAGGGCCCAGCCTGCCTGGGGGAAGCTTGTCCTATCTTCTCTCCCAGCTCTCCCCAGCTCTGCTTTGCTCTCCTGCCTTCAGCCACACAGCAATGAGAGCTTTTGCCCTCTCTTGTCTGGCAGAGTTTTTATTACAGGGAAACTGACGTTACAAATCTCCCATTTTCCATCCCCAGAAGCGCTCCCGACGTGGCCCACTTGACTCCCCACCCGGCAACACGAGGGAATCGTGGCTGAGAAGGTAACTGCTCCCTGCCCATGCCACTGCTTTGCCACCAAGAGTCTTTCCTGCTCAGAGCAACTCCTCCTGGAGCCCCGCAGCACTGGGCACGGCCAGGGGCTCCCACGCCAACCAGCCCTTCCCACACCGGGGCTGGGATGGATGCCTTGGGCTCCGGTGCACTCCCAAATTTCTGTGAGCACGACCAATACCTCTGTGTTCCCACCACGGTCTCCTCTGCTGATGGCTCTGCCCAAATTTTCGCTGCTCCCTCCCCACAGTGGCTGGTGTGGAACTCACTCCCATCCTCTCCAGTTGCCTTTTGCATGCAGGGCTCATTCCCTGCATTGCCAGCTGTTGCCATCCCTGCTGGGGCTCCCCATCTTCTTCTTTAGGCTCTGCGGATGCACCCCTGAGCAGGAAGAGGTGCTGGCACCTGCTGCAGCCCTCCCTGCCAAACCTCCCTGCTTACAGACCAGGAGCAGGGCCCTCTGGGGATGATGGGATGTCCAGAAGCCTTTTTCTCCCCATTCACCTCGCTCACTCAATCGCTTTGTAGCGTTGGAAATGCCCCTTCCCAACTCCTCCAGCAGCAGCTTCCCAGACAGGGCAGAGCACAGGCAGCCCTGTTGCCCCCAGCCTCCATCCAGCTGCTTTCTTTTTTTCCTCCCTATTTTCCCTTTCTGATTTTTTCAGGTTCTGTATAAAACTGCCACAGAGAGGGAGGAAGGATAAGAAGGAGGCGCAGAACGTAGAGCAGAATAGGGCAGGGAGCCCCTCTGAGTGTTGCTCCTGTTTCCCTCCTATTCATGGCGCTTCCCAGTGCTGCTCCCCGTTTACGAAGTCTGAATTGCTATGGATTCAACGCATCAGGGATGCATATGAGTACCAGAGAAAAGCATCCCAGGAAGACACAGAAGAAGTATGAAGAAGTAAGGAGGAAGACTTTCAAGAAGTTAATGGGATGCCAGCAATTTTTCACCTCCCCTTTTAGCTGAGGCGCAGTTTGGATGCTGTTTCATTGGCTGTTGTTATTCCCCCATTTGCTTTTTCCTTGACTGTTATTTTCATGCTGTTATTTTCATCCTGAGGGAAAGCCAGAGGGTGCTGCAGGCAAGCACAAGCTCTGGACACCGAGAGGAGGCATCGGTACCTCAGGGTTTTCCTCATCCCATGTTTCAATGTTCTCCCTGCATTCAATAAAAACAAAGTTTGTCCTTGTTCTTCCCGGTGTTGCTGATGTATTTGTAAAAGCAGTTTCTCTTCTCCTTCATGGCATTGGCAAAATTCAGTTCCAGCTGGGCCTTTACTTTTCTACCTTTCTCCCTGCATGCCCCAATGACATCCCTGCCATCCTCCTGTTGTGCTGCCCTTCTTGCAAAGCTGTAAATTGTGTGTTTTCCCTGAGTCCCAGGCAAAGCTTCCTGCTCAGCAGCTCTGCTTCCTCAGCAGCTCGTCTTCGGGCACACGGGCAATTTCCTCATGGAAAGGGTGGTCAGGTCTTGGCAGGGGCTGCCCAAGGAGGTGGTGGACTCGCCGGGCCAGGAGGGGTCCAAGGAAGTGGCTGGAGGTGGCACTGAGTTCTCCGGCCTGGCCGGCAATGTGGGGATCGGGCACAGGATGGACGCGCTGAAGGCGGAGGTCTTTTCCATCGTCAGTGACTCTGGGGGCTCCGTGACTCTGTGGCCAGGCCGGGAGGACGCCTTGCCCCAACCACCGCCAGAGCCGCCCCAGCCTGAGAAAAGCCAGCGAAAGGCTCATCAGTTTACTGAAAGAGAGGGAGAGATCCCTCCCCGGTCACCATCATGGACAGAACAGACAGAACTTGGGGATATTCATTACCTTTATTGCCAAGAAAATCAGAGCAGGATATTGAGAAGCAAAAGAAATTTCAACAGCACCTGCAGCCCCAAACCCATGCCAAATCCTGGCCACACAAAGCCAATACGAATGGGAATGGCTCCACAGTGACACAGAGCAGGCTTAGATCCTGTGTTCAGGAGAAATTCTTCCCTGTGAGGGCAGGGAGTCCCTGGCACAGGGTGCCCAGAGCAGCTGTGGTGCCCCTGGAGCCCTGGAAGTGCCTAAGGCCAGGTTGGAGGGGGCTTGGAACAGCCTGGGACAGAGGAAGGTTTCCCTGGCCTGGCAGTGGTGGCAGTGGATGGAGCTCAAGGCTCCTTCCAAGCCAATCCATTCCATGATTCCAAAGATTGACGGCTCTGAGACAGAGTCATTTGGTGACATCATGGCCTGAACTGCTGTTTGCTGCGAGTTCTAAAGCACCACCACGGTGACACAAGCAATGCTACAGTAACATGAGAAGGACCACTGTGACATCGGCAGCACCACTGTGACACAGGAACTGCCACAGCTCCAGCTCAGGTCTGCATCCCAGGTGACTGCAGCCAGTCCTGCCTCGCCATGGACCTGGTGATGCGTCTTGTGCGCGCTCTGCTCCTGCTGGCCCTGCTGCTGGCAGTAGCCCCCTCCCCGAGAGTGGCCAAGGAGCTCTGCCCAGAGCCCTGCCGCTGCCCAGGCCGTCGGCAGCTGAACTGCGGCCACGCCGGCCTGGCCACCGTGCCCCCGGCCAGCCGCCGCCGAGCCCTGACCGTGCTGTGAGTCCCGCGGCCCCACAGAGCCCTGCAGCTGCCCCTCCTCAGCTCCCTGTGTCTGCAAAGCCCACCTGGGACACCCGGGGCACTCCCTGGCCACAGATGGGGGGGCCTGAGCTCGGCATCAGGATGAAGCCAGGCTGGGCACACTGTGCCTTCTCCAGGCAAAGCCCGCTTCCAGCTCAGCAGGCCAATGGCAGGGAAATGGCTTTTCCTGAGGGGGGACCGGGTCTTTTGTCTCTTTGCAGAGATTTCACTGGCAACTCCATTGCTACTGTTGGAAAACAAGCCTGGAAGGACTACCCATGGACTGAGACCTTGTAAGTGCCCTGCAGCCTTTCAAATGGCAGGAGTTTGTGGATTTTGCCTCCTTTGGTCTGGGGCTGGAGCAGCTGCCCCCACTCCACCCACTTCCATTGGAATTCAAAGCTCAGCTGCTCTGCAAGGAGGGCTGTGAATCACCACAGCTTCCCAGCAGGGCAAGAATTGCTGCAAGTCTCTTGCAGCTCAGAGCATGATCCCCGTGTCTGTCTGCCCAGGGATCAAGCTGTGCTCAGCTTCAGCCGGCCAGGAGCAAGGGCCTGCTCTGGCCAGGAGTGGGGACGATCCCTGCAGGGACCCAGAGCGATGCTTCAGTCGTGCTGCTGCAGGAGATTTTCCCAGGACAATCCCATTTGCTGCAGGCCAGTGGCCGCTGTCACAATGTCCCTGTGTCTCCTTGCAGAGTGCTCAGAGACAATGAGCTGCGGGCTGTGAAGAGCCATTCCCTGGAGGGGCTGTTCCTGCTGAAGCACCTGTAAGCACCGTGCCCTGCCCAGGGCGGAGGGCTCCCTGGGGCCCTGCTGCTCAGGCCGCCAGGCACATGGTGCCCTTTGTCCCTCCTGGGATGCAGGCTGCAGAGGCAAGTAAAAGGGACAGGGGAAATGGAAGTAACATTTGTTGTTCTAACTGCAACAGGGATTTGTCCTGCAACGAGATCCTGTCCATTGAGGAACGGGCTTTTGAGCCACTGCCTTTCCTGAAGTTTCTGTGAGTGATCAAGTTTCTTTCTGGTGTCTTCAGCTCAGCCTTTGCACTGGGCAGCCTTCCTGTGTAGGAAAATGCTCCTGTTCCCCTAAATCTGCCCTGCCCAGAGCCCAGCTGAGCTGCAGAGGTCAATGCCGATGGCTGGAAGGCCACGCCAGGGCACAGACCCCAGGGAGCTTGTCCACACGCAGCCATCAGAGCAGCCAGTTCTTGCAGCCTTGGCTGCATCGTGGAACAGAAAGAGAGTTCAGCCTTTGCTTCCTCTCCTGGGCAGGCTAGAAACACTGAGAAAGCAGCAGTTTCCTCCCGTTTCCACTTTGGCTTTGCACCTTTCCTGCAAAGAGATCCCGCTTTGCCCCCTCTTTCTGTAGGGCAGGCCCGATTCCTGTGTGTGACCTCCTCTTTCCCCAGAAATCTCTCCGGGAATGGCCTCACACGGATCCGCAGCGGCACTTTCCAGGCCTGGCATGGGATGCAGTTCCTCCAGGAGCTGTAAGTGGCACCAGGGCTAAAGGCCCGCCAGGGCGAGTCTCTGCAGGGTCTCTGCCGGGTCTGTGGGCAAAAGCAGACTTGCCCCGGGGAAAGTCCTGATTCTGACAGTGGATGTCAGCCAGGGAGCACCAGGAGTGTGCAGCTGCAAAGGCCCTTTCTCCTGCCCTGCTCACCCCCTGCAAGGCTTCCTTGAAAGCCGCCAGGCCGTCCCCACGTGCCCGGCACACGCAGCTCACATCCTCACCATCAGCCCTGACAGAGCTCTGTATTTTCTCAGGATCCTCAGCCACAACCCACTGGCTGTCATTGCTGACGCTGCCTTCTTCAAGCTGCCCTCCGTGAGCTCTCTGTAAGTATTGGCTCATCTGGAGCAGATCCACAGAGACCTGTGTCTCTCTCGAGCGCCCTGTTCTCAGGAAAGCAGCGCAAGTGCCCGAGCAAATCTCCCCCTTGCCCAGCCTGAGTCTGCTGGAGACACAACGAGCCCGGCTCCAGCAGAGCAAGGCAAAGGCCAAGCGGTGCTGGTGTGTCCCCAGCTGTACAGCAACCCAGGAACTGGGACACAAACTTTCAGGGATGAGAGCCCATCCAGGTCTAGGGCCAGGTGGAGAGGCCGCAGGGCTCTGGGAATAAACTGCACTCGTGCCAGCAGCTCCAGGCTCCTGCCTGCTTCAGGGACTCGGGTGCCCTCAGGGGAGAGCAGCAGGAGAGTCGGGAGAGGGGCAATCCTTTCTGGTGGCATCTGTCTGCCACGAGAGCTGCAGGATTGCCCTCCTGATTCCCATGGGCTGGGTTAGAGCAGGGCGAGGCAGAGGGAAGCTGGGCTCCAGAATGGCTTCTCTTGGAGCAGGCAGAAGTGGATGCCTCTGCAGGCAGCACCAGCATCATCAGGGCCCTGGGCCCTCTGCTCTCAGAGCAGAGTTCTGGCAATGTCACCGTGGAATTTCATGAGCTCTTTCCAATGCTTGCAGAGACCTGAGTGCCACCCAAGTGACCCCACAGACGCTGCTGCTGCTGCTGCAGTCCACAGTGAGCTTGGAAACCCTGTGAGTGTGTGCGACTGAGCCCCAGCCACCAGCAGGCCCGCAGTGCTGGGACAAGGGCTCTTCTTGGGAAACAAATCCGTGTGCCACACAACCAGAACAAGCCCAGTAAGTTCCAGAGTTGCTGTTCCTTCTGGGAACGTGCCAAAACTCACTGGCTCAGAGGCAGAATCTCACCTTTCGGGTGACTTGCTGCAGGTTTCTCACAGGGGAGTTGGAACTTCAGGCGGGTGCATTTCTGTGTCATGTGGTATTTTGGGAGCACTTCTACTTTCCAGGTTAAAATCCCCTTTTCAATGTTTGGCATGGGGAGTCAGGGGCCTTTCCCAGAGCTGTGGCACACAGTGAGGCACAACCCCCATGTGTGGTATCCAGGCATTCCCTGAGCTGGGCTCTGATGGAGCCATGGACTGGGTGGCCAGGTGTTCCTGCAATATCCCCTCTTGTCTTTAGCCAAGTGCCCAAGGAGGCGGCCTGCTGCCTGTGCCAGGAGCGTCCCCGGCCTGAGAGCCCCTGCAGGACCATCCAGTTCCCGTGCCAGAAGCTGTGCAGCACCAGCGCCCCGCAGTGCGGTTGGTGTCCGGAGGGGCTGGGGGAGCTCAAACTGCCACTTGGCCTGAGGCTGGGGAGATGCTGCAGCACTGCCCTGTGCTGCAGGGTGCGGCTTTCGGGGGTCACTTGCAGCTGTCCCCCGTCCCTCCCCGGCCCCCCGGGACCCCTCCGGCTAGCTGTCCCCTCAGGGGACCGGGGTTTGCCGCGGTCCCGCTGCACTGGGCTTACCAGACAGCGGCTGGGTTTGCACGGTCCGAGCGGCTGTGCGCCTCGGTCGCCGCAAGGAGTCGAGATAAAGAGACAAAGAGAGGTCAGTTGTATGCAGTCCAGAAAGATTGTATTGCCTGAACAGTTGCAGGGACAAAAGACCCTGGGCTATTGCCCAGATACAGTTTTATACAGCAAAATTAAGAGATAAGGTCTAAACAATAGAGACAGTGTTCAGCATGGGCTCATCAGAACCACCCCAGGGTTCAGGTCCAATGGGAACTGCTCAGGGGTGGGGAGAAGGGGGCTTACAGAAAGGTGCTGAAGCGAAACTTTCCCGAAACAATGGGGCATACATAAATGTATCTTTCCCTCATACCTAAATGTATCTTTTCCTCAGCTTCCAAATCCCAAGGCCTTTCTAAATCCCTTCCTCCACACTACCACGCTAGCGTGATAGCAACATCTCCCTCTTTTTTACTTAATAAGATGAACGGTGCCTTGGGAGAAGGTAAAACTGCGGCTTTTAAACTGCGGTGTCTTTCTGCTTGTCGTCTTCCCACCAATCGCTCTCCGTGGCGGCAGCAGCGATGAGAACAGGTGCGGAAGCCTTAGGCTTTGAGGTGATGACCTTGGAGATGATTCGCTTAAGAATCCCAAATGCTAGCAAAACTAAAAACAGTGCAGCTAGAAAGTAAAAGATGTCTTTTAAAAGAGACACTGCCCACCCAGAAAGGTCCCAGTCTTTGAACAGATTTTTAAACCAATCCTCATTTTCTTGCTTCACACTCCCAATGAGGCTTCTCATTTCCTGAATGGACGAGTGGACACTCTGGCCTTTAGATGACAGATCAAAACAACACAAACCATCAAACTCTTTACATCCATGACCATGTGCCAACAGCAGGAAATCAATAGCTGCCCGATTTTGGAGGGTAGCCTTTCTGGTTATTTCCTCGTCTTCTAGGAGGTCACTCAGGGCTGTTGATGTTAAATTTGCCTGCTTCGTCACCCAGCATTCCAGATTGCCTAATTCACTTTCTCACCTTTTGCTCGCCCGATTGGAATTTGGGTCATGTTGGGGGAAGCAAGGGTCAGATGCCCGAAAGTGCATGGACCTCCGATAAGACGAGAGGGGATTCCTGGGTATGCTCTGTCCCCACAGATAAGAAACACTCCTTTGTCCAGCTTGCGGGGACGGAAATCAGTGGTGGATGCAGATTTCAGCTTATAGACAGCTGTGCACCATTGACCCGCCCTGAATTCCACCTTGTACTGTTTGACTTGCTCATATAATTTTACTTCTTTGGTTGGGGAAAAATCAAATTGAATGCAATATTCAGCTTTTGCAGAGCCCAGGAGTTCTAATTCCTGGGGCTCTCCCTCAGCAGAGGGCAAGTCTAGGATCCACTTTTGCCACAAAATGAGGGGGTTTTGCACTGGTATTTTCCCTACTCCAGGTATTTTATTTTCGTTCACCTGCTTTTGCAAGCGGACTAGACTGATTGGAAATTCATCCCCCTTACTTGGAACCTCTACTAAACATGTGGACATTGGATTTTCTGCTGAGGCAGTAGACAAACACATGTGATCTTGTTTCAAGGCTTGGGCGAGTGTGACCCACACATTTTTCTTGGGCTGTGGAACAATCCACGCGTCCACCGTGCACGGGTAGATGGCCATTTTCTGGAACCAAACGATGAGCAGGAATGTGGAAATTGACATTCTGCTAGTCTGAAAGAAAGATAAAATCATATAACAAGGTAAACTAACTCTGAAAAAGGTACAATTTGCTCTGCCAGGATAAAGGAAAACAGGGATTAGGGGTCTCCTCCTTCCTTGCGGCGTTTTGTGTTTGACGCAACTGCGTTTTCTGTGGGATTCCCCTGAGCATCAGGGGGGTTACTTTGTGGTGGACTCACTCTCCGTTCGGCAGTATATGGTCTGACCCATTTCTTAGGAATCCACCTGAGTCCAGAGGGTGTGGATACGCACGCATACCCCCGTCCCCAAGTGATAAGCTGGTGTGGACCCTGGATTTCTCCAGAGTCTGGATCCCTAATTAACACTGGAGGTCTCTCTTCGGGTCTGAGCTGTTGATGTTGTTTAAAATGACGCAGGACTGGGGGTTCAGGCCTATCAAAAGAACAATTTAAGAAGTTAATGGTGAAAAGGGCTTTGCAGAGCCTCATCTGCGGAGATAGGACCTGGATATCTCCCCGCTGGCGAAGGAGGACCTTTTTTAAGGTCTGATGTGTTCTTTCTATCACAGCCTGGCCGGTGGGGGAGTGTGCAATTCCTGTCCGATGGTTCACTCCCCACTCTTGTAAAAACTCACCAAACGCTCTGGAAATATAGGCTGGGCCATTATCTGTCTTGATGGTTGTGGGGACCCCTAAGGCTGCAAATGCCTGCATAAGATGTTTTTTGGCATCTGCAGTTTTTTGTCCAGTGTGGGCTGAGGCAAAGACTGCTCCGGAGAAAGTATCTACTGAAACATGTACATGTTGGAACTTCCCGAACTCCTGTATATGTGTGATGTCAGTTTGCCACACTTCACAACTGCGGAGTCCCCTGGGGTTCACTCCTGAACTCACAGTTGGTAAAGTGGACTCCTGACACTGGGGGCAAGCAGCCACAATTGCATTGGCTTGGTCACGCCGCAGTTGGAATTGGCGGACCAGTCCCGGGGCATTTTGATGAAACAATTGATGGCTTACCTTGGCCTGTTCGAGGATGTTTGGTTGGCCAGCCAGCTGCAGAGGAGCAGCCAGTGCATCTGCTCTACGATTACCTTCAGCTATAAAACCTGGAAGATCTGTGTGTGATCTCACATGCATTACGAAAAAAGGCTGCTCTCGGTGTGAAACTAGAAAGATTAGTTTTGAGAGCAAACTGAATATCACTGGGTTGGAAACCTCTTTGAGCACTGCATGTTCTGCCCTGGACACCACACCTGCTACATATGCTGAATCTGTAACTATATTAATTGGTTCTGAAAACTTTTCAAAGGCCCTGACAACAGCGTCCAGCTCAGCAACTTGTGGGGAGCCCTCCACAACCTTTACATCAGCTTCCCACTGCTGAGTCTGGGGGTCTTTCCATGTGATCACAGATTTGTGGGACCCTCCCGACGCGTCTGTGAAAACTGTCAGTGCTTTCAGTGGTTCACTGCTCTGGATACTTTTTGGGATCAAATGAAACTCTGTTTCAAACAATCTGTGGCCTGGATGGTTGATGAGAATTTGTCCAGTGAAACTGTCTAGGGAGAATTGCAAGTTTTCATTGGTCTGAAACAGGTGCTCGAGTATTTCTTTAGAGAGTCTCCCTGTGGATATTTTGATAGGGAGATGAATGCATGCGAAGTCACACCCTGCCAACACCTGCAAGCGAGCTCTGGCCCTCATGATCAGCTGGGCCATCAACTCTTGTGGCTTGGTGATACTTTTGGACAACTGATGACCAAGGAACACCCACTCTATAATTAAGAGGGGATCCCGATGGTCTGTGTCCCATTGAAAGATCAACCCATGGAGGTGTGGCAACTTACCAAGGATGATGAATCGGAAAGGCAAGCCCTCACGACACCTGTGGGCCTGTCTGTCTGCTAGGGTGGACTGAATTTTCTCCAAAGCAGCCCTGGCCTCCTGGGTCAGGGCCCTCGGGGAGTCTAACTCTTCCCCCCCTTTTAATAAATTGAAGATGGGGGACAACTCTCCCGTGGTGAGCCCCAGCCAGGGTCTGACCCAATTTAGAGACCCACAAAGCTGGTGGAGGTCTCTTAATGTTTTTGGATCATCATTTATCATTGGTTTCTGGGGTGTGATGGTTCTGTTACCAATTTCAAGGCCCAGATACTTCCAAGGCGGCAGGTGCTGCACCTTTTCCTTTTGCAACTCAAATCCAGCCGCCGACAAGGCTGAGATAGTGTCCTCCAATGCCTTTGCAAGTACGTTGTCACTGTTGGCACAAACAAGGACATCATCCATGTAATGATACAAAATGCAATCCTTCCACTTGGCACGGACTGGGGACAGAACTCTGGCCACATACCACTGGCAGATGGTGGGAGAGCATTTGAGACCCTGAGGAAGAACTGTCCAATGGTAGCGTTTCATGGGAGCCGCTCTGTTAAGAGAGGGCTCGGAAAAGGCAAAGCATGGTGCATCATCTGGGTGTAGGGGAATTTGGAAGAAGCAGTCTTTGATATCAAGCACTGCCAATTTCCAATTCTGGGGAAGCATAGATGGGGAAGGCATTCCTGGTTGAAGAGATCCCATGTCCTCAATGACGTTATTAATTTTTCTCAGATCGTGGAGGAGCCGCCACCTGTCTTTCCCCGGTTTCTTGATAACAAACACCGGAGAATTCCAAGGGCTCTGGGTTTCTACTATATGTCCTTTTGCCAATTCCTCTTTCACAATTTGAGAGAGCGCTCTTGTTTTTTCTGTAGACAGCGGCCACTGGTCTACCCAGACGGGAGTATCTGTGAGCCACTTAAGTTTTTGGGTAGGGCGCTCCTCAGTGGCCGCACCTAAAAATCCTGGGGGCTTGGTAGTTCTAACTTCGCCCCCCATTGGGACATGGCATCTCTTCCCCAGAGGGTGAATTTTGAATCCAGAACAAATGGGCGTAGAGATGCTGATTGCCCATTCGGTCCCTTGATTTGGACCACATTTTTGGACTGTTGTGCTACTTTTGGACCTCCCACACCTATAACTGGGTGGCCTACATTTTCCAACTCCCATTGCTTTGGCCATTTTTGAGGAGGAATGACTGTCACATCTGCCCCGGTGTCCATCATCCCCTGAAGGAGAACGGAATGGCCCTCGCTCTGGAGGCCACACCACACAAGGGGTTTCTCCTCCCCCAGCGTCTCGGTGTAAAAGACTGAGAGGGCATGATCATCACACAAAAGACGGGGCACTGGAATGGCCTGCGCAATGATCTGTCCCTCCGCCAGGAAGAGAGGAGGGTGGACACAGCGTGCCATGAGATAGAAGGTCCTGGGATCGAGTGAAACGATGCCAGGAGGGATTTCTATCTCCTTAGGAGTGTACTTTGTGTCCCCAATGACAAGGTACTTGCAGTTTAGTAGATCATTCCGTCTGCGAGTTTCGCAGTCCCGAATGCGGGGCAGGAGCTCTGCTGTGGCTGTGATGAAATGCCAGTCCTGATTAGAAAAATGAACAGGTTTAGTGAGTCTCAATCGGTAAGGTTCGGTCTTATCAGTGGTGTAAGCTTGGCTGCTGACACTAGGTACAATGTGGTGAACAGCAGCTCTGGCCACAACACCTTGGCCCACCCCATTTGTGTCATCACGCGGGATAGGACCGCGCTCCCCAATTAGTTTTTTTGCTGATTGGAGACCTCCCCCGCCCCCGTTTTCCCCCTCAGAGGGCACTGGCCTATGAGATGTCCCTCCTGGTTACAGAAATAGCATCGGCGTTTGGGTGCAGGAGGCTTGGCAGCCCTTGGTGTTTTTGGGGTTACCATTGCCTCTGCAATCACTTTCCCCCGTGGTTTTGTCACTGAGTCCCTTGTCATTAGTGTAGCTTTTCTCGTGCACTCCTCAATGAGCTGATCGAGTGTGGGTGGAGGCGATGCTGGAAGGGCCAGGATGACTCGCTGACAGGCTTCATTTGCATTTGTGGTGACAATTTCTAGTGTGAGCTGATCTTGGAGCTCTGGATTCTGCACCCTTTTCTCGACTGAAGCTCTCACTCGATCCACAAAATCCATGAATGGCTCTGCAACAGACTGCTTCAAATCGATATAAGAAATGACAGGTTCTTTAGAAGGCATGTTAAAAAATGCACGTTCTGCCGCATCCCTGGACAGGTCTAACACTGGTCTGGGAATGCCTGCTGCTTGCTTCTCAGCTTGGCTCCAATCACCCTCACCCACTAGATGTTCTAAGGTGATTTCCTCATCCTCTATATCTGTGGAATGGGTTGAACTCTGCAAAATTTCTGGAAGGAGGTCTCCTGCAAGCCTTTTCCAAGTTCTTTCCCACAATCTAAATTCAGATTGAGGGAGCAAACAGCTGAAAAGACGTTTCAAATCAGCAGGGACAAAAGTTTTGGAACTTAGAGTAGCTTTTAAAATGCTCTTAAAAAATTCACTCCTTTCTCCAAATTCACGTTTTGTTTTGCAGAGTTCCCTGATACTGTCGTATGAAAGGGGTTCCCATCTGGGATTTTGTCCTCTTGCATTATAAACAACTGGGGCCATGAACGGAGGATCGGTGCCTGTGACCGGTTTCTGTTTCCCGGAGCCGACAGTCCCGGAGCCGGCAGCTCCGGCTCTGCCGTTGCCGAGGGAACCAGGAGCGAGAGGGGGGGCGGCTTGTGTGGGAGTGGCCGCGGCTGGAGGGGCCGTGTGGAGCGGGGCAGGGGCGGGGGCAGGGGGTGGTGACGGAGCTGCGAAGGGAGGAGCTGAGGGCTGGACCGTGGGCTGAATCGCCGCAAGGGAGGAGGGATTGGGATTGGGGATGGGCAAAGGGAGGGACACGAGGGCTGGGGGTGTGTTCTGGGCTGGCACGGGGAGCAAGGAATTCTGGGAAGGAGAAGGGAATGTCCCGATGCCGCCTCCATCTTGTGGTGGCTGCACGAGGGGGTTGGGGGGTGCAAAGCAAGGATTTTGAGCTGCGGGAGCAGAATCAGGAGATGGAGAAGGGTCAGGAACTGAATCTACATCTGCGCGGTTAGTTTTTTCAAAGCCGGGGACGCGGGGGGTTGCAGGGGACGCGATGTGACCCTTTTCTCTTCCCCGGACGTCCCGAGTGTTTGCACTCTCTTTCACAAAGTCATAAACGAACAAAAAGATTCTCATAAAACCTTCTTTCACTGAGGGATCTCCTGCTTTTGTCCTTTCACTCAACACTGCACCCACACGCTTCCAAAACTGTCTTTCTTTCACATCTTGCTCTGTTACCTCCGAAAAACTTACAGATACCCATTTAACAAACTCTTTCACCAGACTCTCAGGAAGTTTTGCACCTGCTCTCTGCAGGGGTTCTTGAACTTGTTTATAAATCTCTTTCTGCTGTGTAGTCAGCGTAACACCCATCGCTGGCTGCACAGCAAAGTCTCACCCAGCTGCTACAGTAAAAACCCCAAAGTTCTAAAGACCCGGCGGAGCTCCCGACACGCCTGCGCGCTGGCGTGTCCCCCCTTGGGCACACGGGAGCCTGACTCCAGTCTCCTGGCTGGACCCTTCCCGCCAGTACCGAGACTTACCCACCGCCGTTCTTCAGAAAACACACTGCAGCAACGGTTCCCGACTCCGCAAACAGTCTTCCGGGTGTTTGGAAGGTCCCGTTCGCATCCACGGGCACAGCGCCGGACAGAAATCGGTGCCTGTCCCCGCAGCGGCAGTCCTGCCGGGCTTGTGTGGAAGGGCGAGTGCCCACACCACCAGCGCGGTCCGAGAGCTTCTCCCCGCGGAGCTGACAGCCTGCGTGGCGGTTTTTTCGCACCGCTCGCCGCTCTGTCGCTCGCGGCGACACCGATCGCAGTGTCCGGAAAAGCTCTCAACCGGTGCACTGCCCGCGGCGGCCGTGGCGTGTTCGCTCAGACCGGTGCAATGCCCCACGGTGGTGCGCCACTTGCGGCTTTCGGGGGTCACTTGCAGCTGTCCCCCGTCCCTCCCCGGCCCCCCGGGACCCCTCCGGCTCGCTGTCCCCTCAGGGGACCGGGGTTTGCCGCGGTCCCGCTGCACTGGGCTTACCAGACAGCGGCTGGGTTTGCACGGTCCGAGCGGCTGTGCGCCTCGGTCGCCGCAAGGAGTCGAGATAAAGAGACAAAGAGAGGTCAGTTGTATGCAGTCCAGAAAGATTGTATTGCCTGAACAGTTGCAGGGACAAAAGACCCTGGGCTATTGCCCAGATACAGTTTTATACAGCAAAATTAAGAGATAAGGTCTAAACAATAGAGACAGTGTTCAGCATGGGCTCATCAGAAACACCCCAGGGGTCAGGTCCAATGGGAACTGCTCAGGGGTGGGGAGAAGGGGGCTTACAGAAAGGTGCTGAAGCGAAACTTTCCCGAAACAATGGGGCATACATAAATGTATCTTTCCCTCATACCTAAATGTATCTTTTCCTCAGCTTCCAAATCCCAAGGCCTTTCTAAATCCCTTCCTCCACACTACCACGCTAGCGTGATAGCAACAGCAGGGGGGCTCCTGATCTCCCCTTGGAGTACAGGCTTTGGACAAAACACCTTGGGATGGGAAGTTCCTGGGGATTGTACATAGCTTGTGTGTCACATGCTGCCTGGAGGAGGAACAGCTCGCTGGGCCCACCAAACCTACGACTTCCCTATCCACACCATGTCCCCCAGGCAAGGAAAGCAGGAATGCCCCGTGCCCTTCCCTGGTGCTGGAAGGCAATGTCTGCCCATAAAGAGATCTGGTGATTCCCCGAACAGCCTGGATTCTGTGCCACCCCACTGGCCACTGCAGGACAAAGGGCAGGGCCCGTGATGCGCTCTGCAGGCTGAACAGCAAGCACTGTCATCCCCGCCTTGGCCTGTGCAGGGCGAGCAAAGCACCGTCCTGCTCTAGCTGGGCACAGGGCACAGAAAATCCTGTCCACAGCAGGGCCAGGCAAAGAGATACCAGCCAGGTTTCCAAGGTCCCCAGAGAGCTCACTTCTCTCACTGGCTCAGCCCCAGCTTTCCCATAGCACAGGCCCAGAGCTCTGGCGCCCTTGAGGAAGATTTTCCTGGTGTAACAGCTTGAGCTGCTGCTCTTGGGAAGGGCCCCGGAGCAAAGGAGTCCCTGGGCTTTCTTCCCCTGCCAGTCTGTGCCCCCGTTGCAGTGCTGATCTTTCCTCTGGGGTCTCTGGCTCTTCACTGGCTCCTGCAGAGCAACCCAAGCCTGCTCTTCTGGAGCTGTGGCAACCTCTGTGACAGCCAACCCATTCCCCAGGGATCTTTCCTTCCCGTCCAAACAGAACCCCAGGAGACACCAGGAAAGAACCAGCTCTCTGCTCTGCCCCAAGGGGATAATGGGATGGATTGAAGGGCTCTTCTCCTCTCCAAAACACATCCCCCACTCTGCTCTTGCGCTCCCTGGCCTTGAGATCAGCTCCTGCTGCTCAAGGTAGGCACTGAGCCTGTGCTTGCGCCCAGCCGCTGATCTGCTCTCTCGGTGTTCTCCAGCTCACACAACTGCGCTAGAGGCACGGGGAGAATCAATGGACATGGAACAACGCAGAGAGCTGAACAGCAGCCCAGTGTTGAGCCTCAAGCCCAAGGAGCCTTCACTGGGAGATGATGGAACTGCGACGCTTGCGGTTGCCCTGGCCCTGAGCACGGAGGGTGATGTCAGCAGCCTGGACAGTTCCAGACCAAATTCATATCCCCCTCAGCATCTCTTGGGGCACGAAGGCCAAAGAAGTGCTGATGACCGGAGGGCCAAGCTCAAGAAGATGGTGCACAAGGCTGAAAGCATCAAGACTGTGAAAAGCATTGTCCCACACCAGCCCCAGCCTGCCTGGCTGAAGCATGTGGTAGAAAAGACACCCTCAAGCTGGGATCAAGAGATGGAGTCACTTTTATACTCAGAAGGATTAAACCCCTGGGCTGCAGCTGGTGGATTAAAATGTGCTGACGATGCCTTCATCACTGGACAACACAGAGATGAGGAGGAAGGTCCAGCTCCCAAGAAGCACTACGTCAGGACGCACAAATGGCACAAGAAGAAGGACAGCCAGTATCGGGTTGGATATAATCAGCTTTTCTACGAGGTTTGGAGACCTGTGAAAGTGGAGCAAAGGTCCATATCTGACCAGGGTCTAAACAGGAACCTGGATTTTCTCTCTGACCCCTTGGTTCAGAGCCGCCCCGCTGCGAGCCGCAGAGGAGGAGCCACGGCTGAAGAGGAGCATTCCTCTATAGACAGGCACCTCCTGACCATCCGTGAAACCCCAGAGGAGGAAGACGACATGCTCCTCAATAAACCTTGGAGCCCCCAAAGTCCAGACCTTGCACCAGTTCCAAAAGAACTGGAAACCAATGTTGATCAGCACTGGCAGTTGCTGGAGGCACACAAAGGCCTGCAGGCATTCATGGCCCACGTGGAGCGAGCTCTAAGGAAGGACTGCAGCCTGCCCCAGCTCAAGCAGGCCTGTACCAAGATGGTCTTGAAGACCAGGCTGCTTCTCAACGTGCTCAGGGAGAGAAAAGAGAACCAGGGAGCCTATGATCCCATGGAGCAGTGTCGTCTGCAAGAGAACATGATCATTCACATGGCCTTGGGGAAGGGCAAGAAACTCACAGAGAAGGTAGGAGAGCTGCAGGCACTGCTGCGTGTGTCCTTCTAGGCAAGGGAGAATGGAAGGAAGGAGAATGGAAGGAATCCTCTTACCCCTGTGATCTTCCTTCCTTTCCTCACAGCAGAAACTAGAGGCTGTGGTGTACGTGAGAAAGTTTGTGGTTTTGCTGTTTTTCTTCATCTTCGTTTTGCTGATACTGACGTGTGTCTTCCACGTAAGTCAATATCTTGTTTGACACACAGCTGTCTGTCTTGTAGCTGCAGTGCCCAGATGCCCCTGCATTGCTGGGTAGCACAGGAGATGTTTTTCCAAGCCTGGAGCTTGTGGCAGCATCCACAGCACCCAGCTCAGCAGGGCCCAGCCTGCCTGGGGGAAGCTTGTCCTATCTTCTCTCCCAGCTCTCCCCAGCTCTGCTTTGCTCTCCTGCCTTCAGCCACACAGCAATGAGAGCTTTTGCCCTCTCTTGTCTGGCAGAGTTTTTATTACAGGGAAACTGACGTTACAAATCTCCCATTTTCCATCCCCAGAAGCGCTCCCGACGTGGCCCACTTGACTCCCCACCCGGCAACACGAGGGAATCGTGGCTGAGAAGGTAACTGCTCCCTGCCCATGCCACTGCTTTGCCACCAAGAGTCTTTCCTGCTCAGAGCAACTCCTCCTGGAGCCCCGCAGCACTGGGCACGGCCAGGGGCTCCCACGCCAACCAGCCCTTCCCACACCGGGGCTGGGATGGATGCCTTGGGCTCCGGTGCACTCCCAAATTTCTGTGAGCACGACCAATACCTCTGTGTTCCCACCACGGTCTCCTCTGCTGATGGCTCTGCCCAAATTTTCGCTGCTCCCTCCCCACAGTGGCTGGTGTGGAACTCACTCCCATCCTCTCCAGTTGCCTTTTGCATGCAGGGCTCATTCCCTGCATTGCCAGCTGTTGCCATCCCTGCTGGGGCTCCCCATCTTCTTCTTTAGGCTCTGCGGATGCACCCCTGAGCAGGAAGAGGTGCTGGCACCTGCTGCAGCCCTCCCTGCCAAACCTCCCTGCTTACAGACCAGGAGCAGGGCCCTCTGGGGATGATGGGATGTCCAGAAGCCTTTTTCTCCCCATTCACCTCGCTCACTCAATCGCTTTGTAGCGTTGGAAATGCCCCTTCCCAACTCCTCCAGCAGCGGCTTCCCAGACAGGGCAGAGCACAGGCAGCCCTGTTGCCCCCAGCCTCCATCACCAGCTGCTTTCTTTTTTTCCTCCCTATTTTCCCTTTCTGATTTTTTCAGGTTCTGTATAAAACTGCCACAGAGAGGGAGGAAGGATAAGAAGGAGGCGCAGAACGTAGAGCAGAATAGGGCAGGGAGCCCCTCTGAGTGTTGCTCCTGTTTCCCTCCTATTCATGGCGCTTCCCAGTGCTGCTCCCCGTTTACGAAGTCTGAATTGCTATGGATTCAACGCATCAGGGATGCCTATGAGTACCAGAGAAAAGCATCCCAGGAAGACACAGAAGAAGTATGAAGAAGTAAGGAGGAAGACTTTCAAGAAGTTAATGGGATGCCAGCAGTTTTTCACCTCCCCTTTTAGCTGAGGCGCAGTTTGGATGCTGTTTCATTGGCTGTTGTTATTCCCCCAGTTGCTTTTTCCTTGACTGTTTTTTTCATGCTGTTATTTTCATCCTGAGGGAAAGCCAGAGGGTGCTGCAGGCAAGCACAAGCTCTGGACACCGAGAGGAGGCATCGGTACCTCAGGGTTTTCCTCATCCCATGTTGCAATGTTCTCCCTGCATTCAACAAAAAACAGTTTGTCCTTGTTCTTCCCGGTGTTGCCGATGTATTTGTAAAAGCAGTTTCTCTTCTCCTTCATGGAATTCGCCAAATTCAGTTCCAGCTGGGCCTTTACTTTTCTACCTTTCTCCCTGCATGCCCCAATGACATCCCTGCCATCCTCCTGTGGTGCTGCCCTTCTTGCAAAGCTGTAAATTGTGTGTTTTCCCTGAGTCCCAGGCAAAGCTTCCTGCTCAGCAGCTCTGCTTCCTCAGCAGCTCGTCTTCGGGCACACGGGCAATTTCCTCATGGAAAGGGTGGTCAGGCCTTGGCAGGGGCTGCCCAAGGAGGTGGTGGACTCTCCGGGCCAGGAGGGGTCCAAGGAAGTGGCTGGAGGTGGCACTGAGTTCTCCGGCCTGGCCGGCAAGGTGGGGATCGGGCACAGGATGGACGCTCTGAAGGCGGAGGTCTTTTCCATCGTCAGTGACTTTGGGGGCTCCGTGACTCTGTGGCCAGGCCGGGAGGACGCCTTGCCCCAACCACCGCCAGAGCCGCCCCGGCCTGAGAAAAGCCAGCGAAAGGCTCATCAGTTTACTGAAAGAGAGGGAGAGATCCCTCCCCGGTCACCATCATGGACAGAACAGACAGAACTTGGGGATATTCATTACCTTTATTGCCAAGAAAATCAGAGCAGGATAATGAGAAGCAAAAGAAATTTCAACAGCACCTGCAGCCCCAAACCCATGCCAAATCCTGGCCACACAAAGCCAATACAAATGGGAATGGCTCCACAGTGACACAGAGCAGGCTTAGATCCTGTGTTCAGGAGAAATTCTTCCCTGTGAGGGCAGGGAGTCCCTGGCACAGGGTGCCCAGAGCAGCTGTGGTGCCCCTGGAGCCCTGGAAGTGCCTAAGGCCAGGTTGGAGGGGGCTTGGAACAGCCTGGGACAGAGGAAGGTTTCCCTGGCCTGGCAGTGGTGGCAGTGGATGGAGCTCAAGGCTCCTTCCAAGCCAATCCATTCCATGATTCCAAAGATTGACGGCTCTGAGACAGAGTCATTTGGTGACATCATGGCCTGAACTGCTGTTTGCTGCGAGTTCTAAAGCACCACCACGGTGACACAAGCAATGCTACAGTAACATGAGAAGGACCACTGTGACATCGGCAGCACCACTGTGACACAGGAACTGCCACAGCTCCAGCTCAGGTCTGCATCCCAGGTGACTGCAGCCAGTCCTGCCTCGCCATGGACGTGGTGATGCGTCTTGTGCGCGCTCTGCTCCTGCTGGCCCTGCTGCTGGCAGTAGCCCCCTCCCCGAGAGTGGCCAAGGAGCTCTGCCCAGAGCCCTGCCGCTGCCCAGGCCGTCGGCAGCTGAACTGCGGCCACGCCGGCCTGGCCACCGTGCCCCCGGCCAGCCGCCGCCGAGCCCTGACCGTGCTGTGAGTCCCGCGGCCCCACAGAGCCCTGCAGCTGCCCCTCCTCAGCTCCCTGTGTCTGCAAAGCCCACCTGGGACACCCGGGGCACTCCCTGGCCACAGATGGGGGGGCCTGAGCTCGGCATCAGGGTGAAGCCAGGCTGGGCACACTGTGCCTTCTCCAGGCAAAGCCCGCTTCCAGCTCAGCAGGCCAATGGCAGGGAAATGGCTTTTCCTGAGGGGGGACCGGGTCTTTTGTCTCTTTGCAGAGATTTCACTGGCAACTCCATTGCTACTGTTGGAAAACAAGCCTGGAAGGACTACCCATGGACTGAGACCTTGTAAGTGCCCTGCAGCCTTTCAAATGGCAGGAGTTTGTGGATTTTGCCTCCTTTGGTCTGGGGCTGGAGCAGCTGCCCCCACTCCACCCACTTCCATTGGAATTCAAAGCTCAGCTGCTCTGCAAGGAGGGCTGTGAATCACCACAGCTTCCCAGCAGGGCAAGAATTGCTGCAAGTCTCTTGCAGCTCAGAGCATGATCCCCGTGTCTGTCTGCCCAGGGATCAAGCTGTGCTCAGCTTCAGCCGGCCAGGAGCAAGGGCCTGCTCTGGCCAGGAGTGGGGACGATCCCTGCAGGGACCCAGAGCGATGCTTCAGTCGTGCTGCTGCAGGAGATTTTCCCAGGACAATCCCATTTGCTGCAGGCCAGTGGCCGCTGTCACAATGTCCCTGTGTCTCCTTGCAGAGTGCTCAGAGACAATGAGCTGCGGGCTGTGAAGAGCCATTCCCTGGAGGGGCTGTTCCTGCTGAAGCACCTGTAAGCACCGTGCCCTGCCCAGGGCGGAGGGCTCCCTGGGGCCCTGCTGCTCAGGCCGCCAGGCACATGGTGCCCTTTGTCCCTCCTGGGATGCAGGCTGCAGAGGCAAGTAAAAGGGACAGGGGAAATGGAAGTAACATTTGTTGTTCTAACTGCAACAGGGATTTGTCCTGCAACGAGATCCTGTCCATTGAGGAACGGGCTTTTGAGCCACTGCCTTTCCTGAAGTTTCTGTGAGTGATCAAGTTTCTTTCTGGTGTCTTCAGCTCAGCCTTTGCACTGGGCAGCCTTCCTGTGTAGGAAAATGCTCCTGTTCCCCTAAATCTGCCCTGCCCAGAGCCCAGCTGAGCTGCAGAGGTCAATGCCGATGGCTGGAAGGCCACGCCAGGGCACAGACCCCAGGGAGCTTGTCCACACGCAGCCATCAGAGCAGCCAGTTCTTGCAGCCTTGGCTGCATCGTGGAACAGAAAGAGAGTTCAGCCTTTGCTTCCTCTCCTGGGCAGGCTAGAAACACTGAGAAAGCAGCAGTTTCCTCCCGTTTCCACTTTGGCTTTGCACCTTTCCTGCAAAGAGATCCCGCTTTGCCCCCTCTTTCTGTAGGGCAGGCCCGATTCCTGTGTGTGACCTCCTCTTTCCCCAGAAATCTCTCCGGGAATGGCCTCACACGGATCCGCAGCGGCACTTTCCAGGCCTGGCATGGGATGCAGTTCCTCCAGGAGCTGTAAGTGGCACCAGGGCTAAAGGCCCGCCAGGGCGAGTCTTGCCGGGTCTCTGCCGGGTCTGTGGGCAAAAGCAGACTTGCCCTGGGGAAAGTCCTGATTCTGACAGTGGATGTCAGCCAGGGAGCACCAGGAGTGTGCAGCTGCAAAGGCCCTTTCTCCTGCCCTGCTCACCCCCTGCAAGGCTTCCTTGAAAGCCGCCAGGCCGTCCCCACGTGCCCGGCACACGCAGCTCACATCCTCACCATCAGCCCTGACAGAGCTCTGTATTTTCTCAGGATCCTCAGCCACAACCCACTGGCTGTCATTGCTGACGCTGCCTTCTTCAAGCTGCCCTCCATGAGCTCTCTGTAAGTATTGGCTCATCTGGAGCAGATCCACAGAGACCTGTGTCTCTCTCGAGCGCCCTGTTCTCAGGAAAGCAGCGCAAGTGCCCGAGCAAATCTCCCCCTTGCCCAGCCTGAGTCTGCTGGAGACACAACGAGCCCGGCTCCAGCAGAGCAAGGCAAAGGCCAAGCGGTGCTGGTGTGTCCCCAGCTGTACAGCAACCCAGGAACTGGGACACAAACTTTCAGGGATGAGAGCCCATCCAGGTCTAGGGCCAGGTGGAGAGGCCGCAGGGCTCTGGGAATAAACTGCACTCGTGCCAGCAGCTCCAGGCTCCTGCCTGCTTCAGGGACTCGGGTGCCCTCAGGGGAGAGCAGCAGGAGAGTCGGGAGAGGGGCAATCCTTTCTGGTGGCATCTGTCTGCCACGAGAGCTGCAGGATTGCCCTCCTGATTCCCACGGGCTGGCTTAGAGCAGGGCGAGGCAGAGGGAAGCTGGGCTCCAGAATGGCTTCTCTTGGAGCAGGCAGAAGTGGATGCCTCTGCCAGCAGCACCAGCATCATCAGGGCCCTGGGCCCTCTGCTCTCAGAGCAGAGTTCTGGCAATGTCACCGTGGAATTTCATGAGCTCTTTCCAATGCTTGCAGAGACCTGAGTGCCACCCAAGTGACCCCACAGACGCTGCTGCTGCTGCTGCAGTCCACAGTGAGCTTGGAAACCCTGTGAGTGTGTGCGACTGAGCCCCAGCCACCAGCAGGCCCCGAGTGCTGTGACAAGGGCTCTACTTGGGAAACAAATCCGTGTGCCACACAACCAGAACAAGCCCAGTAAGCTCCAGAGTTGCTGTTCCTTCTGGGAACGTGCCAAAACTCACTGGCTCAGAGGCAGAATCTCACCTTTCGGGTGACTTGCTGCAGGTTTCTCACAGGGGAGTTGGAACTTCAGGCGGGTGCATTTCTGTGTCATGTGGTATTTTGGGAGCACTTCTACTTTCCAGGTTAAAATCCCCTTTTCAATGTTTGGCATGGGGAGTCAGGGGCCTTTCCCAGAGCTGTGGCACACAGTGAGGCACAACCCCCATGTGTGGTATCCAGGCATTCCCTGAGCTGGACTCTGATGGAGCCATGGACTGGGTGGCCAGGTGTTCCTGCAATATCCCCTCTTGTCTTTAGCCAAGTGCCCAAGGAGGCGGCCTGCTGCCTATGCCAGGAGCGTCCCCGGCCCGAGAGCCCCTGCAGGACCATCCAGTTCCTGTGCCAGAAGCTGTGCAGCACCAGCGCCCCGCAGTGCGGTTGGTTTCCGGAGGGGCTGGGGGAGCTCAAACTGCCACTTGGCCTGAGGCTGGGGAGATGCTGCAGCACTGCCCTGTGCTGCAGGGGGGCTCCTGATCTCCCCTTGGAGTACAGGCCTTGGACAAAACACCTTGGGATGGGAAGTTCCTGGGGATTGTACATAGCTTGTGTGTCACATACTGCCTGGAGGAGGAACAGCTCGCTGGGCCCACCAAACCTACGACTTCCCTATCCACACCATGTCCCCCAGGCAAGGAAAGCAGGAATGCCCCGTGCCCTTCCCTGGTGCTGGAAGGCAATGTCTGCCCATCAAGAGATCTGGTGATTCCCCTAACAGCCTGGATTCTGCGCCACCCCACTGGCCACTGCAGGACAAAGGGCAGGGCCCGTGATGAGCTCTGCAGGCTGAACAGCAAGCACTGTCATCCCCGCCTTGGCCTGTGCAGGGCGAGCAAAGCACCGTCCTGCTCTAGCTGGGCACAGGGCACAGAAAATCCTGTCCACAGCAGGGCCAGGCAAACAGATACCAGCCAGGTTCCCAAGGTCCCCAGAGAGCTCACTTCTCTCACTGGCTCAGCCCCAGCTTTCCCATAGCACAGGCCCAGAGCTCTGGCGCCCTTGAGGAAGTTTTTCCTGGTGTAACAGCTTGAGCTGCTGCTCTTGGGAAGGGCCCCGGAGCAAAGGAGTCCCTGGGCTTTCTTCCCCTGCCAGTCTGTGCCCCCATTGCAGTGCTGATCTTTCCTCTGGGGTCTCTGGCTCTTCACTGGCTCCTGCAGAGCAACCCAAGCCTGCTCCTCTGGAGCTGTGGCAACCTCTGTGACAGCCAACCCATTCCCCAGGGATCTTTCCTTCCCGTCCAAACAGAACCCCAGGAGACACCAGGAAAGAACCAGCTCTCTGCTCTGCCCCAAGGGGATAATGGGATGGATTGAAGGGCTCTTCTCCTCTCCAAAACACATCCCCCACTCTGCTCTTGCGCTCCCTGGCCTTGAGATCAGCTCCTGCTGCTCCAGGTAGCCTCTGAGCCTGTGCTTGTGCCCAGCCGCTGATCTGCTCTCTCGGTGTTCTCCAGCTCACACAACTGCGCTAGAGGCACGGGGAGAAACAATGGACATGGAACAACGCAGAGAGCTGAACAGCAGCCCAGTGTTGAGCCTCAAGCCCAAGGAGCCTTCACTGGGAGATGATGGAACTGCAATGCTTGCGGTTGCCCTGGCCCTGAGCACAGAGGGTGATGTCAGCAGCCTGGACAGTTCCAGACCAAATTCATATCCCCCTCAGCATCTCTTGGGGCACGAAGGCCAAAGAAGTGCCGATGACCTGAGGGCCAAGCTCAAGAAGATGGTGCACAAGGCTGAAAGCATCAAGACTGTGGAAAGCATTGTCCCACACCAGCCCCAGCCTGCCTGGCTGAAGCATGTGGTGGGAAAGGCACCCTCAAGCTGGGATCACAAGCAGCAAGAGGCACATTTGAACTGGCAAGCAATAAACCCCTGGGATGTAGCTGGTGGGTTTAATCCCAATCATTACAATTCTCTTGACCAACCCCTTAGATATGAGGTAGAAGGTCAATCTCCACGGCAGAACTCCATAATGAGTATCAAAGAGCAGCAGGGTAGCCGGCAGAAGCAAATGGACTCAAGACTGAACTGGCAAATACTAAACCCCTGGTATGTAGCTGGTGGGTTAAACCCTAATGATGATGACTCCAGTTTTGGACACCACAGAGATAAGGAGAAAGATCCAGCTCCAAGGCAGAACTATGTCAATTCTCACAAACAACCAAAGGAGTGGGACAGCCAGTATTGGGTTGGACATAATCAGCTTTTCTACCAAGTGTTGAGCCCTGTGAATGCAGAGCAAGAGCCCAGAGCCACCAACAGCAAAGATGAACAGCGTCTAAAAAGGAACCTGGATTTTCTCTCTGACCCGTTGGTTCAGAGCCACCCTGCTGCGAGCAGGAGAGGAGGAGCCATGGCTGAAGAGGAGCATTCCTCTATAGACAGCCACCTCCTGATCACCTCTGACACCACAGACACACACTGGAAGCAAGAGGAAGAAGGATACAGGTTCCTCAATAAACCTTGGACCCCTCAAAGTCCAGACCTTGCTCCGGTTCCAGGAGAACTCTTGGAAACCACGGCTGATCGTCTCATGCGCTTGCTGGTGCCAGACAAAAGCCTGCAGATGTTCATGGCCCACGTGGAGCGAGCTCTAATGGAGGACTGCAGCCTGCCCCAGCTCAAGCAGGCCTGTGCCAAGATGGTCTTGAAGACCAGGCTGCTTCTCAACGTGCTCAGTAAGAGAAAAGAGAACCAGGGAGCCTATGATCCCATGGAGCAGTGTCATCTGCAAGAGAACATGATCATTCACATGGCCTTGGGGAAGGGCAAGAAACTCACAGAGAAGGTAGGAGAGCTGCAGGCACTGCTGCGTGTGTCCTTCTAGGCAAGGGAGAATGGAAGGAAGGAGAATGGAAGGAATCCTCTTACCCCTGTGATCTTCCTTCCTTTCCTCACAGCAGAAACTAGAGGCTGTGGTGTACAGGAGCACATTTGTGGTTTTGCTGTTTTTCTTCATCTTCGTTTTGCTGATACCGAAGTGTGTCTTCCACGTAAGTCAATATCTTGTTTGACACACAGCTGTCTGTCTTGTAGCTGCAGTGCCCGATACGCCTGCATTGCTGGGTAGCACAGGAGATGTTTTTCCAAGCCTGGAGCTTTTGGCAGGCTCCACAGCACCCAGCTCAGCAGGGCCCAGCATGCCTGGGGGAAGCTTGTCCTATCTTCTCTCCCAGCTCTCCCCAGCTCTGCTTTGCTCTCCTGCCTTCAGCCACACGGCAATAAGAGCTTTGCCCTCTCCTGTCTGGCAGAGTATTTATTACAGGGAAACTGATGTTACAAATCTCCCATTTTCCATCCCCAGAAGCGCTCCCGATGTGGCCCACTTGACTCCCCACCCGACCACACCAGGGAATCGTGGCTGAGAAGGTAACTGCTCCCTGCCCATGCCACTGCTTTGCCACCAAGAGTCTTTCCTGCGCAGAGCAACTCCTCTTGGAGCCCCGCAGCACTGGGCACGGCCAGGGGCTCCCACGCCAACCAGCCCTTCCCACACCGGCGCTGGGATGGATGCCTTGGGCTCCGGTGCACTCCCAAATTTCTGTGAGCACGACCAATACCTCTGTGTTCCTACAACGGTCTCCTCTACTGACGGCTCTGCCCAATTTTTCGCTGCTCCCTCCCCACAGTGGCTGGTGTGGAACTCACTCCCATCCTCTCCAGTCGCCTTTTGCATGCAGGGCTCATTCCCTGCATTGCCAGCCATTGCCATCCCTGCTGGGGCTCCCCATCTTCTTCCTTAGGCTCTGCGGATGCACCCCTGAGCAGGAAGAGGTGCTGGCACCTGCTGCAGCCCTCCCTGCCAAACCTCCCTGCTTACAGACCAGGAGCAGGGCCCTCTGGGGATGATGGGATGTCCAGAAGCCTTTTTCTCCCCATTCACCTCGCTCACTCAATCGCTTTGTAGCGTTGGAAATGCCCCTTCCCAACTCCTCCAGCAGCGGCTTCCCAGACAGGGCAGAGCACAGGCAGCCCTGTTGCCCCCAGCCTCCATCACCAGCTGCTTTCTTTTTTTCCTCCCTATTTTCCCTTTCTGATTTTTTCAGGTTCTGTATAAAACTGCCACAGAGAGGGAGGAAGGATAAGAAGGAGGCGCAGAACGTAGAGCAGAATAGGGCAGGGAGCCCCTCTGAGTGTTGCTCCTGTTTCCCTCCTATTCATGGCGCTTCCCAGTGCTGCTCCCCGTTTACGAAGTCTGAATTGCTATGGATTCAACGCATCAGGGATGCCTATGAGTACCAGAGAAAAGCATCCCAGGAAGACACAGAAGAAGTGTGAAGAAGTAAGGAGGAAGACTTTCAAGAAGTTAATGGGATGCCAGCAGTTTTTCACCTCCCCTTTTAGCTGAGGCGCACTTTGGATGCTGTTTCATTGGCTGTTGTTATTCCCCCGGTTGCGTTTTCCTTGACTGTTATTTTCATGCTGTTATTTTCATCCTGAGGGAAAGCCAGAGGGTGCTGCAGGCAAGCACAAGCTCTGGACACCGAGAGGATGCATCGGTACCTCAGGGTTTTCCTCATCCCATGTTGCAATGTTCTCCCTGCATTCAACAAAAAACAGTTTGTCCTTGTTCTTCCCGGTGTTGCCGATGTATTTGTAAAAGCAGTTTCTCTTCTCCTTCATGGAATTGGCCAAATTCAGTTCCAGCTGGGACTTTACTTCTCTACCTTTCTCCCTGCATGCCCCAATGACATCCCTGCCATCCTCCTGTGGTGCTGCCCTTCTTGCAAACCTGTAAATTGTGTGTTTTCCCTGAGTCCCAGGCAAAGCTTCCTGCTAAGCGGCTCTGCTTCCTCAGCAGCTCGTCTTTGGGCACACGGGCAATTTCCTCATGGAAAGAGTGGTCAGGCCTCGGCAGGGGCTGCCCAAGGAGGTGGTGGACTCGCCGGGCCAGGAGGGGTCCAAGGAAGTGGCTGGAGGTGGCACTGAGTTCTCCGGCCTGGCCGGCAATGTGGGGATCGGGCACAGGATGGACGCGCTGAAGGCGGAGGTCTTTTCCATCGTCAGTGACTCTGGGGGCTCCGTGACTCTGTGGCCAGGCCGGGAGGACGCCTTGCCCCAATCACCGCCGGAGCCGCCCCGGCCTGAGAAAAGCCAGCGAAAGGCTCATCAGTTTAGTGAAAGAGAGGGAGAGATGCCTCCCCGGTCACCATCATGGACAGAACAGACAGAACTTGGGGATATTCATTACATTTATTGCCAAGAAAATCAGAGCAGGATAATGAGAAGCAAAAGAAATGTCAACAGCACCTGCAGCCCGAAACCCATGGCAAAACCTGGCCACACAAAGCCAATACAAATGGGAATGGCTCCACAGTGACACAGAGCAGGCTTAGATCCTGTGTTCGGGAGAAATTCTTCCCTGTGAGGGCAGGGAGTCCCTGGCACAGGGTGCCCAGAGCAGCTATGGTGCCCCTGGAGCCCTGGAAGTGCCTAAGGCCAGGTTGGAGGGGGCTTGGAGTAGCCTGGGAGGACAGGTGAAGGTTTCCCTGGCCTGGCAGTGGTGGCAGTGGATGGAGCTCAAGGCTCCTTCCAAGCCAATCCATTCCATGATTCCAAAGATTGATGGCTCTGAGACAGAGTCATTTGGTGACATCATGGCCTGAACTGCTGTTTGCTGCGAGTTCTAAAGCACCACCACGGTGACACAAGCAATGCTACAGTGACATGAGAAGGACCACTGTGACATCGGCAGCACCACTGTGACACAGGAACTGCCACAGCTCCAGCTCAGGTCTGCATCCCAGGTGACTGCAGCCAGTCCTGCCTCGCCATGGACCTGGTGATGCGTCTCGTGCGCGCTCTGCTCCTGCTGGCCCTGCTGCTGGCAGTAGCCCCCTCCCCGGGAGCTGCCAAGGAGCTCTGCCCAGAGCCCTGCCGCTGCCCAGGCCGTCGGCAGCTGAACTGCGGCCACGCCGGCCTGGCCACCGTGCCCCCGGCCAGCCGCCGCCGAGCCCTGACCGTGCTGTGAGTCCCGCGGCCCCACAGAGCCCTGCAGCTGCCCCTCCTCAGCTCCCTGTGTCTGCAAAGCCCACCTGGGACACCCGGGGCACTCCCTGGCCAGAGATGGGGGGGCCTGAGCTCGGCATCAGGGTGAAGCCAGGCTGGGCACACTGTGCCTTCTCCAGGCAAAGCCCGCTTCCAGCTCAGCAGGCCAATGGCAGGGAAATGGCTTTTCCTGAGGGGGGACCGGGTCTTTTGTCTCTTTGCAGAGATTTCACTGGCAACTCCATTGCTACTGTTGGAAAACAAGCCTGGAAGGACTACCCATGGACTGAGACCTTGTAAGTGCCCTACAGTGTTTCAAATGTCAGGAGTTTGTGGATTTTGCCTCCTTTGGTCTGGGGCTGGAGCAGCTGCCCCCACTCCACCCACTTCCATTGGTATTCAAAGCTCGGCTGCTCTGCAAGGAGGGCTGCGAATCACCACAGCTTCCCAGCAGGGCAAGAATTGCTGAGAGTCTCTTGCAGCCCAGGGCACCATCCCTGTGTCTGTCTGCCCAGGGATCAAGCTGTGGTCAGCTTCAGCCGGCCAGGCGCAAGGGCCTGCTCTGGCCAGGAGTGGGGACGATCCCTGCAGTGACCCAGAGCGATGCTTCAGTTGTGCTGCTGCAGGAGATTTTCCCAGGACGATCCCATTTGCTGCAGGCCAGTGGCCGCTGTCACAATGTCCCTGTGTCTCCTTGCAGAGTGCTCAGAGACAATGAGCTGCGGGCTGTGAAGAGCCATTCCCTGGAGGGGCTGTTCCTGCTGAAGCACCTGTAAGCACCGTGCCCTGCCCAGGGCGGAGGGCTCCCTGGGGCCCTGCTTCTCAGGCCGCCGGGCACATGGTGCCCTTTGTCCCTCCTGGGATGCAGGCTGCAGAGGCAAGTAAAAGGGACAGGGCAAATGGAAGTGACCTTTGTTGTTCTAACTGCAACAGGGATTTGTCCTGCAACGAGATCCTGTCCATTGAGGAACGGGCTTTTGAGCCACTGCCTTTCCTGAAGTTTCTGTGAGTGATCAAGTTTCTTTCTGGTGTCTTCAGCTCAGCCTTTGCACTGGGAAGCCTTCCTGTGTAGGAAAATGCTCCTGTTCCCCTAAATCTGCCCTGCCCAGAGCCCAGCTGAGCTGCAGAGGTCAATGCCGACGGCTGGAAGGCCACGCCAGGGCACAGACCCCAGGGAGCTTGTCCACACGCAGCCATCAGAGCAGCCAGTTCTTGCAGCCTTGGCTGCATCGTGGAACAGAAAGAGAGTTCAGCCTTTGCTTCCTCTCCTGGGCAGGCTAGAAACACTGAGAAAGCAGCAGTTTCCTCCCGTTTCCACTTCGGCTTTGCACCTTTCCTGCAAAGAGATCCCGCTTTGCCCCCTCTTTCTGTAGGGCAGGCCTGATTCCTGTGTGTGACCTCCTCTTTCCCCAGAAATCTCTCCGGGAATGGCCTCACACGGATCCGCAGCGGCACTTTCCAGGCCTGGCATGGGATGCAGTTCCTCCAGGAGCTGTAAGTGGCACCAGGGCTAAAGGCCCGCCAGGGCGAGTCTTGCAGGGTCTCTGCCGGGTCTGTGGGCAAAAGCAGACTTGCCCTGGGGAAAGTCCTGATTCTGACAGTGGATGTCAGCCAGGGAGCACCAGGAGTGTGCAGCTGCAAAGGCCCTTTCTCCTGCCCTGCTCACCCCCTGCAAGGCTTCCTTGAAAGCCGCCAGGCCGTCCCCACGTGCCCGGCACACGCAGCTCACATCCTCACCATCAGCCCTGACAGAGCTCTGTATTTTCTCAGGATCCTCAGCCACAACCCACTGGCTGTCATTGCTGACGCTGCCTTCTTCAAGCTGCCCTCCGTGAGCTCTCTGTAAGTATTGGCTCATCTGGAGCAGATCCACAGAGACCTGTGTCTCTCTCGAGCGCCCTGTTCTCAGGAAAGCAGCGCAAGTGCCCGAGCAAATCTCCCCCTTGCCCAGCCTGAGTCTGCTGGAGACACAACGAGCCCGGCTCCAGCAGAGCAAGGCAAAGGCCAAGCGGTGCTGGTGTGTCCCCAGCTGTACAGCAACCCAGGAACTGGGACACAAACTTTCAGGGATGAGAGCCCATCCAGGTCTAGGGCCAGGTGGAGAGGCCGCAGGGCTCTGGGAATAAACTGCACTCGTGCCAGCAGCTCCAGGCTCCTGCCTGCTTCAGGGACTCGGGTGCCCTCAGGGGAGAGCAGCAGGAGAGTCGGGAGAGGGGCAATCCTTTCTGGTGGCATCTGTCTGCCACGAGAGCTGCAGGATTGCCCTCCTGATTCCCACGGGCTGGCTTAGAGCAGGGCGAGGCAGAGGGAAGCTGGGCTCCAGAATGGCTTCTCTTGGAGCAGGCAGAAGTGGATGCCTCTGCAAGCAGCACCAGCATCATCAGGGCCCTGGGCCCTCTGCTCTCAGAGCAGAGTTCTGGCAATGTCACCGTGGAATTTCATGAGCTCTTTCCAATGCTTGCAGAGACCTGAGTGCCACCCAAGTGAACCCACAGACGCTGCTGCTGCTGCTGCAGTCCACAGTGAGCTTGGAAACCCTGTGAGTGTGTGCGACTGAGCCCCAGCCACCAGCAGGCCCCAAGTGCTGGGACAAGGGCTCTGCTTGGGAAACAAATCCGTGTGCCACACAACCAGAACAAGCCCAGTAAGCTCCAGAGTTGCTGTTCCTTCTGGGAACGTGCCAAAACTCACTGGCTCAGAGGCAGAATCTCACCTTTCGGGGGACTTGCTGCAGGTTTCTCACAGGGGAGTTGGAACTTCAGGCGGGTGCATTTCTGTGTCATGTGGTATTTTGGGAGCACTTCTACTTTCCAGGTTAAAATCCCCTTTTCAATGTTTGGCATGGGGAGTCAGGGGCCTTTCCCAGAGCTGTGGCACACAGTTAGGCACAACCCCCATGTGTGGTATCCAGGCATTCCCTGAGCTGGGCTCTGATGGAGCCATGGACTGGGTGGCCAGGTGTTCCTGCAATATCCCCTCTTGTCTTTAGCCAAGTGCCCAAGGAGGCGGCCTGCTGCCTGTGCCAGGAGCGTCCCCGGCCCGAGAGCCCCTGCAGGACCATCCAGTTCCCGTGCCAGAAGCTGTGCAGCACCAGCGCCCCGCAGTGCGGTTGGTGTCCGGAGGGGCTGGGGGAGCTCAAACTGCCACTTGGCCTGAGGCTGGGGAGATGCTGCAGCACTGCCCTGTGCTGCAGGGGGGCTCCTGATCTCCCCTTGGAGTACAGGCTTTGGACAAAACACCTTGGGATGGGAAGTTCCTGGGGATTGTACATAGCTTGTGTGTCACATGCTGCCTGGAGGAGGAACAGCTCGCTGGGCCCACCAAACCTACGACTTCCCTATCCACACCATGTCCCCCAGGCAAGGAAAGCAGGAATGCCCCGTGCCCTTCCCTGGTGCTGGAAGGCAATGTCTGCCCATAAAGAGATCTGGTGATTCCCCGAACAGCCTGGATTCTGTGCCACCCCACTGGCCACTGCAGGACAAAGGGCAGGGCCCGTGATGCGCTCTGCAGGCTGAACAGCAAGCACTGTCATCCCCGCCTTGGCCTGTGCAGGGCGAGCAAAGCACCGTCCTGCTCTAGCTGGGCACAAGGCACAGAACATCCTGTCCACAGCAGGGCCAGGCAAAGAGATACCAGCCAGGTTTCCAAGGTCCCCAGAGAGCTCACTTCTCTCACTGGCTCAGCCCCAGCTTTCCCATAGCACAGGCCCAGAGCTCTGGCGCCCTTGAGGAAGATTTTCCTGGTGTAACAGCTTGAGCTGCTGCTCTTGGGAAGGGCCCCGGAGCAAAGGAGTCCCTGGGCTTTCTTCCCCTGCCAGTCTGTGCCCCCGTTGCAGTGCTGATCTTTCCTCTGGGGTCTCTGGCTCTTCACTGGCTCCTGCAGAGCAACCCAAGCCTGCTCTTCTGGAGCTGTGGCAACCTCTGTGACAGCCAACCCATTCCCCAGGGATCTTTCCTTCCCGTCCAAACAGAACCCCAGGAGACACCAGGAAAGAACCAGCTCTCTGCTCTGCCCCAAGGGGATAATGGGATGGATTGAAGGGCTCTTCTCCTCTCCAAAACACATCCCCCACTCTGCTCTTGCGCTCCCTGGCCTTGAGATCAGCTCCTGCTGCTCAAGGTAGGCACTGAGCCTGTGCTTGCGCCCAGCCGCTGATCTGCTCTCTCGGTGTTCTCCAGCTCACACAACTGTGCTAGAGGCACGGGGAGAATCAATGGACATGGAACAACGCAGAGAGCTGAACAGCAGCCCAGTGTTGAGCCTCAAGCCCAAGGAGCCTTCACTGGGAGATGATGGAACTGCGACGCTTGCGGTTGCCCTGGCCCTGAGCACGGAGGGTGATGTCAGCAGCCTGGACAGTTCCAGACCAAATTCATATCCCCCTCAGCATCTCTTGGGGCACGAAGGCCAAAGAAGTGCTGATGACCGGAGGGCCAAGCTCAAGAAGATGGTGCACAAGGCTGAAAGCATCAAGACTGTGAAAAGCATTGTCCCACACCAGCCCCAGCCTGCCTGGCTGAAGCATGTGGTAGAAAAGACACCCTCAAGCTGGGATCAAGAGATGGAGTCACTTTTATACTCAGAAGGATTAAACCCCTGGGCTGCAGCTGGTGGATTAAAACGTGCTGACGATGCCTTCATCACTGGACAACACAGAGATGAGGAGGAAGGTCCAGCTCCCAAGAAGCACTACGTCAGGACGCACAAATGGCACAAGAAGAAGGACAGCCAGTATCGGGTTGGATATAATCAGCTTTTCTACGAGGTTTGGAGACCTGTGAAAGTGGAGCAAAGGTCCATATCTGACCAGGGTCTAAACAGGAACCTGGATTTTCTCTCTGACCCCTTGGTTCAGAGCCGCCCCGCTGCGAGCAGCAGAGGAGGAGCCACGGCTGAAGAGGAGCATTCCTCTATAGACAGGCACCTCCTGACCATCCGTGAAACCCCAGAGGAGGAAGACGACATGCTCCTCAATAAACCTTGGAGCCCCCAAAGTCCAGACCTTGCACCAGTTCCAAAAGAACTGGAAACCAATGTTGATCAGCACTGGCAGTTGCTGGAGGCACACAAAGGCCTGCGGGCATTCATGGCCCACGTGGAGCGAGCTCTAAGGAAGGACTGCAGCCTGCCCCAGCTCAAGCAGGCCTGTACCAAGATGGTCTTGAAGACCAGGCTGCTTCTCAACGTGCTCAGTAAGAGAAAAGAGAACCAGGGAGCCTATGATCCCATGGAGCAGTGTCGTCTGCAAGAGAACATGATCATTCACATGGCCTTGGGGAAGGGCAAGAAACTCACAGAGAAGGTAGGAGAGCTGCAGACACTGCTGCGTGTGTCCTTCTAGGCAAGGGAGAATGGAAGGAAGGAGAATGGAAGGAATCCTCTTACCCCTGTGATCTTCCTTCCTTTCCTCACAGCAGAAACTAGAGGCTGTGGTGTACAGGAGCACGTTTGTGGTTTTGCTGTTTTTCTTCATCTTCGTTTTGCTGATACCGAAGTGTGTCTTCCACGTAAGTCAATATCTTGTTTGACACACAGCTGTCTGTCTTGTAGCTGCAGTGCCCAGATGCCCCTGCATTGCTGGGTAGCACAGGAGATGTTTTTCCAAGCCTGGAGCTTGTGGCAGCATCCACAGCACCCAGCTCAGCAGGGCCCAGCCTGCCTGGGGGAAGCTTGTCCTATCTTCTCTCCCAGCTCTCCCCAGCTCTGCTTTGCCCTCCTGCCTTCAGCCACACAGCAATGAGAGCTTTTGCCCTCTCTTGTCTGGCAGAGTTTTTATTACAGGGAAACTGACGTTACAAATCTCCCATTTTCCATCCCCAGAAGCGCTCCCGATGTGGGCCACTTGACTCCCCACCCGGCAACACGAGGGAATCGTGGCTGAGAAGGTAACTGCTCCCTGCCCATGCCACTGCTTTGCCACCAAGAGTCTTTCCTGCTCAGAGCAACTCCTCCTGGAGCCCCGCAGCGCTGGGCACGGCCAGGGGCTCCCACGCCAACCAGCCCTTCCCACACTAGCGCTGGGATGGATGCCTTGGGCTCCGGTGCACTCCCAAATTTCTGTGAGCACGACCAATACCTCTGTGTTCCCACAACGGTCCCCTCTGCTGATGGCTCTGCCCTACTTTTCGCTGCTCCCTCCCCACAGTGTCTTGTGAGGAACTCACTCCCATCCTCTCCAGTTGCCTCTTGCATGCAGGGCTCATTCCCTGCATTGCCAGCCGTTGCCATCCCTGCTGGGGCTCCCCATCTTCTTCTTTAGGCTCTGCAGACACACCCCTGAGCAGGAAGAGGTGCTGGCACCTGCTGCAGCCCTCCCTGCCAAACCTCCCTGCTTACAGACCAGGAGCAGGGCCCTCTGGGGATGATGGGATGTCCAGAAGCCTTTTTCTCCCCATTCACCTCGCTCACTCAATCGCTTTGTAGCGTTGGAAATGCCCCTTCCCAACTCCTCCAGCAGCGGCTTCACAGACAGGGCAGAGCACAGGCAGCCCTGTTGCCCCCAGCTTCCATCACCAGCTGCTTTCTTTTTTCCTCCCTATTTTCCCTTTCTGACTTTTTCAGATTCTGTATAAAACTGCCACAGAGAGGGAGGAAGGATAAGAAGGAGGCGCAGAATGTAGAGCAGAATAGGGCAGGGAGCCCCTCTGAGTGTTGCTCCTGTTTCCCTCCTATCCATGGCGCTTCCCAGTGCTGCTCCCCGTTCACAAAGTCCGAATTGCTATGGATGCAACGCATCAGGGATGCCTATGAGTACCAGAGAAAAGCATCTCAGGAAGACACAGAAGAAGTATGAAGAAGTAAGGAGGAAGACTTTCAAGAAGTTAATGGGATGCCAGCAATTTTTCACCTCCCCTTTTAGCTGAGGCTCTCTTTGGATGCTGTTTCATTGGCTGTTGTTATTCCCCTGGTTGCTTTTTCCTTGACTGTTTTTTTCATGCTGTTATTTTCATCCTGAGGGAAAGCCAGAGGGTGCTGCAGGCAAGCACAAGCTCTGGACACCGAGAGGAGGCATCGGTACCTCAGGGTTTTCCTCATCCCATGTTGCAATGTTCTCCCTGCATTCAATAAAAAGAGTTTGTCCTTGTTCTTCCCGGTGTTGCCGATGTATTTGTAAAAGCAGTTTCTCTTCTCCTTCATGGAATTGGCAAAATTCAGTTCCAGCTGCGCCTTTACTTTTCTACCTTTCTCCCTGCATGCCCCAATGACATCCCTGCCATCCTCCTGTGGTGCTGCCCTTCTTGCAAAGCTGTAAATTGTGTGTTTTCCCTGAGTCCCAGGCAAAGCTTCCTGCTCAGCGGCTCTGCTTCCTCAGCAGCTCGTCTTTGGGCACACGGGCAATTTCCTCATGGAAAGGGTGGTCAGGCCTTGGCAGGGGCTGCCCAAGGAGGTGGTGGACTGGCCGGGCCAGGAGGAGTCCAAGGAAGTGGCTGGAGTGGCACTGAGTTCTCCGGCCTGGCCGGCAAGGTGGGGATCGGGCACAGGATGGACGCTCTGAAGGCGGAGGTCTTTTCCATCGTCAGTGACTTTGGGGGCTCCGTGACTCTGTGGTCAGGCCAGGAGGCCGCCTTGCCCCAATCACCGCCGGAGCCGCCCCGGGCCGAGCTCTTGGCCCGCGCGTTTCTCCTCAGGCCGGGGGCGCTGCTGGCGGTGCCGCTGCCCGCGGCCGGAGCTGCCTGTGCGGCGGAGCGGCCGCACCTCCCAGGCACCTCTCTGGGCGCTGCTTGCGGGGTTGTGCCGGCCTTCCCAAAGCTGTCCGTGGATTCCTTCGCATGGCGCTCGCTGCCCCTCGGTGTCTCCTGGTGCCAGCGTGGCGCTCCAGCCGCGGCGGGAGCTCTGCCGTCGGTGTCCTGGTGCTGCCGCCTCCAGAGCCCGGGGGCCGGAGCGCTTCGCCTCAGGGGCCGGGCTGCACCGGGACTCGCAGCGGGCTCGGCCCGGCCGCCGCCGCTGCCGGTACAGGCGCGCTGAGGCGGAGCTGCCGCCCCTCAGGCCCACAGCGCTTCCCGCCATTGGCACTGTGGCTCCGTCAGGCTCTCCCGGCGGACATTCCGGCATGGCCCAGTGTTGTGGTGTGTTTTTCTTTAATTTGATATTTGTTCTGTGTATATTCTACCCCCACCCCCCTCCAAATCCTCCCTTCCCCAGTTGTCAATCTTCCCAAGCTCTTCCCTTACACCTTCCTCTCCAAGTTGTCAATTTTCCGTTTCCCTGCCCCTTTCCCCAGAACATTCCTTGTCACTCCTCCCAGCCTCCTCCCCTGCTTCCAGGGCATTCCCTGCCTATTTAGTGAGGCTCAACGCTCTATTGGTTACTTTGTGTTACTCCACTCCCCTGTTTCCCCTGATAGGTTTGTGATATGTTAGTCCCTTCTTAGACTCCTCCCCAGCCCTACCCTCATTGGTTGCTGTTCCTAAACCCCGCCTCTTGAGTTCCGGTATAAAACCTTTGTTCGCCCTCCCCGGAGGGTCTTGGGGCTTGCTGAATTAAACCATCCTGTTCACCCCCAAGTCCCGTGTCGCCTCCGTCTGTCCCCGCACCGACAACTGGGACCGCAGAGCTTCGCATGGGGAGCGGCCGCCCATTCTCTTCCCTCTCGCCGCCCAGCACGCCACCGCTTGGTGTATCGTGGCGAGAGAAGCTGCGCGCCTTACAACAAATGGTAGGAGAGGATCGTTCCCTCCTCCGTCTTGTAGAACAAATGGGCAAATTCGTGGGGGCGCCCGCCTCACAGAAGAAGAAGGAGGGAAGAGGAATACCTGTGGCCAAAGAACCACTGCCCACACTAAGAGGAGCCGAGCACCGAGCAACAAGAAGATTTAGGCTACGGGACCCTCTTTATCCTCACTGCCGTGCTCTCTACTCCTGCCTGGAGCAGCCGTGCTGCAGGGGCAAGTCCCCATTTTGCCTTAGGGCACGGGGGCAGCTGTGCTGCAGGGGCCTTAAGGGGGTAGACCCAGCCCTGGACAAGCGGGCGGTTTGGCAGTGGATCAATGGTATAAGGTGTAAAATCCCATTGAGCCCAAATAACGGCGTGTCAGTGGACGGCACTAAAAGGAAGACCACCAGAGGCTGATAGCAGCCGAGCCCAAGGCTTCGGGGATGAGCCCTGGGTGTGGCCGGGAATGGCTGAGCCTGTCTTCAGGTTCCGGGAACACCCAGGCCTCTGGAAGGGCCAACCCGTATGGAACAACGTCCCCAGTTTGTCGAGCATCCATCGAAACCATCAAGACCAGAGGAAAAGATAGAGACATCGCTGCCTGCGCCCAGAGGGTAAGTGGGTCTATGCAGGGTTCTCCCTGGCGGGCGAGTGGGCTTTCCCCTTGGTTATTTTTAGCCTTAGGGCATGGGTGGGGGACCCACATTTGATGGCTCCTTCTTCCCCTCTGAAAGTTGTCTTTTCTATCCTCTCCCCCCAATCCCATGAGGCCGGAGGGCGTAGGAAAGACACAAATGGGACAGAAATCTAAGAGGCAACACGTTTACTATGGGAGAGTTGATTAGAATCTTAACAAAGGCCCTTTCCATCCACGCACCTCCGCGATATCCAGCCGTGTTGGGCCCCTCTCCCATAGATTCCCCCTTATGCTTGTCCTATCTTCTCTCCCAGCTCTCCCCAGCTCTGCTTTGCTCTCCTGCCTTTAGCCACACAGCAATGAGAGCTTTTGCTCACTCCTGTCTGGCAGAGTATTTATTACAGGGAAACTGATGATACAAATCTCCCATTTTCCATCCCCAGAAGCGCTCCCGACGTGGCCCACTTGACTCCCTACCCGACCACACCAGGTAATCATGGCTTAGAAGGTAACTGCTCCCTGCCCATGCCACTGCTTTGCCACCAAGAGTCTTTCCTGCGCAGAGCAACTCCTCCTGGAGCCCCGCAGCGCTGGGCACGGCCAGGGGCTCCCACGCCAACCAGCCCTTCCCACACCGGGGCTGGGATGGATGCCTTGGGCTCCGGTGCACTCCCAAATTTCTGTGAGCACGACCAATACCTCTGTGTTCCCACCACGGTCTCCTCTGCTGATGGCTCTGCCCAATTTTTCGCTGCTCCCTCCCCACAGTGGCTGGTGTGGAACTCACTCCCATCCTCTCCAGTTGCCTTTTTCATGCAGGGCTCTTTCCCTGCATTGCCAGCTGTTGCCATCCCTGCTGGGGCTCCCCATCTTCTTCTTTAGGCTCTGCGGATGCACCCCTGAGCAGGAAGAGGTGCTGGCACCTGCTGCAGCCCTCCCTGCCAAACCTCCCTGCTTACAGACCAGGAGCAGGGCCCTCTGGGGATGATGGGATGTCCAGAAGCCTTTTTCTCCCCATTCACCTCGCTCACTCAATCGCTTTGTAGCGTTGGAAATGCCCCTTCCCAACTCCTCCAGCAGCGGCTTCCCAGACAGGGCAGAGCACAGGCAGCCCTGTTGCCCCCAGCCTCCATCCAGCTGCTTTCTTTTTTTCCTCCCTATTTTCCCTTTCTGATTTTTTCAGGTTCTGTATAAAACTGCCACAGAGAGGGAGGAAGGATAAGAAGGAGGCGCAGAACGTAGAGCAGAATAGGGCAGGGAGCCCCTCTGAGTGTTGCTCCTGTTTCCCTCCTATTCATGGCGCTTCCCAGTGCTGCTCCCCGTTTACGAAGTCTGAATTGCTATGGATTCAACGCATCAGGGATGCCTATGAGTACCAGAGAAAAGCATCCCAGGAAGACACAGAAGAAGTATGAAGAAGTAAGGAGGAAGACTTTCAAGAAGTTAATGGGATGCCAGCAATTTTTCACCTCCCCTTTTAGCTGAGGCACAGTTTGGATGCTGTTTCATTGGCTGTTGTTATTCCCCCGGTTGCTTTTTCCTTGACTGTTATTTTCATGCTGTTATTTTCATCCTGAGGGAAAGCCAGAGGGTGCTGCAGGCAAGCACAAGCTCTGGACACCGAGAGGAGGCATCGGTACCTCAGGGTTTTCCTCATCCCATGTTGCAATGTTCTCCCTGCATTCAATAAAAACAAAGTTTGTCCTTGTTCTTCCCGGTGTTGCTGATGTATTTGTAAAAGCAGTTTCTCTTCTCCTTCATGGCATTGGCAAAATTCAGTTCCAGCTGGGCCTTTACTTTTCTACCTTTCTCCCTGCATGCCCCAATGACATCCCTACCATCCTCCTGTGGTGCTGCCCTTCTTGCAAAGCTGTAAATTGTGTGTTTTCCCTGAGTCCCAGGCAAAGCTTCCTGCTCAGCGGCTCTGCTTCCTCAGCAGCTTGTCTTTGGGCACACGGGCAATTTCCTCATGGAAAGGGTGGTCAGGCCTCGGAAGGGGCTGCCCAAGGAGGTGGTGGACTGGCCGGGCCAGGAGGAGTCCAAGGAAGTGGCTGGAGGTGGCACTGAGTTCTCCGGCCTGGCTGGCAAGGTGGGGATCGGGCACAGGATGGACGCGCTGAAGGCGGAGGTCTTTTCCATCGTCAGTGACTTTGGGGGCTCCGTGACTCTGTGGTCAGGCCAGGAGGCCGCCTTGCCCCAATCACCGCCGGGGCCACCCCGGCCTGAGCTCTTGGCCAGCGCGTTTCTCCTCAGGCTGGGGGTGCCGCCGGCGGTGCCGCTGCCCGCGGCCGGAGCTGCCTGTGTGGCGGAGCGGCCGCACCTCCCGGGCACCTTTCTGGGCGCTGCTTGCGGGGCTGTGCCGGCCTTCCCAAAGCTGCCCGTGGATTCCTTTGCATGGCGCTCGCTGCCCCTCGGTGTCTGCCGGCGCCAGCGTGGCGCTCCAGCCGCGGCGGGAGCTCTGCCGTCGGTGTCCTGGTGCTGCCGCCTCCAGAGCCCGGGGGCCGGAACGCTTCGCCTCAGGGGCCGGGCTGCACCGGGACTCGCAGCGGGCTTGGCCCGGCCGCTGCCGCTGCCGGTACGGGCGCGCTGAGAAGGAGCTGCCGCCCCTCAGTCTCACAGCGTTTCCCGCCATTGGCACTGCGGCTTAGTCAGGCTCTCCCGGCGGACATTCCGGCATGGCCCAGTGTTGTGGTGTGTTTTTCTTTAATTTGATATTTGTTCTGTGTATATTCTACCCCCACCCCCCTCCAAATCCTCCCTTCCCCAGTTGTCAATCTTCCCAAGCTCTTCCCTTACACCTTCCTCTCCAAGTTGTCAAATTTCCGTTTCCCTGCCCCTTTCCCCAGAACATTCCTTGTCACTCCTCCCAGCCTCCTCCCCTGCTTCCAGTGCATTCCCTGCCTATTTAGTGAGGCTCAACGCTCTATTGGTTATTTTGTGTTACTCCACTCCCCTGTTTCCCCTGATAGGTTTGTGATATGTTAGTCCCTTCTTAGACTCCTCCCCAGCCCTACCCTCATTGGTTGCTGTTCCTAAACCCCGCCTCTTGAGTTCCGGTATAAAACCTTTGTTCGCCCTCCCTGGAGGGTCTTGGGGCTTGCTGAAATAAACCATCCTGTTCACCCACAAGTCCCGTGTCGCCTCCGTCTGTCCCCGCACCGACAACTGGGACCGCAGAGCTTCGCAAGGGGAGCGGTCGCCCATTCTCTTCCCTCTCGCCGCCCAGCACGCCACCGCTTGGGGTATTGCGGCGAGAGAAGCTGCGCGCGTTACAACAAATGGTAGCAGAGGATGGTTCCCTCCTCCGTCTTGTAGAACAAACGGGCAAATTCGTGGGGGCGGCCGCCTCACAGAAGAAGAAGGAGGGAAGAGGAATACCTGTGGCCAAAGAACCACTGCCCACACTAAGAGGAGCTGAGCACCGAGCAACAAGAAGATTTAGGCTACGGGACCCTCTTTATCCTCACTGCCGTGCTCTCTACCCCTGCCTGGAGCAGCCGTGCTGCAGGGGCAAGTCCCCATTTTGCCTTAGGGCACGGGGGCAGCTATGCTGCAGGGGCCTTAAGGGGGTAGACCCACCCCAAGACAAGAGGGTGGTTTGGCAGTGGATCAATGGTATAAGGTGTAAAATCCCATTGAGCCCAAAGAACGGCGTGTCAGTGGACGCCTAAAAGTGGACGCCTTCCTTCTAAAAGGAAGACCACCAGAGGCTGATAGCAGCCGAGCCCAAGGCTTCGGGGATGAGCCTTGGGTGTGGCCGGGAATGGCTGAGCCTGTCTTCAGGTTCCGGGAACACCCAGGCCTCTGGAAGGGCCAAACCGTATGGAACAACGTCCCCAGTTTGTCGAGCATCCATCGAAACCATCAAGACCAGAGGAAAAGATAGAGACATCGCTGCCCGCGCCCAGAGGGTAAGTGGGTCTATGCAGGGTTCTCCCTGGCGGGCGAGTGGGCTTTCCCCTTGGTTATTTTTAGCCTTAGGGCATGGGTGGGGGACCCACATTTGATGGCTCCTTCTTCCCCTCTGAAAGTTGTCTTTTCCATCCTCTCCCCCCAATCCCATGAGGCCGGAGGGGGTAGGAAAGATGTCCCACAAATGGGACAGAAATCTAAGAGGCAACACGTTTACTATGGGAGAGTTGATTAGAATCTTAACAAAGGCCCTTTCCATCCACGCACCTCCGCGATATCCAGCCGTGTCGGGCCCCTCTCCCATACATTCCCCCTTATGCTTGTCCTATCTTCTCTCCCAGCTCTCCCCAGCTCTGCTTTGCCCTCCTGCCTTTAGCCACACAGCAATGAGAGCTTTTGCCCCCTCCTGTCTGGCAGAGCATTTATTACAGGGAAACTGATGTTACAAATCTCCCATTTTCCATCCCCAGAAGCGCTCCCGACGTGGCCCACTTGACTCCCTACCCGACCACACCAGGGAATCGTGGCTTAGAAGGTAACTGCTCCCTGCCCATGCCACTGCTTTGCCACCAAGAGTCTTTCCTGTGCAGAGCAACTCCTCCTGGAGCCCCGCAGCGCTGGGCACGACCAGGGGCTCCCACGCCAACCAGCCCTTCCCACACCGGGGCTGGGATGGATGCCTTGGGCTCCGGTGCACTCCCAAATTTCTGTGAGCACGACCAATACCTCTGTGTTCCCACAACGGTCTCCTCTGCTGATGGCTCTGCCCAATTTTTCGCTGCTCCCTCCCCACAGTGGCTGGTGTGGAACTCACTTGCATCTTCTCCAGTTGCCTTTTGCATGCAGGGCATATTCCCTGCATTGCCAGCCGTTGCCATCCCTGCTGGGGCTCCCCATCTTCTTCTTTAGGCTCTGCGGATGCACCCCTGAGCAGGAAGAGGTGCTGGCACCTGCTGCAGCCCTCCCTGCCAAACCTCCCTGCTTACAGACCAGGAGCAGGGCCCTCTGGGGATGATGGGATGTCCAGAAGCCTTTTTCTCCCCATTCACCTCGCTCACTCAATCGCTTTGTAGCGTTGGAAATGCCCCTTCCCAACTCCTCCAGCAGCGGCTTCACAGACAGGGCAGAGCACAGGCAGCCCTGTTGCCCCCAGCCTCCATCACCAGCTGCTTTCTTTTTTTCCTCCCTATTTTCCCTTTCTGATTTTTTCAGGTTCTGTATAAAACTGCCACAGTGAGGGAGGAAGGATAAGAAGGAGGCGCAGAATGTAGAGCAGAATAGGGCAGGGAGCCCCTCTGAGTGTTGCTCCTGTTTCCCTCCTATTCATGGCGCTTCCCAGTGCTGCTCCCCGTTTACGAAGTCTGAATTGCTATGGATTCAACGCATCAGGGATGCCTATGAGTACCAAAGAAAAGCATCCCAGGAAGACACAGAAGAAGTGTGAAGAAGTAAGGAGGAAGACTTTAAGGAAGTTAATGAGATGCCAGCAATTTTTCCCCTCCCCTTTTAGCTGAGGCTCACTTTGGATGCTGTTTCATTGGCTGTTGTTATACTGTTAGATGCTTTTTCCTTGACTGTTATTTTCATTCTGAGGAAAAGCCAGAGGGTGCTGCAGGCAAGCACAAGCTCTGGACACCGAGAGGAGGCATCGGTACCTCAGGGTTTTCCTCATCCCATGTTGCAATGTTCTCCCTGCATTCAATAAAAACAAAGTTTGTCCTTGTTCTTCCCGGTGTTGCCGATGTATTTGTAAAAGCAGTTTCTCTTCTCCTTCATGGAATTGGCCAAATTCAGTTCCAGCTGGGACTTTACTTTTCTACCTTTCTCCCTGCATGCCCCAATGACATCCCTACCATCCTCCGGTGGTGCTGCCCTTCTTGCAAAGCTGTAAATTGTGTGTTTTCCCTGAGTCCCAGGCAAAGCTTCCTGCTCAGCGGCTCTGCTTCCTCAGCAGCTCGTCTTTGGGCACACGGGCAATTTCCTCATGGAAAGGGTGGTCAGGCCTCGGCAGGGGCTGCCCAAGGAGGTGGTGGACTCGCCGGGCCAGGAGGGGTCCAAGGAAGTGGCTGGAGGTGGCACTGAGTTCTCCGGCCTGGCTGGCAAGGTGGGGATCGGGCACAGGATGGACGCTCTGAAGGCGGAGGTCTTTTCCATCGTCAGTGACTTTGGGGGCTCTGTGACTCTGTGGCCAGGCCGGGAGGCCACCTTGCCCCAATCACCGCGGGAGCCGCCCCGGCCCGAGAAAAGCCAGCGAAAGGCTCATCAGTTTAGTGAAAGAGAGGGAGAGATGCCTCCCCGGTCACCATCATGGACAGAACAGACAGAACTTGGGGATATTCATTACATTTATTGCCAAGAAAATCAGAGCAGGATAATGAGAAGCAAAAGAAATGTCAACAGCACCTGCAGCCCCAAACCCATGGCAAAACCTGGCCACACAAAGCCAATACAAATGGGAATGGCTCCACAGTGACACAGAGCAGGCTTAGATCCTGTGTTCAGGAGAAATTCTTCCCTGTGAGGGCAGGGAGTCCCTGGCACAGGGTGCCCAGAGCAGCTGTGGTGCCCCTGGAGCCCTGGAAGTGCCTAAGGCCAGGTTGGAGGGGGCTTGGAGTAGCCTGGGAGGACAGGTGAAGGTTTCCCTGCCATGGCAGTGGTGGCAGTGGATGGAGCTCAAGGCTCCTTCGAAGCCAATCCATTCCATGATTCCAAAGATTGACGGCTCTGAGACAGAGTCATTTGGTGACATCATGGCCTGAACTGCTGTTTGCTGCGAGTTCTAAAGCACCACCACGGTGACACAAGCAATGCTACAGTGACATGAGAAGGACCACTGTGACATCGGCAGCACCACTGTGACACAGGAACTGCCACAGCTCCAGCTCAGGTCTGCATCCCAGGTGACTGCAGCCAGTCCTGCCTCGCCATGGACCTGGTGATGCGTCTCGTGTGCGCTCTGCTCCTGCTGGCCCTGCTGCTGGCAGTAGCCCCCTCCCCGGGAGCTGCCAAGGAGCTCTGCCCAGAGCCCTGCCGCTGCCCAGGCCGTCGGCAGCTGAACTGCGGCCACGCCGGCCTGGCCACCGTGCCCCCGGCCAGCCGCTGCCGAGCCCTGACCGTGCTGTGAGTCCCGCGGCCCCACAGAGCCCTGCAGCTGCCCCTCCTCAGCTCCCTGTGTCTGCAAAGCCCACCTGGGACACCCGGGGCACTCCCTGGCCACAGATGGGGGGGCCTGAGCTCGGCATCAGGGTGAAGCCAGGCTGGGCACACTGTGCCTTCTCCAGGCAAAGCCCGCTTCCAGCTCAGCAGGCCAATGGCAGGGAAATGGCTTTTCCTGAGGGGGGACCGGGTCTTTTGTCTCTTTGCAGAGATTTCACTGGCAACTCCATTGCTACTGTTGGAAAACAAGCCTGGAAGGACTACCCATGGACTGAGACCTTGTAAGTGCCCTACAGTGTTTCAAATGTCAGGAGTTTTGAGATTTTGCCTCCTTTGGTCTGGGGCTGGAGCAGCTGCCCCCACTCCACCCACTTCCATTGGTATTCAAAGCTCGGCTGCTCTGCAATGAGGGCTGCGAATCACCACAGCTTCCCAGCAGGGCAAGAACTGCTGCGAGTCTCTTGCAGCCCAGGGCACCATCCCTGTGTCTGTCTGCCCAGGGATCAAGCTGTGCTCAGCTTCAGCCGGCCAGGAGCAAGGGCCTGCTCTGGCCAGGAGTGGGGACGATCCCTGCAGGGACCCAGAGCGATGCTTCAGTCGTGCTGCTGCAGGAGATTTTCCCAGGACGATCCCATTTGCTGCAGGCCAGTGGCCGCTGTCACAATGTCCCTGTGTCTCCTTGCAGAGTGCTCAGAGACAATGAGCTGCGGGCTGTGAAGAGCCATTCCCTGGAGGGGCTGTTCCTGCTGAAGCACCTGTAAGCACCGTGCCCTGCCCAGGGCGGAGGGCTCCCTGGGGCCCTGCTTCTCAGGCCGCCGGGCACATGGTGCCCTTTGTCCCTCCTGGGATGCAGGCTGCAGAGGCAAGTAAAAGGGACAGGGGAAATGGAAGTGACATTTGTTGTTCTAACTGCAACAGGGATTTGTCCTGCAACGAGATCCTGTCCATTGAGGAACGGGCTTTTGAGCCACTGCCTTTCCTGAAGTTTCTGTGAGTGATCAAGTTTCTTTCTGGTGTCTTCAGCTCAGCCTTTGCACTGGGAAGCCTTCCTGTGTAGGAAAATGCTCCTGTTCCCCTAAATCTGCCCTGCCCAGAGCCCAGCTGAGCTGCAGAGGTCAATGCCGATGGCTGGAAGGCCACGCCAGGGCACAGACCCCAGGGAGCTTGTCCACACGCAGCCATCAGAGCAGCCAGTTCTTGCAGCCTTGGCTGCATCGTGGAACAGAAAGAGAGTTCAGCCTTTGCTTCCTCTCCTGGGCAGGCTAGAAACACTGAGAAAGCAGCAGTTTCCTCCCGTTTCCACTTTGGCTTTGCACCTTTCCTGCAAAGAGATCCCGCTTTGCCCCCTCTTTCTGTAGGGCAGGCCCGATTCCTGTGTGTGACCTCCTCTTTCCCCAGAAATCTCTCCGGGAATGGCCTCACACGGATCCGCAGCGGCACTTTCCAGGCCTGGCATGGGATGCAGTTCCTCCAGGAGCTGTAAGTGGCACCAGGGCTAAAGGCCCACCAGGGCGAGTCTCTGCAGGGTCTCTGCCGGGTCTGTGGGCAAAAGCAGACTTGCCCTGGGGAAAGTCCTGATTCTGACAGTGGATGTCAGCCAGGGAGCACCAGGAGTGTGCAGCTGCAAAGGCCCTTTCTCCTGCCCTGCTCACCCCCTGCAAGGCTTCCTTGAAAGCCGCCAGGCCGTCCCCACGTGCCCGGCACACGCAGCTCACATCCTCACCATCAGCCCTGACAGAGCTCTGTATTTTCTCAGGATCCTCAGCCACAACCCACTGGCTGTCATTGCTGACGCTGCCTTCTTCAAGCTGCCCTCCGTGAGCTCTCTGTAAGTATTGGCTCATCTGGAGCAGATCCACAGAGACCTGTGTCTCTCTCGAGCGCCCTGTTCTCAGGAAAGCAGCGCAAGTGCCCGAGCAAATCTCCCCCTTGCCCAGCCTGAGTCTGCTGGAGACACAACGAGCCCGGCTCCAGCAGAGCAAGGCAAAGGCCAAGTGGTGCTGGTGTGTCCCCAGCTGTACAGCAACCCAGGAACTGGGACACAAACTTTCAGGGATGAGAGCCCATCCAGGTCTAGGGCCAGGTGGAGAGGCCGCAGGGCTCTGGGAATAAACTGCACTCGTGCCAGCAGCTCCAGGCTCCTGCCTGCTTCAGGGACTCGGGTGCCCTCAGGGGAGAGCAGCAGGAGAGTCGGGAGAGGGGCAATCCTTTCTGGTGGCATCTGTCTGCCACGAGAGCTGCAGGATTGCCCTCCTAATTCCCATGGGCTGGGTTAGAGCAGGGCGAGGCAGAGGGAAGCTGGGCTCCAGAATGGCTTCTCTTGGAGCAGGCAGAAGTGGATGCCTCTGCAGGCAGCACCAGCATCATCAGGGCCCTGGGCCCTCTGCTCTCAGAGCAGAGTTCTGGCAATGTCACCGTGGAATTTCATGAGCTCTTTCCAATGCTTGCAGAGACCTGAGTGCCACCCAAGTGACCCCACAGACGCTGCTGCTGCTGCTGCAGTCCACAGTGAGCTTGGAAACCCTGTGAGTGTGTGCGACTGAGCCCCAGCCACCAGCAGGCCCGCAGTGCTGGGACAAGGGCTCTTCTTGGGAAACAAATCCGTGTGCCACACAACCAGAACAAGCCCAGTAAGCTCCAGAGTTGCTGTTCCTTCTGGGAACGTGCCAAAACTCACTGGCTCAGAGGCAGAATCTCACCTTTCGGGTGACTTGCTGCAGGTTTCTCACAGGGGAGTTGGAACTTCAGGCGGGTGCATTTCTGTGTCATGTGGTATTTTGGGAGCACTTCTACTTTCCAGGTTAAAATCCCCTTTCAATGTTTGGCATGGGGAGTCAGGGGCCTTTCCCAGAGCTGTGGCACACAGTTAGGCACAACCCCCATGTGTGGTATCCAGGCATTCCCTGAGCTGGGCTCTGATGGAGCCATGGACTGGGTGGCCAGGTGTTCCTGCAATATCCCCTCTTGTCTTTAGCCAAGTGCCCAAGGAGGCGGCCTGCTGCCTGTGCCAGGAGCGTCCCTGGCCTGAGAGCCCCTGCAGGACCATCCAGTTCCCGTGCCAGAAGCTGTGCAGCACCAGCGCCCCGCAGTGCGGTTGGTGTCCGGAGGGGCTGGGGGAGCTCAAACTGCCACTTGGCCTGAGGCTGGGGAGATGCTGCAGCACTGCCCTGTGCTGCAGGGGGGCTCCTGATCTCCCCTTGGAGTACAGGCTTTGGACAAAACACCTTGGGATGGGAAGTTCCTGGGGATTGTACATAGCTTGTGTGTCACATGCTGCCTGGAGGAGGAACAGCTCGCTGGGCCCACCAAACCTACGACTTCCCTATCCACACCATGTCCCCCAGGCAAGGAAAGCAGGAATGCCCCGTGCCCTTCCCTGGTGCTGGAAGGCAATGTCTGCCCATAAAGAGATCTGGTGATTCCCCGAACAGCCTGGATTCTGTGCCACCCCACTGGCCACTGCAGGACAAAGGGCAGGGCCCGTGATGCGCTCTGCAGGCTGAACAGCAAGCACTGTCATCCCCGCCTTGGCCTGTGCAGGGCGAGCAAAGCACCGTCCTGCTCTAGCTGGGCACAGGGCACAGAAAATCCTGTCCACAGCAGGGCCAGGCAAAGAGATACCAGCCAGGTTTCCAAGGTCCCCAGAGAGCTCACTTCTCTCACTGGCTCAGCCCCAGCTTTCCCATAGCACAGGCCCAGAGCTCTGGCGCCCTTGAGGAAGATTTTCCTGGTGTAACAGCTTGAGCTGCTGCTCTTGGGAAGGGCCCTGGAGCAAAGGAGTCCCTGGGCTTTCTTCCCCTGCCAGTCTGTGCCCCCGTTGCAGTGCTGATCTTTCCTCTGGGGTCTCTGGCTCTTCACTGGCTCCTGCAGAGCAACTCAAGCCTGCTCCTCTGGAGCTGTGGCAACCTCTGTGACAGCCAACCCATTCCCCAGGGATCTTTCCTTCCCGTCCAAACAGAACCCCAGGAGACACCAGGAAAGAACCAGCTCTCTGCTCTGCCCCAAGGGGATAATGGGATGGATTGAAGGGCTCTTCTCCTCTCCAAAACACATCCCCCACTCTGCTCTTGCGCTCCCTGGCCTTGAGATCAGCTCCTGCTGCTCAAGGTAGGCACTGAGCCTGTGCTTGCGCCCAGCCGCTGATCTGCTCTCTCGGTGTTCTCCAGCTCACACAACTGCGCTAGAGGCACGGGGAGAATCAATGGACATGGAACAACGCAGAGAGCTGAACAGCAGCCCAGTGTTGAGCCTCAAGCCCAAGGAGCCTTCACTGGGAGATGATGGAACTGCGACGCTTGCGGTTGCCCTGGCCCTGAGCATGGAGGGTGATGTCAGCAGCCTGGACAGTTCCAGACCAAATTCATATCCCCCTCAGCATCTCTTGGGGCACGAAGGCCAAAGAAGTGCTGATGACCGGAGGGCCAAGCTCAAGAAGATGGTGCACAAGGCTGAAAGCATCAAGACTGTGAAAAGCATTGTCCCACACCAGCCCCAGCCTGCCTGGCTGAAGCATGTGGTAGAAAAGACACCCTCAAGCTGGGATCAAGAGATGGAGTCACTTTTATACTCAGAAGGATTAAACCCCTGGGCTGCAGCTGGTGGATTAAAACGTGCTGACGATGCCTTCATCACTGGACAACACAGAGATGAGGAGGAAGGTCCAGCTCCCAAGAAGCACTACGTCAGGACGCACAAATGGCACAAGAAGAAGGACAGCCAGTATCGGGTTGGATATAATCAGCTTTTCTACGAGGTTTGGAGACCTGTGAAAGTGGAGCAAAGGTCCATATCTGACCAGGGTCTAAACAGGAACCTGGATTTTCTCTCTGACCCCTTGGTTCAGAGCCGCCCCGCTGCGAGCCGCAGAGGAGGAGCCACGGCTGAAGAGGAGCATTCCTCTATAGACAGGCACCTCCTGACCATCCGTGAAACCCCAGAGGAGGAAGACGACATGCTCCTCAATAAACCTTGGAGCCCCCAAAGTCCAGACCTTGCACCAGTTCCAAAAGAACTGGAAACCAATGTTGATCAGCACTGGCAGTTGCTGGAGGCACACAAAGGCCTGCGGGCATTCATGGCCCACGTAGAGCGAGCTCTAAGGAAGGACTGCAGCCTGCCCCAGCTCAAGCAGGCCTGTACCAAGATGGTCTTGAAGACCAGGCTGCTTCTCAACGTGCTCAGGGAGAGAAAAGAGAACCAGGGAGCCTATGATCCCATGGAGCAGTGTCGTCTGCAAGAGAACATGATCATTCACATGGCCTTGGGGAAGGGCAAGAAACTCACAGAGAAGGTAGGAGAGCTGCAGGCACTGCTGCGTGTGTCCTTCTAGGCAAGGGAGAATGGAAGGAAGGAGAATGGAAGGAATCCTCTTACCCCTGTGATCTTCCTTCCTTTCCTCACAGCAGAAACTAGAGGCTGTGGTGTACGTGAGAAAGTTTGTGGTTTTGCTGTTTTTCTTCATCTTCGTTTTGCTGATACTGACGTGTGTCTTCCACGTAAGTCAATATCTTGTTTGACACACAGCTGTCTGTCTTGTAGCTGCAGTGCCCAGATGCCCCTGCATTGCTGGGTAGCACAGGAGATGTTTTTCCAAGCCTGGAGCTTGTGGCAGCATCCACAGCACCCAGCTCAGCAGGGCCCAGCCTGCCTGGGGGAAGCTTGTCCTATCTTCTCTCCCAGCTCTCCCCAGCTCTGCTTTGCTCTCCTGCCTTCAGCCACACAGCAATGAGAGCTTTTGCCCTCTCTTGTCTGGCAGAGTTTTTATTACAGGGAAACTGACGTTACAAATCTCCCATTTTCCATCCCCAGAAGCGCTCCCGACGTGGCCCACATGACTCCCTACCCGATCACACCAGGGAATCGTGGCTTAGAAGGTAACTGCTCCCTGCCCATGCCACTGCTTTGCCACCAAGAGTCTTTCCTGCACAGAGCAACTCCTCCTGGAGCCCCGCAGCACTGGGCACGGCCAGGGGCTCCCACGCCAACCAGCCCTTCCCACACCGGCGCTGGGATGGATGCCTTGGGCTCCGGTGCACTCCCAAATTTCTGTGAGCACGACCAATACCTCTGTGTTCCCACCACGGTCTCCTCTGCTGATGGCTCTGCCCAAATTTTCGCTGCTCCCTCCCCACAGTGGCTGGTGTGGAACTCACTCCCATCCTCTCCAGTTGCCTTTTGCATGCAGGGCATATTCCCTGCATTGCCAGCCATTGCCATCCCTGCTGGGGCTCCCCATCTTCTTCTTTAGGCTCTGCGGATGCACCCCTGAGCAGGAAGAGGTGCTGGCACCTGCTGCAGCCCTCCCTGCCAAACCTCCCTGCTTACAGACCAGGAGCAGGGCCCTCTGGGGATGATGGGATGTCCAGAAGCCTTTTTCTCCCCATTCACCTCGCTCACTCAATCGCTTTGTAGCGTTGGAAATGCCCCTTCCCAACTCCTCCAGCAGCGGCTTCCCAGACAGGGCAGAGCACAGGCAGCCCTGTTGCCCCCAGCCTCCATCACCAGCTGCTTTCTTTTTTTCCTCCCTATTTTCCCTTTCTGATTTTTTCAGGTTCTGTATAAAACTGCCACAGAGAGGGAGGAAGGATAAGAAGGAGGCGCAGAATGTAGAGCAGAATAGGGCAGGGAGCCCCTCTGAGTGTTGCTCCTGTTTCCCTCCTATTCATGGCGCTTCCCAGTGCTGCTCCCCGTTTACGAAGTCTGAATTGCTATGGATTCAACGCATCAGGGATGCCTATGAGTACCAGAGAAAAGCATCCCAGGAAGACACAGAAGAAGTGTGAAGAAGTAAGGAGGAAGACTTTAAGGAAGTTAATGAGGTGCCAGCAATTTTTCCCCTCCCCTTTTAGCTGAGGCGCAGTTTGGATGCTGTTTCATTGGCTGTTGTTATACTGTTAGATGCTTTTTCCTTGACTGTTATTTTCATTCTGAGGAAAAGCCAGAGGGTGCTGCAGGCAAGCACAAGCTCTGGACACCGAGAGGAGGCATCGGTACCTCAGGGTTTTCCTCATCCCATGTTGCAATGTTCTCCCTGCATTCAATAAAAACAAAGTTTGTCCTTGTTCTTCCCGGTGTTGCCGATGTATTTGTAAAAGCAGTTTCTCTTCTCCTTCATGGAATTGGCCAAATTCAGTTCCAGCTGGGACTTTACTTTTCTACCTTTCTCCCTGCATGCCCCAATGACATCCCTACCATCCTCCGGTGGTGCTGCCCTTCTTGCAAAGCTGTAAATTGTGTGTTTTCCCTGAGTCCCAGGCAAAGCTTCCTGCTCAGCGGCTCTGCTTCCTCAGCAGCTCGTCTTTGGGCACACGGGCAATTTCCTCATGGAAAGGGTGGTCAGGCCTCGGCAGGGGCTGCCCAAGGAGGTGGTGGACTCGCCGGGCCAGGAGGGGTCCAAGGAAGTGGCTGGAGGTGGCACTGAGTTCTCCGGCCTGGCTGGCAAGGTGGGGATCGGGCACAGGATGGACGCTCTGAAGGCGGAGGTCTTTTCCATCGTCAGTGACTTTGGGGGCTCCGTGACTCTGTGGCCAGGCCGGGAGGACGCCTTGCCCCAATCACCGCGGGAGCCGCCCCGGCCCGAGAAAAGCCAGCGAAAGGCTCATCAGTTTAGTGAAAGAGAGGGAGAGATGCCTCCCCGGTCACCATCATGGACAGAACAGACAGAACTTGGGGATATTCATTACATTTATTGCCAAGAAAATCAGAGCAGGATAATGAGAAGCAAAAGAAATGTCAACAGCACCTGCAGCCCCAAACCCATGGCAAAACCTGGCCACACAAAGCCAATACAAATGGGAATGGCTCCACAGTGACACAGAGCAGGCTTAGATCCTGTGTTCGGGAGAAATTCTTCCCTGTGAGGGCAGGGAGTCCCTGGCACAGGGTGCCCAGAGCAGCTGTGGTGCCCCTGGAGCCCTGGAAGTGCCTAAGGCCAGGTTGGAGGGGGCTTGGAGTAGCCTGGGAGGACAGGTGAAGGTTTCCCCGCCATGGCAGTGGTGGCAGTGGATGGAGCTCAAGGCTCCTTCGAAGCCAATCCATTCCATGATTCCAAAGATTGACGGCTCTGAGACAGAGTCATTTGGTGACATCATGGCCTGAACTGCTGTTTGCTGCGAGTTCTAAAGCACCACCACGGTGACACAAGCAATGCTACAGTGACATGAGAAGGACCACTGTGACATCGGCAGCACCACTGTGACACAGGAACTGCCACAGCTCCAGCTCAGGTCTGCATCCCAGGTGACTGCAGCCAGTCCTGCCTCGCCATGGACCTGGTGATGCGTCTCGTGCGCGCTCTGCTCCTGCTGGCCCTGCTGCTGGCAGTAGCCCCCTCCCCGGGAGCTGCCAAGGAGCTCTGCCCAGAGCCCTGCCGCTGCCCAGGCCGTCGGCAGCTGAACTGCGGCCACGCCGGCCTGGCCACCGTGCCCCCGGCCAGCCGCCGCCGAGCCCTGACCGTGCTGTGAGTCCCGCGGCCCCACAGAGCCCTGCAGCTGCCCCTCCTCAGCTCCCTGTGTCTGCAAAGCCCACCTGGGACACCCGGGGCACTCCCTGGCCACAGATGGGGGGGCCTGAGCTCGGCATCAGGGTGAAGCCAGGCTGGGCACACTGTGCCTTCTCCAGGCAAAGCCCGCTTCCAGCTCAGCAGGCCAATGGCAGGGAAATGGCTTTTCCTGAGGGGGGACCGGGTCTTTTGTCTCTTTGCAGAGATTTCACTGGCAACTCCATTGCTACTGTTGGAAAACAAGCCTGGAAGGACTACCCATGGACTGAGACCTTGTAAGTGCCCTACAGTGTTTCAAATGTCAGGAGTTTTGAGATTTTGCCTCCTTTGGTCTGGGGCTGGAGCAGCTGCCCCCACTCCACCCACTTCCATTGGTATTCAAAGCTCGGCTGCTCTGCAAGGAGGGCTGCGAATCACCACAGCTTCCCAGCAGGGCAAGAACTGCTGCGAGTCTCTTGCAGCCCAGGGCACCATCCCTGTGTCTGTCTGCCCAGGGATCAAGCTGTGCTCAGCTTCAGCCGGCCAGGAGCAAGGGCCTGCTCTGGCCAGGAGTGGGGACGATCCCTGCAGGGACCCAGAGCGATGCTTCAGTCGTGCTGCTGCAGGAGATTTTCCCAGGACGATCCCATTTGCTGCAGGCCAGTGGCCGCTGTCACAATGTCCCTGTGTCTCCTTGCAGAGTGCTCAGAGACAATGAGCTGCGGGCTGTGAAGAGCCATTCCCTGGAGGGGCTGTTCCTGCTGAAGCACCTGTAAGCACCGTGCCCTGCCCAGGGCGGAGGGCTCCCTGGGGCCCTGCTTCTCAGGCCGCCGGGCACATGGTGCCCTTTGTCCCTCCTGGGATGCAGGCTGCAGAGGCAAGTAAAAGGGACAGGGGAAATGGAAGTGACATTTGTTGTTCTAACTGCAACAGGGATTTGTCCTGCAACGAGATCCTGTCCATTGAGGAACGGGCTTTTGAGCCACTGCCTTTCCTGAAGTTTCTGTGAGTGATCAAGTTTCTTTCTGGTGTCTTCAGCTCAGCCTTTGCACTGGGAAGCCTTCCTGTGTAGGAAAATGCTCCTGTTCCCCTAAATCTGCCCTGCCCAGAGCCCAGCTGAGCTGCAGAGGTCAATGCCGATGGCTAGAAGGCCACGCCAGGGCACAGACCCCAGGGAGCTTGTCCACACGCAGCCATCAGAGCAGCCAGTTCTTGCAGCCTTGGCTGCATCGTGGAACAGAAAGAGAGTTCAGCCTTTGCTTCCTCTCCTGGGCAGGCTAGAAACACTGAGAAAGCAGCAGTTTCCTCCCGTTTCCACTTTGGCTTTGCACCTTTCCTGCAAAGAGATCCCGCTTTGCCCCCTCTTTCTGTAGGGCAGGCCCGATTCCTGTGTGTGACCTCCTCTTTCCCCAGAAATCTCTCCGGGAATGGCCTCACACGGATCCGCAGCGGCACTTTCCAGGCCTGGCATGGGATGCAGTTCCTCCAGGAGCTGTAAGTGGCACCAGGGCTAAAGGCCCGCCAGGGCGAGTCTCTGCAGGGTCTCTGCCGGGTCTGTGGGCAAAAGCAGACTTGCCCTGGGGAAAGTCCTGATTCTGACAGTGGATGTCAGCCAGGGAGCACCAGGAGTGTGCAGCTGCAAAGGCCCTTTCTCCTGCCCTGCTCACCCCCTGCAAGGCTTCCTTGAAAGCCGCCAGGCCGTCCCCACGTGCCCGGCACACGCAGCTCACATCCTCACCATCAGCCCTGACAGAGCTCTGTATTTTCTCAGGATCCTCAGCCACAACCCACTGGCTGTCATTGCTGACGCTGCCTTCTTCAAGCTGCCCTCCGTGAGCTCTCTGTAAGTATTGGCTCATCTGGAGCAGATCCACAGAGACCTGTGTCTCTCTCGAGCGCCCTGTTCTCAGGAAAGCAGCGCAAGTGCCCGAGCAAATCTCCCCCTTGCCCAGCCTGAGTCTGCTGGAGACACAACGAGCCCGGCTCCAGCAGAGCAAGGCAAAGGCCAAGCGGTGCTGGTGTGTCCCCAGCTGTACAGCAACCCAGGAACTGGGACACAAACTTTCAGGGATGAGAGCCCATCCAGGTCTAGGGCCAGGTGGAGAGGCCGCAGGGCTCTGGGAATAAACTGCACTCGTGCCAGCAGCTCCAGGCTCCTGCCTGCTTCAGGGACTCGGGTGCCCTCAGGGGAGAGCAGCAGGAGAGTCGGGAGAGGGGCAATCCTTTCTGGTGGCATCTGTCTGCCACGAGAGCTGCAGGATTGCCCTCCTGATTCCCATGGGCTGGGTTAGAGCAGGGCGAGGCAGAGGGAAGCTGGGCTCCAGAATGGCTTCTCTTGGAGCAGGCAGAAGTGGATGCCTCTGCAGGCAGCACCAGCATCATCAGACTCTCAGAGCAGAGTTCTGGCAATGTCACCGTGGAATTTCATGAGCTCTTTCCAATGCTTGCAGAGACCTGAGTGCCACCCAAGTGACCCCACAGACGCTGCTGCTGCTGCTGCAGTCCACAGTGAGCTTGGAAACCCTGTGAGTGTGTGCGACTGAGCCCCAGCCACCAGCAGGCCCGGAGTGCTGGGACAAGGGCTCTTCTTGGGAAACAAATCCGTGTGCCACACAACCAGAACAAGCCCAGTAAGCTCCAGAGTTGCTGTTCCTTCTGGGAACGTGCCAAAACTCACTGGCTCAGAGGCAGAATCTCACCTTTCGGGGGACTTGCTGCAGGTTTCTCACAGGGGAGTTGGAACTTCAGGCGGGTGCATTTCTGTGTCATGTGGTATTTTGGGAGCACTTCTACTTTCCAGGTTAAAATCCCCTTTTCAATGTTTGGCATGGGGAGTCAGGGGCCTTTCCCAGAGCTGTGGCACACAGTGAGGCACAACCCCCATGTGTGGTATCCAGGCATTCCCTGAGCTGGGCTCTGATGGAGCCATGGACTGGGTGGCCAGGTGTTCCTGCAATATCCCCTCTTGTCTTTAGCCAAGTGCCCAAGGAGGCGGCCTGCTGCCTGTGCCAGGAGCGTCCCCGGCCTGAGAGCCCCTGCAGGACCATCCAGTTCCCGTGCCAGAAGCTGTGCAGCACCAGCGCCCCGCAGTGCGGTTGGTGTCCGGAGGGGCTGGGGGAGCTCAAACTGCCACTTGGCCTGAGGCTGGGGAGATGCTGCAGCACTGCCCTGTGCTGCAGGGGGGCTCCTGATCTCCCCTTGGAGTACAGGCTTTGGACAAAACACCTTGGGATGGGAAGTTCCTGGGGATTGTACATAGCTTGTGTGTCACATGCTGCCTGGAGGAGGAACAGCTCGCTGGGCCCACCAAACCTACGACTTCCCTATCCACACCATGTCCCCCAGGCAAGGAAAGCAGGAATGCCCCGTGCCCTTCCCTGGTGCTGGAAGGCAATGTCTGCCCATAAAGAGATCTGGTGATTCCCCGAACAGCCTGGATTCTGTGCCACCCCACTGGCCACTGCAGGACAAAGGGCAGGGCCCGTGATGCGCTCTGCAGGCTGAACAGCAAGCACTGTCATCCCCGCCTTGGCCTGTGCAGGGCGAGCAAAGCACCGTCCTGCTCTAGCTGGGCACAGGGCACAGAAAATCCTGTCCACAGCAGGGCCAGGCAAAGAGATACCAGCCAGGTTTCCAAGGTCCCCAGAGAGCTCACTTCTCTCACTGGCTCAGCCCCATCTTTCCCATAGCACAGGCCCAGAGCTCTGGCGCCCTTGAGGAAGATTTTCCTGGTGTAACAGCTTGAGCTGCTGCTCTTGGGAAGGGCCCCGGAGCAAAGGAGTCCCTGGGCTTTCTTCCCCTGCCAGTCTGTGCCCCCGTTGCAGTGCTGATCTTTCCTCTGGGGTCTCTGGCCCTTCACTGGCTCCTGCAGAGCAACCCAAGCCTGCTCTTCTGGAGCTGTGGCAACCTCTGTGACAGCCAACCCATTCCCCAGGGATCTTTCCTTCCCGTCCAAACAGAACCCCAGGAGACACCAGGAAAGAACCAGCTCTCTGCTCTGCCCCAAGGGGATAATGGGATGGATTGAAGGGCTCTTCTCCTCTCCAAAACACATCCCCCACTCTGCTCTTGCGCTCCCTGGCCTTGAGATCAGCTCCTGCTGCTCAAGGTAGGCACTGAGCCTGTGCTTGTGCCCAGCCGCTGATCTGCTCTCTCGGTGTTCTCCAGCTCACACAACTGCGCTAGAGGCACGGGGAGAAACAATGGACATGGAACAACGCAGAGAGCTGAACAGCAGCCCAGTGTTGAGCCTCAAGCCCAAGGAGCCTTCACTGGGAGATGATGGAACTGCGACGCTTGCGGTTGCCCTGGCCCTGAGCACGGAGGGTGATGTCAGCAGCCTGGACAGTTCCAGACCAAATTCATATCCCCCTCAGCATCTCTTGGGGCACGAAGGCCAAAGAAGTGCTGATGACCGGAGGGCCAAGCTCAAGAAGATGGTGCACAAGGCTGAAAGCATCAAGACTGTGAAAAGCATTGTCCCACACCAGCCCCAGCCTGCCTGGCTGAAGCATGTGGTAGAAAAGACACCCTCAAGCTGGGATCAAGAGATGGAGTCACTTTTATACTCAGAAGGATTAAACCCCTGGGCTGCAGCTGGTGGATTAAAACGTGCTGACGATGCCTTCATCACTGGACAACACAGAGATGAGGAGGAAGGTCCAGCTCCCAAGAAGCACTACGTCAGGACGCACAAATGGCACAAGAAGAAGGACAGCCAGTATCGGGTTGGATATAATCAGCTTTTCTACGAGGTTTGGAGACCTGTGAAAGTGGAGCAAAGGTCCATATCTGACCAGGGTCTAAACAGGAACCTGGATTTTCTCTCTGACCCCTTGGTTCAGAGCCGCCCCGCTGCGAGCCGCAGAGGAGGAGCCACGGCTGAAGAGGAGCATTCCTCTATAGACAGGCACCTCCTGACCATCCGTGAAACCCCAGAGGAGGAAGACGACATGCTCCTCAATAAACCTTGGAGCCCCCAAAGTCCAGACCTTGCACCAGTTCCAAAAGAACTGGAAACCAATGTTGATCAGCACTGGCAGTTGCTGGAGGCACACAAAGGCCTGCGGGCATTCATGGCCCACGTAGAGCGAGCTCTAAGGAAGGACTGCAGCCTGCCCCAGCTCAAGCAGGCCTGTACCAAGATGGTCTTGAAGACCAGGCTGCTTCTCAACGTGCTCAGGGAGAGAAAAGAGAACCAGGGAGCCTATGATCCCATGGAGCAGTGTCGTCTGCAAGAGAACATGATCATTCACATGGCCTTGGGGAAGGGCAAGAAACTCACAGAGAAGGTAGGAGAGCTGCAGGCACTGCTGCGTGTGTCCTTCTAGGCAAGGGAGAATGGAAGGAAGGAGAATGGAAGGAATCCTCTTACCCCTGTGATCTTCCTTCCTTTCCTCACAGCAGAAACTAGAGGCTGTGGTGTACAGGAGCACGTTTGTGGTTTTGCTGTTTTTCTTCATCTTCGTTTTGCTGATACCAAGGTGTATCTTCCACGTAAGTCAATATCTTGTTTGACACACAGCTGTCTGTCTTGTAGCTGCAGTGCCCAGATGCCCCTGCATTGCTGGGTAGCACAGGAGATGTTTTTCCAAGCCTGGAGCTTGTGGCAGCATCCACAGCACCCAGATCAGCAGGGCCCAGCCTGCCTGGGGGAAGCTTGTCCTATCTTCTCTCCCAGCTCTCCCCAGCTCTGCTTTGCTCTCCTGCCTTCAGCCACACAGCAATGAGAGCTTTTGCCCTCTCTTGTCTGGCAGAGTTTTTATTACAGGGAAACTGACGTTACAAATCTCCCATTTTCCATCCCCAGAAGCGCTCCCGACGTGGCCCACATGACTCCCTACCCGATCACACCAGGGAATCGTGGCTGAGAAGGTAACTGCTCCCTGCCCATGCCACTGCTTTGCCACCAAGAGTCTTTCCTGCACAGAGCAACTCCTCCTGGAGCCCCGCAGCACTGGGCACGGCCAGGGGCTCCCACGCCAACCAGCCCTTCCCACACCGGGGCTGGGATGGATGCCTTGGGCTCCGGTGCACTCCCAAATTTCTGTGAGCACGACCAATACCTCTGTGTTCCCACAACGGTCTCCTCTGCTGATGGCTCTGCCCAAATTTTCGCTGCTCCCTCCCCACAGTGGCTGGTGTGGAACTCACTCCCATCCTCTCCAGTTGCCTTTTGCATGCAGGGCTCATTCCCTGCATTGCCAGCTGTTGCCATCCCTGCTGGGGCTCCCCATCTTCTTCTTTAGGCTCTGCGGATGCACCCCTGAGCAGGAAGAGGTGCTGGCACCTGCTGCAGCCCTCCCTGCCAAACCTCCCTGCTTACAGACCAGGAGCAGGGCCCTCTGGGGATGATGGGATGTCCAGAAGCCTTTTTCTCCCCATTCACCTCGCTCACTCAATCGCTTTGTAGCGTTGGAAATGCCCCTTCCCAACTCCTCCAGCAGCGGCTTCCCAGACAGGGCAGAGCACAGGCAGCCCTGTTGCCCCCAGCCTCCATCCAGCTGCTTTCTTTTTTTCCTCCCTATTTTCCCTTTCTGATTTTTTCAGGTTCTGTATAAAACTGCCACAGAGAGGGAGGAAGGATAAGAAGGAGGCGCAGAACGTAGAGCAGAATAGGGCAGGGAGCCCCTCTGAGTGTTGCTCCTGTTTCCCTCCTATTCATGGCGCTTCCCAGTGCTGCTCCCCGTTTACGAAGTCTGAATTGCTATGGATTCAACGCATCAGGGATGCCTATGAGTACCAGAGAAAAGCATCCCAGGAAGACACAGAAGAAGTATGAAGAAGTAAGGAGGAAGACTTTCAAGAAGTTAATGGGATGCCAGCAATTTTTCACCTCCCCTTTTAGCTGAGGCGCAGTTTGGATGCTGTTTCATTGGCTGTTGTTATTCCCCCGGTTGCTTTTTCCTTGACTGTTATTTTCATGCTGTTATTTTCATCCTGAGGGAAAGCCAGAGGGTGCTGCAGGCAAGCACAAGCTCTGGACACCGAGAGGAGGCATCGGTACCTCAGGGTTTTCCTCATCCCATGTTTCAATGTTCTCCCTGCATTCAATAAAAACAAAGTTTGTCCTTGTTCTTCCCGGTGTTGCTGATGTATTTGTAAAAGCAGTTTCTCTTCTCCTTCATGGAATTGGCCAAATTCAGTTCCAGCTGGGCCTTTACTTTTCTACCTTTCTCCCTGCATGCCCCAATGACATCCCTGCCATCCTCCTGTGGTGCTGCCCTTCTTGCAAAGCTGTAAATTGTGTGTTTTCCCTGAGTCCCAGGCAAAGCTTCCTGCTCAGCAGCTCTGCTTCCTCAGCAGCTCGTCTTCGGGCACACGGGCAATTTCCTCATGGAAAGGGTGGTCAGGCCTTGGCAGGGGCTGCCCAAGGAGGTGGTGGACTCACCGGGCCAGGAGGGGTCCAAGGAAGTGGCTGGAGGTGGCACTGAGTTCTCCGGCCTGGCCGGCAAGGTGGGGATCGGGCACAGGATGGACGCTCTGAAGGCGGAGGTCTTTTCCATCGTCAGTGACTTTGGGGGCTCCGTGACTCTGTGGCCAGGCCGGGAGGACGCCTTGCCCCAACCACCGCCAGAGCCGCCCCGGCCTGAGAAAAGCCAGCGAAAGGCTCATCAGTTTACTGAAAGAGAGGGAGAGATCCCTCCCCGGTCACCATCATGGACAGAACAGACAGAACTTGGGGATATTCATTACCTTTATTGCCAAGAAAATCAGAGCAGGATATTGAGAAGCAAAAGAAATTTCAACAGCACCTGCAGCCCCAAACCCATGCCAAATCCTGGCCACACAAAGCCAATACAAATGGGAATGGCTCCACAGTGACACAGAGCAGGCTTAGATCCTGTGTTCAGGAGAAATTCTTCCCTGTGAGGGCAGGGAGTCCCTGGCACAGGGTGCCCAGAGCAGCTGTGGTGCCCCTGGAGCCCTGGAAGTGCCTAAGGCCAGGTTGGAGGGGGCTTGGAACAGCCTGGGACAGGGGAAGGTTTCCCTGGCCTGGCAGTGGTGGCAGTGGATGGAGCTCAAGGCTCCTTCGAAGCCAATCCATTCCATGATTCCAAAGATTGACGGCTCTGAGACAGAGTCATTTGGTGACATCATGGCCTGAACTGCTGTTTGCTGCGAGTTCTAAAGCACCACCACGGTGACACAAGCAATGCTACAGTAACATGAGAAGGACCACTGTGACATTGGCAGCACCACTGTGACACAGGAACTGCCACAGCTCCAGCTCAGGTCTGCATCCCAGGTGACTGCAGCAAGTCCTGCCTCGCCATGGACCTGGTGATGCGTCTCGTGCGCGCTCTGCTCCTGCTGGCCCTGCTGCTGGCAGTAGCCCCCTCCCCGAGAGCGGCCAAGGAGCTCTGCCCAGAGCCCTGCCGCTGCCCAGGCCGTCGGCAGCTGAACTGCGGCCACGCCGGCCTGGCCACCGTGCCCCCGGCCATCCGCCGCCGAGCCCTGACCGTGCTGTGAGTCCCGCGGCCCCACAGAGCCCTGCAGCTGCCCCTCCTCAGCTCCCTGTGTCTGCAAAGCCCACCTGGGACACCCGGGGCACTCCCTGGCCACAGATGGGGGGGCCTGAGCTCGGCATCAGGGTGAAGCCAGGCTGGGCACACTGTGCCTTCTCCAGGCAAAGCCCGCTTCCAGCTCAGCAGGCGAATGGCAGGGAAATGGCTTTTCCTGAGGGGGGACCGGGTCTTTTGTCTCTTTGCAGAGATTTCACTGGCAACTCCATTGCTACTGTTGGAAAACAAGCCTGGAAGGACTACCCATGGACTGAGACCTTGTAAGTGCCCTGCAGCCTTTCAAATGGCAGGAGTTTGTGGATTTTGCCTCCTTTGGTCTGGGGCTGGAGCAGCTGCCCCCACTCCACCCACTTCCATTGGAATTCAAAGCTCAGCTGCTCTGCAAGGAGGGCTGTGAATCACCACAGCTTCCCAGCAGGGCAAGAATTGCTGAGAGTCTCTTGCAGCCCAGGGCACCATCCCTGTGTCTGTCTGCCCAGGGATCAAGCTGTGGTCAGCTTCAGCCGGCCAGGCGCAAGGGCCTGCTCTGGCCAGGAGTGGGGACGATCCCTGCAGTGACCCAGAGCGATGCTTCAGTTGTGCTGCTGCAGGAGATTTTCCCAGGACGATCCCATTTGCTGCAGGCCAGTGGCCGCTGTCACAATGTCCCTGTGTCTCCTTGCAGAGTGCTCAGAGACAATGAGCTGCGGGCTGTGAAGAGCCATTCCCTGGAGGGGCTGTTCCTGCTGAAGCACCTGTAAGCACCGTGCCCTGCCCAGGGCGGAGGGCTCCCTGGGGCCCTGCTTCTCAGGCCGCCGGGCACATGGTGCCCTTTGTCCCTCCTGGGATGCAGGCTGCAGAGGCAAGTAAAAGGGACAGGGCAAATGGAAGTGACCTTTGTTGTTCTAACTGCAACAGGGATTTGTCCTGCAACGAGATCCTGTCCATTGAGGAACGGGCTTTTGAGCCACTGCCTTTCCTGAAGTTTCTGTGAGTGATCAAGTTTCTTTCTGGTGTCTTCAGCTCAGCCTTTGCACTGGGAAGCCTTCCTGTGTAGGAAAATGCTCCTGTTCCCCTAAATCTGCCCTGCCCAGAGCCCAGCTGAGCTGCAGAGGTCAATGCCGACGGCTGGAAGGCCACGCCAGGGCACAGACCCCAGGGAGCTTGTCCACACGCAGCCATCAGAGCAGCCAGTTCTTGCAGCCTTGGCTGCATCGTGGAACAGAAAGAGAGTTCAGCCTTTGCTTCCTCTCCTGGGCAGGCTAGAAACACTGAGAAAGCAGCAGTTTCCTCCCGTTTCCACTTTGGCTTTGCACCTTTCCTGCAAAGAGATCCCGCTTTGCCCCCTCTTTCTGTAGGGCAGGCCCGATTCCTGTGTGTGACCTCCTCTTTCCCCAGAAATCTCTCCGGGAATGGCCTCACACGGATCCGCAGCGGCACTTTCCAGGCCTGGCATGGGATGCAGTTCCTCCAGGAGCTGTAAGTGGCACCAGGGCTAAAGGCCCGCCAGGGCGAGTCTTGCAGGGTCTCTGCCGGGTCTGTGGGCAAAAGCAGACTTGCCCTGGGGAAAGTCCTGATTCTGACAGTGGATGTCAGCCAGGGAGCACCAGGAGTGTGCAGCTGCAAAGGCCCTTTCTCCTGCCCTGCTCACCCCCTGCAAGGCTTCCTTGAAAGCCGCCAGGCCGTCCCCACGTGCCCGGCACACGCAGCTCACATCCTCACCATCAGCCCTGACAGAGCTCTGTATTTTCTCAGGATCCTCAGCCACAACCCACTGGCTGTCATTGCTGACGCTGCCTTCTTCAAGCTGCCCTCCGTGAGCTCTCTGTAAGTATTGGCTCATCTGGAGCAGATCCACAGAGACCTGTGTCTCTCTCGAGCGCCCTGTTCTCAGGAAAGCAGCGCAAGTGCCCGAGCAAATCTCCCCCTTGCCCAGCCTGAGTCTGCTGGAGACACAACGAGCCCGGCTCCAGCAGAGCAAGGCAAAGGCCAAGCAGTGCTGGTGTGTCCCCAGCTGTACAGCAACCCAGGAACTGGGACACAAACTTTCAGGGATGAGAGCCCATCCAGGTCTAGGGCCAGGTGGAGAGGCCGCAGGGCTCTGGGAATAAACTGCACTCGTGCCAGCAGCTCCAGGCTCCTGCCTGCTTCAGGGACTCGGGTGCCCTCAGGGGAGAGCAGCAGGAGAGTCGGGAGAGGGGCAATCCTTTCTGGTGGCATCTGTCTGCCACGAGAGCTGCAGGATTGCCCTCCTGATTCCCACGGGCTGGCTTAGAGCAGGGCGAGGCAGAGGGAAGCTGGGCTCCAGAATGGCTTCTCTTGGAGCAGGCAGAAGTGGATGCCTCTGCAGGCAGCACCAGCATCATCAGGGCCCTGGGCCCTCTGCTCTCAGAGCAGAGTTCTGGCAATGTCACCGTGGAATTTCATGAGCTCTTTCCAATGCTTGCAGAGACCTGAGTGCCACCCAAGTGACCCCACAGACGCTGCTGCTGCTGCTGCAGTCCACAGTGAGCTTGGAAACCCTGTGAGTGTGTGCGACTGAGCCCCAGCCACCAGCAGGCCCGCAGTGCTGGGACAAGGGCTCTGCTTGGGAAACAAATCCGTGTGCCACACAACCAGAACAAGCCCAGTAAGCTCCAGAGTTGCTGTTCCTTCTGGGAACGTGCCAAAACTCACTGGCTCAGAGGCAGAATCTCACCTTTCGGGGGACTTGCTGCAGGTTTCTCACAGGGGAGTTGGAACTTCAGGCGGGTGCATTTCTGTGTCATGTGGTATTTTGGGAGCACTTCTACTTTCCAGGTTAAAATCCCCTTTTCAATGTTTGGCATGGGGAGTCAGGGGCCTTTCCCAGAGCTGTGGCACACAGTGAGGCACAACCCCCATGTGTGGTATCCAGGCATTCCCTGAGCTGGGCTCTGATGGAGCCATGGACTGGGTGGCCAGGTGTTCCTGCAATATCCCCTCTTGTCTTTAGCCAAGTGCCCAAGGAGGCGGCCTGCTGCCTATGCCAGGAGCGTCCCCGGCCCGAGAGCCCCGGGAGGACCATCCAGTTCCTGTGCCAGAAGCTGTGCAGCACCAGCGCCCCGCAGTGCGGTTGGTTTCCGGAGGGGCTGGGGGAGCTCAAACTGCCACTTGGCCTGAGGCTGGGGAGATGCTGCAGCACTGCCCTGTGCTGCAGGGGGGCTCCTGATCTCCCCTTGGAGTACAGGCCTTGGACAAAACACCTTGGGATGGGAAGTTCCTGGGGATTGTACATAGCTTGTGTGTCACATACTGCCTGGAGGAGGAACAGCTCGCTGGGCCCACCAAACCTACGACTTCCCTATCCACACCATGTCCCCCAGGCAAGGAAAGCAGGAATGCCCCGTGCCCTTCCCTGGTGCTGGAAGGCAATGTCTGCCCATCAAGAGATCTGGTGATTCCCCTAACAGCCTGGATTCTGCGCCACCCCACTGGCCACTGCAGGACAAAGGGCAGGGCCCGTGATGCGCTCTGCAGGCTGAACAGCAAGCACTGTCATCCCCGCCTTGGCCTGTGCAGGGCGAGCAAAGCACCGTCCTGCTCTAGCTGGGCACAGGGCACAGAAAATCCTGTCCACAGCAGGGCCAGGCAAAGAGATACCAGCCAGGTTTCCAAGGTCCCCAGAGAGCTCACTTCTCTCACTGGCTCAGCCCCATCTTTCCCATAGCACAGGCCCAGAGCTCTGGCGCCCTTGAGGAAGATTTTCCTGGTGTAACAGCTTGAGCTGCTGCTCTTGGGAAGGGCCCCGGAGCAAAGGAGTCCCTGGGCTTTCTTCCCCTGCCAGTCTGTGCCCCCGTTGCAGTGCTGATCTTTCCTCTGGGGTCTCTGGCTCTTCACTGGCTCCTGCAGAGCAACCCAAGCCTGCTCTTCTGGAGCTGTGGCAACCTCTGTGACAGCCAACCCATTCCCCAGGGATCTTTCCTTCCCGTCCAAACAGAACCCCAGGAGACACCAGGAAAGAACCAGCTCTCTGCTCTGCCCCAAGGGGATAATGGGATGGATTGAAGGGCTCTTCTCCTCTCCAAAACACATCCCCCACTCTGCTCTTGCGCTCCCTGGCCTTGAGATCAGCTCCTGCTGCTCAAGGTAGGCACTGAGCCTGTGCTTGCGCCCAGCCGCTGATCTGCTCTCTCGGTGTTCTCCAGCTCACACAACTGCGCTAGAGGCACGGGGAGAATCAATGGACATGGAACAACGCAGAGAGCTGAACAGCAGCCCAGTGTTGAGCCTCAAGCCCAAGGAGCCTTCACTGGGAGATGATGGAACTGCGACGCTTGCGGTTGCCCTGGCCCTGAGCACGGAGGGTGATGTCAGCAGCCTGGACAGTTCCAGACCAAATTCATATCCCCCTCAGCATCTCTTGGGGCACGAAGGCCAAAGAAGTGCTGATGACCGGAGGGCCAAGCTCAAGAAGATGGTGCACAAGGCTGAAAGCATCAAGACTGTGAAAAGCATTGTCCCACACCAGCCCCAGCCTGCCTGGCTGAAGCATGTGGTAGAAAAGACACCCTCAAGCTGGGATCAAGAGATGGAGTCACTTTTATACTCAGAAGGATTAAACCCCTGGGCTGCAGCTGGTGGATTAAAACGTGCTGACGATGCCTTCATCACTGGACAACACAGAGATGAGGAGGAAGGTCCAGCTCCCAAGAAGCACTACGTCAGGACGCACAAATGGCACAAGAAGAAGGACAGCCAGTATCGGGTTGGATATAATCAGCTTTTCTACGAGGTTTGGAGACCTGTGAAAGTGGAGCAAAGGTCCATATCTGACCAGGGTCTAAACAGGAACCTGGATTTTCTCTCTGACCCCTTGGTTCAGAGCCGCCCCGCTGCGAGCCGCAGAGGAGGAGCCACGGCTGAAGAGGAGCATTCCTCTATAGACAGGCACCTCCTGACCATCCGTGAAACCCCAGAGGAGGAAGACGACATGCTCCTCAATAAACCTTGGAGCCCCCAAAGTCCAGACCTTGCACCAGTTCCAAAAGAACTGGAAACCAATGTTGATCAGCACTGGCAGTTGCTGGAGGCACACAAAGGCCTGCGGGCATTCATGGCCCACGTAGAGCGAGCTCTAAGGAAGGACTGCAGCCTGCCCCAGCTCAAGCAGGCCTGTACCAAGATGGTCTTGAAGACCAGGCTGCTTCTCAACGTGCTCAGGGAGAGAAAAGAGAACCAGGGAGCCTATGATCCCATGGAGCAGTGTCGTCTGCAAGAGAACATGATCATTCACATGGCCTTGGGGAAGGGCAAGAAACTCACAGAGAAGGTAGGAGAGCTGCAGGCACTGCTGCGTGTGTCCTTCTAGGCAAGGGAGAATGGAAGGAAGGAGAATGGAAGGAATCCTCTTACCCCTGTGATCTTCCTTCCTTTCCTCACAGCAGAAACTAGAGGCTGTGGTGTACGTGAGAAAGTTTGTGGTTTTGCTGTTTTTCTTCATCTTCGTTTTGCTGATACTGACGTGTGTCTTCCACGTAAGTCAATATCTTGTTTGACACACAGCTGTCTGTCTTGTAGCTGCAGTGCCCAGATGCCCCTGCATTGCTGGGTAGCACAGGAGATGTTTTTCCAAGCCTGGAGCTTGTGGCAGCATCCACAGCACCCAGCTCAGCAGGGCCCAGCCTGCCTGGGGGAAGCTTGTCCTATCTTCTCTCCCAGCTCTCCCCAGCTCTGCTTTGCTCTCCTGCCTTCAGCCACACAGCAATGAGAGCTTTTGCCCTCTCTTGTCTGGCAGAGTTTTTATTACAGGGAAACTGACGTTACAAATCTCCCATTTTCCATCCCCAGAAGCGCTCCCGACGTGGCCCACTTGACTCCCCACCCGGCAACACGAGGGAATCGTGGCTGAGAAGGTAACTGCTCCCTGCCCATGCCACTGCTTTGCCACCAAGAGTCTTTCCTGCTCAGAGCAACTCCTCCTGGAGCCCCGCAGCACTGGGCACGGCCAGGGGCTCCCACGCCAACCAGCCCTTCCCACACCGGGGCTGGGATGGATGCCTTGGGCTCCGGTGCACTCCCAAATTTCTGTGAGCACGACCAATACCTCTGTGTTCCCACCACGGTCTCCTCTGCTGATGGCTCTGCCCAAATTTTCGCTGCTCCCTCCCCACAGTGGCTGGTGTGGAACTCACTCCCATCCTCTCCAGTTGCCTTTTGCATGCAGGGCTCATTCCCTGCATTGCCAGCTGTTGCCATCCCTGCTGGGGCTCCCCATCTTCTTCTTTAGGCTCTGCGGATGCACCCCTGAGCAGGAAGAGGTGCTGGCACCTGCTGCAGCCCTCCCTGCCAAACCTCCCTGCTTACAGACCAGGAGCAGGGCCCTCTGGGGATGATGGGATGTCCAGAAGCCTTTTTCTCCCCATTCACCTCGCTCACTCAATCGCTTTGTAGCGTTGGAAATGCCCCTTCCCAACTCCTCCAGCAGCAGCTTCCCAGACAGGGCAGAGCACAGGCAGCCCTGTTGCCCCCAGCCTCCATCCAGCTGCTTTCTTTTTTTCCTCCCTATTTTCCCTTTCTGATTTTTTCAGGTTCTGTATAAAACTGCCACAGAGAGGGAGGAAGGATAAGAAGGAGGCGCAGAACGTAGAGCAGAATAGGGCAGGGAGCCCCTCTGAGTGTTGCTCCTGTTTCCCTCCTATTCATGGCGCTTCCCAGTGCTGCTCCCCGTTTACGAAGTCTGAATTGCTATGGATTCAACGCATCAGGGATGCATATGAGTACCAGAGAAAAGCATCCCAGGAAGACACAGAAGAAGTATGAAGAAGTAAGGAGGAAGACTTTCAAGAAGTTAATGGGATGCCAGCAATTTTTCACCTCCCCTTTTAGCTGAGGCGCAGTTTGGATGCTGTTTCATTGGCTGTTGTTATTCCCCCATTTGCTTTTTCCTTGACTGTTATTTTCATGCTGTTATTTTCATCCTGAGGGAAAGCCAGAGGGTGCTGCAGGCAAGCACAAGCTCTGGACACCGAGAGGAGGCATCGGTACCTCAGGGTTTTCCTCATCCCATGTTTCAATGTTCTCCCTGCATTCAATAAAAACAAAGTTTGTCCTTGTTCTTCCCGGTGTTGCTGATGTATTTGTAAAAGCAGTTTCTCTTCTCCTTCATGGAATTGGCCAAATTCAGTTCCAGCTGGGCCTTTACTTTTCTACCTTTCTCCCTGCATGCCCCAATGACATCCCTGCCATCCTCCTGTGGTGCTGCCCTTCTTGCAAAGCTGTAAATTGTGTGTTTTCCCTGAGTCCCAGGCAAAGCTTCCTGCTCAGCAGCTCTGCTTCCTCAGCAGCTCGTCTTCGGGCACACGGGCAATTTCCTCATGGAAAGGGTGGTCAGGCCTTGGCAGGGGCTGCCCAAGGAGGTGGTGGACTCGCCGGGCCAGGAGGGGTCCAAGGAAGTGGCTGGAGGTGGCACTGAGTTCTCCGGCCTGGCCGGCAATGTGGGGATCGGGCACAGGATGGACGCGCTGAAGGCGGAGGTCTTTTCCATCGTCAGTGACTCTGGGGGCTCCGTGACTCTGTGGCCAGGCCGGGAGGACGCCTTGCCCCAACCACCGCCAGAGCCGCCCCAGCCTGAGAAAAGCCAGCGAAAGGCTCATCAGTTTACTGAAAGAGAGGGAGAGATCCCTCCCCGGTCACCATCATGGACACAACAGACAGAACTTGGGGATATTCATTACCTTTATTGCCAAGAAAATCAGAGCAGGATATTGAGAAGTAAAAGAAATTTCAACAGCACCTGCAGCCCCAAACCCATGCCAAATCCTGGCCACACAAAGCCAATACGAATGGGAATGGCTCCACAGTGACACAGAGCAGGCTTAGATCCTGTGTTCAGGAGAAATTCTTCCCTGTGAGGGCAGGGAGTCCCTGGCACAGGGTGCCCAGAGCAGCTGTGGTGCCCCTGGAGCCCTGGAAGTGCCTAAGGCCAGGTTGGAGGGGGCTTGGAACAGCCTGGGACAGAGGAAGGTTTCCCTGGCCTGGCAGTGGTGGCAGTGGATGGAGCTCAAGGCTCCTTCCAAGCCAATCCATTCCATGATTCCAAAGATTGACGGCTCTGAGACAGAGTCATTTGGTGACATCATGGCCTGAACTGCTGTTTGCTGCGAGTTCTAAAGCACCACCACGGTGACACAAGCAATGCTACAGTAACATGAGAAGGACCACTGTGACATCGGCAGCACCACTGTGACACAGGAACTGCCACAGCTCCAGCTCAGGTCTGCATCCCAGGTGACTGCAGCCAGTCCTGCCTCGCCATGGACGTGGTGATGCGTCTTGTGCGCGCTCTGCTCCTGCTGGCCCTGCTGCTGGCAGTAGCCCCCTCCCCGGGAGCTGCCAAGGAGCTCTGCCCAGAGCCCTGCCGCTGCCCAGGCCGTCGGCAGCTGAACTGCGGCCACGCCGGCCTGGCCACCGTGCCCCCGGCCAGCCGCCGCCGAGCCCTGACCGTGCTGTGAGTCCCGCGGCCCCACAGAGCCCTGCAGCTGCCCCTCCTCAGCTCCCTGTGTCTGCAAAGCCCACCTGGGACACCCGGGGCACTCCCTGGCCACAGATGGGGGGGCCTGAGCTCGGCATCAGGGTGAAGCCAGGCTGGGCACACTGTGCCTTCTCCAGGCAAAGCCCGCTTCCAGCTCAGCAGGCCAATGGCAGGGAAATGGCTTTTCCTGAGGGGGGACCGGGTCTTTTGTCTCTTTGCAGAGATTTCACTGGCAACTCCATTGCTACTGTTGGAAAACAAGCCTGGAAGGACTACCCATGGACTGAGACCTTGTAAGTGCCCTGCAGCCTTTCAAATGGCAGGAGTTTGTGGATTTTGCCTCCTTTGGTCTGGGGCTGGAGCAGCTGCCCCCACTCCACCCACTTCCATTGGAATTCAAAGCTCAGCTGCTCTGCAAGGAGGGCTGTGAATCACCACAGCTTCCCAGCAGGGCAAGAATTGCTGCAAGTCTCTTGCAGCTCAGAGCATGATCCCCGTGTCTGTCTGCCCAGGGATCAAGCTGTGCTCAGCTTCAGCCGGCCAGGAGCAAGGGCCTGCTCTGGCCAGGAGTGGGGACGATCCCTGCAGGGACCCAGAGCGATGCTTCAGTCGTGCTGCTGCAGGAGATTTTCCCAGGACAATCCCATTTGCTGCAGGCCAGTGGCCGCTGTCACAATGGCCCTGTGTCTCCTTGCAGAGTGCTCAGAGACAATGAGCTGCGGGCTGTGAAGAGCCATTCCCTGGAGGGGCTGTTCCTGCTGAAGCACCTGTAAGCACCGTGCCCTGCCCAGGGCGGAGGGCTCCCTGGGGCCCTGCTGCTCAGGCCGCCAGGCACATGGTGCCCTTTGTCCCTCCTGGGATGCAGGCTGCAGAGGCAAGTAAAAGGGACAGGGGAAATGGAAGTAACATTTGTTGTTCTAACTGCAACAGGGATTTGTCCTGCAACGAGATCCTGTCCATTGAGGAACGGGCTTTTGAGCCACTGCCTTTCCTGAAGTTTCTGTGAGTGATCAAGTTTCTTTCTGGTGTCTTCAGCTCAGCCTTTGCACTGGGCAGCCTTCCTGTGTAGGAAAATGCTCCTGTTCCCCTAAATCTGCCCTGCCCAGAGCCCAGCTGAGCTGCAGAGGTCAATGCCGATGGCTGGAAGGCCACGCCAGGGCACAGACCCCAGGGAGCTTGTCCACACGCAGCCATCAGAGCAGCCAGTTCTTGCAGCCTTGGCTGCATCGTGGAACAGAAAGAGAGTTCAGCCTTTGCTTCCTCTCCTGGGCAGGCTAGAAACACTGAGAAAGCAGCAGTTTCCTCCCGTTTCCACTTTGGCTTTGCACCTTTCCTGCAAAGAGATCCCGCTTTGCCCCCTCTTTCTGTAGGGCAGGCCCGATTCCTGTGTGTGACCTCCTCTTTCCCCAGAAATCTCTCCGGGAATGGCCTCACACGGATCCGCAGCGGCACTTTCCAGGCCTGGCATGGGATGCAGTTCCTCCAGGAGCTGTAAGTGGCACCAGGGCTAAAGGCCCGCCAGGGCGAGTCTCTGCAGGGTCTCTGCCGGGTCTGTGGGCAAAAGCAGACTTGCCCCGGGGAAAGTCCTGATTCTGACAGTGGATGTCAGCCAGGGAGCACCAGGAGTGTGCAGCTGCAAAGGCCCTTTCTCCTGCCCTGCTCACCCCCTGCAAGGCTTCCTTGAAAGCCGCCAGGCCGTCCCCACGTGCCCGGCACACGCAGCTCACATCCTCACCAACAGCCCTGACAGAGCTCTGTATTTTCTCAGGATCCTCAGCCACAACCCACTGGCTGTCATTGCTGACGCTGCCTTCTTCAAGCTGCCCTCCGTGAGCTCTCTGTAAGTATTGGCTCATCTGGAGCAGATCCACAGAGACCTGTGTCTCTCTCGAGCGCCCTGTTCTCAGGAAAGCAGCGCAAGTGCCCGAGCAAATCTCCCCCTTGCCCAGCCTGAGTCTGCTGGAGACACAACGAGCCCGGCTCCAGCAGAGCAAGGCAAAGGCCAAGCGGTGCTGGTGTGTCCCCAGCTGTACAGCAACCCAGGAACTGGGACACAAACTTTCAGGGATGAGAGCCCATCCAGGTCTAGGGCCAGGTGGAGAGGCCGCAGGGCTCTGGGAATAAACTGCACTCGTGCCAGCAGCTCCAGGCTCCTGCCTGCTTCAGGGACTCGGGTGCCCTCAGGGGAGAGCAGCAGGAGAGTCGGGAGAGGGGCAATCCTTTCTGGTGGCATCTGTCTGCCACGAGAGCTGCAGGATTGCCCTCCTGATTCCCATGGGCTGGGTTAGAGCAGGGCGAGGCAGAGGGAAGCTGGGCTCCAGAATGGCTTCTCTTGGAGCAGGCAGAAGTGGATGCCTCTGCAGGCAGCACCAGCATCATCAGGGCCCTGGGCCCTCTGCTCTCAGAGCAGAGTTCTGGCAATGTCACCGTGGAATTTCATGAGCTCTTTCCAATGCTTGCAGAGACCTGAGTGCCACCCAAGTGACCCCACAGACGCTGCTGCTGCTGCTGCAGTCCACAGTGAGCTTGGAAACCCTGTGAGTGTGTGCGACTGAGCCCCAGCCACCAGCAGGCCCGCAGTGCTGGGACAAGGGCTCTTCTTGGGAAACAAATCCGTGTGCCACACAACCAGAACAAGCCCAGTAAGCTCCAGAGTTGCTGTTCCTTCTGGGAACGTGCCAAAACTCACTGGCTCAGAGGCAGAATCTCACCTTTCGGGTGACTTGCTGCAGGTTTCTCACAGGGGAGTTGGAACTTCAGGCGGGTGCATTTCTGTGTCATGTGGTATTTTGGGAGCACTTCTACTTTCCAGGTTAAAATCCCCTTTTCAATGTTTGGCATGGGGAGTCAGGGGCCTTTCCCAGAGCTGTGGCACACAGTTAGGCACAACCCCCATGTGTGGTATCCAGGCATTCCCTGAGCTGGGCTCTGATGGAGCCATGGACTGGGTGGCCAGGTGTTCCTGCAATATCCCCTCTTGTCTTTAGCCAAGTGCCCAAGGAGGCGGCCTGCTGCCTGTGCCAGGAGCGTCCCCGGCCTGAGAGCCCCTGCAGGACCATCCAGTTCCCGTGCCAGAAGCTGTGCAGCACCAGCGCCCCGCAGTGCGGTTGGTGTCCGGAGGGGCTGGGGGAGCTCAAACTGCCACTTGGCCTGAGGCTGGGGAGATGCTGCAGCACTGCCCTGTGCTGCAGGGGGGCTCCTGATCTCCCCTTGGAGTACAGGCTTTGGACAAAACACCTTGGGATGGGAAGTTCCTGGGGATTGTACATAGCTTGTGTGTCACATGCTGCCTGGAGGAGGAACAGCTCGCTGGGCCCACCAAACCTACGACTTCCCTATCCACACCATGTCCCCCAGGCAAGGAAAGCAGGAATGCCCCGTGCCCTTCCCTGGTGCTGGAAGGCAATGTCTGCCCATAAAGAGATCTGGTGATTCCCCGAACAGCCTGGATTCTGTGCCACCCCACTGGCCACTGCAGGACAAAGGGCAGGGCCCGTGATGCGCTCTGCAGGCTGAACAGCAAGCACTGTCATCCCCGCCTTGGCCTGTGCAGGGCGAGCAAAGCACCGTCCTGCTCTAGCTGGGCACAGGGCACAGAAAATCCTGTCCACAGCAGGGCCAGGCAAAGAGATACCAGCCAGGTTTCCAAGGTCCCCAGAGAGCTCACTTCTCTCACTGGCTCAGCCCCAGCTTTCCCATAGCACAGGCCCAGAGCTCTGGCGCCCTTGAGGAAGATTTTCCTGGTGTAACAGCTTGAGCTGCTGCTCTTGGGAAGGGCCCCGGAGCAAAGGAGTCCCTGGGCTTTCTTCCCCTGCCAGTCTGTGCCCCCGTTGCAGTGCTGATCTTTCCTCTGGGGTCTCTGGCTCTTCACTGTCTCCTGCAGAGCAACCCAAGCCTGCTCTTCTGGAGCTGTGGCAACCTCTGTGACAGCCAACCCATTCCCCAGGGATCTTTCCTTCCCGTCCAAACAGAACCCCAGGAGACACCAGGAAAGAACCAGCTCTCTGCTCTGCCCCAAGGGGATAATGGGATGGATTGAAGGGCTCTTCTCCTCTCCAAAACACATCCCCCACTCTGCTCTTGCGCTCCCTGGCCTTGAGATCAGCTCCTGCTGCTCAAGGTAGGCACTGAGCCTGTGCTTGCGCCCAGCCGCTGATCTGCTCTCTCGGTGTTCTCCAGCTCACACAACTGCGCTAGAGGCACGGGGAGAATCAATGGACATGGAACAACGCAGAGAGCTGAACAGCAGCCCAGTGTTGAGCCTCAAGCCCAAGGAGCCTTCACTGGGAGATGATGGAACTGCGACGCTTGCGGTTGCCCTGGCCCTGAGCACGGAGGGTGATGTCAGCAGCCTGGACAGTTCCAGACCAAATTCATATCCCCCTCAGCATCTCTTGGGGCACGAAGGCCAAAGAAGTGCTGATGACCGGAGGGCCAAGCTCAAGAAGATGGTGCACAAGGCTGAAAGCATCAAGACTGTGAAAAGCATTGTCCCACACCAGCCCCAGCCTGCCTGGCTGAAGCATGTGGTAGAAAAGACACCCTCAAGCTGGGATCAAGAGATGGAGTCACTTTTATACTCAGAAGGATTAAACCCCTGGGCTGCAGCTGGTGGATTAAAACGTGCTGACGATGCCTTCATCACTGGACAACACAGAGATGAGGAGGAAGGTCCAGCTCCCAAGAAGCACTACGTCAGGACGCACAAATGGCACAAGAAGAAGGACAGCCAGTATCGGGTTGGATATAATCAGCTTTTCTACGAGGTTTGGAGACCTGTGAAAGTGGAGCAAAGGTCCATATCTGACCAGGGTCTAAACAGGAACCTGGATTTTCTCTCTGACCCCTTGGTTCAGAGCCGCCCCGCTGCGAGCCGCAGAGGAGGAGCCACGGCTGAAGAGGAGCATTCCTCTATAGACAGGCACCTCCTGACCATCCGTGAAACCCCAGAGGAGGAAGACGACATGCTCCTCAATAAACCTTGGAGCCCCCAAAGTCCAGACCTTGCACCAGTTCCAAAAGAACTGGAAACCAATGTTGATCAGCACTGGCAGTTGCTGGAGGCACACAAAGGCCTGCGGGCATTCATGGCCCACGTGGAGCGAGCTCTAAGGAAGGACTGCAGCCTGCCCCAGCTCAAGCAGGCCTGTACCAAGATGGTCTTGAAGACCAGGCTGCTTCTCAACGTGCTCAGGGGGAGAAAAGAGAACCAGGGAGCCTATGATCCCATGGAGCAGTGTCGTCTGCAAGAGAACATGATCATTCACATGGCCTTGGGGAAGGGCAAGAAACTCACAGAGAAGGTAGGAGAGCTGCAGGCACTGCTGCGTGTGTCCTTCTAGGCAAGGGAGAATGGAAGGAAGGAGAATGGAAGGAATCCTCTTACCCCTGTGATCTTCCTTCCTTTCCTCACAGCAGAAACTAGAGGCTGTGGTGTACGTGAGAAAGTTTGTGGTTTTGCTGTTTTTCTTCATCTTCGTTTTGCTGATACTGACGTGTGTTTTCCACGTAAGTCAATATCTTGTTTGACACACAGCTGTCTGTCTTGTAGCTGCAGTGCCCAGATGCCCCTGCATTGCTGGGTAGCACAGGAGATGTTTTTCCAAGCCTGGAGCTTGTGGCAGCATCCACAGCACCCAGCTCAGCAGGGCCCAGCCTGCCTGGGGGAAGCTTGTCCTATCTTCTCTCCCAGCTCTCCCCAGCTCTGCTTTGCTCTCCTGCCTTCAGCCACACAGCAATGAGAGCTTTTGCCCTCTCTTGTCTGGCAGAGTTTTTATTACAGGGAAACTGACGTTACAAATCTCCCATTTTCCATCCCCAGAAGCGCTCCCGACGTGGCCCACTTGACTCCCCACCCGGCAACACGAGGGAATCGTGGCTGAGAAGGTAACTGCTCCCTGCCCATGCCACTGCTTTGCCACCAAGAGTCTTTCCTGCTCAGAGCAACTCCTCCTGGAGCCCCGCAGCACTGGGCACGGCCAGGGGCTCCCACGCCAACCAGCCCTTCCCACACCGGGGCTGGGATGGATGCCTTGGGCTCCGGTGCACTCCCAAATTTCTGTGAGCACGACCAATACCTCTGTGTTCCCACAACGGTCTCCTCTGCTGATGGCTCTGCCCAAATTTTCGCTGCTCCCTCCCCACAGTGGCTGGTGTGGAACTCACTCCCATCCTCTCCAGTTGCCTTTTGCATGCAGGGCTCATTCCCTGCATTGCCAGCTGTTGCCATCCCTGCTGGGGCTCCCCATCTTCTTTAGGCTCTGCGGATGCACCCCTGAGCAGGAAGAGGTGCTGGCACCTGCTGCAGCCCTCCCTGCCAAACCTCCCTGCTTACAGACCAGGAGCAGGGCCCTCTGGGGATGATGGGATGTCCAGAAGCCTTTTTCTCCCCATTCACCTCGCTCACTCAATCGCTTTGTAGCGTTGGAAATGCCCCTTCCCAACTCCTCCAGCAGCGGCTTCCCAGACAGGGCAGAGCACAGGCAGCCCTGTTGCCCCCAGCCTCCATCCAGCTGCTTTCTTTTTTTCCTCCCTATTTTCCCTTTCTGATTTTTTCAGGTTCTGTATAAAACTGCCACAGAGAGGGAGGAAGGATAAGAAGGAGGCGCAGAACGTAGAGCAGAATAGGGCAGGGAGCCCCTCTGAGTGTTGCTCCTGTTTCCCTCCTATTCATGGCGCTTCCCAGTGCTGCTCCCCGTTTACGAAGTCTGAATTGCTATGGATTCAACGCATCAGGGATGCCTATGAGTACCAGAGAAAAGCATCCCAGGAAGACACAGAAGAAGTATGAAGAAGTAAGGAGGAAGACTTTCAAGAAGTTAATGGGATGCCAGCAATTTTTCACCTCCCCTTTTAGCTGAGGCGCAGTTTGGATGCTGTTTCATTGGCTGTTGTTATTCCCCCGGTTGCTTTTTCCTTGACTGTTATTTTCATGCTGTTATTTTCATCCTGAGGGAAAGCCAGAGGGTGCTGCAGGCAAGCACAAGCTCTGGACACCGAGAGGAGGCATCGGTACCTCAGGGTTTTCCTCATCCCATGTTTCAATGTTCTCCCTGCATTCAATAAAAACAAAGTTTGTCCTTGTTCTTCCCGGTGTTGCTGATGTATTTGTAAAAGCAGTTTCTCTTCTCCTTCATGGCATTGGCAAAATTCAGTTCCAGCTGGGCCTTTACTTTTCTACCTTTCTCCCTGCATGCCCCAATGACATCCCTGCCATCCTCCTGTGGTGCTGCCCTTCTTGCAAAGCTGTAAATTGTGTGTTTTCCCTGAGTCCCAGGCAAAGCTTCCTGCTCAGCAGCTCTGCTTCCTCAGCAGCTCGTCTTCGGGCACACGGGCAATTTCCTCATGGAAAGGGTGGTCAGGCCTTGGCAGGGGCTGCCCAAGGAGGTGGTGGACTCGCCGGGCCAGGAGGGGTCCAAGGAAGTGGCTGGAGGTGGCACTGAGTTCTCCGGCCTGGCCGGCAAGGTGGGGATCGGGCACAGGATGGACGCTCTGAAGGCGGAGGTCTTTTCCATCGTCAGTGACTTTGGGGGCTCCGTGACTCTGTGGCCAGGCCGGGAGGCCACCTTGCCCCAACCACCGCCAGAGCCGCCCCGGCCTGAGAAAAGCCAGCGAAAGGCTCATCAGTTTACTGAAAGAGAGGGAGAGATCCCTCCCCGGTCACCATCATGGACAGAACAGACAGAACTTGGGGATATTCATTACCTTTATTGCCAAGAAAATCAGAGCAGGATAATGAGAAGCAAAAGAAATTTCAACAGCACCTGCAGCCCCAAACCCATGCCAAATCCTGGCCACACAAAGCCAATACAAATGGGAATGGCTCCACAGTGACACAGAGCAGGCTTAGATCCTGTGTTCAGGAGAAATTCTTCCCTGTGAGGGCAGGGAGTCCCTGGCACAGGGTGCCCAGAGCAGCTGTGGTGCCCCTGGAGCCCTGGAAGTGCCTAAGGCCAGGTTGGAGGGGGCTTGGAACAGCCTGGGACAGAGGAAGGTTTCCCTGGCCTGGCAGTGGTGGCAGTGGATGGAGCTCAAGGCTCCTTCGAAGCCAATCCATTCCATGATTCCAAAGATTGACGGCTCTGAGACAGAGTCATTTGGTGACATCATGGCCTGAACTGCTGTTTGCTGCGAGTTCTAAAGCACCACCACGGTGACACAAGCAATGCTACAGTAACATGAGAAGGACCACTGTGACATCGGCAGCACCACTGTGACACAGGAACTGCCACAGCTCCAGCTCAGGTCTGCATCCCAGGTGACTGCAGCCAGTCCTGCCTCGCCATGGACGTGGTGATGCGTCTTGTGCGCGCTCTGCTCCTGCTGGCCCTGCTGCTGGCAGTAGCCCCCTCCCCGAGAGTGGCCAAGGAGCTCTGCCCAGAGCCCTGCCGCTGCCCAGGCCGTCGGCAGCTGAACTGCGGCCACGCCGGCCTGGCCACCGTGCCCCCGGCCAGCCGCCGCCGAGCCCTGACCGTGCTGTGAGTCCCGCGGCCCCACAGAGCCCTGCAGCTGCCCCTCCTCAGCTCCCTGTGTCTGCAAAGCCCACCTGGGACACCCGGGGCACTCCCTGGCCACAGATGGGGGGGCCTGAGCTCGGCATCAGGGTGAAGCCAGGCTGGGCACACTGTGCCTTCTCCAGGCAAAGCCCGCTTCCAGCTCAGCAGGCCAATGGCAGGGAAATGGCTTTTCCTGAGGGGGGACCGGGTCTTTTGTCTCTTTGCAGAGATTTCACTGGCAACTCCATTGCTACTGTTGGAAAACAAGCCTGGAAGGACTACCCATGGACTGAGACCTTGTAAGTGCCCTGCAGCCTTTCAAATGGCAGGAGTTTGTGGATTTTGCCTCCTTTGGTCTGGGGCTGGAGCAGCTGCCCCCACTCCACCCACTTCCATTGGAATTCAAAGCTCAGCTGCTCTGCAAGGAGGGCTGTGAATCACCACAGCTTCCCAGCAGGGCAAGAATTGCTGCAAGTCTCTTGCAGCTCAGAGCATGATCCCCGTGTCTGTCTGCCCAGGGATCAAGCTGTGCTCAGCTTCAGCCGGCCAGGAGCAAGGGCCTGCTCTGGCCAGGAGTGGGGACGATCCCTGCAGGGACCCAGAGCGATGCTTCAGTCGTGCTGCTGCAGGAGATTTTCCCAGGACAATCCCATTTGCTGCAGGCCAGTGGCCGCTGTCACAATGGCCCTGTGTCTCCTTGCAGAGTGCTCAGAGACAATGAGCTGCGGGCTGTGAAGAGCCATTCCCTGGAGGGGCTGTTCCTGCTGAAGCACCTGTAAGCACCGTGCCCTGCCCAGGGCGGAGGGCTCCCTGGGGCCCTGCTTCTCAGGCCACCGGGCACATGGTGCCCTTTGTCCCTCCTGGGATGCAGGCTGCAGAGGCAAGTAAAAGGGACAGGGGAAATGGAAGTGACATTTGTTGTTCTAACTGCAACAGGGATTTGTCCTGCAACGAGATCCTGTCCATTGAGGAACGGGCTTTTGAGCCACTGCCTTTCCTGAAGTTTCTGTGAGTGATCAAGTTTCTTTCTGGTGTCTTCAGCTCAGCCTTTGCACTGGGCAGCCTTCCTGTGTAGGAAAATGCTCCTGTTCCCCTAAATCTGCCCTGCCCAGAGCCCAGCTGAGCTGCAGAGGTCAATGCCGATGGCTGGAAGGCCACGCCAGGGCACAGACCCCAGGGAGCTTGTCCACACGCAGCCATCAGAGCAGCCAGTTCTTGCAGCCTTGGCTGCATCGTGGAACAGAAAGAGAGTTCAGCCTTTGCTTCCTCTCCTGGGCAGGCTAGAAACACTGAGAAAGCAGCAGTTTCCTCCCGTTTCCACTTTGGCTTTGCACCTTTCCTGCAAAGAGATCCCGCTTTGCCCCCTCTTTCTGTAGGGCAGGCCCGATTCCTGTGTGTGACCTCCTCTTTCCCCAGAAATCTCTCCGGGAATGGCCTCACACGGATCCGCAGCGGCACTTTCCAGGCCTGGCATGGGATGCAGTTCCTCCAGGAGCTGTAAGTGGCACCAGGGCTAAAGGCCCGCCAGGGCGAGTCTCTGCAGGGTCTCTGCCGGGTCTGTGGGCAAAAGCAGACTTGCCCTGGGGAAAGTCCTGATTCTGACAGTGGATGTCAGCCAGGGAGCACCAGGAGTGTGCAGCTGCAAAGGCCCTTTCTCCTGCCCTGCTCACCCCCTGCAAGGCTTCCTTGAAAGCCGCCAGGCCGTCCCCACGTGCCCGGCACACGCAGCTCACATCCTCACCATCAGCCCTGACAGAGCTCTGTATTTTCTCAGGATCCTCAGCCACAACCCACTGGCTGTCATTGCTGACGCTGCCTTCTTCAAGCTGCCCTCCGTGAGCTCTCTGTAAGTATTGGCTCATCTGGAGCAGATCCACAGAGACCTGTGTCTCTCTCGAGCGCCCTGTTCTCAGGAAAGCAGCGCAAGTGCCCGAGCAAATCTCCCCCTTGCCCAGCCTGAGTCTGCTGGAGACACAACGAGCCCGGCTCCAGCAGAGCAAGGCAAAGGCCAAGCGGTGCTGGTGTGTCCCCAGCTGTACAGCAACCCAGGAACTGGGACACAAACTTTCAGGGATGAGAGCCCATCCAGGTCTAGGGCCAGGTGGAGAGGCCGCAGGGCTCTGGGAATAAACTGCACTCGTGCCAGCAGCTCCAGGCTCCTGCCTGCTTCAGGGACTCGGGTGCCCTCAGGGGAGAGCAGCAGGAGAGTCGGGAGAGGGGCAATCCTTTCTGGTGGCATCTGTCTGCCACGAGAGCTGCAGGATTGCCCTCCTGATTCCCACGGGCTGGCTTAGAGCAGGGCGAGGCAGAGGGAAGCTGGGCTCCAGAATGGCTTCTCTTGGAGCAGGCAGAAGTGGATGCCTCTGCCAGCAGCACCAGCATCATCAGGGCCCTGGGCCCTCTGCTCTCAGAGCAGAGTTCTGGCAATGTCACCGTGGAATTTCATGAGCTCTTTCCAATGCTTGCAGAGACCTGAGTGCCACCCAAGTGACCCCACAGACGCTGCTGCTGCTGCTGCAGTCCACAGTGAGCTTGGAAACCCTGTGAGTGTGTGCGACTGAGCCCCAGCCACCAGCAGGCCCCGAGTGCTGTGACAAGGGCTCTACTTGGGAAACAAATCCGTGTGCCACACAACCAGAACAAGCCCAGTAAGCTCCAGAGTTGCTGTTCCTTCTGGGAACGTGCCAAAACTCACTGGCTCAGAGGCAGAATCTCACCTTTCGGGGGACTTGCTGCAGGTTTCTCACAGGGGAGTTGGAACTTCAGGCGGGTGCATTTCTGTGTCATGTGGTATTTTGGGAGCACTTCTACTTTCCAGGTTAAAATCCCCTTTTCAATGTTTGGCATGGGGAGTCAGGGGCCTTTCCCAGAGCTGTGGCACACAGTGAGGCACAACCCCCATGTGTGGTATCCAGGCATTCCCTGAGCTGGGCTCTGATGGAGCCATGGACTGGGTGGCCAGGTGTTCCTGCAATATCCCCTCTTGTCTTTAGCCAAGTGCCCAAGGAGGCGGCCTGCTGCCTATGCCAGGAGCGTCCCCGGCCCGAGAGCCCCTGCAGGACCATCCAGTTCCTGTGCCAGAAGCTGTGCAGCACCAGCGCCCCGCAGTGCGGTTGGTTTCCGGAGGGGCTGGGGGAGCTCAAACTGCCACTTGGCCTGAGGCTGGGGAGATGCTGCAGCACTGCCCTGTGCTGCAGGGGGGCTCCTGATCTCCCCTTGGAGTACAGGCCTTGGACAAAACACCTTGGGATGGGAAGTTCCTGGGGATTGTACATAGCTTGTGTGTCACATACTGCCTGGAGGAGGAACAGCTCGCTGGGCCCACCAAACCTACGACTTCCCTATCCACACCATGTCCCCCAGGCAAGGAAAGCAGGAATGCCCCGTGCCCTTCCCTGGTGCTGGAAGGCAATGTCTGCCCATCAAGAGATCTGGTGATTCCCCTAACAGCCTGGATTCTGCGCCACCCCACTGGCCACTGCAGGACAAAGGGCAGGGCCCGTGATGAGCTCTGCAGGCTGAACAGCAAGCACTGTCATCCCCGCCTTGGCCTGTGCAGGGCGAGCAAAGCACCGTCCTGCTCTAGCTGGGCACAGGGCACAGAAAATCCTGTCCACAGCAGGGCCAGGCAAACAGATACCAGCCAGGTTCCCAAGGTCCCCAGAGAGCTCACTTCTCTCACTGGCTCAGCCCCAGCTTTCCCATAGCACAGGCCCAGAGCTCTGGCGCCCTTGAGGAAGTTTTTCCTGGTGTAACAGCTTGAGCTGCTGCTCTTGGGAAGGGCCCCGGAGCAAAGGAGTCCCTGGGCTTTCTTCCCCTGCCAGTCTGTGCCCCCATTGCAGTGCTGATCTTTCCTCTGGGGTCTCTGGCTCTTCACTGGCTCCTGCAGAGCAACCCAAGCCTGCTCTTCTGGAGCTGTGGCAACCTCTGTGACAGCCAACCCATTCCCCAGGGATCTTTCCTTCCCGTCCAAACAGAACCCCAGGAGACACCAGGAAAGAACCAGCTCTCTGCTCTGCCCCAAGGGGATAATGGGATGGATTGAAGGGCTCTTCTCCTCTCCACAACACATCCCCCACTCTGCTCTTGCGCTCCCTGGCCTTGAGATCAGCTCCTGCTGCTCCAGGTAGCCTCTGAGCCTGTGCTTGTGCCCAGCCGCTGATCTGCTCTCTCGGTGTTCTCCAGCTCACACAACTGCGCTAGAGGCACGGGGAGAAACAATGGACATGGAACAACGCAGAGAGCTGAACAGCAGCCCAGTGTTGAGCCTCAAGCCCAAGGAGCCTTCACTGGGAGATGATGGAACTGCAACGCTTGCGGTTGCCCTGGCCCTGAGCACAGAGGGTGATGTCAGCAGCCTGGACAGTTCCAGACCAAATTCATATCCCCCTCAGCATCTCTTGGGGCACGAAGGCCAAAGAAGTGCCGATGACCTGAGGGCCAAGCTCAAGAAGAAGGTGCACAAGGCTGAAAGCATCAAGACTGTGGAAAGCATTGTCCCACACCAGCCCCAGCCTGCCTGGCTGAAGCATGTGGTGGGAAAGGCACCCTCAAGCTGGGATCACAAGCAGCAAGAGGCACATTTGAACTGGCAAGCAATAAACCCCTGGGATGTAGCTGGTGGGTTTAATCCCAATCATTACAATTCTCTTGACCAACCCCTTAGATATGAGGTAGAAGGTCAATCTCCACGGCAGAACTCCATAATGAGTATCAAAGAGCAGCAGGGTAGCCGGCAGAAGCAAATGGACTCAAGACTGAACTGGCAAATACTAAACCCCTGGTATGTAGCTGGTGGGTTAAACCCTAATGATGATGACTCCAGTTTTGGACACCACAGAGATAAGGAGAAAGATCCAGCTCCAAGGCAGAACTATGTCAATTCTCACAAACAACCAAAGGAGTGGGACAGCCAGTATTGGGTTGGACATAATCAGCTTTTCTACCAAGTGTTGAGCCCTGTGAATGCAGAGCAAGAGCCCAGAGCCACCAACAGCAAAGATGAACAGCGTCTAAAAAGGAACCTGGATTTTCTCTCTGACCCGTTGGTTCAGAGCCACCCTGCTGCGAGCAGGAGAGGAGGAGCCATGGCTGAAGAGGAGCATTCCTCTATAGACAGCCACCTCCTGATCACCTCTGACACCACAGACACACACTGGAAGCAAGAGGAAGAAGGATACAGGTTCCTCAATAAACCTTGGACCCCTCAAAGTCCAGACCTTGCTCCGGTTCCAGGAGAACTCTTGGAAACCACGGCTGATCGTCTCATGCGCTTGCTGGTGCCAGACAAAAGCCTGCAGATGTTCATGGCCCACGTGGAGCGAGCTCTAATGGAGGACTGCAGCCTGCCCCAGCTCAAGCAGGCCTGTGCCAAGATGGTCTTGAAGACCAGGCTGCTTCTCAACGTGCTCAGTAAGAGAAAAGAGAACCAGGGAGCCTATGATCCCATGGAGCAGTGTCATCTGCAAGAGAACATGATCATTCACATGGCCTTGGGGAAGGGCAAGAAACTCACAGAGAAGGTAGGAGAGCTGCAGGCACTGCTGCGTGTGTCCTTCTAGGCAAGGGAGAATGGAAGGAAGGAGAATGGAAGGAATCCTCTTACCCCTGTGATCTTCCTTCCTTTCCTCACAGCAGAAACTAGAGGCTGTGGTGTACAGGAGCACATTTGTGGTTTTGCTGTTTTTCTTCATCTTCGTTTTGCTGATACCAAAGTGTGTCTTCCACGTAAGTCAATATCTTGTTTGACACACAGCTGTCTGTCTTGTAGCTGCAGTGCCCGATACGCCTGCATTGCTGGGTAGCACAGGAGATGTTTTTCCAAGCCTGGAGCTTTTGGCAGGCTCCACAGCACCCAGCTCAGCAGGGCCCAGCATGCCTGGGGGAAGCTTGTCCTATCTTCTCTCCCAGCTCTCCCCAGCTCTGCTTTGCTCTCCTGCCTTCAGCCACACGGCAATAAGAGCTTTGCCCTCTCCTGTCTGGCAGAGTATTTATTACAGGGAAACTGATGTTACAAATCTCCCATTTTCCATCCCCAGAAGCGCTCCCGATGTGGCCCACTTGACTCCCCACCCGACCACACCAGGGAATCGTGGCTGAGAAGGTAACTGCTCCCTGCCCATGCCACTGCTTTGCCACCAAGAGTCTTTCCTGCGCAGAGCAACTCCTCCTGGAGCCCCGCAGCACTGGGCACGGCCAGGGGCTCCCACGCCAACCAGCCCTTCCCACACCGGGGCTGGGATGGATGCCTTGGGCTCCGGTGCACTCCCAAATTTCTGTGAGCACGACCAATACCTCTGTGTTCCCACCACGGTCTCCTCTGCTGATGGCTCTGCCCAAATTTTCGCTGCTCCCTCCCCACAGTGGCTGGTGTGGAACTCACTCCCATCCTCTCCAGTTGCCTTTTGCATGCAGGGCTCATTCCCTGCATTGCCAGCTGTTGCCATCCCTGCTGGGGCTCCCCATCTTCTTCTTTAGGCTCTGCGGATGCACCCCTGAGCAGGAAGAGGTGCTGGCACCTGCTGCAGCCCTCCCTGCCAAACCTCCCTGCTTACAGACCAGGAGCAGGGCCCTCTGGGGATGATGGGATGTCCAGAAGCCTTTTTCTCCCCATTCACCTCGCTCACTCAATCGCTTTGTAGCGTTGGAAATGCCCCTTCCCAACTCCTCCAGCAGCGGCTTCCCAGACAGGGCAGAGCACAGGCAGCCCTGTTGCCCCCAGCCTCCATCACCAGCTGCTTTCTTTTTTTCCTCCCTATTTTCCCTTTCTGATTTTTTCAGGTTCTGTATAAAACTGCCACAGAGAGGGAGGAAGGATAAGAAGGAGGCGCAGAACGTAGAGCAGAATAGGGCAGGGAGCCCCTCTGAGTGTTGCTCCTGTTTCCCTCCTATTCATGGCGCTTCCCAGTGCTGCTCCCCGTTTACGAAGTCTGAATTGCTATGGATTCAACGCATCAGGGATGCCTATGAGTACCAGAGAAAAGCATCCCAGGAAGACACAGAAGAAGTGTGAAGAAGTAAGGAGGAAGACTTTCAAGAAGTTAATGGGATGCCAGCAGTTTTTCACCTCCCCTTTTAGCTGAGGCGCACTTTGGATGCTGTTTCATTGGCTGTTGTTATACTGTTAGATGCTTTTTCCTTGACTGTTATTTTCATGCTGTTATTTTCATTCTGAGGAAAAGCCAGAGGGTGCTGCAGGCAAGCACAAGCTCTGGACACCGAGAGGAGGCATCGGTACCTCAGGGTTTTCCTCATCCCATGTTGCAATGTTCTCCCTGCATTCAATAAAAACAAAGTCTGTCCTTGTTCTTCCCGGTGTTGCCGATGTATTTGTAAAAGCAGTTTCTCTTCTCCTTCATGGAATTGGCCAAATTCAGTTCCAGCTGGGACTTTACTTTTCTACCTTTCTCCCTGCATGCCCCAATGACATCCCTACCATCCTCCGGTGGTGCTGCCCTTCTTGCAAAGCTGTAAATTGTGTGTTTTCCCTGAGTCCCAGGCAAAGCTTCCTGCTCAGCGGCTCTGCTTCCTCAGCAGCTCGTCTTTGGGCACACGGGCAATTTCCTCATGGAAAGGGTGGTCAGGCCTTGGCAGGGGCTGCCCAAGGAGGTGGTGGACTCGCCGGGCCAGGAGGGGTCCAAGGAAGTGGCTGGAGGTGGCACTGAGTTCTCCGGCCTGGCCGGCAAGGTGGGGATCGGGCACAGGATGGACGCTCTGAAGGCGGAGGTCTTTTCCATCGTCAGTGACTTTGGGGGCTCTGTGACTCTGTGGCCAGGCCGGGAGGCCACCTTGCCCCAATCACCGCCGGAGCCGCCCCGGCCCGAGAAAAGCCAGCGAAAGGCTCATCAGTTTACTGAAAGAGAGGGAGAGATGCCTCCCCGGTCACCATCATGGACACAACAGACAGAACTTGGGGATATTCATTACATTTATTGCCAAGAAAATCAGAGCAGGATAATGAGAAGCAAAAGAAATGTCAACAGCACCTGCAGCCCCAAACCCATGGCAAAACCTGGCCACACAAACCAAATACAAATGGTAATGGCTCCACAGTGACACAGAGCAGGCTTAGATCCTGTGTTCGGGAGAAATTCTTCCCTGTGAGGGCAGGGAGTCCCTGGCACAGGGTGCCCAGAGCAGCTGTGGTGCCCCTGGAGCCCTGGAAGTGCCTAAGGCCAGGCTGGAGGGGGCTTGGAGTAGCCTGGGAGGACAGGTGAAGGTTTCCCTGCCATGGCAGTGGTGGCAGTGGATGGAGCTCAAGGCTCCTTCCAAGCCAATCCATTCCATGATTCCAAAGATTGACGGCTCTGAGACAGAGTCATTTGGTGACATCATGGCCTGAACTGCTGTTTGCTGCGAGTTCTAAAGCACCACCACGGTGACAAAAGCAATGCTACAGTGACATGAGAAGGACCACTGTGACATCGGCAGCACCACTGTGACACAGGAACTGCCACAGCTCCAGCTCAGGTCTGCATCCCAGGTGACTGCAGCCAGTCCTGCCTCGCCATGGACCTGGTGATGCGTCTCGTGCGCGCTCTGCTCCTGCTGGCCCTGCTGCTGGCAGTAGCCCCCTCCCCGGGAGCTGCCAAGGAGCTCTGCCAAGAGCCCTGCCGCTGCCCAGGCCGTCGGCAGCTGAACTGCGGCCACGCCGGCCTTGCCACCGTGCCCCCGGCCAGCCGCCGCCGAGCCCTGACCGTGCTGTGAGTCCCGCGGCCCCACAGAGCCCTGTAGCTGCCGCTCCTCAGCTCCCTGTGTCTGCAAAGCCCACCTGGGACACCCGGGGCACTCCCTGGCCAGAGATGGGGGGGCCTGAGCTCGGCATCAGGGTGAAGCCAGGCTGGGCACACTGTGCCTTCTCCAGGCAAAGCCCGCTTCCAGCTCAGCAGGCCAATGGCAGGGAAATGGCTTTTCCTGAGGGGGGACCGGGTCTTTTGTCTCTTTGCAGAGATTTCACTGGCAACTCCATTGCTACTGTTGGAAAACAAGCCTGGAAGGACTACCCATGGACTGAGACCTTGTAAGTGCCCTACAGTGTTTCAAATGTCAGGAGTTTTGAGATTTTGCCTCCTTTGGTCTGGGGCTGGAGCAGCTTCCCCCACTCCACCCACTTCCATTGGTATTCAAAGCTCGGCTGCTCTGCAATGAGGGCTGTGAATCACCACAGCTTCCCAGCAGGGCAAGAATTGCTGCGAGTCTCTTGCAGCCCAGGGCACCATCCCTGTGTCTGTCTGCCCAGGGATCAAGCTGTGCTCAGCTTCAGCCGGCCAGGCGCAAGGGCCTGCTCTGGCCAGGAACCTGGACTGGTGAGTTTTCTTTCCCAGGGAAAACAGCCGATGTTTTTACTCAGGGCCGTGGGCCCCTTAGCAGAGAGCTGTCTGCAAAAAATCCGAATATCGCAGGATGGGCCCCAATACAGAAGCTGCCTCCACCTCATACTTGTGCTGCCCTAACAGTCCCAGAAGAGCCCTACAAACTGACATCAGGAACCTGGACTGGTGAGTTTTCTTTCCGAGGGAAAACAACCGATGTTTCTGCTCAGGGTCCTGTGGCCCTGAGCAGGCAGCTGATTGCAAAAAATCCAAACATCGAAGGATGGGCCCCATACAGAAGCTGCCTCCACCTCATACTTGTGCTGCCCTGACAGTCCCAGGGGAGCCCTACAAACTGACATCAGGAACCTGGACTGCTGAGTTTTCTTTCCCAGGGAAAACAGCCGATGTTTTTGCTCAGGGCCCTGTGCCCCTTACCGGGGAGCTGACTGCAAAAAATCCGAACATCGAAGGATAAGTCCCATACAGAAGCTGCCTCCACCTCATACTTGTGCTGCCCTGACAGTCCCAGGGGAGCCCTACAAACTGAAATAAGAAACCTGGACTGGTGAGTTTTCTTTCCCAGGGAAAACAGCCGATGTTTATGCTCAGGGTCCTGTAGCCCTGAGCAGGCAGCTGATTGCAAAAAATTAGAACATCGAAGGATGGGCCCCATACAGAAGCTGCCTCCACCTCATACTTGTGCTGCCCTGACAGTCCCAGAGGAGCCCTATAAACAGACATCAGGAACCTGGACTGGTGAGTTTTCTTTCCGAGGGAAAACAACCGATGTTTCTGCTCACGGCCCTGTGGCCCTGAGCAGGCAGCTGAGGGCAAAAATTCAGAACATCGAAGGATGGGCCCCATTCAAAAGCTGCCTCCACCTCATAGTTGTGCTGCCCTGACGGTCCCAGAGGAGCCCTACAAAGTGACATCAGGAACCTGGACTGGTGAGTTTTCTTTCCCAGGGAAAACAGCCGATGTTTTTACTCAGGGCCGTGGGCCCCTTAGCAGGGAGCTGTCTGCAAAAAATCCGAATATCGCAGGATGGGCCCAATACAGAAGCTGCCTCCACCTCATACTTGTGCTGCCCTGACAGTCCCAGAGGAGCCCTACAAACTGACATCAGGAACCTGGACTGGTGAGTTTTCTTTCCCAGGGAAAACAGCCGATGTTTCTGCTCAGGGTCCTGTGGCCCTGAGCAGGCAGCAGATTGCAAAAAATCCAAACATCGAAGGATGGGCCCCATACAGAAGCTGCCCCCACCTCATACTTGTGGCGCCCTGACAGTCCCAGAGGAGCCCTACAAACTGACATCAGGAACCTGGACTGGTGAGTTTTCTTTCCCAGGTATAACAGACGATGTTTGTGCTCAGGGCCCTGTGGCTCTGAGCTGGCAGCTGACTGCAAAAAATTCGAACATCGAAGTATAAGTCCCAGACCGGAGTTGCCCCCACCTCATACTTGTGCTGCCCTGACAGTCCCAGAGGAGCCCTACAAACTGACATCAGGAACCTGGACTGGTGAGTTTTCTTTCCCAGGGAAAACAGCCGATGTTTTTACTCTGGGCCCTGGGCCCCTTAGCGGGGTGTTGTCTGCAAAAAATCCGAATATCGAAGGATGGGCCCAATACAGAAGCTGCCTCCACCTCATACCTGTCCTGCCCTGACAGTCTCCGAGGAGCCCTACAAACTGACCTCAGGAACCTGGACTGGTGAGTTTTCTTTCCGAGGGAAAATAGCCAATGTTTCTGCTCAGGGTCCTGTGGCCCTGAGCAGGCAGCTGATTGCAAAAAATCCAAACATCGAAGGATGGGCCCATACAGAAGCTGCCTCCACCTCATACTTGTGCTTTCCAGACAGTCCCAGAGGAGCCCTACAAACTGACATCAGGAACCTGGACCGGTGAGTTTTCTTTCCCAGGGAAAATAGACGATGTTTCTGCTCAGGGTCCTGTGGCCCTAAGCAGGCAGCTGATTGTAAAAAATCCGAACATCGAAGGATGGGCCCCATACAGAAGCTGCCTCCACCTCATACTTGTGCTGCCCTGACAGTCCCAGAGGAGCCCTACAAACTGACATCAGGAACCTGGACTGGTGAGTTTTCTTTCCCAGGGAAAACAGACGATGTTTATGCTCAGGGTCCTGTAGCCTTGAGCAGGCAGCTGATTGCAAAAAATCCGAACATCGAAGGATGGGCCCCATTCAGAAGCTGCCTCCACCTCATACTTGTGCTGCCCTGACAGTCCCAGAGGAGCCCTACAAACTGACATCAGGAACCTGGACTGGTGAGTTTTCTTTCCCAGGGAAAACAGCCGATGTTTTTACTCAGGGCCCTTGGCCCCTTAGCAGGGAGCTGTCTGTAAAAAATCCGAATATCGCAGAATGGTCCCAATACAGAAGCTGCCTCCACCTCATACTTGTGCTGCCCTGACAGTCCCCGAGGAGTCCTACAAACTGACATCAGTAATCTGGACTGGTGAGTTTTCTTTCCCAGGGAAAACAGCCGATGTTTGCGCTCAGGGCCCTGTGGCTCTGAGCCGGCTGCTGATTGCAAAAAATCCGAACATCGAAGGATAAGTCCCATACAGGAGCTGCCCCCACCTCATACTTGTGCTGCCCTGACAGTCCCAGGGGAGCCCTACAAACTGACATCAGGAACCGGGGCTGGTGAGTTTTCTTTCCCAGCGAAAACAATTGATGTTTTTGCCCAGGGCCCTGTGCCCCTTACCGGGCAGCTGACTGCAAAAAATTCGAATATCGAAGGATGGGCCCCATAGAGAATCTGCCTCCACCTCATACTTGTGCTGCCCTGATAGTCCCAGGGCAGCCCTACAAACTGACATCAGGAACCGGGGCTGGTGAGTTTTCCTTCCCACGGAAAACAGCCGATGTTTCGGCTCAGGGTCCTGTGGCCCTGAGAAGGCAGCTGATTGCAAAAAATCCAAACATCGAAGGATGGGCCCCATACAGAAGTTGCCTCCACCTCATACTTGTGCTGCCCTGACAGTCCCAGAGGAGCCCTAAAAACTGACATCAGGAACCTGGACTCGTGAGTTTTCTTTCCCAGGGAAAATAGCCGATGTTTTTACTCAGGGCCGTGGGCCCCTTAGCAGAGAGCTGTCTGCAAAAAATCCGAATATCGCAGGATGGGCCCCAATACAGAAGCTGCCTCCACCTCATACTTGTGCTGCCCTAACAGTCCCAGAAGAGCCCTATAAACTGACATCAGGAACCTGGACTGGTGAGTTTTCTTTCCCAGGGAAAACAACCGATGTTTCTGCTCAGGGTCCTGTGGCCCTGAGCAGGCAGCTGATTGCAAAAAATCCAAACATCGAAGGATGGGCCCCATACAGAAGCTGCCTCCACCTCATACTTGTGCTGCCCTGACAGTCCCAGGGGAGCCCTACAAACTGACATCAGGAACCTGGACTGCTGAGTTTTCTTTCCCAGGGAAAACAGCCGATGTTTTTGCTCAGGGCCCTGTGCCCCTTACCGGGGAGCTGACTGCAAAAAATCCGAACATCGAAGGATAAGTCCCATACAGAAGCTGCCTCCACCTCATACTTGTGCTGCCCTGACAGTCCCAGGGGAGCCCTACAAACTGAAATAAGAAACCTGGACTGGTGAGTTTTCTTTCCCAGGGAAAACAGCCGATGTTTATGCTCAGGGTCCTGTAGCCCTGAGCAGGCAGCTGATTGCAAAAAATCCGAACATCGAAGGATGGGCCCCATTCAGAAGCTGCCTCCACCTCATACTTGTGCTGCCCTGACAGTCCCAGGGGAGCCCTACAAACTGAAATAAGAAACCTGGACTGGTGTGTTTTCTTTCCCAGGGAAAACAGCCGATGTTTGTGCTCAGGGCCCTGTGGCTCTGAGCCGGCTGCTGATTGCAAAAAATTCGAACATCGAAGTAAAAGTCCCAGACTGGAGTTGCCCCCACCTCATAATTGTGCTGCCTTTAATGTCCCAGAGGAGCCCTACAAACTGACATCAGGAATGTGGACCGGTGAGTTTTCTTTCCCAGGGAAAACAGCCGATGTTTCTGCTCAGGGTCCTGTGGCCCCTTAGAAGGCAGCTGATTGTAAAAAATCCGAACATCGAAGGATGGGCCCCATACAGAAGCTGCCTCCACCTCATACTTGTGCTGCCCTGACAGTCCCAGAGGAGCCCTACAAACTGACATCAGTAATCTGGACTGGTGAGTTTTCTTTCCCAGGGAAAACAGCCGATGTTTTTGCTGAGGGCCCTGTTCCCCTTAGCGGGGAGCTGTCTGCAAAAAATCCGAATATCGAAGGATGGGCCCAATACAGAAGCTGCCTCCACCTCATACTTGTGCTGCCCTGACAGACCCAAAGGAGCCCTACAAACTGACATCAGGAACCTGGACTGGTGAGTTTTCTTTCCCAGGGAAAACAGCCGATATTTTTGCTCAGGGTCCTGTAGCACTGAGCAGGCAGCTGATTGCAAAAAATCCGAACATCGAAGGATGGGCCCCATACAGAAGCTGCCTCCACCTCATACTTGTGCTGCCCTGACAGTCCCAAAGGAGCCCTACAAACTGACATCAGGAACCTGGACTGGTGAGTTTTCTTTCCCAGGGAAAACAGCCGATATTTTTGCTCAGGGTCCTGTAGCACTGAGCAGGCAGCTGATTGCAAAAAATCCGAACATTGAAGGATGGGCCCCATACAGAAGCTGCCTCCACCTCATACTTGTGCTGCCCTGACAGTCCCAGAGGAGCCCTATAAACAGACATCAGGAACCTGGACTGGTGAGTTTTCTTTCCGAGGGAAAACAACCGATGTTTCTGCTCACGGCCCTGTGGCCCTGAGCAGGCAGCTGAGGGCAAAAATTCAGAACATCGAAGGATGGGCCCCATTCAAAAGCTGCCTCCACCTCATAGTTGTGCTGCCCTGACGGTCCCAGAGGAGCCCTACAAAGTGACATCAGGAACCTGGACTGGTGAGTTTTCTTTCCCAGGGAAAACAGCCGATGTTTTTACTCAGGGCCGTGGGCCCCTTAGCAGGGAGCTGTCTGCAAAAAATCCGAATATCGCAGGATGGGCCCAATACAGAAGCTGCCTCCACCTCATACTTGTGCTGCCCTGACAGTCCCAGAGGAGCCCTACAAACTGACATCAGGAACCTGGACTGGTGAGTTTTCTTTCCCAGGGAAAACAGCCGATGTTTCTGCTCAGGGTCCTGTGGCCCTGAGCAGGCAGCAGATTGCAAAAAATCCAAACATCGAAGGATGGGCCCCATACAGAAGCTGCCCCCACCTCATACTTGTGGTGCCCTGACAGTCCCAGAGGAGCCCTACAAACTGACATCAGGAACCTGGACTGGTGAGTTTTCTTTCCCAGGTATAACAGACGATGTTTGTGCTCAGGGCCCTGTGGCTCTGAGCTGGCAGCTGATTGCAAAAAATTCGAACATCGAAGTATAAGTCCCAGACCGGAGTTGCCCCCACCTCATACTTGTGCTGCCCTGACAGTCCCAGAGGAGCCCTACAAACTGACATCAGGAACCTGGACTGGTGAGTTTTCTTTCCCAGGGAAAACAGCCGATGTTTTTACTCTGGGCCCTGGGCCCCTTAGCGGGGAGTTGTCTGCAAAAAATCCGAATATCGAAGGATGGGCCCAATACAGAAGCTGCCTCCACCTCATACCTGTCCTGCCCTGACAGTCTCCGAGGAGCCCTACAAACTGACCTCAGGAACCTGGACTGGTGAGTTTTCTTTCCGAGGGAAAATAGCCGATGTTTCTGCTCAGGGTCCTGTGGCCCTGAGCAGGCAGCTGATTGCAAAAAATCCAAACATCGAAGGATGGGCCCATACAGAAGCTGCCTCCACCTCATACTTGTGCTTTCCAGACAGTCCCAGGGGAGCCCTACAAACTGACATCAGGAACCTGGACTGGTGAGTTTTCTTTCCCAGGGAAAACAGACGATGTTTGTGCTCAGGGTCCTGTGGCTCTGAGCAGGATGCTGATTGCAAAAAATCAGAACATCGAAGGATGGGCCCCATACAGAAGCTGCCTCCAACCTCATACTTGTGCTGCCCTGACAGTCACAGGGGAGCCCTACAAACTGACATCAGGAACCTGGACTGGTGAGTTTTCTTTCCTAGGGAAAAGAGACGATGTTTGTGCTCAGGGCCCTGTGGTTCTGAGCAGGTTGCTAAATGCAAAAAATCCAAACATAGAAGGATAAGTCCCATACCGGAGCTGCCTCCACCTCATACTTGTGCTGCCCTGACAGTCCCAGGGGAGCCCTACAAACTGACATCAGGAACCTGGACTGGTGAGGTTTCTTTCCCAGGGAAAACAACCGATGTTTTTGCCCAGGGTCCTGTGCACCTTACCGGGGAGCTGACTGCAAAAAATCCATATATCGAAGGATGGGCCCCATAGAGAATCTGCCACCACCTTATATTTGTGCTGCCCTGACAGTGCCAGAGGAGCCCTACAAACTGACATCAGGAACCGGGGCTGGTGAGTTTGCTTTCCCACGGATAATAGCCGATGTTTCTGCTCAGGGTCCTGAGGCCCTGAGCAGGCAGCTGATTGTAAAAAATCCAAACATCGAAGGATGGGCCCCATACAGAAGCTGCCCCCACCTCATACCTGTGCTTCCCTGACAGTCCCAGAGGAGCCCTACAAACTGACATCAGGAACCTGGACTGGTGAGTTTTCTTTCCCAGGGAAAACAGCCGATGTTTTCTCTCCAAGCCCTGTGGCCCTGAGCAGGCAGCTGACTGCAAAAAATCCGAACATCGAAGGATAAGTCCTAGACAGGAGCTGCCCCCACCTCATACTTGTGCTGCCCTGACAGTCCCAGGGGAGCCCTACAAACTGACATAAGGAAACTGGACTGGTGAGTTTTCTTTCCCAGGGAAAAGAGCCGATGTTTGTGCACAGGGTCCTATGGCCCTGAGCTGTCAGCTGAGTGCAAAAAATCCGAACATCGAAGGATAAGTCCCAGACAGGAATTGCCCCTGTAGTAGATAGGGACAGGTGAAGCGGAAGATCACGGGATGTCACGGAAAGATAGACCCCTCCCCCTCTCCCTGCCCCACATTCTCTATTAACCCCAGAAGCATGTAGCCACACCTGCCCCAGTAGTTTTCCACTCTCGACTAACCCCTGAGACCCCCCAACCCCCCTCTGACGTAGCAAAGACCCCCAAGACTATTTAAACCCACGAGATGAGATAATAAAGGCTTTTCGACCGTCTGCCACATTGGTATCTGCGTGTGTTGATTAGCCCGAGTGGCCTGGGCGAGGCCAGGTTGCTGTGCTGCCACCTGAACCAGGTCGCCGGTTGCCGTTTATAAAGGCAACATACTGGTGCCGGAACCCGGGAAAAAGAAGAAAAAAGGGAAAAATTCCCCCGGCTCTCGGGATACGCCTGGACAGGAGCAGCGGCCGGAGCGGTCAAACCGTATCTAGGCGCAGGGAGACGTCCAGGGATCCGCGAGCATCATGGACGCAATCGCCAGGGTCGTAAGTGCCATTCATACACAGTGGGGTATTGGTTGTAAGCTCAAGGATTTTTATCTTGCCATAGCGAGGTTGCTTGAGCTTGGGGCGATCGAGCGCCCTGTGGATGTATTACATCCGGAAATACGGGAAAAATGCACTGCCGCGCTAGCCGAGGACACAAAATCCTCAGGCAGTGGCAAAAACCTTAAGGCATGGGGTAAGGTAGAGAAAGCCCTACGCAAAGCAATAGAAGAGCAGGAGACATGGAGTGCGGCGCGTACGTGTTTATTAGTTACTCCCAAACTCGGTGTGGGAGCGGGAACGCAGACTGCCCCTGAGAGCGATCTGCCCGGCGGCGGGGACCCGGGGGGGCTCAGCGCGACACCCCCTTCCCCAGATCAGAGCCCAACCCCAGCCGCAGAAGCCCCCCGAGACACCCCCGCCGCGGAAAACCCCCAAAAAACCCCCACCGCTAAAACCCCCCGAGAGACCGCAGCTTCCTCCATCCCGCCGCCGCCACCGGCCCGCGATCCGTTGTCAGAGACGCAGCGGCGCGCGGAGCGCTTCTGGCAAGGGCTGGCGAAAGAAGCCCGAGACGCAGAAACCGCGGCTCGAGAGAATGCGGCCGCCATGCCGCCTCCTTATCCCCTTGAAAATGGCGCCGATTCCCAAAGGGAGGGGCGGGGCGCGGGCGGTCCCGGCGCGAAAGCCCGGGAAGTGCGCGATTTCGGGAATGCGCGTGCGCGGGAGAAAGAGGCGGAGAGCAGCAGGGAACGCGGAACCAATCGGCGGCCGCGCCTGAAGCTGTTACCATTTAAGGGAGAAACCACCCCCCGCGGGAGGCGCGGCAATCCGGGGGGGCGGGAGCGGCCCCACCCCCAGGGGGAGGAGCGAGCTCAGGGCCGAACAAAAAGGCACCGAGCCCCGGAAATACACTGGCACTCGACTTCCGGTTCGGAGACCAGCGACAGCTCCGCCAGCTCATGACTCCGAAACGGACGAAACGGAACCAGCACAGTTTGAAACAAAACCGAGTAAAGTTCTAAGCCGCACTGAAAAACAACTACAATACGAACCAGCCCAGTTTACTGACTGGGGGAAAATAAAAATAACCTGTGCTGATTGGTCCCCGGCGGCTGCCATACAAGCTTTCCCGGTGAGGCTCGCCGGTCCGGAAGGGAACCAACAAAGGGTATATACCCTGATAAACCCAAAGGACATACAGTCAATTGTCAAAGCCATCGCAGAAAAAGGGATCAACTCGGCTATAGTCTCCACATTAATCGATGGTCTTTTTAGCAACGATGACTTGCTTCCCTTTGATATCGAACGAATAGGGCGCATGATACTTGATGGTGCGGGAATGATTGTCTTCAGACAGGAATGGGAGGATAATTGTAGGAAGCAGTTAGCCCAAGCATCTGGTGCAAGGCAGCCACTACACAGATCAAGCTTATCCAGACTGATAGGAAAACATGATGATATGATCACGCCGCAGCAACAAGCTGCGCAGATGCAGGCTGAGGAGGTCAGGGCGACCACTCGGGCCGCCAGGGAGGCTATCCGCGCGGCCTCTCGAGTCGTGGCTAAGCCGGCACCGTGGTCCACCGTGAGGCAGGCAGAGAGCGAAAGCTTCACACAGTTCGTAGATCGCCTGCAGGCAGCGATAGACTCCTCCACCCTGCCGGCAGAGGCAAAGGGCCCCGTGGTAGCCGACTGCCTGCGCCAGCAGTGCAACTCCATTACCAAGGATATTTTACGCTCCCTGCCAGCCGGAGCTAGCCTGGCTGACATGATCAGACACGTAGTGAGGGAGGAACACCTGACGCCCATTCAGGCAGCTGTCCACACCCTGACCAATGCCATGGCGTGTTTCAAGTGCGGTGAGGCGGGTCACATCGCGGTGAGCTGCCCCCAGCCGGCACGGCGGCCCGCCGCGGCGCCTCCACCCCAAACACGCCCGCGGGGATCCTGTTGGGGTTGCGGGAGGAAGGGGCATCTTGCTAGGGAATGCAGGTCCCGGCTCCAGGGAAACGGAAAAGGGAGGGGGCCTGCGGGCCGCACCCAGCCTCCTCCCGCTGCGAATATGAGGCGGCCCATCCATGCCAACCCCCAATGGAGCGGGGAGCCCTCGTACCCCATTCTCCCACAGGAAGCAGCCAACTTCATACCCTTGCCAACGAGTCTCACGGCACAGCCTGCGGCGCCTTCGTACCCACCGCCACCGCAAGCAGCGCCTGTGCCACAGGGTCAACAGGGGGCGGCCCAGGTCGGGACCCCTGGGTGGCCCTGGCCCTGAAAATAGGGAAGGAACCCCCGAAAGTTTGGGGGACGTGCCGCCTCTATGGCAGTCGGGACCCCCACATAATAGGGCTTCAGTTTTGGGCAGACACAGGAGCAGACTGCACAATCCTGCCCCAAGCCCTATGGCCCCAGCACTGGCAGTACAAGGAGGTCCCTCCAGTGAACGGGGTGGGAGGGTTGTCCCGAGCTTGGAAAAGCACCCAATTGGTAGCTATAACGCTCCATACAAAGAAAGGACCAGAACGGATGGTAGCAGTCCACCCCTACATCTTGCAAAACTCCCCACCCCTGATAGGAAGAGACATCCTTGCTATGTTAGGAGTCAGGATTACAAATTTATAATGAGGGCCACTGCTGTACACCCACTGCTGCCAATCAAACTGACTTGGAAATCACCAGACCCCATATGGGTTGAGCAGTGGCCCCTGTCAAAGCCTCGAATGACAGCCTTGCTGGAACTGGTCAACCGCGAGCTACAAAAGGGCCACATTGAACCCTCCACCAGCCCGTGGAACACCCCTGTATTTGTAATCCCCAAGAGATCAGGAGAAGGCTACCGCCTCATCCACGACCTGAGGGAAGTGAACAAGACAATTCAGCCCATGGTTCCAGTTCAGACACTACTGCCCGCGAGCTCAGCCATCCCCGAAGGGCAGCCATGCGCAGTGCTGGACATCAAAGACTGTTTCTTTTCAATACCCCTGCATGCCGAGGACAAAGAACGGTTCGCCTTCTCCGTCGTGTTCCCGAACGGCGAGCGACCTAACCTCCGCTTCCAATGGAAGGTGCTACCTCAAGGCCTTGTGGACAGCCCGACCATATGCCAGATTACCGTGGACAGAGCACTGATGCCAGTCCGACACTCCCACCCTGCTGCGACCATCATTCAGTACATGGACGACATCCTCGTCGCTGCACCATCAGCAGGCCAAGTGGATCACCTAGTGTCCACGATCACGGAAACTCTCCAGGCCAACGGTTTTGAACACGAAGATCAAGAGAGGACCGTGCGTTACCTTCCTGGGAGTAGGGATCACAAACTCCTACGTGACCCCACCCAGGATAAAGGTCCGCCGAGACATCAAGACCCTCCACGACATGCAGTGACTCGTGGGATCTCTGCAGTGGCTCCGCAACATCGTCCTAGTTCCCCCAGAGGTCATGGACCCCCTGTATGACCTCCTGAAAGGAAAACACCCCTGGGACCCCAAGGAGCTGACGCCGCAAGCAACGAAATCCCTCGACTTCATCGAACGTCAGATGTCCACTAGCCTGCTTGCCAGGTGGAACCCGAGCGTACCGCTGGACTTATACGTCCACTTCACGCAGAAGGGAGGAGTGGGAGCACTTGCCCAAGGACCTTCCGAAAAATCCCAGCCGATCCAATGGGTGGTCCTTGGAAGACTGACTCACGCATTCTCCCCAGGAGTTGAATGCGTTGCTAACCTCATCATGAAAGGCAGGAGACTCGCCCTGAGACACCTGGGAATCGAGCCGGCAAGGATCCACCTTCCCTTCCGCAAGCGACCAACCATGGAGTCAACTGCGATATCGGAGCACCTGGCCCTCGCTCTCACTGGCTTCGGGGGAGAAATCTCCTATGCCACCAAACCACCTTGGACCCAGCTACTGACCATTGTCGACATAGATGTGCCACCGAAGGTCATGGACCGACCGCAACCAGGACCAACGGTCTTTACAGACGCCTCCTCCATGACTTCTACCGCAGCAGCAGTGTGGCAAGCAGGAGAAACATGGCATTGCGTCAAAACGTGTGACCCCACGCTGTCAGTGCAACAGCTGGAAGCAGCAGCAGTGGTCTTGGCGTGCAGACTTTTCCAAGATGAACACCTCAACATCGTGACAGACTCTATATTCGTGGCAAAGCTCTGCCTAGCCATGTCAAGACCAGGTGTGTCAACATCCACAACGGCCTCCATGCTTGAAGAGGCACTCTCCTCACGCCAGGGCGCCGTGTCCGTCATTCACGTCAACAGCCATAACCCAGTCAAGGGCTTCTTCCAGACTGGAAATGACAGAGCAGATGCCGCAGCGAAGGGAGTGTGGACGCTGCAGGAAGCTCGTCAGCTGCACGAGTCACTCCACATTGGGGCCAAAGCACTGGCGAAAAGATGCGGGATCTCGACAGCAGACGCGAGACACGTAGTGGCCACCTGCCCTCACTGCCAGAAGTCACCCCTATGGACCGGTGGAGTCAACCCGAGGGGCCTCAAGGCGTCAGAAATCTGGCAGTCAGACTTCACCCTCTGCGAACTGCTGAAGCCCCGAGCATGGCTTGCAGTGACAGTGGACACCTACAGCGGTGTGATCATAGCAACACAGCACCTCAAACCCAACTCCAAGGCCACGATCCAGCACTGGCTGACAGTTATGGCATGGCTTGGTATCCCCAAGCAAATTAAAACTGACAATGCTTCCAATTTTATCTCCAAATCACTGCAGGAATTCGCCTCGGTGTGGGGCATCACCTTAGTACAGGGGATCCCATATAACAGCACCGGACAGGCCATTGTTGAGCGAGCAAATCAGACCCTAAAAGCCAAGTTAGAAGTATTGGCAAAGGCAGAGGGCTTTGCCAATTCCATTGCCTCAGGAGACCAAACGCGCATGCTAGCAACCGCATTGCTAGCACTGAACCAATTCCCTAGGGGAGATGAAACAAACAGTCCCATTTGAAAGCACTGGGCCACCCAGACACTAGAGGAGGGCCCGCAGGTCATGATCAAAAACGAGCTAGGCGAGTGGGAACGGGGCTGGAGACTGGTGCTTATGGGACGAGAGTACATGGCAGTTAAAAAAGAGGACAGAATCAGGTGCTGTCCACTCAGGTCAATCAAACCTGACCTTCAGAATGAAATTAATGGAAAACTGTGAGTTTCTGTTTGCAGGACATGCTTGTGGACCGTCCCCGTGACGCGTACACCCCTGCTCCAGAGGGAGATGACGGATGACCAAGCCGCCAGACAAAACCCACACCGGTGAGACCCAAACATACACTGTGTCTTTGTGCGATTTTGCTGTTTGGGCTTGTGGCCGGGGGGCAAGCTGACCCAGGCCACTACCCTCATCAGCCATTTAGGCGGGTCATGCAACATCTTTCAAGTGACAAGGTGTTCAAAGAGGTCACCACAGCGAACACCCCATCCTTCGTGTTCCACACAGCTGATCTGTTTCCAGGACAACCAAAACTATGGCCCATAAACCCACGTATCGTACTCAGGTACATATCCTACTGGTGCCCAGTGTCCATCCCAGGGAAAAGGTACTGCGACTACCTGGGGTGGGGACATTGCGGATATTGGGGCTGTGAAACCATTGTTACAGATGCCAGACCATGGGGAGATGGGTGGCAACCGCAGGAGCCCGACAAATTCTTACAGTTCACCTGGGCACCCTTTGGCTGTGGAGACCACAATGCACAGCCTAGATATCGGGGATGCGTAAGTTATAACATGACCGTCCTACAGCCAGATCACCCTAGTTGGGCCACGGGTAGAACGTGGACAGTAGTCCTCAGAGGACCGAGAAGGTGGGTGAATGTACGAATTATCAGGCTCCAACCACCAGCACCTCGACCTGTAAGACCCAATAAAGTTATCAAGAATGTGCTAAAAGGGAAAAACACAACCCACCCCAAAACCTTGCCCCCAAAAGTCACTGACACCCTGACCGGCCTTGCGGATGCCCTCTGGACAGGCTGCACGGCTGAGTCAGATCCAAACCCAATCTTTCGTATGCTAGAAGCTACCTTTCTAACCCTAAACGAAACCGAACCGAACCTGACTAACTCCTGTTGGCTTTGCTATGATGTTAAACCCCCTTTCTACGAAGGCATTGCTTTAGACACCCCCTTCAGTTACTCCACAGCCAGTGCCCCCCACCAGTGCAGATGGGACACTCCCCGCAGAGGAATCACCCTGAGTCAAATCACAGGACAGGGCAGATGTTTTGGAAATGCAACTTTGGCAAAGCAGAAAGGCAACTTATGCACTAAAGTTGTCAAGCCCAACAGAAAAACCAGTAAGTGGGTGGTCCCATCCGCATCTGGGATGTGGGTTTGCCAGCGATCCGGAGCGAGTTCTTGTGTGTTCCTTGCCAAATTTAATGACTCTATCGACTTCTGTGTCCAAGTTCTGATTGTTCCTAGGGTCCTGTACCACTCAGAGGAAGAGATATACCACCTTCTCGAGGAACCTGACAGACTCCACAAAAGAGAAATGATCACAAGTATAACTATCGCAATGCTGCTCGGCCTACGAGCAGCTGGCACAGCCACGGGTGTCTCAGCCATCGCAACCCAACAGCACGGACTCTCTCAGCTGCAAATGACCATCAACAAAGACCTGCAGAGGATCGAGAAATCCATCTCCCATCTAGAGAAGTCAGTCTCATCACTTTCAGAAGTAGTTTTACAAAATAGGCGAGGACTGGATCTCTTGTTCATGCAACAAGGAGGACTGTGTGCAGCCTTGAAAGAGGAATGCTGCTTTTATGCAGATCATACGGGAATTGTTAAAAACTCCATGGCAGAACTCCGAGATAGACTGGCTCAGAGAAAGAAAGACAGGGAAACCCAACAGAGCTGGTTTGAATCCTGGTTCAATCAATCACCTTGGCTCACCACTTTAATTTCCGCCCCGGTAGGTCCACTGGCAATACTGCTTTTAGCTGTTACCATAGGACCATGCCTGCTGAACAAACTAGTCTCGTTTGTTCAGGCCCGTCTAGAACGGGTGAACATTCTGTTCGTAGGCCAGCAACAAATGCTGTAGACCAAAAACTGCAAACACAGTCAGTCACAAAAGCCTTTGAGACTCGCCTTGCGAAAATTACTCAGGTTTACCAAACCACCCTTTCCTTACCAAGTTACAAGTTTGTATCTCACTCCAGTGCCTATATCTACTACTACCTCATTTTTTTTATGAAAAGGAGGGGGTAGATGTGGTAGATAGGGACAGGCGAATGGAAGATCCCAGGATGTGATGGAAAGAAAGACCCTTCCCCCTCTCACCCTGTAACACATTATCTATCACCCCCAGAGCATGTAACCACACCTAACCCAGTAGTTTTCCACTCCCAACTAACCTAGAGACCCTACCAACCCCCCCCCGATGTAGCAAAGTCCCCCAAGACTATTTAAACCCATGAGATAAGATAATAAAGGCTTTCGACCGTCCACCACATTGGTGTTAGCGTGTTGTCGTTAGCCCGAGTAGCCCGGATAAGGCCGGGCTGCCGTGCTGCCTTTTTGCAACCAGGTTGCCGTTGCCTCCCCTGAAGGCAACAGGGGCCTAAGAAAGATCACAATAAACTCATGCTTGAATAAAGTCAATGTATACAATAGAACAATATAAGTTTAATAATTAATATGTAAGATATATAATGATAGAATATAAATACGTTCAGCTCACAAGCCATGTCGGAGTCAGAGTTGGGTCTGTGCCCCTTATTCCCAGAGCTCTCAATAAAAGCACCTGCATATAATCATATCCTGTGATTATGTGTGTTCCTGAATGCTAACACTCTGTTCTATGGTTCTTATCAAGTCCCCCCTTTTCTTGAGACAAAGTTCCATATGGGAATTAGTTTCTTAATACCTATATTTCATTTTACAGCATAAGAAAACTTTGTTTTCTAACATGTTTTCTAACATGTCTTTTTCGGCAGTCTCATTGGCTAAAAGTTTCCCACATTCCAGTTTGGTCTTATCCCTTGGTGTGCTCTGCAATGCCTGATGGCAACTTCTGTTACAGTGAGCTCATGGGCACCCTGTGCCCCCCTTCCCCCGGGACCTTGTGACTCTGATCAAGATAACCCCTGGAGCCCTCCTTCCTGCCCCAACGGGGTTGGCGGAGAGCCAGGAAAGCCCACCCTGTCCAAAACCTATATAGACCCCTGAGATTTCCTGTTCTTCCTCTTTTGCCCTGCTCTCCCATGGACACCACAGAATAAAGAGAGCTGTACCAAGTAACATCCTGGGGTAAGAGCCTCTTTTGAATATTTTTCCCTCTCCTGGTATTCCTTCCCTCACAGCCCCTTATCTCTGAGCTAGTCGGATTCTTCGGGGGGCTGCGTGGAGGGGGGGAAAACTACAAACTTCCTCTGGTTTCTGGATACTTTCAAGGATCTAGGTGCTGGCCTCAGCCTCCTGTGCAGGGAAAAGCTGTCTGCACATCATCCAGGGAAGACAATATAGTTTGGCAGAGACAAGTCATGTACTTGGTATGACCTTCAAGGTGTCAAGGGCTGCTCCTGGAAAAAAGGCAAAAAGGCAAAATTGTAACTTAGTTTATGTCCACTCAGCTTATGGATGCCTGTACTTCAGGTAAAAGATTTTGTACCTGTCATGGTTTAACCCCAGACAACAGTCAAGCACTATGTAACCACTTGCTTACTGCCCCACAAAAAAAGATCAGGGAGAGAATCAAAGTGGAAAGGTAAAAGTCAGAAAACTCATGGGTTGAGATAATGACAATTTATTAGAGAAAGCAAAAACAAAGCAAAACAAGGAATTAATTCTGTTTCCCATGGGCAGGCAGGCGTTCAGCCATCTCCAGGAGTGCAAACACCATCACTTCAAATGTCTGCCTGGTTCCCTCCTTCTTGCTTCTTCCTTCTTCCTTCTTCTCCATTTCATATACTAAGTAGATGCCATATGGCCTAGCATATCCTTTTGGTCAGTTGGAGTCACTTTTTCTGGCTGTATCTTCTCCCAGCTTCCAATGGACCCCCAGCTTCCTTGCCAGTCAGGCAGTATGAAAAGAAGAAAAGGCCTTGGCTTTGTGTAAGCCCTTCTCAGCAATAACAAAAACATCTTTATTACCATTGCTGTGTTCATCAAAATCCAAAACACAGCCCCATACCAGCCACTGTGAAGAAAACTAACTCCTCCAATCAAACCCAGAATACAACCCAAACCTTGATTTTCTTAATTTCTCACTGCGCTTTTAAAAACTTAATCTATCATGCATGCTTTTTCATCACTACTATTTCTTTCCCTAGATTTCTGTGTAAATAAACAATTAGTCATGCTTGACAGATGGTGCGGGAGGGTGTTCTTTATTCTTTCAGTGTCTGTACACACACCCCCCCCCCCCATCTCACTCCTAACCCCCTTCTCTCCAAGATGTAAATCTTCCCTCCCCCTGTGCCTTTTCCCTGCCCCCTTTCACAGAACAGTCCCTGTCTATTTAGTATGTTAGTCCTACCCCAAACTCCTTCCCTGTTATTCCCCTATTGGTTGCTGTTCCTATACCCCTCCTCATAAGTCCTTGTATGAAACATCTGCCCGCCCCCCCCCAAGGGGTCTTGGGGCACGCGAAATAAACCGAACCTGTTCACCCCAAGTCCCGTGCCGCCTCCATCTGTCCCCGCGCCGATAACTGGGACTGCAGAGCTTCACAGGGGGACTGGCCTCCTGTTCTCTTCCCTCGCTGCTTAGCACGCCCGCTCTCCGGGTGTCATAGTGAAAGGGTACCACAACGCAACAAGATGGGATATTAAATAAAAGGATGAGCCAATCCAAATGAAGTGTTTGTGGAAAATACTGATATGTCATTATCTAAGTACATTCCTCTCCAGTGAGGAATGCTGCCTGAGTCAAGGTAACTACTGCACCATAAAAAACCAAGCACTGGACTGATCAAGAAATCTTCAAGCAATGTTCCTGAGGCTCTGTCTGATAATACTAATTTGAACTATAGAATGAATGAAAATGCAAAGTGGTCATGATCTGCAGCAATGGCAGAAAGAAGTAGAGAAGATATCATGGCCAGGCTGCTGCTGCTGAAGTGCTAGACTGGTAAAAAAGAGAAATTGCTGATGCTTTGTTCTCGGTAATTACAGGCAACTGAGTTTGTCTGGTTGTATGTCATTTACTATATTTGAAAAACAGGTATGAGAACAAACTTCCTTGGGACTCCAATGCAGTTGGATTTCTATACATGGAAAATGCTCAATATTAATAGTGCTGACATTGCAAATAATAATGGTATTTGATATGGTGTGCTGAGACCTCTACCCACACAGACTACCTATTTTCAAGTAAGTTGCCAGCTCTTCATTTTATGTAAGTCAATTTTTCAAAATTATTCCTTGAAGTTACACTTTTTCTAGGGATCAGTTAAATGATGATTTTTGATGTGCAAGGTTATCTCAAATCTAGAGGTGATTAGGGCACAGCTAGAAGGAACAATTGCCTGTACTTGCTAGATTTGATTCCAAACAGATAACTGAAATTTCATTTATGTTCTATTCTGAGACAGCTGTACCTACTGGGAGCGCAATGAAGGTGATAGAGTATGTCTGTGACAACACTTCTGGAACTAAGAGAACACCTGGTAGCTCTAAAGTTCTGTGTGTGGGTGAGACTCAGCGCATATCATCTAGGAAGAAGACTTGGGTGGACAGACTGAGCAGGTATCTCTGGCATGCTCCAGTTATGTGTCTAACCTTGACGATCAGGGCAGGAGGGACTATCAGGCCCAGGATGAATATGTGAAGACTGAAAACAATTCCCAGTGCAAGATGAAAGACCCTACTCTTTCTTACTGGTTTAATTTAACAACACATTATACCAACGTGGAAATATTTTAAGAAAAAAGTTTATGAGAAGGAGTTTGAGAGGAGTTTCTGCAATGATGCACTTCCTCAAATCACAGGGAAAAGGAGTGACTTGGGTTATCCTAATTAGGCCAAGATTATTTTTGCTTCTATGAGAAGTCTTTTTTCAGTCAGACATGAGAATGTACAAGACTGAATACCCAACTAGTGGACAACTAACTCCCATTAAACCATGTAACTGAAACTTATAATATAAAAACTATAAATACTAGAGTCCCCAGGATCTATCATGGATCCTGGCCATCATCTTCTTTGCCTTTTTGGCTTCCACAGCATACTGACAATATCTGTGGGGAGAACTGGGTAATGTGAACTCTATTCAAGTGTTCGCTTTTATATTTTTCAGATTCTTTACTGCTTTAATATGTGGGTCTTGGCTTCATATTTGGGGATAGTAATATGAAGAGATACTCTCTTCACAGAGTAGGTAGACAAAACAATTCTTTCTCTAGGACAGCTGATCTAGATCTCAGGCCCAAAAGCATAAACAATGGTGGACTGAAGAGAGAAAAACAAGAAGGATGGGACTTCATGGGCTGGAGCTGTAATTGGACAATTAACTACAATATGCTAATGACCAAAACTTATAAAAGTGTTAGACCCCATGACCAGTAGCCTATTTTGTAACCATTTTGAGTTGTAGCCCTGGCTGGGCTCTTGTGCTGTCCAAGGTGGATTTATTGAGGTCTCCTAATAAAAACCTATTTTATTCTTTAGCTCCATCTAGTCTCTCTGTTCTAGGTCAGCCTTCACAAGGCATCAGTTCTCCTGCCCTGTCGCAGTCACCAGAAATTGATATATATTTTTGGAATGATAGTTAATGTGTATATTGTGTACTCAGATTTGACATGCAGAAAATTAAATTAAGCATGGGTGTGAATGAACCAATTAAATTTCTAAATATTATAACTACTCTAGCCCCTTATTAAGCATGCTGAAAATCCATGTAAAAAAAATTAGAGAGCATATTCTATACTCTTTTGGAGTATATTACAGTAAAGCTTTCAGAGAAAAATATTATTCCCTACATAACAACCTTCTCTTAGTTTTGCAGGTTTTTTTACTGCTGACTGACCTCCTTAGACTTCCAGTAAGATACGGAAATTTAATATACAGGAATACAGTCTGTCTATACTTATCTTACTGTCTCAGTCCATTATAAAAAAGCTCAGATGAGGGACATAACACCCTTGTTTCTAACAGACTGACTTTATCATGCGCTGAAGTCATTTGACTGCAGAATAAGCTGACTTTGTACTTTCCCACAGATAGTAAGCAATTAGAGGCCCTTCAGAATCAGTATCTTTATGCCCAAGGATTCTGTTTGGAATGACAGTGTTTAGAGGGCCTTTGGCTGCTGAAACTTCTGCTGAAGGCCTGGTTAACTCCAGCCTTCAATGAGTTGCAGGACAGAAATCTCCAATACACCACTGATCCTGCTGCAACTTTTATGCAACCCCATGGTTATGATGATCCCCTCTGACTGATGTACATTTTGTGGCTTTTTTGATCAATTTTCACCTGTTATAGGTCTACTGGGATTGGCTGGGATAGACAGAGTAGCTGGTATGGGCTGTTTTGGATTTATGCTGGAAGCCATGTTGACAAAACAGGGATTTTTCTCCTTATTGCTGCTCAATGTTTATTCAGAGTCAAGGTCTTTTCTGCTCTTCACTCCAACAGCGAGCAGGCTGAGGAAGCACGAGGAGTTGGGAGGGGACACAGCCAGAACATGTGACATATGGGCCAAATGAGGCAAATGAATGTCTGAGAAGAAATCTCTGGAAACTAGAGCACCAGTGTATGGAACACACAGTGAAAAGCCAGTCTTCACAAAGGAGACAGAGGATTCCTGCAACTTTATTCAAAGAAAAGGAGAGTCTCATGGGGCATATCCCCATGGGATCTCTCATGAGGTTTTGGGAGTACGGCCTCCTTTTATTCTGAACTCCTGGTTGCATGTTGCCCTCTTTTTTTCCCTAGTGGCAGAAGCACTAGAAAGGTATAGCTTTTTCCCAGCCACCTACCAGATGTTCCCCCTGGAACACGTATCACCAATTTCCTCAAAAAAATTGAAAGTTCAGGTTGTCTGGGTTCTGCAATGGACTTGTGTGGACCCATTCCTCCTATTACCCTAAAGTTAACTGAGCCAAACTGTATGGGTTCTGTAAAAAACTTGCACGGCTTCAGGTTTGTAGAGACATTAAGACCCAGTCTGAAGATATTAACACCCATTTCTCCTAAAGACCCCTGCCCATAGAGACGTTTGTGAAGACATTAGCACCCACCTTTCCTATCACCAGGGAGGCTTATAGTCGTGTCTGAATATTACAAAGCAGTTTTCTTTTTTCTGCTGTGAAAGACCTCTCAGTTTCCATAGCTTTCTTTACTCTCCTAGCACTCATTCTATTATCCTTTGTTCCCTGATCCCCAATTATATAATAATGTATATATATATAAATACATATTTATGTATATAATATATATAAACATGCTGCAAACTTTTGATAAACTAATTAATAATCTGCTGACTCCTTGATTTCCCTGTTGATGTTTTACTGCCTTATTACAGTCTTTTTTCTTTTGAAGACTAACTTTTTCAATTTTGAATTGGATATCTAGGACTAAAGAACAGCCTTAGAGATAACTTCATTAAGGAGTTATTTAGTACTGTGCTTTCCACAAATCACTTTCCCTCCCTGCGTCCTCTCATCACTCTGTATTCCTTACCTTACTGGTTGTTGATCTGTAGTGTAGAGGGTAGAAATATGATTTACATATGAAGCTCGTGCACCACTTATGTTTAGCCATATATTTCTAATGATGTTCGACAATGTCTTTAATCTGCCTCAGTTTCCCTCTAACCTCATTGGTCTGAGCATTCCCACAAATGTAATAATCTGTGAAACGGTAAAGTCATATATGATCAAGGCTCTGGGCTGTGTAGAGGTGATGGTGGCAGGAAGCCCAAGACGTTTGGGTATTTAAAATTCAGTTGGGGAGGATGTGAAGGCAATACGGCCTCTGCATGCCTGCAGCATCTTCTTCTGCAGTGTCGTGACCAGGAGTGGCCTCACGGCTCACCACCAGTGTCTCAAAGATGGCATCTAAATAATAGGCTAGCTCCTTTTTTTCCTGTGGAGCACAGCAAATAAAAGTCAGATTTTTGAGAAAGTTAAAGAAAAATTTACCTAAAAGGATGTGTGGAAGCACAGCCCCAGGACAGAGGCTTTAGCCGCTGGAGGCTGGCGGCAGCCCCCACATCTGCCAGACAGGGCGTCTCCACGAGCTCACACCTGCTTTCCCATGACGTTTTGTGGAAGTTTTCCGAAGTTGTGGACTTTTACATCTGAAAAGACCTGAAATTGAGTGAGGCGACTGGGTGGAAATGAGAGGGCAGTAAAATGTCCCGTGCCTGGCAGCTCAGCACGGGGGGTAATAGTCCCAGCACGAGCTGATTAGGGTGGTAATTTTGTCCTCAAGTCGCTTTTTCCATGCCAAAGAACATTGTCTTTTGAGGTAAAATGATGCCCTGGACAGTGCTCTGCAGCCCTTCGCTTGAGAAGGAGGTAAGCGGCGGCATCGGAAGGGGAGGGGCGGAAGGCAGTGCGGGGCTACGCATGTGAGGCGGGGATAAGAAGCAGGAGGGAGCTTCCAGCTGGGAAGGACAGCTAGTCATGAGTCTCATAGCAAGGTGAAGCTATTTGGCAAAGCCCTGAGTTTTGCTTCAGGAATGTAAGTTTTCCTGTAAAGCGGTTTACTGCTCCCTGAGTGCAAGGTATATCACTGTTCCCAGAAGTGCAAAGCTACGCCTGCCCCTCAGTAAAGGCGGTGCTCGGTTGTTGCTGTTCTGAGGTGATGGCTGGCTCCAAGTAACTTTGCCAGAGACAAAGCTGTGATAGATGAGTAATTGCGATGATTGGCTTTCACAATGAACAGACAAATATAATGTATATAGGTTAAGAAAAGTTTTATATAGTTAATAGTTATGTTTTACCCCCTGCGATGTTTATCACGGGACAGCTGGGGTTGGGACATTTGGGAGGGTCGGCTTATCACTATGGCGACATCTGACCACCAATCAGGATTCAAGGAAGTAAACACCAGCACTGGACAGTGAAGAAGGAGTCGATGGACAGAATTTTGGGAGCGGCTAAAGGGTTAAAAGTCGAAACCTCCATTGTGTGGATGAGCACATGGTGGGGAAAATCTTTTGGTTCCGGCGCTGTAATATTTTCTCTATTCAGTCTTTTGTTGTATTTTTGATAAGGTTTAATAAACCTTTCTAAATTTATGAAAAGTGAGTAGCTATTTCTTACAAGGCTGATCAAGTAATTTAACGGGCAGCAGCTGGGTGTGAGCAGAAACCTGAGGTAAGCTTTGTGGCCGGGGCAAGCAAATAGTGAATTCTTGGGGTTGCTAAAAAGCATGTGAGACGAGGCCAGCAAGAATTAAACCTAAAGATGCTCGTCTCTGCCCAATACTCAAATGGGGTTTGAGATGCTTCCGCTTTGCTGCTGGACGCATCAAGTCATTTTATTCAGAGTATTCAAGACACGCAGAAGTAACTGAACTGAAGAAGCCACAGCCGTGGCTGTTGCTAGGAGATAACTCCCAGTACAATACGGGGAGTGAGCACCGCACCAGCGTGACGCGAAAAGTGAAAAGTGGGGTTGCGCATAAGGGTAAGTCTGAGCCCCGCCGACGCCGAAAGGCCGGGTGGCACATCTCTCTGTGCTCGGCAGATCACTATCGGAGATGCGTCTAAGCTGGTAGAATTAAAGATTTTTTTTTTCCCTCCCCCTGGGTGCATCTATGTTTTCCTACTTTGGAAAGCAGGTTTTGCAAGGGAATGCTATGCAGCCTTGTGACCGTGTCACTATGGTGTAAGTAAAATAAAAAAAGTGTTATTTTTGGTTTTGTCGATGAGAGCAAAATTGACAATTTATTGAAATCTGCAAGAAAAGAGCACCAAGAAAAGCTTTAATCAGCAGCTTCTTTTATTTGCAGCAGCCGGGGACTCCAGCGGTCTCGCTGCATTCCACCTGCCCCGTGTGACAGCCCGCACAGCCTGCAAAGGCAAACCCTCCCTCCTCGCCTGTCTAGCTGAAGTATTGCTGTGCTTAGCAGCTTCTGTCAGGGCATCGCAGCAGGTACGTGCAGTCTCGGCCGAGAGGATGATAGGAAGAGTTGTACCTTTAACTAAAAAGAGATGTGCATTGCTCCACTTGCAGTCCTCCCTGGTAGCTTCGGAGAGAGCAAACCTCAGTGCAGAGCCTGGGGCTCGGTGCATGAGAGCAGAGTTCTGTGCACTGCACAACCAATCATATCAACTTTGTAAAGGACACACTTTTTAATTTTATTGTTATTCCTGAACTTTGTAAGAGAGAAGAGTCTATCCGTCTGAACCATGAGTTGTTCAAAGAGATGCAAGCATGGGATTGTCAAATTTGCTCAGACTATTTTTAAAATCATCACAGGCACTCTTAGCAAAGGTAAGGGAAACAGTTCATACTATTCCTCTGTTCTGTTAGGTTTGTGGGGTGAGTTTGAGGTTTATCATTTGTCTCTTCAGAGGTGTTCTGGTTTAATTTTGGGATTTGGCTTCTCTAAAAGAAGTTGCTGGGTGCAGTGAAGATTGGAGTTGTGATGAAAGCCTTATGTAGTTGCTTCTGCCTTATGTAGCTTGTATCCTGTGTTTATCAATCTGCCCTGGCCAGCAACTATAGGGAGTTCAAGGTGTTCAGAGTGGTGTTTGTGAAAACAATTGATGTGCAGCCTGAAAAATTGAAAGACTTTCTAACTGTCAGTAACTTGTATTTCTCTGTGTCATTTTATGCTATACTGTCTCTGCTAATTTGAAGCATGTGTATGCCCTGCTTCAAAATCTAGGTCATTGCTTACTGCATAGATTAGAAATATCTTTTGCTTATCACTTAACACCCTTTGTGCTTTCCCATGTGAAAGCGAGAGTACCAAACTTACTTATGCTGTCTTCTTTACTAAAATCAAACAACAAACAAAGTAAACTGTTCTTCTTTGTAGTCTAGTAGTTCCTCTGCTGGTGCCCTTAGGTAAGTTATTTTTGTTGGCCATTCTTCTCATCACACTTCTCAGCAGCTATTTGGCAGCTGGCAGATATTTATGTGAGTATCGGTGATCTCTGTAGAAACTCCTGACAACTGTAAATAATACTATACTTGAATACTGCTCGCCTGTTGAAATGTGGTCGGTTCTTAGGTGAAGGTCAGACTTCTCCCAAGTTTTGTGTTTGGTTGGAGGCAGGGGTGGTTTTAGGAATTTATAATAGGCTTTGAACTAAATAATTAGCAGAGATATTTGTATAAGGATGAAGAGTCTCTGTTACGATGCAATTTTTAAAATACAAAGTCAAGCTCTTTTTAATATAGTCATAGTTAAAGGCAAAAAAAGAAACACATATTTTTCACATAAGTTTAGAATTCTTGGAGGTGTGTGGCTGTGTTGGCTGTCTGAAGTGCATGCAGATGCTCTAGTATGAATTTTAATGTTTAAGTGATTTCTTTAAGGATAAACTAAAGTGATTTCTTTAAGGATAAACTTTTCTATTAAGGATAAACTAAAGCAGGCTTAGGAAACTTTCAAAAAAGTAAATATAAAAGTGCCAAGAACTGTTAAAAGTAGTTTATTTTTGCAGAAACTGGGAAAATTTATTCAATTATTCTCTGTAGAAAAGAAATGTAGTTCTTAGACAGATTTCTTATATTAACATTACTAGCTTGCAAAAGAAATCTGCACTAGAAAAATGCCTGTTTCACATTAAGAACACTGGACAGGTTGGTTGCTTTTAAAATCAAGGTTGGTTTAAAATTACATCTGTGAGTATGTAATTCTTCTTCCACTTTCCTCCGTATTGTTCATATCCTGCCAAACACCATCATAGGAAAGAATAAAGAATTGTAAAAGAATGTCATACAAAAGAGCTGACAGATTTTGGTTATAATTCATGATTAATGCCAAGATACTTCTCTCACTATTAAAAACAAGTAAGAAAAACAAATTACTTGTCATGCTCAAAAGAAAAGATAGTGGTGATGTCTGCAAGATTTTGTTTTCTACAGCATGTCAGTATGGTGAATTTGGTGTACTTTATTCATGCTTTTTTTCATGAAATAATGGTATACAGGATGTATGCTATTTTATAGTCACAAGTGATCAATGCTAAGTTTTGTGCCATCTGTTTGAGCTCCACTGAAGGCAAGAGGACACTTGTGTTCTGGTCATGTTTTTCCACGTGTACATCTAGAGCAGTTAATCTAATTCTGTTCTTTCAAGTAGCCCTTGTGTTTCTGGACATAATAAATACAATAATAAAATGAGACTGCCACAGTTCCTTTGCTTTGGCAACAGGATAGACGAAAATTTGAGTCTGATGACAGAATAGCACTGTATGAAGAGCTAGAAATTAAAGTATAAAATGTCCAAGACCTGTTTCTCCTTGCCCCTGCTGCCTTCTAAAATGTGCCAGTATTGCACTATCGCGGTCATTACAGCTAATGCAATGGTGTTGTACACTTTTACCCATCTCTTTCCCATTCCAGTGTCTCACTTCAAGCTGTTTGGATGAGATAAGAGTATCTTCTAGGTTTCAGAGAATTTTAAACTCTGAAAAACTTCCTTTTTTTTTCCCCATTCAGCTTGTGTTTTAAATGGAGAGAACCTGATTCAGGAAGGAATAAACTACATGAATTAGTTTGTTGCAAAGACATCAAAGACCTGCTATAATTAGACTAAATGTTTCCATAAAGTTACCTAAGAAAATCATAACTAGAAAGTTATTAGAAAAAATATTGCTCAGAATTGTTGAATTTTTTAAGAAGTGTTTGTTTGTATGTTCACCCCAGAGCTTATTGCTTATTACTTTTACTAAAACTTCTGCATGTAAAGCCAAGAAATAGAAACTCTTGTATATCACTATTATTGGTTTTTTTAACTTACACCATATACATGCTTTTGCATATTCAGGTATTACCAGCAGTATTTTTCATCCCACTCCTACCTCATTTCTTTCAAATTGTTTAATGTGAGAATTTACTTTAACTCTAAATACCTCTTACAATGAAAATCCTTTACTAGGTACGAATTTCACTCTCTTCTTATGCTTGAGCCATTTGGTGGGGTTATTGCAATTGGAGATACTCCACAGTTCAGTTGGCGTGAAATCCTTATCTGTGCTCTGTGGCTTCTACTTGTTTTAATAATAGCAATGGTTATTTACAATAGTAAAATGAAATTGATTGCAGCCATGAAGTCCTTCCTTTTGCAGCAAAGTGTGAGGAGTTGTGCTGGTTTTGCATCACAGAAGTGATCTTCTAAGGGAAGCTGCTAAGAGTTTCCTCCGTCTGACAAAAAAACCCAAAAACAATCAGTAATTATCTTTGAGAATTGACAATCTGTTAAACCAGTGAGAAAGCCAATACGCCTCTGTGAACACCAATGTTAAAACCGAAAAATCCTGAGAATTCTCTCGCTCTTTTTCTGGCCTGAGAAGAGGTAACACGGTCGGCTGGGCTGGGCGAGTTGTGCTGCGCGGCTGGGCCCCATTGGCTGCCGGGCAGGGAGACAGGAGGCCGCGGGGCTAGGCCGGGCTGTGGCTGTGGCTGCTGACATCCTGCTGCTACTAAGCTCTGCCCCCGCCGCTAGCCCAGGCCGAGCTGGGTTTGCTGGGCTCCGGCTGCGCTGGAGCAGCCTTGGGCCAGACCGGCTCAGCCAGGATTCTACCACCACCGAGATTCGCTCGCAGCCACAGGGCAGAGGGAGAGGAGAAGCCATTGCCCCCCTGGCCTGCTGCTGGTGAGTTCTGGCCTGTCTGTTAAGATCCTACCCACTTCTACCTCCCAGCCCAGCTGCAACTCTGGCTGCAAGCTACCAAGCCCAGCCAGGGTCAGGTGACCATCTGCGGGCCCTGGGCAAGATATTAACTGCCTCAATCTTCTCATAAGTGAGAAAAAGGGACACGTGCAGCCACGTAAAGGAACGACATGAAAACACTGAGGTCAGTGAAAAAGAAATCAAGTACCAGATGGGAGGGATGAGGAGATGCCTTAATCTTGTGGCTGAATTTTTCTTGTAAAACTTTAGAGAAGAATGTAATTGATATATCAGACACTTTTCCCATGTAATGCATGAAGGTATGGGGAGATGAAAGTGTTCTAATTGTATGCATCTAGCAAAGGCCTCCATGCTAAAGTAAGCAAACGCTGAAGTAGCTTGATCCCATAAGAAGTTTGAACAGAGAAAGAGAGAAGAGTGATGAAGACACTGTGCCCCCCGGGAGAGAAGACGAAGACCTCTGTTCCCAGAGATGAAGATGATTTCCAAGATAGATAAAGAGAACCTTTGCTTTTGAACAGCTCATCTTTAAAATAAGTTGACATGAGCCATGAACACAGCTGTGGGAAAATCTCTGAAAATGGTAGGGACTTCACTATTGCAGGTGTTCTGGGTGGCTGCTATTCATGGAAACTAAAATCCATGACAGAAATGTTTTGTTGTGGAGAAGTCCCCATAAAATTACTAGAGGGACTGCTCTCCCTAGGTGAACTGCAGAAAGGCTATTTTAGAAGTGATAAACTGAATTGTTTCTGTATGTTGTGAGTGGGAAATAAAAGGTTGTAGGGGGAGAAGTGTTCTAAAGGTTTTGTTCTGATTCTTACTATTCTTTCTTTTAGTTACTGTTAATAAAGCTTTCTTTATATCCTTTTAAGGTTTTGACCTGCTTTGCCTTCTTCCTAATCTTATCGCACAGCAGGAAATGAGTAGGTATATACTAGTGGGTGCACTAGTGTTTGGCCAGTGCTAAACCCGCCACATTGATTGGTGTGTTGGCCAATCTCAGACTGGGAAACCTAAACCACTACAGACTGTGACCTCTCCCTGCAGCTGGCAGTAAGGGAAGTGTATCATATCTGATACCACTGTGCAGCCTCTGGCCTGATTGGTATGTCCTTATTTACACCTGCAACAAGTCTATGAGGCTGTAAGACAAGAATTTCATGGTTGGTACTTCTGCAAGCTAGACTAGCACATTTCACCAGCTTCCTCCTTAGTATGTTCTTATTTGGAAAGTCTTAGTATCAGAGCAGAGGCTTTTGCATCTGTGCAAGAGAAGGTCTTCTCCAACAACTTTGCATAGTTAGATGTATAAATTGAAGAAAGCGTGTCTGGAGAAGCTTGCTCCGTTACAGCTGGCATGAGCAGGATAACTCACTCTCCTTGGCTGGGATGGATGTTCCTCCAGAGAAGATCATAGAAGAAGCTTCTGGAAATGTTACCACATGTGATAGGCAGTGGGTGAGCAGAGCACCTTCACCAAAGTTGCCTTTGTGAAGATTTTGTAGGAAGTTAAGGTGTTCTTTCACATTACTGTGGTTTGTGAAATGGTGGTACATTCTCCATGGCCTGGAAGCAACTAGGGATGGGAAGGATGAGTTTGTAGAGGGTTTCCTATTGACCAGAATGATTAAACAAGAATCCTGTATGTGTGAAGATACTGCTATACCGTTAAAAACCTAGGAGGGAAGGGCCTTGCTGGGTTACCAAAAATGAAGGTGGAATGAGACCTCTTGTATTTCTATTAATGTGTTGTAATTATTAACACAAGAAAAGATTGTTTTAGGAATTGACTCCTTCAAAAATTCCTTTGCAAAACCAGATAATGTTCTGCAAATTAACTGCTCTTTTACCTTTGTTCCAGAACTTTCACTCTTTCAGTTGTGCTCTAAAGATGTTTGCGAAAGGCACTGATTTCTGATTTTTTGCTTCTCCCAATTCTGTTCCACAGTGCAATTTATTTGGAACTGGTAATTCTTCTACTTTTCATAGTTTTAATTGCCTAATTATCTGTTCCACTGCAGTGATAAAGTCTTCAAACATCTTGCTCTCCTCCAAGTCTCTCCCAGCATGAAAGAAAGTATTTGGAGTGTTTTCCAGCTGTGTGGTCTGTTTTGATGCTTTGTGAATTTAAATCACAGCTAGGCTTCTAAGATGTTATGTGAGATGGTAAGGAAAGCACATGGTCCCTCTTAGTCATATTCAGGCTCTGTCTCCTCTAATGGGAAGTTAATCTTGTGCCTTTGGAGCACACTAGCACTGCATGACTCTAGCCTCTGAAAACGCAAGGGTAGGGTAAATGTTGCTAGATGCCATAAAGACTCAAGAAGGTTCATTACAACTGTGCAAGTCATGCCAGAGTTCCTGCACCTGTGTGGCCTATGAAAAGATACTCTGATCATCATGTGGCTACATAGCCCCTCTTCACCCCTTGAATTAGGGCTACTGCCTTCAAGCTGAGGGAAGCTCTAATTCAGAAGGAACTGATGCATCAGCTCTCTCTTTATTATGCTTTTCTGAGTGTTTTAAATGTTCTTTAATAAGGTAAGTGGTTACAGAACCCCTAATATTGTACTTTTATAGAGTGGAGTTAGAACTTGGCAGTGTTTACCAAATGGCCCTGAAAGGTGAGAGTTTCTGTACATACAATGCTGTTACAAGGGGAGATGTTGCTCTGAGGGACAAGCTAACTGTTCACTTAGAGAAGAGTCTGGAGCTGCTGAAGCTTCACCATTCAATACCTGCTCCTAACTGTACCCCATGAAACTCTTCCATTTCATTGCATGATGAGGATTTTTGCATCATGTGACTGTAATTTTTGTTTTACTCATTAAAAATGCTTATCTAGTTACATTTTCTCCATAATGATCAGCCTTTGAGCCACTAAACAAAGCATACCTCTGTTTTGGTGTGTTACTCTTTTGCATGCCTATGAAAAATGAACTGCAAATAAAACTATCTCTTCTGCTAAGGTTGTGCTACTTAAAGGATCTGAATATACGTACATGCATTGCAGTTTTGTCACCAGGAGCAAGATGAATTTTCAGAACTGAGAGTCAGAGGAAGTGTTAATGCTATAGTCCCCTTTTTAAAAATCTACAAACCTCTGCCTCAAAACTAATGTCTACAAGCATACAGCTGCATGTGGCTGCTAGAAATTTATTAGAAACTTAATTATTTGCAATGTTGTAACCCTGAAAGATAAGTATATAATATTATTCAGAAAACAAAGGAGCTGTTTCCAAACTGGGGCTAATTCAGGTGGGTCTGATAATTCATTGACTGCTCTCAGGATTTGGTAGTCACCTCTTGAGGCCAGGACCTCTTGATTCTCAAGAGCACCATATGATTGAGCAATAGTTGTGTGACCGTGTTTAAGAAATACAAGTTGTTAAAGTAATAGCTTGTTCAGAGTAGCCCTGATTCTCGAGCAGAGGAGCAGTAGGATGCAGTATATCTGAGAGTTTTAAGGGATGTAAAAATAGAAAATTATGGCTTGTATTTTAGGTGGTGAGGTTTATTGTAACATTTCTTTCCAGACATAATTTGTATCAAGTGTTTGTTAGGAAAAGTAAAGTTGGAGTGTTGCATATTGGCTCTTTGCCAATACTTTATGGTATTGCACAGTATTTTCTTTGTTTCAATATTTTTTTTCTATAAATGCCTATCAGAGGATGCATTACACTAAAACTACAGAAATATCTTATTACAAATGGAACTGTAGTAATGCAAAAAAAAAGATTACAAATGGAAGTGGAATATGATAATGCAGAAATATAAATTATGATTAATGACAGGCATCAAAGTTTGCTTCAGTGAAAAGTGGATTTTATTGGTTGATTAGCCTCATCATACATGGAACAGGTACCATAATTGCTGATTTTCTCTTTTGAGGGAGAGCGAGGGAAGTGATGCAAGTTACAAGGTGAAATAATGCTAGTCACATGGCAGGAGCCTGCATGGCATGTTTCTGATGCACATGGTTGACTCCTCTTCCTGAAAGTAAGTTTTTAGCGAAGGGTTTAACTGGTGACTCGCTAGTGCTATATCCAAAAGTGAATTGAAGTGAGGTAGATCTTCTTAAAGTATGAAGATGTGGTTAAAAGCTATAAAAATGTGAGCTATTTTTTCTTCCATTAATTGAATTTAATAGGGTTTTTCTAATTTCAATTTGAACTGGCTAATATTTTTTTCCAGTCAAACTTGTTGACTGTTACTTCCTTGAGTATTTTCTTAATGAAGAATAAAAGATCAGAGAGGCAAATCTGGAGTATCTTAGATGTAATATATGACTGTTAAACTGTAAATTTCTACCAGTTCTCAAAGAGTAGTCATGTGAAATGCAAACTTGTGTCACTGCAGTTTTCTTTTACATATACCTTTTTTTTACCTGTTCTTTTTGTATGCAGTTGAATGGCACTGTAGATATTTTCCCTTGCAACTTAGATCCTGAATGCATTTCTGAAATGAACTGTGCAGTAGGGAAGTCACTGAAGTGAGAAAATACAGAGAAAAAGAAATTAGTGCAAAATCAAATTCTGCAGAAGAGATGAAGTGGAACAGAAAGAAGAAAATAAGATAACTCTGGTCCCACTTGGCTAGGAGAGGCAAGATTCCTGTTTGTTTCTGCCAAAGTTGCATATAGACAGAAAAGAAAAAATTCCACTATTTTCATGATTAACAAGAGGAACTGAAATAGGGACTATGCTCTTTAATCTCTGCTGAAAACTCAGCAGGGTTCTGTTTATATCCTCAATCACATCCATAGTTTTAATGGAACAGGAGAGCAAATTAATATTACTTAAACAAAATGTGCCATATAGCCCACTTGTACCTTCTGCCAAAGATAATCTGTTTTCATATTATTTGCAGTTGCATGATGAGATGTGCAGAAAGGCTTGGGAGGTGGATGTGTGGGAATTGTAATCTGTGGAAATATGTTATCACAGTGAAGGATTGCTACTGACAGTCATCAAACACTAGACACTCCATTTAGTACTACATATACAGATAAGAGGGTCACAAGTTTTAGTCTTAGCTGCATATTTGCAGGATCTTGAGACTTTTGGACCAGTCAGCAGAGTAGTGCTGCACCATCAGTTCAAGAAGCTGTTTTTTATTTTTTCATTCTGAAACAGAAAAGATCACTAAACATCAAGTTTTATTGTTTAACTTTTAGATTTTATTTTGCCAGAGTGCAGTATATGCAAATCCCTTTAATCACTTCGAAATATGTGCTTTATTTTGATATTTCTTCCTGTTCCTCTTGTTTGTCTTCCTCAAATGTCCATATTTTTACTGATCATAAACATATCAAAGGTGATAAATTGCTCTTCATTATTATATCAGTCAGAGAGTGAACTTGATCCTACAGCACAAGAGATAATACTAAATTCAGGTAAAGTTAAAGAATTTACCAGTAAACTAAATTTTATCATCTTTTTCCACAGCTGTATGATTTTAGGAGGGGCTGAGAAAGATTGGCTGTTAGGTGAAGGTATTTGTAAATGACAAGGCTTAATGTCTTATGTGAAAGAAAGGAGAGCAGTAACAGGATGAGAATAATGGCTGCTGAAAAATAGATTTAGGATTGAGAAGCTGATGCGTAATTTTCTGGGAATATTAAGAAAGCTGGCTGCTATTGGTGGAAGTGATCCTCCTTTTATGGTAAGATAATCACTCTATGAGACCAATACAAATGAAATAGTGGAAACATGTTAGGGTAAGAGCAGAAAGGACCAGGTGCAACATGAACTGTTTCAACTGGCAGGGGGATTTAAGAGATGACAATAAAAGATAATGAAAATACACTGTAAATAAAGACAACAGCCAAAGCCGATGAGTTCTGAGTGGCTCAAGGCTAATTTTTCCTTTAGTCTTCAAAAAACAGTTTATGTGACCTTTTGCTTCACATAATTGCCATATAGGGAAAGAGCACTAAAGCTTACTGGATCTGTAAAATGGTGTGGGAAAAATCAAATTTCTAGGGCAGCCAACTTAACTTCCTTGAACAGATAGTTAATGGAATAATTAGGAGAAAACACCCAAATATTAGAGAGACAAGCCAACTTTGAAATTACTTCCTTTACACCATTCCCTGCCCACCTAAACATATACCCCTCCCCAGCTAGTCAGCTTTGTTTAGTCAATAATCAGATGTGAAAAAACCCTCAACAAGCCAAAGAACCCCACATGTGCTTTCATTAACAGAACTTTCAGAGTAGGAATACAGAAAATGGAAGATGTTGTACTACTTTATTAGATTTGTTTTGAAATCAAGATATCTGACATTTTATAATCAAAGTAAGAAAACAATTGAAATAATGTAACTGAAATAACTGTTAAAAGCCCATTAAATTTTTTAATTAGTTATGCTGCTCTGATCTACTACCGGCTTAATCTGTGCTGTATTGCTCTGGTTAGGTGTTTGTAGCTGGGGAACTTGGGTTTTTTTACAGTTGCTGAGGTAAATTAACTGAATCTGGAATTAGGATCATGATAGCTCTGTACAACTTTATAGAATAGATATTAATATTCACTATTATACAAAAATTAGTACTGTTCAATTAGAAAGGTTAGAGGTTGCTTTTCCTTCTCTTGGTGATGTCTGAGCTCTTACAACTATTAAAAGTGCTTTTATCTGATAGTTTACTAGTGATGATTTTACTCTGATATTTTTCTATCCTTTTCCTAACCTTTGCTTGTCCCCAGCTTGTCAGGGGTTATGTGGAGCATCTGGCAAGGTGCCACATGATATTATGGTTTTGGTTTGTTGTGGATTTGTTTTTTGGGGGGTTTCTTGTGTTCGTGGAAGTAATTTGTTTTGTTATTCCATTTTTTTGGTTTTTTGGTTATTGTTTTTGTGATATTTTGGGGTTTTTTTCTACCTAAACGATGTTGCTTCCATCAAAAGAAATCTATTGCTCTTGTTTTGAGCTGTTCCTCCGTAGGAAATTTGCCTGTTGAAAGTGTTATGATACGGTTCCCCTGGGTATAAAGAGTGTTTGGAAAGCACTCTTGTGCTGTCATAACTGCCTAGATGGGCACCAGCCTAGTGTGCGTCTTCAGCTACTAAAACACAAAAGGCAGACATTGACTGCTAAATGCTGTTGGTCTTGTGTACAGAATTGTTTCTCTCAGCTGCAGAGAGACACATGGTAATGGTCTAATGGAATTAATTGTGTGTCTTTTAGTCTCTGAGCTCTTGAATGCTGAAAAAAGCCTATGTTAATTTTTAGAATTTGTACCATCATTTTTTCATAGTCAGGTAAATTCTTAATTTCTGATCTCATCTCTTTGAGTACTGCAGTCAGATGTCAGTGTCTGGTTTTGACATGGAACTGTATTGAGTTGAAAAGATGAGGAAAAACAGAACTACATGTTAGTTGTTGATTCTTCTTTTTAATTAACTTCTATAACTTGATTTTTTTTTTTTTATTCTTAATAGGCTTAAGTATATTGCTGTACAGTGCTGTGGTTTGAGGTCATGAAATATTTTCATTGAGTCTTTAAATTCTTATTTTTATACTGCCTTCCTGTAAAGTCTTGATTATTTTAAAGCTACGTAAAATACTTCCTTTCAACACCATCTAAGAGATTTTAAATGTCACTGAATGGGTGATTTGTTGCATTTCTATGTAGATAAATTCTGTGCAACCGTGGACATAAAGAGCATTAACTTTCAGAATATAAAGTGACAGAACACACATGTTGCTAATGTTGTTCCAAGAGAGTTACTGCAGGTTTTTATTCATAATTGTTAAAAAAAATTCCTGCTTTCCAGTGAAGAACCATCTAGGCATCAGACTTCTTGTAATGTTCCATTAAAGAGGAATATGAGACTACAGGAGTTCTTATTTTTTTGTGGGTTTGTTTTTTGTTTTTTGGTTTTTTTTTCTTTTCTTTTCTTTTTAGGCTGAGGACACGAAAGCTTCATGTCTTAGGTGTCCCATACTGATAAGCCAATGTTTTCATAGTGCAAACTGGATCTGGAGTCTTCTTCTGTGTAGCATGCCCTGCCTGTAGCCTGCCAACAGCTGTAGCTTGCTCAAGGGGCAGGCTGTGGTTGTGCCAGCCATCCCATAGCCTGCTGAATTATTTCACAGCCTGTGGCTGGAAATAGAATAATAGCATGGTTCTATGGCCTATTCATATGTCTATTATGGGACAAAAGATACATATTTCATGACTGACCTTGCCTGAAAGGTTCCCTTCTTTTCCTTGAAAAAGCAACAAAACAACCACCACCGTAAAAACACAACTTGCTTTAAACTCACCTAAACTGTCTGTTCTCAAGCTGCTCACCTACAAACACCACGAGTAGGACTTTGGGTTTATTTTTTTTATTTGGTTTGTGGGTTTTGTTTTCTTTTTAAAAGCTGTTTTAGCTCTTTTTTGCATTTCAGACGCCTTTTTGACATATTTATGCAGTACTTTTTTCATTCATGAAAGAACACATTTTTGAGATTGGAGTACATGATTGAGGGTGTTACATAACCTTCATGGTCAAGGTTGTGGTTCTTGTATTTCTATTGAAGATTTCCAGGACTTCTGTAGTGTTCATGTGCTTTTTCGTCCAGGCGAAATACCTTGATGCTATGGAAAGCAGCTCTTGGGTACAGTGTTGTGAGAGAATGTTTGAGGGAAAAAGCCCATCAATAAAACAGTTCTGTCATGCAGATGTTGTATGTTTTCTGACATAAAATACATTTTAGCTGTTTTCACTACTCTCTGAAGTATTTAGGATTTTCTAATATCTTTAAGCAAAGTTGATAATCATAATTTTGGAGCATATATAATAGTTTGGCCTTTTCAACAGCCTGTAATTTAAGAATGTTGCAAACACTCTTTATGTTTAGTTGTATTAGTATCTACTGGTGAAGCATCTGGTTTTTTATCCTCTTATATTAAGCCTTACTTATGCGACTAATAGTGTGATATCCCTGCAGTTTATGGATTCCATTGCCTTAAATCCTGTTCTCAAGATTGCCTCACCAGTTCAGTGTGATCTTCTATTTGCAATTTTTCTCTAGTTGTAGTTATATATGTTATATATTTAAATATACTAGTGCATATTTTAATGCCCTGGAAAAGCAGCTGATACTTTATCTGTTAAAAAGACCAAACTAGATTTCAGAAACTACTTTATCGTGTGACTTCTTGGAAGTAGATGTGCCAAAGATTGGGATTTGATCACTTGCATTCAATACCTTCTTGACCTATGCTCAAAATGAGGTATCACAGCAGCCCTGGCCTGAAGCTGCCACAGAGTCAGGAAGTTACCTGTGAGTCAGTTAAGTACTTGAGGCTTCTGCTGAAGTCAGCAATAACAGCACAGTTGACACCATTATTTCTCCTCACTGTGTTGTAAAAGGGATGGCTTTTCCTGAGCTGGTGCTTGGAATGCTGCAGGCTGAGGCGCAGCACTCTGAGCAGCTTACATAAGCAGCTCATGTCTGAGCCAAAATTTCACTTCACTTTTTTCATCTCCTCCTGTGACAGACCCAATCTTCTAATACACTACACTAGTGTACACTAGTCTGCTACACTGAGACCAAAGCATAGATGTCCTGTGCATAAAGCAGAGTCAGTAGGGCATTCTTAAAAGAACTGTATTCCTTCAGAAAATACAGAAAGAGAACTGAAGTTGTTCAGAAAATACTGGGGTAGCCATTTTGGGAGGAATAAAGCCACCTCGTGTAGTAAATAATTTCCTAAGCTTGTGCTGAGCATTTACTTAATGGATACTGGCAGTGTATTCTGAAAAAGGCTCCTGAGTGTGGCATGTTAAAACATCACAGAGTAGAAAGTGCCAGGAGTGTTACAGTTACTTGGGCAATGTTGTCCTATTCTCAGGCCAGTTAATCTGCTCCGAAGTATACTGCAAGAATACTCACTTGCAGATTAACCTATTTAGCATGCTGGGACTTTCTGAAAATCTGCCTGGAATTAGAAGAGGTAAGAAGTAGAATCTCAGAGCAGTTTTGGTTAGAAGTACCTTCAAGATCATCTCATTCCAACCCCTCTGCCTTGGGCTGGGACACCTTCCACTAGACCAAATTGCTCCAAGCCTTGTCCAGCCTGGCCATGGACACTTCCAGGGGTCCAGGGGCAGCCACAGCTTCTCTGGGCATGCTGTGCCAGTTCCTCCCCACCCTCACAGGGAGGAATTTCTTCCCAGTCTCCCGTGTAACTGTGCCCTCTGGCAGTAGGAAGCCATTCCCCCTTGTCCTGTCACTTCAGGCACTTTTCCAACCGTGCCCTATCCAGCTCTCTGAGAGCCCTGTTAGGTGCTGAAAGGGAGTCTTAAGTTCTCCCCTCTAAGGGTTCCGCTTCTCACGGCTGAACAATCCCTACTGTCTTACAAAGGGTAACTGCCTCCAATCAATCCTTAGAATTATTTTTCCTGTATTAGTGGAAATACAGGAATTTTTGTAACTTCAACCCAGCTTTTAAATTTGGAGTTAACATAGTTAACTATAAATACTATTTTCTTTCTATTATCAAAATTACCGAAAGTAATATATCTGAATTATTTTGTGTGGCTTCTGAACAGTGAATAGAGACCCTAAATTGTTAAAGTTTTTCCTCATTTCCTTATTTAAAAAAGCCCAAACAAAAACCCCCAAAGAAATAAAAAACTAAAAACCAATAAACTAACCAAACTCTTCCCTTGCCCCCTTCAAATCCCCTAAACCAAAAAATTAGCACAAAGTTCCAGTTACTCAGTTGGAAGGCATTTTGTCTAGTGCCATGGGTTTATACAAGTGAGCAATCTCTGAGGATTGACACCTTCTCGATGATATCTGCCCTGTTGCTGCTTTGAGGACCAGGTAATAAAATAGCACAAATTAGCAGAATACTGAACTCAAAATTGTCAGAGGTAGTCAGAAGGTACCTGCTATTGTTTAGGCACAGCAAGGACATGCTGATGATTCACAGATGGCTTCTCAGCAAGTTAGTGCAGATTCTTCTTCAGCTCCCATTGTTGCTGCCTCATCAAATTTGGTGAAACATTATCTTATTTCAAGCTGATGAAATCTGAATCTAATCCAGAAAACTAGCTTCTTTTAACAAACTTTTGCAATTGTTTTCTTGGTGGTGGATTTTGGGGCTTCTTTTTTTTGGCCTAGGAGGAATGCTAGTTTCCTCAATAATACTGCTGTAACTTTTGTCCTTTTTCATCTTCCAACGCAATCACCATGACCAAATCTTATTTGGCATCAAGAAGAAAAACTACTTGTGAGCGTGCTCTGCACTTGAATAATGGGACTTGTAATAGTTTCAGGAAAACACTATTACTCATATAGATATATAAAGGGCCTGTACAACTAAAGTATTCATCAGGGTATAAAAATCTATCCAAGTTCTTCCTGTGCTCCTTATAATTTCCAGTCAGCTCAAGCACTATTTCTGTGGTCTCAGCATCAATGCTGGTGAAAATGATGTATAGTCAAACAGATTTCAAGGATGAATTTAATCTTCAGCTGCTTGTGCTGCTGCTTTCTTTCTGCTCACAGGAGTTTTAATGCTTAATATATACCTTGATCATCTACTCTGCCTTAAGAAAGTGAGTTATGTAAGTGCAGTGGTCACTGCTTGTATGGAAGCTATTCTCATAGAAGGTGTTTTTCTGGATCTCAGAAAAACAGCGTTTTTAATCTGATTGACTTTATGGTATAATCCAATAATATGAAAAAAACCCCAACCAAACAGGAACCCCTCCAAAGGTTATATTGCCTCTTGTGTGCTTGTAAGGAGCATAGAGTGTGTTATTAAAACTTCAGTGTAGTGAATTATTTTATCTACTTTTGTAGATGAAAAAATAATAGAAAAATTGAGAGGTTCAAAAGAGTAATTCATCAACCTCATACACTGGTAAAACAAGTAGTTTTGAAGTTAAGTGAATGTGTGAAGGAAAAAGAATATCTGACTTTGATATTTCAAAGATGTAGAAAATAACCAGCACTCTACACATCAGCAAAGCATTATTTAAAAACAAGAAGAGTCTTCTGTGGCGTCTATACATTTTGTTTTCTGCAATAGATTATTTGGCTTTTCACATTAGCATCCCATTTCAAACAAAAGAGGAAGCTGTGTTTGGCAAAAATCCAGAAAAATGGAGTTTCCCAATTTGTGTGTGATTTTTCCCTCTGCACAGCTGTTTTTACTTGGAATATTTCTTGTCCAAATAGGAGATTTTACTTTGCTAGAGGAAAGAATTTGTGGAAGGTTTTTCTTCAGGTACTTGCAATGGGTATGAGTTGGAGGGAAATAACCATTTTTATGTAACAATTGTCTCGCTTTATTTTGGCAGAGGTAAGTCTGGAGGTCTGTTATTCAGGTTGCATTCTGAATAAATTTTCATCTGCTACTAAGAGGGATAACTGTAATTAGGGAGGTGAGGAGGATATGGCTGTAGGGTGTGGCCTTGGGAAGCCAAGGGCACATTTGAGAGCAGTTACTCCTGGTCTTCATGTTTCATGCTGAGTTCTGAGCTCAGCAAGATCACAAATTTCTGCTCTTCAAACGCAAGTCACTAACTGCTGAATGAGTGAAGCCACAAGGTCTGCCAGCAACATCCAGCCTTCATCAATCTCTGCTGAGCTGGGAGGGCAGCAAAGGGATGGGTTACAAATTTGTTGGACTGAGTGCAGTCATGAGCAAGTTCTACTTTGCAATCTGGAGAGTCTTTTTAAAACTGCTTACCTCACTTCTGCCTCAGCTTTTTATGAACTAACAAAGCAGGTTCTTTTTCCCTTCCCATCCAGTTTGGTCACCCAAACCATCTGTACCTGTGCCAGCTGAACTTTCCTGGAATGAAAGAGGTTTGAGTTGTAAATACACACAACTTCTGATGCATGTCACAAAAGTATTGTGTGAGGATTTACTTTCCTCCTTGTGGACATAGTTCTCCTATATTAATTTTTGGGAGTTAGCTTTTAAAAAATACTTTAGCAGTCACTTCCTTTCATTTGCTGATCATAGTGGAAAGCAAACTCTGACATTGTTTTGTTAGTAATGTTGGAGAATTCATCTATGGGGTTAATAGTTCAGCCTTTCTTACGATAAATAATACAGAATTGTACCACATTAATGAGAATAATTGAAGTGTAATGTAATTAAATTTGTATCTAAGCCCTGAAACTTCCTGTGAATGATAGCTCCTACTGGTTCAACTGTGTGGTGAAAAAGCTTGTACCAGTTTTGTCCCAGATGACAGTCAAATGCAGTTTGCAGGAAGTTATCTCATGTTCCACCTGTGTCCAATGGCAATTTGAAATTTGGCTGAGAGAAACAGTTCTTTTCAGATAAAGGAGAAAGTCTCTCTTTGTGCATCAGAGCATTCCTAGAAGTCCTGACTCTGGAAACAAATATATCTCTTTTGTGAAATATCTTGATACTAGGCATGTAAACTTCTGTGGTTACTTTGGCTTGCTGTATTTATTAAGACATCACAGATGCATTTTACTTGTTATGGTTTAAGAATGGTATTCCTCAATTGGAAACACTGCAAAGCATGAGTTGCTTGCTCGCTCCCCTCTCCTCTTCCCAACTTTGATGATCTGGAGAGGAGAACTGGAGGCACATAAGGCAAAGATCATGGGCTGCGGTAAGAACAATTTACTGGAAACGGCAATGAATAGACAACGAACAGTAACAGCAACAATACTAATAAAGAGTGTACAAGAAACGATTTGCACCCAAGTTCACACCCCCGACAATACCCAACCATTCTCTCTGCCTGCTAACTGAGCTGGCAGGCAGCCAGTTCTTAGAAAAGGAGGTGAGGTGCTACAGAGTAAGCTCTGGGTCCTGGCCATGCCCCCTCCTGGCTCCTGGAGAAATTAAACCTGTCTTATCCAGAACCAGGACACTACATTCTTTATATCATACCTTTCTTTTTGTATCAGTTTGATAATCTATGCAAATGGCAGCCTAGCCTTCCCTGAGTGGCACACATGTCTCAAATAAGGCAAGGCTAAGATTTGAGTTAAATAGAAAAATATACTTTTAGTATAGGCTTCTTTACCATACCCTGTAATTTCTGCGTATATTTCTAGATATACAATTGGTGTCAGATGATTAGAGTGCAAATTTTTTAAAGTCTCTGTATTTTTGTTTTGAGGGGCTTTCTCCCTTCCCTTTCCCAAAAGCAGAGAGATCCATGATAAAAAAATACACCTTTTTGCATGATAACAAAGCTATTTTTCTCAACAGATGTGTATGCCATGAGAACATACCATATTGGTGTAGAGGGTATAAAGGGTGTGTCTGCCAGTGATGATGTATACGGATGTGGCACCAACCAGGCAGAAAATTAGCACCCCATCTAAAATGTGGAAGAAGAGTTTAGTAGTAAATGTGCATTATAACTTTGTAAAGCAGCTCTACCTTCTAAAGCCCAAGGAAACAATAGAGAGTAACTAAGTCTGTGTGTATTTTCACGCATCCCTGGGAATCAGTTTTATATTTTGTCCTTGTGTAATGGATTTCCATCCATAGCGGTTGCTATTCAATATTTTGGAATGCCTGCCCTTGAATTGACACCTGGTATATTGAGTCACAAAATGCCAGTAAGACAGGCAGAACAAATGCATCTTAATATCTTCCAACAATCTATGCTAGATATGTATTTTTTACTGCCAAGCAGAAAGAACAGAAACATACTGACTAATTTTTACCAGAAAAACAATCAGACATCCACCAGTAAACATGAGTGTAGGCCAGAGGAAAGCAAAGAGGAGAGCTTTTGCGGGATAAAGTCTGCTTAAAATGACGTTGGTCTGTGTTCCTCCTGGGTCATAGTAACATGGGAAAGTCTGGTATTTTTTGAAATTGCTTGCAATTATTTCTATTCGTGCCTTAACTTCTTTAGAGTTCTCCAACTTGTCTGGGACGTATGAGCACTGAAATAAGAAATCAAAGTGATTCATTATAACAATACTCCAATACAAAGTTTTTAGTTAAGTCAGACTGAGGGAAAAAATCATGCTCTTACTGAAAAAATCCTCTGTGGTTTGGCATCCCTGGACATTGTCTTGGTTTCGTTATGCCCATTTACCAGGCCCCCCTTCCCTGTTTCCATCAGTCTATGCCCCCGGTCTTCAGATTTACAGATTGGAGTTATGTTGTTGGAAATCAATAACATGCATGCTGAAAAAAACCCTGCAGTCTTTGGCACTGTCACTTCATTATTACAGTGCCAAACTCCAGTTCCTAACAGAGCTTCTAGGCACTACCACAGCAGGAAAGTGTTCGTTGTGCAGAAATTCACACTGGCTTGTCAGTGTGCACAAGAATGAAGTTGTTTCACTGTACATCTCTGGTTGTAAGTAGTAGAAAAATACAAGCATGGCTGTTGGAGGCTTCCTATTTGTCTTTGTAAAACAAAACTATTTTGACTTGTAGTAATAATTCAGAGTTACTTAGATTTCAGTGGAAATAGAGTTTGAAGCAGTAATTTTTTGGTTTGTTGTTCATAAACTTTTTCTGCAGTATTATTTTGTGTATATAATAATGCTTCAATATACTAAACTGGAACCTGGCCAAGGGAAAAGCGGGGATGGTTCCTGACCTGAAAATTTTACTTGCATTAGTACAATTAGACAGGACATCAAGAAGTTGCCTCCCCTTGCAGTGAACAAGGCTCTTGTTTCCATCTATGGTCAGTAATTTCTGTTTGCTCATTCATTGTATGTAGCTTTCCCTGAGACAGTCATTATAAAGACAGGTATTAGCTAGAAAAATTCTCTTCAGCTTAAGTATTTTATGCTATTGGGTTTGCACTGGGGGAAGCTCTGATCTATATAAATACTTTGCACTTGTAATCTCAGCATGTTTGTTCTGGATTCTTAAAGTACTTCAGTCTTGGGCATCCAAGATCTCAATTTTCACTGATTTGTTTATTTGTTCTGTCTAAAATGTGCATCATGTTGCAATTTTCTCCTTCTTTATTCCCTGCTTCATAATATACACTTAAAAACCAAGTAAAATTGGGATTTGTTCTCTTACTTTGGATAGTTTTAAACTTTATGTCTCTCCTCATTCAACAAGGAAGTGAGCAAGCCACAGTTTATAATCCATTTGTTAAAATGGGTCTTCAACTGAGAGGCTTTCATATTTTAAAATGTTCATAGGTGTTCTATATTCGTATTGCTGTAATTCCTTTAAAAGTATTAACTTAATATTTAATGCAATATTTAAAAGAAAATAAACTGTAGTTTCTGGAATGTTTTAAAATTGCCTTGGTGTAAGCTCAGACAATAACATGTAAAAGATGAGTTACTCCTGCTGTTACTGTGCTGCTTGGTTTAAAAACTATCAGCCCCTCCCCTTAAAGGCGTTTTAGATGTAGCAAAGAATGAGTATGCAATCTGTGTTGTAAGTACCTTAGGATTTCTTTCCAGTGTATCTTCAGTCTGGTAGAGCATAACCTCCTGTCCTGAGGCTGTCAGATTAACCCACACTTGTAGACAAGGATAAGGAAAGATTTCCTCATCCTCTGGGCCTTTGCTATTTGGGCAGAAAACTTTGTCCTTGATGTTGGCTTTGAGTACCTTGCACACAGTTTCTGTTGTCCAAACACTACAAAAACAAAACAAAAGGTATTCCTTTGAAGCTCATCAGAAGCATCTGTTGTGAGTTGCATGTGAAAACACATCTATGTGTGCTGGCTTGGCTGGAGTTCATAGCTGCTCCATCCTGCTGTGAATAAACTGTGCCCACCCTGAATCTGTTGCTACATCTGGAGAAGGTCTGCTGTAGTGAGTAAGTTGAGGAAAACAGTTTTGTTGTTGTTTTTTATGCATTCTGTGGTTTTCAGTTAGATTCTGACCTCCCCATCTGTAACTGGCTTCATGTTATTCAAGAAAGAAATATTGCTATTGCTTTTAAAATTTGGTAGTAAATACCTGGAATTCAGTACACTTCATGTCCCAGAAATATTTTTGACTGATTTTATTCAATAAGTCTCAGAACTCAGATCTGTTTTCCCCACTTTTCTTTATTACGTGGGCCTCTTACATAAAGAAGTAGCAGGATTTTGTCTGGAAAATATTAATTTTTACTGTTGCTTATCTGTTTTTCTCCAGAGTTACTTTTCTGTTATTGATAACACATTAAACTTTGCTCACAGAAGTATACTTTGGTGTCAGAGAAAGTTGAGAAACAGTCTCACTCCAGTTCTTGTGAAACTACTCTTGATACATATATCCATCTTCTGCAATGTACTCTGGAGGCAGAAAAATAAATATGTGAATTACTCTGTTTTAAAGAGAATGTATTTCAAATAGTTTTGAGATTAAAGGTGCTCTAGCAAGAAGAATGAGGTGGATGTCCTTGCTTTCTCTCTCATGATCTTGAAATATGAAAGTGGGCTGCAGTCCTTGCCTTGTTACTTTGATATTTTGCAATTTGATTTTGTGTGTGTAGGCAGAACTTGCAAAATTAAATAAAAGGGTGGGCATAAGTAGCTCCTTCAGTGTTCGTTATGTTCTGTAATATTTGGTGTGGCACACTGGGTTGTTGAAGGTGCTCATTTCTTATGATGGTTAATTTGGAAGTAAGGTAACAGATTCTTGAGTGAACAATTTTACCATGACTTCTGTTGCTCAAGACAACATTATTAAACAAGACTCTCTCCTGCCCATGAAATAGCTTTTTTTTAACTGTTTCTATTTATGCAAGACTTGGCTTTTCATTGTCAAGATTTGATAAACATGGTTGGCATTTTGATTCTACAGCAAATGTTTTGATTTAGTCTGTTTTGTTTAGCCCTGAGGAGATTAATTTCCCTCTTTTTTGTGCTCAGTTATGCCTGATGAATTCTTGGCACACTTTCTTCCTCTTCTGTTTAAATCCTTATGAGCTCTTTGAGAGCACTTTGTCTCTTGTAGAATGTACTTATGTATATTTTATCACTGTTTTAATTATTGTATATGATGCTACAGGAAAGAGAATAGCTTTGTTTCATAAACAAATGGCTTTTATTACCTCTTAGTGTAAAATGGCACAATGGTGATCCCAATAAAAAAGTACATCATCACGGAGCATGCAACCATTCCCAGTCCGAGGCATAGCGCTCTTGTCTCCCCTCGCTTTTGTGCAGTCACCAACTTCTTTCCCAGCATGATTTAGAGTTGTGAAACTTGAACAACCTCTTTTTGGTACAAAATAAAATACAGAAAGGAAAAGAAAATATGACAGTCATTGAAGTTATATAACAGGTTTCTGAAATATAATATAATAGGTGGCAGAACAGCCCCATTTTTGCAAAAACTAGAACTAAAAAACTCCAACCAAACTTGCTGTGTTTTTTTGTTATTGTTAGACTCTCCTTTTACTGTTTAAATTTACCGTGTAGTACCTTAAGAAGTGTGTGTGTGTGTGTAAGCCAGGAGACAAGGTAGGAAAAGCTGGTAACTTCTGGGGAGAATTCTGTTAACATTCCAGTTGTTCTCAGACTTAATTCAGTTTATGTTACTGCTTCTCTAAAGTTAGAGTTGTTTTGCTGTATATTGGTAAAGGCTGCATGAAGGGAAAACCTTCCCAGAGCAGAAACCTTTATACATTATGTGTTTTCTTCTGGAGTAGTTTGAAATGGTGTTTTCTTATTTAGAAATAACTGAAATAATTAAAAATCTAGCATTTGAGATTTCTGACTTCTCCATGTTTGCTTGGCCTTGTCAATTCAGAGGTGCTCCAAACCTGCTGTCCGAGGAGTGTTGGTGTCTGACTCTGGAGAACTAACTCTTGGGCAGAGCTGTCTAAACCTGAGCTCAGAATTGACTGGTATTAGCCCCTCCACTCCCTTGACAAAAAGCATTTCAAATGATCCATGTTTTGTTGATGAGAATCTGAAAATTATTGCCATGAGTCCATATGCCATTGAATCATTATGAGTGACGTATAGTTTTCTATAGAAATAGTCCAGAACTTTCACTGCAAGTTCAACCCATCACCAGTATCTGCTGCACTGACAGCTGTGATTGGTGGTATGTGGAGCTTTGTTTTTTCATGAAAACATGGCAAAAGCTGTTTTTATGGAAATGACAAGACTGGCAAGATTTGTATGGCCTTTTTGGAGATAAGAGAGGAAAGCAGAGCAAAAGGAGAAAAAAAAAAAAAAGAGAGTCATGCCAAATTAGTTTTCCTTTCTGTTCTGCACACAAGGCAGTGGAGCACAGCTTTAGGCAGTGCTTTTTCAGGATTTTAGTTTCAGGTGTGTGCAACTTTTCAGTGTTTATCCCTACTGGCTGGCCTTCAGGATGGCATAGCGCCTGCCTAAATCCGCCTGTGTTCAGACTTAGATTTATATACAGTGTAAGACAAGCACAAACCAAAGTTAGCAAATAGGCTCTTCAGGTTATCTGTGAACAGACGTTCTCCAGCTGCTACAGGCTGGCAGAGCTGTGGTGTGACTGCAAGTGGGGGACCATGCTGAATTTGGTGAAAGATGAAACAGCCCTCAAAGCTATGAGCATCAGCTCTTAAAGGAATGACTAGAAATATATTGTGAATCTTCTTTCCTTTCCTGCTGTTTCTGGTTTTCCCTGGTAAAAGTGCCTTACTTTGATTGTTTAATGATCAAAGGAAAAAGGTATTTGAAAATTAACATCCTACTGCTATAACATCTGAATGTTAGTTCTCTTAGCAATAAAAATATAGATGTCTGTGGACAGTAAAACTCCTTTGGTCATTTAGCAAAACTTGTGGTTAGTTGCAGATTTTAAGAATACATTTTGAATTTGGTAGTATTTGATATCATCAAAGTAGAAGGCTGGTTTTAGGTGTCCCTAGAAATTAAACGAGTTATTTTTAGAATACTGAATTTTGTCCACTTTCATATTTAAGCCCACTTTAAATAAAACATCCACATCCACTGTGAATTTTGCATACAGCATTTTGAGAGGAATTGTTTTTCTGATGATCACAGATAATTCAGTGGTGCTGTAAGAGGCATCTCAATTTGCAAATTGCCATAGTCTGCTTGTATGCCAGCCACACGTGCAGTGGATATACCACTAAACTCATTCTCCTAACAATCTAAAACTAGCAGACCACCTCTTTAAGACACATAAGGAGCTTGTATGTGTAAATAGGAAATTTTTCTGAAGTGGCCCAGAGGATAAATGCAGTGTTGTTCCCCATCCTGACCCCAGAGAGACTGCCTGACCCTTGCTCTCTGCAAGGGCTGCTAAGTGATGCTGTTTGCTTTTGTTTCCCCAGTTCAGATAACTGCTTCACCCCAAAGGGAATAAGGACATGTAAATTATGCAGAGAATGTTAACAAGAAAGATTCGTCTAAAAATACCGCCCTGAGGGCTTTTATAGACATAAAAAATAACCAACTAGGTCTTCAGGCAATGTAAAACAGGGATGCTTACATCATTGTTGTGTTGCTGTAGCAAATAAGCTGTAAATGAGGTCCCTAAAACTGAAATATACATTTTCTGGTGCTTTTTTTTCTTTTTTCTTTCAAATGTACAAGACCAGAAAAATCTGTAACATTATTTCATGCATGTGCAGAACAATTTAAGAGGAAACACCGGACTGCAAAGGAAACCCATGTGCTTTTTTTTTTTTTTCTTTCTTACATAAACATTCCTGTGAATTAATGCTGAAAATACTTAATTTTCTGGCTGTCAAGGCAAAGCAAAGTTGCATACATATAGAAAAACATATTTACTTGGAGTTTCTTCATTGTTTTAAAGGTTAATTTTTTTTTTCTGATTAAAAGTATCTTCTGTCTCCTTGCTCTGTCTGTATATATTAGAAGGAGCAATGAAATAGCTGGTTTAGTGTTTCCTCTGACAAAACCATTAAATATTTTAAAATTAAACATTACAGAAGACTTGATTGGCCCAGGAAGTCTTGAGTAAAATTGAATTGGAAGATGCTGAAGTGTACAAAGCAAGGCTTAGTCCAGCCTTCAAGAGAAAATGTAAATGTATTTTTGTACTGCAGATTTTATGCAATATTATTTTATACATTCCATACCTATTAGGAATTTATAAACTGCAAATGTTTTGATAATATTCCCTCTACCTAATCTTTTTCAATCCAGTTAAACTATACAGTACATTAGCTGTGCATTTTCGATGTATAATAATTGCATTTGTAGCTGCTAGTGATAATTTTAGGGATGCCATCCTCTCAGGTTTCAAATAGTCCACTATTTTAATTAGAGAGGTACTTGATATTGTTAGGAAGTCTCTACCTCCTCCTACTGTCCCATCTTTTGAGGAGTTTCCAGTGGTGTGACTTCAGATGGGACCTCTCTCTCAAGCTATTCCAGACTGCTCTTAATTTGGGTAAGATACAAGTAGCACTGATGAATTTACCTTGCCTGCAGAAGAAAGGCTGGTAATTCCCTCTATTGAATTTAAGTTGGGAATAAGTATTAACAGTGAGATAGTGTTGTGGTTTTGTGGTTTGGTTTTTCTTTGAGCTGATTTATCCCACACTATATGGTGAATCTTCAGGGAATATTTCTGTATTGCTTTCAGATGAACATGTTCTAATACAGCATCATACAAGAAGAGTGGTGCAAGTCATCCACATCTCTAAAGTGATGAGGACTTTTTAAACAGGCCTGTACCTGTTGGCCTCTATTGCTTTTGCATGCAAAACAGCCATTCGTTTTCCCTGTCAAATGCCAACTTAAGCCACCTGGTTGTATTGTCAAAACACCTTGTATAGATAAAATAAAAATTGCCAGCTTTGCTGGATTTGTAATAGGAGCACAGTACTTGGTGACAGTTTGTTGGCCAAATGCTTCTTGTGAGAGCCAATAGGTAAAAGTTTTAGATTTATAAATATGAGCTCTGTACCAGTTATGTTACTGGAATAGTGCTCATATTTACATACTTAGGACTCTCTCTAGGTAGAGTTAGTTGGATCATTCACACTTGCTTATCTGTGTTTCCATGGGTACTTCAGCTCTGCTTAGATTCTTCCTTTCTGTTTCAATCCTATGTTCATCATTTTCTCATCTGCTGCCCCACCACTTACAACAGGCTGTAGTCAAAACTGCATTTCTGTTAGCACTTTCTTTCCCTTTGCCCAGTCTCTAGTAGTTACAGGCATTTCTTGCTGGTCCTGGGGAAGTGCTGTGGACAGGGAACATCAGTTTTTTCATTACTTAATAAGCTTTCTGTGTGTGTGGGACCACAAATACTGTATGTTACAGAATGAGGTGATGCTGAGCCTTCGTGGAAGAGTGCACAGAAAAATTTCTTATTCAGTTGTGTTGGAAACCCGAAACAGCAATATTTTTACTGTGTAACATGATACAACTGTTTATTTTATGAAATACGCTGTATAATTTTGCTTTATTACTGAACTGTTTACCAGATGTACCACTAGAGTGAATTAAAGAAGTTAGATTTTTAATTGTCTAAAAACACACACAGTTGTTTAAGACTAATTCTCTTAGCTTTTAAGCATGGTGATTCTTAGAAAACAAAAAAATGGGGGAGAAAAAGAGAGCAGTTACTTGCTTCGTTCAGCTGTTCTGAAATCTTTCTGGGGTACTTTTTCCTTTGATTCTGTGCTGTAGAGAGCTGCACAGAAGGAATCAGTTTAGGAGCAGATTTATGGGAAGTCTTCAGAAGTTCGTGTGCCTGGTTCCTCTCTAACTTAGGGGTAGGTAAGCACCTTAGGATCTCTAGAGTAATACTGAACACCCAAAGCCATGAAACTTCTAAGAGCAAAAGTGCATTTACCATTAAAATAAATAAGAACTATGGTTTTACAAGAGCTACAGGCTCTTAATTTGTGAAAATATTATTGTTACCTTTGCTAACAGTTGTGAAGAATTATCAGATTGCATCCAGTTACAAAAGAGAGAACTCAATCTGCATGCTACAGAAAAGTTATCTGCCCTGTCCTCCATACTGCTGCAGATATAGAAAGCCTTTTGCTTCCCAAAACACTGTACATTTAAAAACACAAAGCTATAACATGCTCCCAAGGAAAAGAGTTGTCTAGAAATATACTCACAGTTTTTGATGAAATGCTGCTTTCTCTGATGAAAAAGTCTGTTACATGACAGACTTGGGATAGTAGTGGAGCTCAGAGCTGAAACGGATTTTTTTTCTCTTTCCTGTACGTTGCTGGGTTTGCTTTGCTGTGGCTGAACTCCTAACTTAATTCCCCTATTACAAAGCCTTTTGTAACCATAAATGGTAAGGTATGAAAGAGCACTGTCCTTTGAGAAATTAATTGCTGGGAACCAGGAAGTCACAATACTAAGACTAAGCTTTCTCATACACTAGTGCCTTTACGACGCATTCCGGTGGATTTGTGTTAAGCTATGGGCCTACTCCATTTGTACAATTATTTTAGTTTAGAAATCTGACAGATCTTTTGGGTAAGATTTAAGGAATTGAACTGTATTGATGACCAATGGTATTGATTCTTAATAACCTGAGTCATTACTAGCTGCGTGGGAATGCTTTATTGCCACTATTTTCAGTGAGTTGGGATGCAACAGGTGCTGCAGTTCTGACTGTACATCAGAGCCTTATCGATAAGAACATCCATCATGCCATAGGTGCATTAGTGTCTAACGTGTTCCTCTAGCCAAAAAGCCAAGCCTATTTCTGGGACATAAAAACAGATAACTCCTGGCACAGAGCTTCAGAGAAGAGATTTTTTTTTTTTTTTTGAAACTCTATTATTGGGAGTCTAAAGGAATTCAAATGAGTTTAATCCAGCAGAATCATTAGGAGAGAACTGTAAGCAAGGGTATTTGCCCCTCCCTCCCCACTTCTTTAGTATCTCATAATTACCTGTTTCAGTTTAAGCTCTTCTTCTAAACTTGCTTTTGATAAAAGATTTGAAGTTGAAAAGCTCAGAATGTTCATGCTGTTCTAAGGTAACTGATTAATTTCTTTCAGTAGGAACCTTCTGTATTATTACAGATGCAAAAGAGAGCACACAGAGCTAACCTGGATTTAGATTTATGTCTGGTAGAGATTTACAGCTAAGTAAGAGGAAGTCTGCTACTATCATCTAGATTAGAAAGACTTATGATCATTGCAATTTTATAATACTTGAGGAATAATGTAGAGAAATTTTTTAAAATTACATTTGAAGTTTGGAAAAAAGAGCCTTATGAATAAAAGTTATTTCTGGATAAAACAGGATCTGATTGAGTGGAGTTTTTATCATTTTTAATGCTTAGTAATCAAGACTGGATATTTCAGAGAGGCAGTCTCTGCTGGCTCAAGGAATAGTCAGGCTTTTAATGAGGAATTTGTTGTAAGTGATTTTTGGGTTCTGTGATTCAGGGTTCAAAGTAGAATACAAGGTAAGCTGTGCTGAATGAAATTCATGAGTCTTTGAATTGAAGGTTTGTCCTCTGTCTCCTCTCCGTGTATGCCTTAACCCCAATGGCCAAAATAGATTTAATTTCAGTGATAATTTCCCATAATTCATGTAAAAAAGAGCAACGCCTCAACTTGGAAAATCTTGCCATATCTGTAAATTACTGAAGTAGTTGCACTCAAAATTGCCAGCCTCTAGAACTGCAAGTTCTGGCAAATCTGACAAAATTAAAAGAATTAATCTGACAAATTAAAAGAAAATAAGATATATTTCTGGGGATTTATTTTTCCTGTCGAGTGATAACTGAAGAAAAATTATGTGAGAGAAGTTACCTGGCTCTGAAAGAGACCTTATGTAAACGTAAGCATACAAGGATTGTAGCTTTTGCTTTGTAAATAAAAGTATAAGGAGACTGCAAACATTTTGGTAATGCCAGGGAACAAGAGCTTCTGGTGTTTATTTGCTGTACTGCTCTGCAGTGAGTACTTGCTGTTGTCCTTTTGGCACCATCTATATCACAGGGTGCTTTGTTCCAGCCCCTTTTGGTCCTCATGACTGTCTGTTGCAGGGGCATATTTGTCCAGAGAGTGCTTAACCCTCCCAAGGAATCCATCTGACTGCTGGAATGCTGAAGTTTCAAGAAAGTCTGGTTTGACTCCACATGCTACTAAACAGTTTGTTCTTGTGATGTCACATGAATTAAACTTATTCAGTGTTTGCAGCTGACCTGTTCCACATTAGGCTGCCCTGTGTAACAGGGGGTTCTTACTGGAAATCTGAGTCAGGTTATATGAATAATGTCTGCAGTCAAACAGAAGTTATATGAATTTGTAAGCTCTGAACTCCTTTTTGACTCTAATGTAAAAATAGTTCAGATGTTAGAAGGGGGGAAAGGGGAAAAAATAAAGATGTATCTTTCAATTGCTCAGAACTCTTTATTGAGTTCTTTTAATTTGATCATCCATAAGGGTTGTTTTCATACTAGGGCATAAGAAAAATTCATTGGCTATGAGATAAAGACGATTTAATAAGTATTGTCATTTAATTTCCAGGACTCTCTAATGCTTCTAAAGAATCACTAAGCTGTGAAATGAGCACAATTGTTCAGGCCTTCAGAGAACCCTGCAAAGTAATTATCTCTCCCTTCCCAAATGAAACATATTCATAGTGTAGTACATTGTCATATTTAATGGCCTTCATAAAAAGAAACTGTGGCTCTTGAACAAGGAACAGTGATATATTGAAAATTATAGGAGTCAGGAGCACAAGGGGCTAAATGTTGGCATGCATACGTCAAACACAGGCAAACTTGAGGACTGGCTGGTTCCTTTAAAGTAGCTACATTAACAAACTGTCTGCTGGATTTGCTGTTAACTCACCAATTTCGTGAGGGTTGAGAGTGTCCTCAGAATGTTTTACAGATACTTTGCCATGAATTTTGAATGGTTTGTTTAGCTTCCAACTTCACAGCATGGTGGTTATGAAGTTCTGATGACTCCCTGAGTGGAAGGCTGTTCTGTGGTGAGCCTCCCCTAGATGTGTCATACCTGCAGTAAAGCAAAATTGATGTTATTCCTCTTCAAAGTTACTGAGAACTCTCTAATGACTGTGTCTTGAAACTGAAGTTAGAGATGATTCTTAACTGTTTGCTGCATCCAACTGTCTGTGGGGACACATTGCTTTCAGAGAAAAGGGGCATGGTTTTCACTCAGAGAGTGAGTGCATATGTGCTTTTTCAGTCTGGATCTTGTGTGTGTAATCAGTTCTTAATAAGAACTTAATCCTTCAGGTAGAGGAGCCCTCCATGTTTAAAAAAAAAAAAAAAATCTAACCACCACCATAGAAAAACCCAACCCACAAAACTCATAAAACCAAACAAACTCACAACACAAAGTGAACATAGAAATGTGGATTTAGAAGTATTACATAATATTATTCTTTATCCTTTCTTTATTAGATGGGCACAAGGCGATAACTCCTTTGCCTAGCAAGGGAGAGATGATCGGTTGGGAGAAATGACTCTCACTTTTAAAGTTTAAAATGTTTATTAAATCTTAAAAAATACAGCAAAAGACTGAATAAGGAAAAATTTACAGCGCTGAGACCATGGAACTAAACTGCCATGTGCTCATCTACAAAATGGATGCTCTGCCTTTTGTACCCATGGCCCCTCCCACAGTCTTGTTAGTCAACTCTTCTCTGCTGTCCATTGGTGGAGATCACTTTCTTGCAACTTCACGGGAAGTCAGGTGTTGCCATGCTGTGCCTCCTAGTAACAAGCCTGCCCTGCCCCCAAGTGCCCCAGCTACCAAGGCCATCCAGTGACAACAATACAAAGGGGAGGGGAAAGAGGGTTATGGGGAGAACATACCACAATAATATACTATTCATCTATAAAACTTCTCTGAATATACATATAATATTCATCCCTTAATTGTGAGAGCCAATCACATTACCCATCTACAACACTGTCAACTGGCTTTGGCAAGTTTCTGCCCTGTTCTCTGCCCAGTGTAGTCAGAAGTACAAGGGAGGCATGGGGCTTGTTCCAAGACCATACCCTCTTCTACCTTACTCCTTTTATCTGCCACTGTGACTTGTACTATCTCACTGTTACATGCTGAGCTGTATCGATAGTAGCAAGCAAACCTGAATAGCAAATTTTCAGCATAGTCAGAAATTGGGGTTGTCTGATTTTGTTTGAGGGTATATCTCAGTCATGTTGTTATGAACAAGTTCATTGGTTTATGTGGTTAGAGTGGTTAATGCACTTGAAGTTAATTATGTTAATTTAATTGTTGTTAACTGTTAAACCCTTGTTTACCACCACTGTTGACTCCCTTACATACACTTTGGTTGTACCCCTTTACTGTACTTGTAACCCTTTTTGCATCCATTGGGTATTGCCTCAGCTGCTCCACAAAATGGCAACTGGAACATTTGTGGGAAATATGCAGATCAGGAAAAGTGCAAGAAAATCCAACAAAAGACCCTAGACACAATGAGCCAACCTAAAATTTGAACAACTAAGCAACTAGACCTACCAGCAAGAAGTCCCTGTACCCTACCAACATGGTTTCAAGTGTCACCATAACCTAAGTAGAACTGAGTCAGAGTGAGGACCCCAGCTGACGAGCCAAAAGATGTCTTCCTAGGCACTCCCATGAGGACGGAAGCCCCAGTGCTACTGTGAAGCAAAACTGTTCACCTCCTCCTCTGCATCGCCAAAGGGAGCAGTGGCAGTGTGTGCAACCCCTCGGGCCCCCACCCAGAGCTGATCACTTTAATAAAGGCATTCAAAAGGAATTGGTCTCCTTGCCCATTTATTTCAATGTAATATGTATTGTTGGAAACAATATAACTTTCAAATTTTTATTTTGTCTCTACAGTTAGTCTTGAGTTGACTTTGCCTTGGGGAAAATAATTTTCTTTAGTTTTTTCAATAGGTGTAGAATCACTCTAAGGGGATGGGCTTAACATACCAACAGACTGGGAGTAGCCCAAATATACCCAGAAAGATAAAAGGCCATAAATGAACTATCAACGTAACGTCAGAGGTTATCTATAAGTATCTACTCACAGATGCCGCCCTCTGGAAGAGGTGGAGACATCTGGTCTGGAAAAGACTGATAAGAAAATCGAAGAATGAAGATCTAATTAACATTGGAGGCGAGGAGATTTGGATCCAATGGGAAACTGAATATTGGGGTTTGCTCAACTGTGAACCAATGAACTTTGAAACAGTGCATCTCTATGGGTTTTGACTGTATAAAGTGGGGGGAAATCCTGCAAAAACATGTGTGCTTGAAATATTTTCCTTGCCACATCCTGGAGAAAAAATAAACTAATGCCTGGTTCTCTATAATTTCAAATATAGTGCTAGAGGCTTTTATTTTCTCCCTGATTTTTAATGACAGTAGTGTTCAACAGTTCAGGAATTAGCATTTATGTCTGTAACAGTGGTCTGTTAATCTTAATCCTCTCAAAACGTAGCACTAAGTTCAATGCTTTTGACTTGTCAAATCATCAGAGAGGTAGCAGTTTGTGATTCCCTCACAGATCTGCTGCTGCTGCAGTTCCTAGATGTGTTTTGGCTCTTAATAGAGTTGTCAGGGAATAAAAGTAGCTCTGAGTATTTTTTCCATTTTTTCAGTTGAGAAGTTCAAGTCTGGTAGAATACATACCACTCCTCTTCCATGCTCTACATTATGATCAAAATTAATATGGGAAATGTAGGTTAGTTTGTCATTAGCTGTCAGTTACATATGTTGCTCTAGGGCCAGTGGACATTCATCTTCTAATTGCAGCTTGTTTTGTTGTTCATCTCAGTTGTTTCTGCCGTTTTCAATAAAACAAATCTGCTGAAAGCAAAATGTGTCCTCATTAGGACTAATTAATAATTGCCTTCTTTTAAAATAACTTAATGTGAGACTTTGCATAGAACAATAAACTGAAATTTTTCAGCTGCAGACTTCATGTCAAAAACATTTTGCAAAGAGAGCCAGATGCCATAGAGAAATAGTTCTGCAAACCCTAGCATTTTCTTTGTGTTTTATACTTTTCCAAATGTTACATTTGTTCTTTATTCAGATTAGCAAAACTTATGAAGTCTGGCAGGTTGCATCCTGCTGCCCTGGAAATCAGAGGAAGTAGGAGCTGAAAACAATCATGTTTTAACACTGATTCTTATAACTTGTTTGCAGAGAAAATTCTGTTCTAGGATTCCTTTGGTGATAAGATTTTAGTTAACTGAGAGCAGAGACAGTGAGGGATCAGTTAGCTTTGCTCTGTTTTTTCAGGTCCCACAAGACTTTTGGCTTTTCATAACTACAGCTTTTTTAAATGTTTAGTTAAAGCCTATAAGAGAAAAATAGATTGTGATCCAAATATGGTACTGGCAGTTCCCATCTTCTAACAATGAAGGCACAGTAGCTGGAGAAGGCTGTATGAGTGAGACTGGAAGGACGCAGCTGTCAAGTGATGCTGTGTGTCTGCAGTTCAGGCAATTTTGCAGTGGCAAGTTTTACTGAAGAACACCGTAGTTCCCACAGCTTCCCCAGCTGCAGGTCATTTGTTGTGCTTTGTCTCATCTTCTCTTCATTCCTTGGGACAACAGCAAGGATGCAGATCCTACAATCAATTATACTGGCTGCTGTTTCGAGAGCAGTGGCAGATACTGCCCTGTGCACTAAAGGAGTTCTTCCTTGTTTGTAGAACAAAATATTAATGAGCCTTCATTTAAAATTTTTTCTCTTGATCCAAAGTTTTATCTAATTTGAGATCAAATTAGGTATACCCTCTAAATCAGAAAGTGTATTCATTGAATAGGACTAAGTGACATGCAGGGTAGAGACTCCACAACCTGCAAGGCTGCTAAGTAGGTGTGTTTGTTCAGCGCTGGGCACTCGGGATCGCTCCACCATAAACATATGCACCTACTGTGGTGATTTACCTGGTCTTTATACATAAAGATGTTACATATTCAAGATAATTGTGAAAGAGGCTATACATACTTGTAACGTTTCCTCGAAAAGGCAGGTTTTATTATAATGAGTTCTGGGAAATAATTTCCATAGTCCCTGTCTTTGTCTCCTCCTGGTTGTGCCTGCATAGTGCCCTCTGGTGGTCGTGGGCTGGGGGCTTAAGATGAAGTAAGCTCTTCTTCTTTGCGCTGAACTTTTCACCTCTCTTCTGACCCATGCTCCTTGGACCTTTGGCATTTCTCCATACCACAAAGCCAGTTTTGGCTGGTTTAAGATGCCCCAGGCAGCAGTCCTTGCTATTATCAGGAATTGTCTATAACAGATCTTTCTCGTCCCCTTTATTATAGGAGAGCTTTTGTTTTGTTTGTTTATTTTTGTGGGTGTTTGTTTGTTTGTTTTGGTTTTTGTTTTGTATCTAGACAAATATAGTTGTTTATTCATTCTTGTAATGAATCAGCTGCAGACCCAGCACTCAAAGTCACAGGGCAGACTGTAGAACTTCTAGGGGAATTTGAACTTTTCCTGGTGGTTGTTTTTGATCTGATCTTCACAATTGGATCATATATCTGAATAAAACAGAAATAACAGCAATGAGAAACTTTTATTTGCTGTGTCCTTTTTCCTGGCACCAAGTAACACATTCATCTGCATGCATGTCAGAAATTAAATGCTTGACTCAGCCAGTATATTAAGCAGCAATTAAATTTTTTAATTAATATGGTAGCATATGAGCAAAGACATCACTGGGTACAGTGGTGGGGGTTTTCGCCTCCAACTGCACACTGATTGTTGGGCTTGCTGGTATTTATTGATCATATTCATGCATATTCATAAGTTTTTCCCAGTAGTTTCTATTTCCCATTTCTTATGTGAGCTTTCTGCAGTTTCTATTTCCCAATTCTTACATGGGCTTTCGGCAGTTTCCATTTCTACCTTTTAACGTCACAATTCTATACTTCAGGGTCGTAAATCTATGATGGTGATGTTTGATTCCTTTCCAATTTCTGTATATTGTGTACATCCCAGGATGTGTGTCCAGATGGTGGGGACTGGCTTCTGTTTTCCAGGATCATTAATCTATGGCAGTGATGTCCAGCAACCCTTTTTGAAATCATTAATCAGGAACCTTGATGTCCATCTTCCTTCTCCAGGAGCTTGGGATAGGGTCCCTTCTCTTTCTGTTTAAATCCTTTATATATTCTAAGGCTACAGTTTAAAACCTTAATACTAAGCAACATTCTAAAGTTATAATTCAAAAGTTCTTACTGCAAAACAGCTTAAGACTTATAATTGTTATTCGCAAACAAAAGATTGGTTCAAAAGCCTTCTTCCATGTTTTCCTTCGTTGTTTATTAGAACTCATCTTTATAACTATCCCATGGCCATGTTCCACACATTTCACAATTAAAACTACACAGGTTGCCTTTATTTACCTGACACAAAACACAACTTTGTATTTCACACGCAGGTCTTTGGAAAGCCTTAACAGTGCAGGAGTAAGATACCACCAACTGCTTTGTTTTTCCTGATGTTTGTTGCAGTGGCTGGTGAAAAACAACTCTTTCTGAGCATGAAAACAGTTTGGCAATGGGAGCAGAAGAAATGCCCAGATGAGCAGTCCTGCACTTTAAAAACTAAAAATTAGCTGTGTTTAATTTTCTCTTTGTGGTTCCCATTGACTAAGGGAGTTGGGATTAAATGGGGATTTCAGAGTGCTGTCTTGGCATGGGGCATCCATGTTTCATCTGCATCTAGCAAGGACTGCCTGCTATGGAAAAGTTAAGCAAGTCAGTCATGCTTTACTTGTAGTGCTAATATACATAGATAAGTCAAGGGTATTATTCATGTCTTAAAAATGCATGCAGAATTTTGCGTGCCCTTGGAAAAGGGGAGAAATCCTGTAGACACTTTTGCATGGAATCCCTGCCACAGACTTGCCCTGTGACTTTGGTCATGCGGGCAGCCATGCAGTCATCACTTAGAATCTGCACCTTTACAGAAAGCAAAACAAAACCAGATTTTGGGCTCATAGCTGCTGCTTCTTTAACTTCTGAAGCAAGTGGGTACTTGATTTTGAAGTTGATGGTTTGCAGCTTAAGAGAAAACCTGGTTTGTAAAACTAATGACTCAAGGAAATAGTACAAGGGAAATGTCAGTTTAAGGAGTGGGTAGAATGAAGAAAAAAGGCAAAGGCAAGCTTTTCCATCTTGTTTTGGTATATTTTCTAAATGAAGTATCTAAACATTGCTGAAGGGTGCTTTAGCCAAATTTCCAACCTCCCTATGCCTTATTTTACTCCTTCTCAGAAACACATGAATCACCCTGAATGAAAGAAAAAGATATTGCATCAAGCTTGTGGGCTACCAAAATTACTGAGCTAGTATGGAGAAACAGGATTTAGGCAAACAAAATTATTTCTGTGATTGTTCCTCACTGTGCTAATTCCCAAACATGCTTCTGGTTTTGGTCCCAGCTCCACAGTGATTTTGGAGATGCCATTATTAGAGCTATGAAAAGGCTTTTTCAGTTTCACACCTGTACCTGGTTGTCAGATGGGGAATAGTTTTTTGACTGGAGTAAACGTGATTTTTGTATTTTATCTGCCAAATATAATGCTGGAAAGAAATGTCTTCTTTTAAAATGAAATCTCCTTTGTTTCAGCTTAGAAGTTTTTACTGTGGACTTGTGTAGAATAAATGATAACAATAAAGTGAATCATTTGGAAAGGGCAATTGCCAAATATTTCAAGGATTTGACAGCATACATTTTATGGGGTGGAAAGATCCAAGTGCCATGAGCAATACTTCTGAGTGTATGAACCCTCCTCTCATACCTTTTAGAAAAGCCAAGAGGCAAAGTTTGTTAAACAGGCAGATGGGAGGCTGTGTTCTCTGTATGTCCTTAGTTGTTGAACGTGCTTTTGTATGAAGAAGTCAGTCTTTGTCGGAACACGGACTGGGACTCAAGAATTTCTTTTCCCAGGCTGGTGCTGTGAATGCAGGTATTGGTGCAAAATAGAACTGAGTCAGGGTGAGATACGTCCAACTCTTGACATGTTTCTTCAGGCTACTCTTAATGCTTAATGGGGAGTTCTGGATAGAATTTTGTACTGAATTTGACGTAAATGTGATTTTAGAAAACCTAAGTTATATTCTTTGCAGAAGCTAGTACTTCCAGGGGAAAAAAAAAAAATTCTTGGGTGTGGCATAACCGAATGTGGGAAAACAACTGGGGACCCTGTGGATGTGTAATGGAATACAATTGGAGAAAACTTAAGAGTTATGTTAGCATCTTAACAGGAGTTATAGCAGTACAGAAATAGGGTAAATCATATTTGCTGCTCCCTGGATGGAATGCAGTTGGCGTGACTTGAAACGTATTCCAGGATGATTCCCCATCCACACACACCTCCTGACAGAGATGGAATGTAGGCTAGGGTGGAGCAGAGACACCCTGGCCAGGCTCTGTGGGAGTCCTTGCAGGGAAGGGAACTTGATGGTACTTTGCAGCTGATAAACCTAACACCAGGGAAGATAAGGGAATATATCCCACCACTGAATCAACAACTGTGGAGAAGGGAATATATCCTACCACTGAATCAAAAACTGTGGTGAAATCCCTCTTCTTGGATTAATTTTCTTCATTAAAGCCTAATAATAATATTAATGCATCCCTCCATCCCAAAGTTCTCTGCCCTCAAGGTACAACTACCCTTCACTGGGCATATGCTGTGTTCTTTTTGACTGGATCTATAAAAGCAAGAGAATTTTACGTGGATTTTTCTCAAAAGTTTTAACATCCTGAGGAATGCAAAAACTCGTTCTTCAGTGATGTTACATAGACATGGGAGTGTGGAAAGGATGCGTATCAGTAGAAATGTTCATCTGCTCTGTCCTAATAATGCAGCAACTAATTGCTCTGGTTTGGCTACACAGTGACCGAACCTGGACTACCCTTGCTCAGAGGATGGGCAGTGCAAAGTGAACTCTGCATGTGGCTTAATTGATAAATACAAGCTTTTCTAAAGCAGCATCTCCTTTGTCAATGTTTGAGGCATAGAAAATGATCTTCTATCCTAGAGGATTACAGTTACCCTCATATCTCTGCATATCTCTGCTCTTTCAGTTGTATGTAAATCAGAGTGCATTGACCCAAATGATAGTTTGCAGCAGCAGTATGGAAGAGCTGATTCTTCATCTGCTCTGGGAGCACTGCACAGCAGTAAAAAGGCTTGTAACTTTCTGCCTAATGTAGGTATCATGGGAGGTATGTGTGCCTAGTGCAGACCCATGCCATTTGTCCTGACATGAAAATTCAGATTTTGTGTTTCCCTACATACTGGGGACCTCTTCCTGACCTCATCAATCCAAGTGTTCAGTGAGGAAAATACAGTGATGTAAGCAATAAACACATTTTCCTTACTATGCTTCAGGCTCTTAAACAGGTCATTTAGACCCTTATGCTTGTAGTTGCAGTAGATTTTGGCATGGTGCCTTTTTTAATGTTTTATTAGAAGTCAGCATTAGTGCACAGTGAGGCATCTAGATTGTTGCAGGGAATAGAGGCATAAAAATAAGAAAGTGCTATCATTATGACAGCAGCAGCAGCAGTTGCTGCCAGCCATTATTAGCTAGCAAACTTAATTTTGGAAACAAATTGTCCCCTACTCTGGGTTAGGGTAGTAGGCTGTGTTTTCATAATGTATGCACTATATACAATTTAGTAAAACCTGATGGTAGACAATTTGTTTTGTGGCCATGTGGCATGTTACTGCATAATTTTAAGGAAGAAGCTAAAGTCTTGTCAGCTTTATTTGAACTTGTTCAATTAAGACTGAATGTCTCTTCCTTTTCACACAGGCTGTGATCTTTATCACTGCCTACAGAGGAGAGGTGTTTGTCCTTGCCTGGAAAGACTGGAGCTCTCTTTTTGTCCTGTCCTCCTGTGAAGCAGAAATGCCTTAGACTCCCCAGTGTCAGCAAAGAAGCTCCCTTCTTGCCTGATGGTGGTGGTGGCAGGATGCTGTTGGTTTCTGAGTGCTGGCACACATTGCCAGTTTGTGTCCAGCTTGTCATTCACCAGCCTCCTCAAGTCCTCCTCAGCAGGGCTGCTGTCTGTCTATTGATGCTCCAGCCTGGATTGATACCAGGGATTGTCCTGAAAAACTGAAAATAAATGAAGAAGAAATCTAATTAAAAAAAAAAACAAAAAAAACCACAAAACAGTAAATCTTTCTACCCTACTATGAAAGTTCTTTTTGAGTCTCTCTTTTTATGTAGTTATTTGCTGCTGAAAATCTGAGACTTCACTATCTCTGTCCTTGCTTTACTTTAGTGTCCTTATGGAGGCAGCATTTTTTGAAGTTCGAACCCAAATGTCTTTTTATTTGAAAAATGTATTAAGAAGGTGCTCTCAATCACAGATTGTTTGCCAGTTAATCACTGTGGTCCCTTTTTATACCTGATGAGTTCATACCATGAATAGGTGAAAGAACAAGGAGTGTTGGTGATAGGATTTCTTCCTAGTTAAAAGGTCCTTCCTTAATTTCCCTGCTGATACGCAAAGCTGCATGAGTTGACATAGGCAGGCACCCAGGATAGCCACAAATTTAGAGCTAGAAGGCAAAGAGTAAATTTATTTCCATTGACTTGGGGTATCCTAACTGGGATATCCCTGAAGCAACTCCTGGGCAGAGGCACGCAGATGCAGGCACCATTAAACACAAAGCCTGTAGTGGTATAAATGAGGGTTGACTTCATTGAATCCAGACCATTGATCATATTGGAGGCTTGGAAGGCAGAATTATTAAAACACTGAATGTTTGCAAAAGCATGGATTTTTTTTTCTTTTTTCTCCACTCTGGAAGGTTGCAAACCGAAGACCTTTTGCAGTCCTCAATCAAATTATAAACTATTGTTGCTGGTTTTGCTTGCTATTTTAATTAACCTGCTCTCCTCAAGTAGCTGACAGATGTAATTCCAAAATGTCTCTTAATGATTTTTCATCAGTCTTGGAACCTGGAGAGATCCCAGCTGACTGGAAGCTGGTTAACATTTTCTCAGTTTTCAAGAAGGGCAAGGATGACCCTGGAAATGACAGGCCTGTCAGTCTCACTTCAGTGCTGGTTAAAGGTGTGGAGAAGATTATTCTGGGAGATGTTGAAAAACACCTGAAAGACAATATGATCATTGGTTATGGCCAGCACAGCTTCTTGAGGGAAAAGTCCTGCTTGTCAAACCTGATTTTCTTTTATGACTTCATAGCCCACCTGCTTGATCAAGGGAAGCCAGTTGATATAATTTTTTTTAGATTTCAGTAAAGCTTTCAATACTGTCTCTCACAGTTTCTTTCTGGACAAAATGTCTAGCATTTAACTGGATAAACGTGTCATGGGATGTGTGAACAGCTGGATCACAGTTTGGGTGCAAAGGATGACAGTGACTGGAGTGACATCAGACCTGTCACTAATAGGGTTCTGCAGGGCTCTGTCTTCAGCCCTGGGCTCTTCAGCATCCTCATAAATGGCTGGGATGCAGGACTGGAAGGGATACTGAGCAAGTTCACAGACAATACAAAACTGTGAGAAGCTGTTGAGTCTATCAAAGTCAGGGAGGCCTTTCAGAGAGACCTCGACAAATCAGAGGGCTGGGCTATCACGAACTGTGTAAAGTTCAAGCAGGGCAAGTGCCGGATTCTGCACCTGGGATGGGGCAACCCTGGATCTGCAGACTGACTGGCGAATGAGATGCTGGAAAGCAGTGCTGTGGAAAGGGTCCTGGAGGCCCTGGTCAGTGGGAAGGTGAACATGAGTTAGCAGTGCCCTGGGAGCCAGGAGGGGCATCCATGTCCGGGGGGGTGCATCAGGCACAGCATCACCTCCCAGGCCAGGAAGGTGTTCCACACTGTTCTGCACTGGGGCAGCCTCACCTCAAATATTGTATGCATATTTGGTAACCACAATATAAAAAAGATATTAAGCTATTACAGAGTGTCCAAAAGAGGGCAACAAGGATGGGGAAGGGCATTGAGGGGAAGCCGTATGAGAAGCAGCTGAGGGTACTTGTCTGTTCATCTAGAGAAGAGGAAACTGAGGGGAGACTCATCACAGTTACAACTTCTTGTGAGGGGAAGTGGAGGGGCAGGCACTGATCCTCTGTGGTGACCAGTGACAAGACCTGAGGGAACAGCCTGAAGTTGTGTCAGGGGAGGTTTAGACTGGATATAGGAAAGGGCTTTTCACCCATTAGGTGGATGAGCAATGGAACAGGCTCTCCAGGGCAGTGGCCACAGCACCAAACCTGACAGAATTCAAGAAGAGTTTTGACAATACTCTCAGTCATAGGATGTGACTATTGAGGATGGTTCTGTGCATGGCCAGCAGTTGAACTCAATGATCTGTATGTCTGTCTTCCAGCTCAGCATATTCTGTGTGTGGAACTATTGAGTATGCAAGCAAAAGTAAGGTCTGCATTGGCAGCGATGTCCCAGCATTCAGCAGCTCTGTTAGCCTCAAGGCTGTGGTGTCCAGAGAAAGGGAATCTGCCCAGGATAAGGCTACAATCCTCATTCTCATTCCCTGTAACTCTCTGTGTGAATTGTTAACTATTTCTGACTCTTGAGATGTGAGCATCAGCATAGCTGCCTTTTTGTGCCTCTAGCAGGCTCTGCCAGTAGCTGATTGAATCCTTTCAGCTCACGCAGAATGCCATTAGAGCAGGGTCTGCTGTGGCTCCACACTCCTGCAGCTGCGGGCTTGATGGTCCTATTGCAAACCAAGAGCACCCTCCAGTGGAGCTGGGCTATACTTTCGAGGCTGTAGCTGCCCTGGAGCACTGGCACTTGCCAAAAGTCCAGGTCATAGCTAATTTTGTTTTGTCTAAATTGGTAGAGTTGCACATATTCTTTTTTGTGTTGTTGTTTACTCTGTAAATAGAAAATAAGAGACAGAGCCATGAGAGAGGATATTTCCTCCAAATTAAGGCCATTCTTCTTTTTTTCCCACTGTGGAGCACAGTCAGAGTTTCTGTATTTCCAGTTGGTCTTGTACATGTAGATTTTATGTATTATTTTTGTATGTTGATAAAACAATAGGCATGAGAGTGCTGTGCTATACCCATCCTCAACCTAATGGATGATTTGGGGCCTCTTAATCTGTTCCAGAGCAGAAGTACTAGAAAAGGGCCTTTGTATAAACATGAGGTCTCCTGTGTGATAGTGCTGTTTGGATAATTGACTTTAATTAATGAAGTCTGGTCTCGAGATCTGCTAATCCAAAAGGTAAATAAATTTTGTAAGCTCCCAAAGAAAAATAAAAAAATGGTGCATCATGATGCAGGAAAATCATCAGGAAATATGCATTTGCAGCATTGAAAATGGAGTTTAGTCCAGTTAGTTTAGTCCTTAGTAATATGTAAAATTATGGCAAGAATTGTAAGTGGAACACACAGAATAATAAAATGTGAGTATAAAAGAGTAAAAAGCAACACTCTTCTGGTTTAGGTGAAATCTGGATGTGCTAAGAGCTTGTCTGTAAGATGGGAATTTTACCGTGTCTTCTCTCTGAATCTGTAGTTTGGCTTTTGGAAGTTTTCTGTTACCTCTGGGCAAAGTCACATACTTATTCATACATGATCATTTTCTCCAATGTGAATACTGTATCATGCTGTGCTAAGATACGTACTCATTATATTGCTGGACTAGAAATGTTGAGTTCAGTGGCTCTGAATGAGGTTAAGCTTCCATGAAAGGTGCTGTCAAACTGCCAATTTTTGTTTCTGTGAGAAGCCCAATAAAGACTGTTTAAATCAAGCTCTCTGCAGTATACAGCCACTTAAATAAATGTTTCATGTTGTCCATGGGATGCTTTTAAAATATAGCAAGGACTTTGTAACCACTGCACAGAAAATAAATAATTGACAACATTTATGGAAATCAAAGTGTAATTTCTGCTTGCATTTTCATGATGGAACATTTCATGCAAATAGTTTATTTCCCATATTTGTGCATAGAAAAGAGCTCTGTAGCACTGTGGAGTGAAAAATTCTAGTGTTAAGAATATGTTTGTGTGAACTTTGTTCCCAGAAATGGATGCTTGTGAATACTTAATGAATCATTGTGAATGATTATGGAGGCTATACGTGGATCTTGAGGGTTTATTTGCCCAGGCACTCTTTGCTTCTGTTCTGTATTTGTTGTTTGGTTGTAGCATACCTTAATGAAGCGAATTTACTAATAGTAGTCAAGGATTTAAAAAATATTTTTATGTTCAGACCATTTGGCCATGTTGCAGCACCTTAGTGCTAGTGTTAGGGTTACCTTAGTGAACTAACAAAACTGTTAGTGTTACCTTAGTGAACTAATAAACTTCCCTAATAGGAAATGAATGATCAGACATGAACAAAAATACATTTCACCATAACTTATTATATGGCTTTGGATGCTTCATAGGTCCTACTTGTATGTGATCAAAATTTTATTGATCAGGAAACAGTGTAACAACTGTATCAGGCTGTCTATTGTACCATCAGTAGCTACTGATGCCATAACACTTGCGCCACACAATAGTGGCACAGGAGGGTGAGGTTAGCCTTAATACATGTCTTCTTGCTGCCAGAGGCATTCTGCTGACTCCAGGATCCTTTTGGTTCCTTATTGTGGCAGTATTTTGGCTCTCAGACTGTCAATGGACACAAAGTAGTGTGCAAAAATTAGCAGATTTTCTGATGTGTTAATGTTCTTGCTCTAATGTCCTCTTAAAAGAGATAAAGACAATGCTTTTAAAATTATTGATAAAGCCATTGAAATAATTCTTTCTTCATCTGAAGAGAAATCCAGTGCTGAAATTTGCATAACTTTTTTTTTTTTTGTTTGAAGACCCTCATTCAAAAGCTTGCTGTCCTTAACCATGTATGTTTGCTGATCAATGGACTGCAGAGGACTGTAAAGCTGTATCTATGTCTTCATGACAAAATCCAAAAGGATTTCTTGCATTTTGACTTTTGACATATTCTTGGGAAATTTGGTACCAAGGTCACTGTTCCTGTGCAGCATAAAAAGAGGGATGGTTTAGCATTTAGGTTCCAGCTTGTCTCTAGTAAGTAAGCAATTCTGTGCCTTAAAATGAGAAGGTACCAAGGAAATAATGGAAAAGAGAGGCTATGTGGGGTGACAGGCAAACCTTTTGAAGAGAACAGTGCCTGGTGGGTTACATGAAAAATAGCTTCTCTCTTTTCATTGCCCTCATTCCATGAGCCCTGAGCTAATGCAAGGGAGACGTGTCACAGTCAGGCTCCTTCTGTAATGAAACAGCAGAGAGTAACAGCTCTAACTCAATTAGATATGAACTACGAAGCCGCTGAGAGCTTTGGGAGGAAACATGTTTATCTGATACTTTTGGAACTCTAATCCTGCAGTAACTGTTTCTCCATGGCCTGTTGAGGGACAGAGGGAGCTCAGCCAACAAGAGGCATTTTCAAAAATCCCGTTTGTGCATATCTCCCACTGCTGTGGGAAATTAAACTTCAGCAATCTTTTCAAGGGTATTTAATATTGCTCCACTTATCCTAAAACTGCAGGTGTGTCCATCCTCAGCTCTTTCGAAAGTACAACCCTTTGGAGGTTGTACTTTCAAGTATGCATTGTGCTGGTATCACCTGAGAGGAACGAATTTTGGGGATTGAAGTCAGAAAGAAGGTTTAAAGCTGTGCAAGCTGGCAGGGTCTATCAATCACAGGAACCCTCCTCTCTTGTTGCAATGTAGTGAAAGTTAAGGTTGTGACAAATGCTGTGAAAACCCTTTGATACGTAGTCTGCCAAAGCTCTAACCTTTAACAGACTGTCCTAACAGTGCTGTGCTTTCACCCACCAGTTTAAATAATAAGTAGCTTCTGTAAAATTTTGTGAGTATTTACGGAAAGCTGCAGGTACAAGATGACAGGGTGAGAGGGGGTGATGGTGGAAATAACTGCTTGTGATTCTGCAGGAATATATTTTACAGTCAGCAAGCAGTACTTCAACCCTCAGTCTACCCTGCCCTAGGTATACAGGTTGACTACTTTTATTTTTTTTTTTCGTTACAGCGGTATTTGCAGAATTTCCTCCTCAGTAAATAATAGGCTTGTACCAGGCTTTCTTATCCGAAAAGAGCTCTGCAAGAGCAAGTCTAGTAGAGTTTTGGAGAGGAGTATTGTCTTGAAGACAGGATCATCTTTTGGGTTTTAATTCTGTTTATATTCAGACTTGGTAGGGTGAGAGCATGACAGAATTGTAGCCATGGCACAGCTGAAATAGTTAATGGTCTTTCATCTCAGCTCTGTGATGCTTGAGGTATTACTTCAGAAAAGCCCATCCTCAAGTCTGTACCATTTATTCAGTAGGTTTATTTCTGAAGGGGGCTCTGGCTTGTACTCTTATTTCATAGATGTAGAAGCTGATTTACAAAGCAAAGAAAATGAACCTTTGGCCAGAAAGTATATCTTCAGCAAAGCTGGGTGTAAACCTCTAATGAAAAGTCCCAGATCTTGCAGCCAGGCTCAGAAGTATTTGTTACCCTTTGTTTGGCTTTTGCTGGGTTTGAGTGGACAAGAGAACAGCATGCTGCACTTTGGTGCATTTGTTACAATGAATATTATGTACTATAGTAATTGTTTCCTTACATTCAAGGACTGAGCTTTCAATAAAACACAGCACTCAGAAAACTGCCTACTTTTACCTATTTTTCCTGAAGCAATAGATCAAGTGAGCATGGGTGATTCTTTATCTACACAGGTTTTATTATCTTTTCCCATTAATTGCTTTTCTTTCCTTTCTGTCTTCAATAATGAAATTAGAATGAAAAATAATAGAATTAAAAAGCACTCCCACACTCAGATACAGCAATCATCTGAATATGTTGTAAGTTTATGCCTCACACATAAACAAAAGAGTTGTATCATGCCATATCTTTGAATGCATTTTCAGGCTTGGCAACAGGGAGCTCAGATCTGCCCTCTTGGAGCAGAGCTGGAAAAACATCATTCTATCCACCTTCTTTTACAGGCAATGAATAAAATGCTGGATCTATGTAAGTTTATAATTTACTCAGTGGTGTTGTCTTAAGGATCTTTAGAAACAATTGAGCCATGTAGAATTTGGCCGGGAAGTTTTGGCAGTTTAGTTTCTTGCTAAAAGACTAGAGCAGCCTAGGAAGTTGGGAGTTGCTGTAAGAGGCATGCTCCAGTATCAGGTATTATGAACAGAATTTCTCATTCTCTCCTGGTGCTAGAGCTGCCTGTCTGAACAGCTCTTGCTTAAATTATATCCTTCAGAGTATTTCATCTGGTTGCTAAAAAAAAAATTGCAGAAATCCCCTGCTGAAATTCAGTATATCTCCCTCAGTGTTTTAGATATTTGTTGCCATAGTTTTTGGGCATCTCAGTCTTTAGCAAGTTCATCTGTGTGTAGGTATTGTGACAAAAAGAAATGCTGCTATTTCTGCATTACAGGTGAAAAATAAAAATCATCACACAGGGTTTGTGTTCCTGAGGAGGGCAGCTTTGGTCCTTCCAAGTTATGGGGCCTTTGTTCTGTCCTCTGGGAAATTCTCTGTTCCTTTGACCATAATTCTGCTGTCCAGGCCCCGAAGCAGCTGGTTTCTATCTTAGGTTAACTCTGTGTCACAATGACCTGCTGTGTAAAGTCAGCTGTATTTTTTACAGGGCATTAAATCCTAGAGCTGGTGATACTCTTTCTCAGGATTCAAATACCCATAATTCTCCTTCTCTTACTTCAATTTCTGAATGAAATAAACTGAATTCTACAAAGGGTGCTTCAATTTTGACTGAAGACTACCAGAATTAGGAAGAAATGGGTGTGATGCATAATAACTACAGCAATTCAAATGTCATTTACTAACTGTTCTTTATAGATAAACTTGAGGCTGGGACTTATAGAAACCCTTGCCTATTTTTGCAGAAGCTTTGCAGCTGTGTAATTTTCTTCAGTTCTTTCTAACTGTACAATCTCTAAAATTTTTGTTTCTTGGCCATAAGTGCCGCCCTACTGGGTTAGCTCAGATGCCCTTTAGACTCAGTAGCCTGTTTTAGGTGATGTGGATATCAGATGTCATAGAAAGACTGTTAGAACATGGCACTCATATCCAGATACTTCTTTCAATAAACTCCTAGTCTCTGGAGATCAGTAATCTAGAACTTTATTGAATTTTACAAGTAAAAATTTAATAGGACTTCATGCACTGCTTTGTGTGCATGAAGTGTGTATTTATTACCCGCAACAGGAAATACCTTCCCTGTGCTCAATCTCCTGTCTCAATAGGTTTCTTTGATGGCTTATTCCAGCTTTAAATATTTGGGCAATTTTTGTAGTCTAAGGCTTTCTTGTCTTCACGGAACATAAGAGACTTAACACTGTGGCCTGGGGTTGCGATAAAGAGGTACATAAAAAAGGGACAAGCCACTCTTGGCTGGCAGTTGGACTGATCTGTATGTGAAACAATTGTTGCAGACTTTTGTAGCAGTTTGAAAGCAGAGCAGTGATGGATACTTCTGTATGGAGAGGGTTTCTGAAGATCGGTAGATGAGCAAATGTGATTTTTGTGAAAGGATTGCTAGGCTGAGTGTGTTTTCTCCATCTCATTCACACTCAGAAAGATTTGGTGCCATCTCCTTTTGCCCTGACCCATGTAAAGGTGTGTGGTTTCACGTGCCTCCAAGTGCAAGAGCTGCCAGAGAAACAGACTGTTAGATAACATGACATTTCCTAGCAGAAAAGCTCCAGGTACTAGGAGTATGACTGACCTTTTTATTTTAAATTCTCCTTGCTTACCCCATGAGCACATACATACACTGCTGCAGCTAGTCCCTCTTGCATGTCCTCAGCCTGGGAATTCCTAGATATTTGCAAGGCAGAAGGCAGAAGGCAGTGCTCTCTGATGTCTGCATGGTGTAAGCCATCCTAGTAGAAAGAAGAGGCTATCTGAGGGGTTAGGACAGACCTTTCAGCACAAGCTGAGATACCCTGGAAGAGGCTATGCTTCATCAGCCCCGGCCTGTGCTGTATAGGGCACAAGCTGAGCTTAGACTTGGATTTTAGGCTGTATTGCAACAGAGCAACTATATTTCTTATTCAGCCTTCTAGGGAGTACATATTTTGTTCAGATCACTTTGCAGTTTGAATAGGGAACAGAATGAGGCATGAAGAAAGGGTAATAGAAGACTGAACCTCATTTTTAAATCATTTGTATGTAGCATAAATTACAAGTTAATAGAAACTTTTTTTTTACAAGTTAATAGAAACTAAATTACAAGTTAAGAGCAAAGGCCTGAATGTAGTTCACTACAGACATACTTGTCCTAGGGTGATGTTACGGTGCTTGTATCCCCAGTCACGTTATCTATGTTTGATATTATGTTCTGTGCTTTCAGAACTGACTCTGAAAGTGAAGGTTTGTTTTGCCTTGTTATCAGCCGGCTCACCTCCTGCCATGGTCTGCTGTCTAGAAGAGGCTCGTGCTGGCTAGCTTGCTTTGCTTTGCTTGCTTGCTTTACTTGCTTGCTCTTGCTCCTGCTTCTGCTTTTGCCTTTGCTTTTGCTTGTTAGGTTAGCTAAGCAGTCCAATTTTTTCCCTGGACTGTTTTTTTTTTTCCTTTCCCTTTCCTGAATATCATTCCAACCTGCTCCGGACTGGGACCAGGGAAACACTGAGGAACACCGAGAGTCTGCATTTTGTGATCTGCAGCAGCCATCCCCAGTGCCCAGAGCAATCCCCAGCATCCAGATCCGGACGATTATTCCCAAGAGAGACTTTCTGGATTTGTCATCTCTTCAGAGTGGTGAAAGAGATTTTTTTGTCATCTGGCGTTGTTCATTTTCTGGTGCTGGGGAGTGTTTTGTTTGTTAAATAAACAGGTTTTTTCCCACTTTTCTCCGAGAAAATTCTTCCTGAACCAGATGGGGGGGAGGGGCCGTGGGGGTTTGTTTTCTGGGAGCTTCTTCCAGAGGTTTTCTCCCAATTTGCCCTGAACTAGGACAATACTTTAAGCTATGCAAGTCAATGCACTTTGCATTGAGGTGCCAGAACCATGGGAACCCTGGAAATCCGTGTTGCCCTCACACACTGCACAGCACCTTCAGGGCAGCAACTGCGATGGGCCAAGTGTGGCTTGCCAGGGAAAGCAGTGATTTGCCACTGGGGTGAGAAGGACATCGTGTCCAGAGGCTCCCCTGGGGCTGGTGGCTGTGCTGGCTGCAGTGCTCGCAGGCCAGGCACTTTGTGGTTACCTACAGCAGAGGGTAGTGTTACCTATGTATGGAAATAGAGACTGCTTCAAAATGATGGCTCTATTCAGCCTGCTTACTTCAAGCTGACATGCAGTTGTTAAACATTTATGGTAGATGTATATATGCATCTTTACTGCTTTACTGAAAAGATTTTTTTTCTGTGAAGGAGATAGACAAACCACTAGTTCTTTAACTCTGTACCACAGTGCCAATATTTAGTTTGTAAAGCTTCCTAGGCTGCTATTTTCTGAGGGCATTTCTGTATAGTAGCTTCCTCTGGTAGCATTTTGTCTTATTGCTTTATTTTTGGGTAGAATTCTATTTTTTTTCAAATGTCACACCTTTTACAGAAATACATTTCCTCTGATGACTGCCTCACATGTGCATGAGAACAGATTTGCAGTATAACCTAATTAAAGACAACTGTATAATTATTGTTCCCAGCTGCTCAGCACCCCTGGTAGGTTACTCTGGGATCTCCATCCTGGCATGAAGCTGTGGGCAGGAGCCCCCCGCCCCACATGTGCCCCTGGTCCTGCGGTGGGACAGGTGCCGTGGTGGGCGGTGCCACACACAGAGAGGCCTGGCTTTGGTGCCCCAGATAATGCATTGTTTGACTTGGCAGAGAGCCTCTGTTGGTAGTTGGTTTTTGAGGAAACAGTGATGGCTCTCAGCCACCTAAAGGCTGAAGTCCTTGAGCCAAGGTTTGTGCCCTGTCCCTTGGGCCTTTTGTACGCCTCTAGCATCAGCTATATCCTTATTTGGCTTACAGGGTGTTGTGGTTCGACCCTAGCCAGAGGTCAGGCACCCACAAAAGCTGCTCACTCATCCCCCTCTGCAGCTGGACAGAGGGGAGTATATAGAATTAAAGGTTCATGAGTTAATAACTGGGAGAGATTGCTCACTTAATTCCATCAAGGGCAAAACAGTCTCAATTTAGAAATCTAAAGTAAATTTATTGCTAACAAAATCAGAGCAGGATAGTGAGAAGCAAAACAAGCCACTAAAACCACTGTCCTTCCACCTATCTCTCCTTCCCAGCTGTACCTCCTACCCCAGCTGTAGAAGGAGGAAGGAAATGGGGGTTATGGTAAGCCTATCAACCTGTAACTTCTCCCATTGCTCAGAGACAGAAGTTGTTCCCCTCTTGCACTGTGGGGTGCCTCCCATGGGAGACAGTTATCTCTGAACTTCTTGATGTGGCTTCATCATGAGTAGCAGTTCCCTCCAACTTGCTGCAACTTGAGCCCCTCCCATGGGTAGCAGTCCTCCCAAAACTGCTGTGATGTGGGCCACTCTTCCACAGGGTGCAGGCCACTAAGGACAGGCTGCTCCAGCCTGGGAGTAGAGACCCTCTCTTCATGGGTCTCCCACTGGATCACAGCCTCCTCCAGGCATCTACCCACTTTGGCATGGGTACCTTCCCATGGGCTGTGGGTTGATCTCTGTTCCGTGGATCTCCATGGGCTGCAGGGGCATAGCTGCTTCACCATGGTCTTCACCACAGCCTGCAGAGAACTCTCAGCTCCAGCACCTGGAGCACCTCCTCCCGCTCCCTCTCCACTGGCCTTGGTGTCCCCATGTTGTTCTCCTCTGTTCTCCCCATGTTGTCTCTATGTTGCACTCTTCTGTGACTGTAAATTTACAACTGTGTCACAAACTTGGTTTATGTGTATTCTCAGTTCAGTCAGAGAGAAAGAAGAGTTTCTAACCAGGCTAGAGCCTGGGAAAGAGTTGCAAAGGGATGTAAATAATTCTCTATCTCTCTTGTTGTTCACATTGTTTATAGATATGTTCTGCCACCGTATGTCATTCACTGCGCACCAATAGTGTGAAATGTTTTTAAGACCAATGAAATTAGTCTGCACAATGCTCTCTATAAAAGAGCGATGTATTTGAAATAAAATTAGTTATTGTTGCCATCATCTAGCCTTCTGAACTGGAGTTCTTTCGTTCACCTCCTGCCTCAAAGGTGACATTGTTTTTTCTTTCTTCTTAAATACATTATTGCAGAGGCACAACCACCATTTCTAATTGGCCCAGCCTTGGCCAGTGGCACATCCATCTTTGGAGGTGCCAGAGATTGACTCTACCAGACATGGTGGACGCTTCTGGTAACTTCTCACACAAGCCACATCTGTGGCCCTCCCACTACCAAAAAGAAAAGCCATGGAAAACCAATACACAGGGAAACATGGCATTGTCAAGGCAGGAAGAAATAGTAAAACTGAAAGCCAGCTGTTTTAAAGTAATTTAAAAGGAAAGTCAAACCAACTTTATAGATAGCTTTGAGAAATGTAGTTCCACATGTTGAAATTCCCTAGATTTTTAAGGGTCTATTTATATTTGAAAGATGGATCTGTTGTGTCGTGTTCTGTGATTTTGAGCAGATGTCCGTGACTTGGCCTGTGCTGAAGGACATGACTAGACTTTTTTTCCTGCTTTTGGTGTCTGAATATCACATAACTTGGGAACAGCTGGACTCAAACATCTTGAAGGTATTTTCCAACTGAAACTATTCTATGATGTTGTGAAAGATGACAGACTGAGTTCTTGATCTGACTATAGCAAACCGTTGTTTGGCAATTATTTTGCTTGATTTGTAATTTATTTTGAAAATTCTAAGTCATCCCTAGACGTGATTTTTCCTTATCCGACAGAGTGCTTAGAAGAAATATTGTCTAAGGGCTAAGAGAAAAAAAAGTTTGCACAAACACACTAAAGATTTCCATGGGATGTTTTAATGCCACAAGGCAGGCATCAGATCAGAAAGGGCTAAATATGAACTAAGAGTATCCCCCAGTCTCATCTACAGGTTGCTTCAAAGTTGTGTAAGCACCTCTTTACACACATTTACATTGCCCAGTTTAGAGATGGCACTGATTTTTGTATTCAGAAATCAAGTACCTAATAAGATGTTTCAGGTTAAAAACAAACAAAAAAAAAAATTCTGTTGACAACTTCATGATCCTTCACCAAGGTTTCACCCAGCAAGCACTTGTAGTACTAAAGATCCTGTAGACATTTGAGGATTTCTCTTCATACAAGTTGCAAGAGTGAGATTTTCAAATTGTATGTCAAAACGTAGGACTGAGGAAATTATGACATATGGTTTCATTTATTTGCATTTAAATGGTTTCATTATTTAGCATTTAAGATTTAAAAGATATTTTAACTCTTTCCTTCCTTTTCATGTTGTTAGTTTTGAAATTGCAACATCCCTTTTAAAACAACTTTTTTTGCATGCAGTCTTGCATATTTTCTTCATATATTTTTATCTTGATTATGCCCCTCTTTTGCTCCATGTCTTATTTTAGATTTCGGGGTTTTTTTTTAATTTAAAAACTGACTACGTCCTGAAACTAGCTTGATGCCAAATTTGGTGAGAATCATGTTCTGAACACGTTCTTTAAATATCAACTTTAATTATACAATTGCATATTTTTCTCTCTAATTATGTAATTATTTTATTTTAAACCTGAATTTAAACACTGCTGCTCAAAGAGGAAGAGAAATTAAAATGAGTAAAAACAAAACCAAAATGCAGATGAACTTGTAAACTTTGTTGAAGTAGTTTTCTGTTTTGCAAGAGAGGTGCTTGGACTCTATGTACATGGTGTCAGTCTGCCCATGACACTGAGTGAAGGTGCAGATGGGTTTATATGACATGTTGTCATGTTGTTGTAAACTCCTGGGGAGGCAAGTAATATGCCCCGGTGAGCTGCTGTACATCTCTGCCCTGCTCTCTCGTCCCATTCTACCTCACTATAATGATGCCTTTATGCTAAAATACAGTTTCTGGTTCTGTGGCCAGTTCTGCATAGTTTGGTTTTGTTTTCTGAAGAGTACTTGGAAATACTCATGACCATGCAAATAATTCCTGTCTGTACCTATCATGTACTTTTTCAAAGCTAAATGTTTATTTTCCTAGAGCAAATACTGCCCTAGTAGTAGTATTGAAATTTTAGCATGGGGAGCAGCTGAGCCTGCTCTGCATAATCCTCGGGTCCTCAGGCAATGAGCTATTCTGTTACAACTGGAGATAGTGGTAGCTCCCGGCCTCTTGGTAAGCATAGGCATCCAGGGGAGCATTGCAACCACAATCTCTCTGTGTGTTTCTAGAGCAAAAAATAGTCTGAACAACAAAATCTGCATAAGATTGCTGGTAGATAATCTTCAAAGTTCCCTTCTGCTAGAGCAGCAGGGAGAAGACTTACCTACTTGTGCAAGAAAGCAGAAAATGCCTAACTGGATTTAGATTTCTGTTGATTTGTGCCTGTGCTTTGCTCCTTGGATTATTTGCTTATCACTTTCTGCATTTGTTATATTTTTTCACTCAGTTCTGAAAAGTTCAGGCATGGTGCAAAAGAGGAATTTGTTGACTGAAAAGTGAGAAAACAGAATTCTCATCTTCAGTTTTGAGCAAATCTGATAATTATTGCCAGGAGAGATCAAAAAGTTCCTTTGAGAGGCTAAACAAACCAGCTGCCCAGAGAAAGTCCTAGAAAAACATGCTTCTTCCCCAGGATGTCTCTGTCTGCTGTCCTAGATGACTTTCATATTTTCTTAATTGCACCTGCCTGTGTTCTGTCATGTAGCTGCCAAGCAGGATATTGTTTTCTAATTAATTTCTCACTTTGCACTTCATGAATATATAATTTCTTCCATTTGGCTCTAGCAGTTATCCTCTGTGGTTCTGCTGACCATAGTTGTGCTCCTGTCATCATGAAGGATAAAGAAATTAACTCAAGTTTGGGGAAGAGGAATCATGCATTGCACAGTGAGAAGATACAGTTGTGCTATCATCTATATATCATTTCCACAGTTTTCTCCAGTCTTACATTCCTTGAAATTCAGGTTCACCCTTTCTTTGTATGAGGTTCTGCTTGGGGTTCTGTTTGGCAAGGATACTGATGAAACTCAGAATCTGTGTCAATAATTGGGTTCATTGAAATTCATTAACTTTTCAACTGAACTTCAGAGTAATTTCCACCGATTTTCCTGACTTTAATGTTAGGTTAGCAAGTTCTTTTTTGTCATGGAGAATTCATTAATTTCAGTGAAATTTTGCTTTGAAGTTTTGTATTAATTCACACCCATAATAGGAAACAGAAAGTACAAAGTTGATAACAATTAAAACCCTACAAGTTTCTTTCTGCATAAGTGTGTATGGTGATGTCCTTTGGCAGGCTGTGTCCTGGCAGCAAGGAGAAACAGCAAGGAGAAACATCTGCTCTTGCTGCAGTAACTCAGCTGTTTTTGAAACGGTCACATCAATGTCCTCTTTGTGTAAATTTGATTATTCATATCCAGGTTTCTGGTTTATGCTTATTTGAACCTAAATATATAACCTGAGTTTTCCAAAACAAAAGTGTGCAAGTGTAATCTTCAAATTACAAAGAAGACAGTGAAGTGACTGCTCCCATAAGCCTGGAGAACTGGACAGAGTGTGAGCTGTAGTGTCTGCTTGCTAAGTTTGAAATATGCTGAGGAAATCATGACCTGAGAGGTTTAGAACTGCTTGAAGGGTTCTGAAGCTACATCCTATGGGTTTAGAAGCCCACTGTGATCCCCCTGCTCAGCTGGGTGGAGCTGGCTAATACAGAGGGATTGGAACGATGGAACTAGCCCAGAAAATAAAAACTTTAATAGTGAAAATAAAAAACGTGATGCAGGTACAGAGGCTAGATTCCAAAGACCCTTGGTTGGGGCAGACACAGCCAGGTATGGGGACACAAGGTCCAATGAGAAAGGTGAACTCAGAACATGACCTTATAAGAAAATGCTCTTGACTAATGGTGAATGAAAACTGAAACTTGATCAAATATAGGAAGGTTCTATTAGCATGCTGGCTCCCAAGAACCCACAGTTCCCACTGTGATCCAATTAGTACATTGTCTGCTACTGTCTGTGGCCAAAGCCCTCTGTAAAAGCATCTGCAGTAAAGATCTCAGCAGGACGAGACTCCACAATTCCCTGTCTTTAGAAAAATATTTTGTAATGATTTCTGAAAAACTCTTAACAGAAAACTTACACAACAACATAAATACAACAACTACAAAAATTAGTAAACCTGTTTTGAGCAAAGATAAAGCCCAACTGGATACATTCCATTTTTTAAAAGTCCTTTTAGCCAGTCTTCATCACTTTCCACTTGTAGTTTTCTGACTTCCTCTTTTAGAATTTGGATGCTCTTGTGTATGGACTTGCTGTGATCTGAGAGGCTCATGCAGCACATGCCCTCAAAATCTTCACAACCATGTCCTTGTCCTAGTAGCAGGAAGAGAATTGTAGCTCTATTTTGCAGGGTAGCTTGGTTGATACTTTCCACATCTGTCAGTAGCTCACTCAGTGCCTGAGATGTGGCATTGGTTTGCTTATTTAGCCAGCATCTTAGATTGCCTAATATTTCCAAATCTTTTGCTGTAGCAACCCTAGGTGCCAATACTGAGGCTGCCATTCTTTTTCCTTTACTCCAAAAGTTAATTTTGTCTTTGCAATCTGATTTGAATTGATGGATAAATCTCTTATGTCTGGCCTTCTTTTTTTTCACAAATTGGGGTAATCTCAGGTTGTTAGTATGTTAGGTTGCATGTGGGGCGGGGGTGGGGATAGGGTGAGGGGCAAGGAGACAAAGACAAAACCCATTCCCAGAAGTTTGTGTAGCAACAGAGAGCTTTAATTTTTCCCCGCCCTCCCTTATAAAAGGCATTTTGGAAGACACAGTCTGGATATTCTCATTTGTCTGAACTCCATGCCCCCTTGGGATCTGGCTAGTGAAGTGCTTGCAGCATTATAAGCTATATAATTGGGAGAAGCCCCCGTCAGTCAATCCCGGGGCTTGGTATGTGATATCTGGTAGCATCTAACCCTTCTTTGTTTAATAAAATTTGTAATTAGTTTTCTGTTACCTATCTGCAGGGGCCCTTTACAAATGGGACAACAAAAGACAGCATGGCCAAATTTGCATGGAAGCTGCACCATTTCTGGTCCGTAACTGCTGGGGGAGGACTCAGGCCACAGGCACAATGTGCCTAAACTATTCAACCTTTAACCCATTTAACCCTTATAGAAAAGCACAGCTATTAAAAACAACCTGTAACCCATTTATCCCTTGAAGAACCCAACACCCAGAAAACAATCTGTAAAGAGTAAAACAGTCTGTAAACAGAAAAACAGTTTGTAAACATGAGAAATAATTTGTAAATTAGTCAAGTCCTTATATTGATTGTCCATGAGGTAGGTGGTCATTTGTCATCCATTGTTCTGTGGAAGAGACTTCAGAATGCTGTCCAATGTCCTTTACCTTGTATTTCATAGGAATATTGTACTGTTATATGACTTATTTCAAAACATAAAATATGACAGCACCCAAAACTCAAATAGGGGCGTGTACCTTAATTCCAACTGTCTAACCTTTTTTCTCCTTTTTCTTTGTATAATAGGTAGAAATAAAGCATGCATTTCCTTATAGTAACAATGAGGTAGGGGGTTGCTTAAAGGTTTCCTTTTCATTATGAGCAAGCCAGGAGGGCTTCTTCCAGACAAAGCCTCTATGCCTGTCTCGAAAGGGAAAAGGATTAACTTTTTTTTTTTTCCCCCACAGAATATTTACTAGCCAGGTTCATTGGTTGATCAGTCCAATGACTTGGTTGAGAGAGATTCCCTGTATAAAAACAAGTTTTATTAATATCTACTGCAAAATAAAATGAAAAAAATTTAATATTGATCACAGTGTAGGCAATACTCCCTTATTGCCTTGTTAGAAGCTAGAAGTTTTGTTCGTAGTTTAATAATTGACTTTCAATTTTTTTTTTTAATTACGACAAGTGACAAAATGTCAGTTGAAGAACTTTTGCAACTGAAATTTGCCTATGATAAATTAATTTTGCTATGGGTATCTTAGTGGATATTCCCTGGATCTTACTCATCCTTCTTGAAACAGTGCAACAATAACAAATTCATAGTAATACACACACTAATGCTTCCCTGATACACAGCATTAATTATCTGAGGCAGAAATATAACACCTTATCGATCATGGGCTTGTTAATTTTGGTTCTAACAAATGCAAACATCCACAATGAATATTGTACCATGAGTTTTAATGCATATTTTACAAAGAGATGTACATTATCAAACCTTTTGTATGGCAACCTTTCAGTGTCTTTTTTAGAGTTTTAGTAACATGAAAACCTTGGTTTATCAGGAGATATTGTGGTTGTAATGCTTTGTAAGGAAGGAAAGTTAATGTCTGTTTGCTTTTTACCTTCCATTTGCAAGCAGTTGCTGGCTTCTCACTTGTCTGGGTGACAGTGTGTCTTGACCTCAGCTGCTGTCAGACTTGCAACCCGTGTGTTCTACTCCATCTCTTTGGGCAGACTCGACCGTCTCTGCCTCTGTGGTGCCACAACCCTGCCTGTCTCCCTGCACTGCCTTTTCCTGAGCAGCACCTCAGGAAACGCTTCTCCCATGCTTTACATCTGAGCTCTGCAGCCTTCTCTTGAGGCAGGCGCGGTGGTGGCGCCGCTCCCTCCGGAGGTGTGGCTGTGTCCCACGGAGGCCGGATCAGGGGCGGGATCTCTCCCCGTGACCACAGCTGGATGGGGGGTGCTGCCAGGCCAACTGAAGGGCTTGGGGCAGATCCCATCGATCACATGGGACGGACGGACGGAGCGATGGCCGCGTGGTTTTCCCGGTCCCGGGAGGGGTGGGAACGGCTGAATAGTATAGCAGCCCTGGGGGGGACAGAAGCACCTGCCACATGGTCTGTTCCCCCAAGCAGGGCGGCATGGTGTGCCCGCCTGGGTAAGCGATATGATAGCCCGAACTGGCTGCATAGTAATTACTGCAGTCTGGGGAGGGCACAGAGCATCTCGGAGAAGCCAGGGCTGTGGTGGCTCCCATCTCTCCACGTGGTTGGATTTCGCAATCCATCCCACCGGCTCCCTGGATAATGCCGGCATCTGCCGGGGTTTCCTCTCTCCCCAGGGAAAGAATCCCTCGTTTTAGAAAGAAGAAAATCAATACTTTTTATCACGGTGTTTTCTGGTCCTGATATCTAAGCTCCCATGGTCTCGGTTGTAATTTTAGCCCACTGAACATGTTTTTAAACCCTCGCAGTACTTTTTGCTGTCTGCCGAGAGGGGTTTTTACCACTGTCTAGCCAGTGAATCCCGTTTTTTCACCTAAAGTCTGGTTTTTACACGGTTCCAGTTTTTACGCTGTTCCCAGCTCTCAGGCTGTCTCCGGTTCCAAGCACCAATCCAGGCTCTGATGTCCTGTAGTCCGGGTTTTACTCCAATTCACAGCTCTCAGGCCGTTTATTAATTCTGATCTAGACCAAAAACCAGCTGTTACGCTGTCTGTCTCCTTTGCTCTGTGCCAGGCTCTGGCTGAGTCCTGATCACTTCGGAGGTCACTACGTGTTAGGTTTCATGTGGCAGGGGTGAGGGGCAAGGAGACAAAGACACAATGCGCCCCGAGATGTTTGTGTGGCAGCAGAGAGATTTATTTTCCACGCCCCGCCCCTCCCCCCCCCCAAGGGTATTTTGAAAGACCCGTTCTGGATATTCTCATTTGTCTGAACTCCACGCCCCTTTGGGATCTGGCCAGTGAAATGCTTGCCACTTCGTAAGAGATCTGATTAGGAGAAGCCCCTGTCAGTCAATCCCGGGGTTTGGTTATATGGTTATCCGGTTAACACTAGTACAGTAACCCTCCCTAAGCTACATGGCCTGCCCTTAATGCAAGATGGAATGGCAGGCCATGCTCTGTCTCCACAAATGAGAAATGTCCCAGGTGGTAACTATAGCAGGAATCAATGGACCAGGAAATGATGGGTGTAGTTACACCAGGTACTTTCGTTTTTATAGACTGGATGATGTTGGGAAACATCCCACAATGTATTTGGTTGTTTTCCTATAGCATTGGCATTAATGATAGTATATAATAAATCGGGAGTAATTTTGCTATAATGAAATCTAACACAAAAATCCATTTTTACAGAGCCTAGAATTTCCAGTTCTTGGGGTTCTAGTGGTGCATGCGGTAAATTCCTGGCCCAGTAATCCCAGTTATCAATGGGATTGTGAATCCATTCCTTGTGGGGAGGCAAAACATGGATGGCATCCTTGTTTAAGGGCCACACATTGATTGGTTAACAAAACTAAGCAGGTGGAAAAGGGGTTATCAGGGGTGGCTACTGACAGACACAGGGTTTCCTGCTTGGTGATGTTAGCTAATGTAACTCAGACATTTTTCTTTGCTGTGGGACTTCCCAGGCCTTAGTGAGGAGCACAGCATCAATCAGGATAGGTATAGTGAGCAGGAGTCCCCTAGGAGCCATTTCCAGTGGAACAACCTGTGGATTAAACTCAAAAATTAATAATGGTTAAGGGGTTAAGAAAACAGTGACATTAATTAGCAATAGATAGGAAGTGAGAGATGGCTATTTGCAAGCCTCAGGGTGTCATTTCTGCAGGTTCTTCTCGGGATTCCTCCTCTAGAGCTTCTTGGTGATTTTGCAGAGGCTGCAGATATGGCATGATGTTCTTTGCTGGAACCCACCGAGGTCCTTTACCTAGAGAGATACAAGCATACCCTTTTACCCAGGAGGATCAGAGGAAAGGGTCCTATAATTTGGCCTGTCAAGATCTTTAACATTGGAGGTCTCTCCTTTAATTGTGTCTGCGTTGTGTTAGAGAAAGGCCTGATAATTGGGAGATTTAGTTCCATCAAGGAACTATTCAAAAAATGGAATACATATGTGGCCTTTGCAAGCCTTTCAACCGTGGATAGCATTCCTATTTCTCTTTTTTGTTGTTCTAGCAGGTATTTAAAAGACCCATGTGCTCTCTCAACAATTGATTGGCTCATGAGAAAGTGTGGAATGCCTGTGATATGTTTGATTCCCCACAGATTAAAAAATTGCTGTGTTCTCTGGGAGACATAGGCAGGCCCATTATCTGTTTTTATTTCTTGTGGGATGCCCAGAGTTGAAAATGCTTGTAGAAAATGTTTAATAACATTTTTTGCCACTTTACCTATGTGAGCAGAGGCAAAGATTGCTCCTGAGAAAGTGTCTATTGAAACATGTATGTATTTAAAGCAACCAAAAGACGCATAATGGGTCCCATTGCTTTGCCAAATTTGTAAACTGTGAAGCCCTCTAGGATTTACTCCTCCTCCAATAGATGGCTGAGAATATTTCTGGCATTCAGGGCATGTAGTGGCTGAATGGCTCTAGCTTGATCTCTAGTGATATTAACATGAGTATTAGGGCTGGTGCATTTTGGTGGAAGAATGCATGATTGAGCCATGCTTGCTTAAAGATGTTTGGAAGTGTAGTGTGTATGGTCATAGCTAAGGTATTGGCTTGTCTATTGCTTTTGGATAGAAATCCTGGTAAGGAAGTGTGAGAACAGATGTGCATGACAAAATATGGATGCTGTCTCTGAGAAAGAACAAAAATAAAGTTTTAAGCAAAGAGTATAACTGATCATTAGAAACTGTCTTTAGGAACGAATTTTCAGCTCTCTTGACAATGCCTGCAACATAATAAGAATCATTTTCAAGGTTAAAACAATATGTGAACTTAAAAAAAGTTTTAACAACTGCAGGTAAATCAACTATTTGGGGTGAACCTTCTACTGTTTTAATGTTAGATTCCCAATTATGTGTTTATAAGGTTTTGCCATGTTATAACAGATTTTTGGGACCCTCCTGATCCATTGGTGAAGTTGGTTAGTGCATCAAGGGGTACAACACTTTTTAAAGGTTTAAGAATCAGCCTAAGGGAGGAACACAACAGCCTATATTTAGAGAAATTGATTGAAATTTGCCCAGTAAAATTTTTGAGTGCAATTTGCAAGCACTCTGACTGTTGCAATAGCCAATTTAGATATAGAGTAGTTGTAGATAGGAATGTAGTGGAGAAATCTTTTCCTGCAAGAAAAAGTAAATATGACCTGGCTCTTATAATAAGCTTAGCCATCATCTCTGGCTTAGTTGTTATAGTTTTACCAGCCTAGTAGAGTAGGAAAACCGACTCTAAAATCAACAAAGGATCAGATGCCTTGGAGTCCCATTGAAAAATTAAGGCATGGGGTTGGGGTCCTTTTTCCAAGATAGCTAGCAGGAATGGGTGCCTGATGAGTTTGAATGGCATGGGATACCTTATTTAGGGCATCCCTTGCCTAATCAGTTAACTGCCTTTGTGAGTTTACTCACCAAGTAAACCCAGAATTCCCCCTTAACAAAGCAAACAACAGAATCAAATCCTTGTTAGTAATTCCCAGAAGAGATCCGACCCAGTTAATTTTCCCAATAGTTTTTGTAAATCTTGGAGTTGTGAGAAATGCTACTTACTTCCAAAAATTTAAAAGGATTATTAAAATCTTATCCAAAAATACCACAGAAGACTAAATAGAGAAAATATTACAGCACCTGGAGCACAGGATTTTTTTCCAACATGTGCTCATTCACACAATGGATGTTCTGCCTTTTAACCCTTTAGTCCCTCCCAAAATCTTGACAATCAATTCTTTCTTTGCTGTCCAGCGGTGGAGATCACTTTCTTACATCTTGCTTGGTGGTCAGGTGTTGCCATAGTAACAAGCCAACCCTCCCAAATGCCCTGACTACCCAGGTGATCCTGTGATAACAATGCAAGGGGATGAAACATAACTATAAATCCATAATACTTCTCTTAACATATAATATTTACCTTTTAATTTGCGAAATACTTGCCTTATCACTTTGCGATAGTGAGAGTCAACTATCGCATTCCTCATCTATCAGAAACCCCCCTTTTCCTTTTCTGTAAGTCATTTGGCTCAAACAATTACCTCAGAAATTTCTTTTTTCTCTTGAATGAGTCATGCTAGCATCTGTTGATGTGGGCAGGGGCAGTGGGAACCGAAGTAAAAAATCTCAGGTTTTCCCTGGACACATTTATACAGAATGAACAAAAGGACATTACAGAAGTACAATATGGCTTCGACTCTCATATACCTTGCCAGTGGGGTTGCTACCCATAGTAGGTGTATCTTAGTGGTGAGTACAGAGGCCAACTCGGTCTTGCCCTCTAGTCCCTTTTGTATTAAAAGACAATTGAGGAATAACAGAAGTCTGGTGTGGCCTTTTTGTCCCTACCTTACTGTTGTGGTCAGCTCCTCTCGCCGCGATACCCCCGAGTGGTGGCGTGCTGGGCGGCGAGGGAAGAGAACGGGCGGCCGCTCCCCCTGTGAAGCTCTGCGATCCCAGTTGTTGGTGTGGGGACAGACAGAGGTGACATGGGACTTGGGGGTGAACAGGATGGCTTTATTCAGTGAGCCCCAAGACCCTCCAGAGAAGGTGAACAAAGGTTTTATGCCCAGAACTCAAGAGGAGGGGTGTAGGAACAGCAACCAATGAGGGTAGAGCTGGGGTCTAAGGAGGGACTAACACATCACAAACCTATCAGGGGAAACAGGGGAGTAGAGTAACACAAAGTAACCAATAGGGTGTTGAGCATCACTAAACAGACAGGGAATGCTCTGGAAGCAGGGGAGGGGAATGCAAGGAATGACAGGGAATGTTCTAGGGAAAGGGGCAGGGGAAAGGGAGGATTGACAACTTGGAGAGGAGTGGGTTAGGGAAGAGCTTGGGAAGATTGGCAACTGGGGGAGGAGGAGACTAGGGAGAGGGGGGAGTGAACAGACACTGAACAAATATTAATTAAAAGAAAAAACACACCACAACACCTTACCATGCATATAGGGTTGCTACCTGCAGCAGGGCTATGGAATCTTCTTGGTAGCAAACAAAGGGGCCAACCCAATATTGCCCTCCATTCCTTGTCTTATTTTATTTGTGGTTCTTAAGGAAGCTGCCCCATTACCTCTTAGGGTCTTCTGTGTACTTCCCCTCAACAGATGCTTGTAATTCGCCCATTAAAACAGGAAAACAGTTCTTGAGCTTGTGGGTGGAAGCTTGACTCTACTTTTTTGATGTCTTGTTTTTCTGGTTGTCTTTTGGTCTCTGCTTGAGAGTCAATCTCGATTCACCCGGGCTGGATGTTATAGTCCATTCTTTGGATTCTTCCACTGGGCCTTTAATTCTGTTGGCATGAGTCCATCCCTGCTCTGCACTTTGCATAGCTGATTTGGTGGTGAGCAGAACCTGAAAGGGACCTTCCCACTTGAAGGGTTAGAGGCTGATCTCTCCATGACTTGATTATTGCCCAGTCCCTGGGATTAATATTATGGATTCTGAAATCCAGGGTGGTAGTTTGAGGAATTGCCCCTTTATGTCTTAGCCCTTCTAAGGATTGTGCTATAGACATATTTCTTGGCATTGGCTTCCCCATCCTCATAGGCGGCTACCTTCTGAGGCGAGGTCAAGAAGGGTGGCCAAACATCATTTCATAGGGTGAGACTCCCAGATCTGACTGGGATTGGGTTCTAATTCTTAACAAGGATAAAGGGATACATTTTATCCATGACATTCAGGTTTCATTCATCAGCTTAACTAGAGTTCTTTTAAGAGTTTGATTCATCCTCTCAACATGACCAGAACTCTGTGGATGCCATGGAGTGTGTAATTCCCATTTTACTCCCAGGGCTTGAACTACTTTCTGCAATATCTTAGATGTGAAATAAGTCCCTTGGTATGAATCAATCTTGTTTACCATCCCATATCGGGGGATAATTAATTCTAGAAGTGTTTTACTCACAACATTGGTATTGGCTTTAACCATGGGTACTGCTTCTACCCAATGAGTCAAGTTATCTACTATCACTAGCAAAAACTTCCACCGTTCTTCCTAGGGAAGCTCAGTAAAGTCTACTTGGATATTTTGAAAGGGCTGTAAGGCTAATACTCACTCTTCTCTGGGTGTTTTCCTCATGGCCTTCTTATTCACTTGTTGACATATCACACACTGTTCAGTTACTTACTTAGCTATTCCAAAAATTCCTATGCAGGCCCAGTCCCTTAGAAAGAGATCACTTAGCGCTTGTGTACCCCTGTGTGTTGTTCCATGTATGCCTTCTAGCATTTTCTTGGCAAGGGGTTTATTCAATATTTGCCTCCCATCTGTTAATCTCCACTTCCCTTCGTGATCTTTCTTCTCTTGTATTTTAAGGAGTTCTTACTCTTCTGTCCCACTGAACACAGGGACTTCTTGCCTTTCTCTCATGGGGGTTAATATCATCATTATTTTTCCCTGATTTGGCTGTATTTTTAGATTCTAAACCTGGAAAATTGTTCCCTTGTGCCTCTTGAGTCACCTCTTTTTGATGGCCTTTAACATATACTACTGCCACTGCCTCTGGTAATTCTAAGGTTTCTAACACTTCTGAAATAAGTCACTCATTAATCAATCCCTTTCCCTTTAAATTTTATAGCCCCCTATCTTCCCAATTTTTTCCAAAGGTATGCACTACTCCAAAAGCTTATTTTGAGTCTGCACATATTGTTCCTCTTTTCTTTCTGTGTTATTGTTTCCAGAGCTCATTTTAGGGCATATAACTCACATGCTTGGGCTGACCAGTTGGAAGGTAACTTTCCCTTTTCTATGGCTACCGACCCTTCATCCACTATAGTGTAGCACAATACCCAGTGCCCCTGGATTACCTGTGAAGATCCATCAATGTACAATCATTTCCCTCCTTGGAGTGGTTGATCAATTAGGTCCTCTCTTACTTTAGTTTGATAGTTTATAACCTCTAGGCAATTATGTATTAATTCCTCAGCTGGTTCTCCATACAAAAACTGGGCAGGGTTGAGTTGGTTACTCATGATTAGCTTAAATCATTATCTATTGAGATGGCTTCATGGCACTTCGGAATTGGTAAGCCATTTCTCAGCCTTTTGGCTTAGGAGACTTCTGTGTGAGGTATATATTTTCAATTTTCCCCCACAGGTTAATTTTTCACATTCTTTTGAGTTGGGTGGTTGCTGCCACCACCTGAATGCAGGTTGGCCACCCCTGGCTGACAGGGTCTTGCAGTTCTGATAAATAGGCCACTGGTTTCCTGGATCCTCCCCAGTCTTGGGCTAATACTCCATGTGCTACTCTTTTTTCTATATCAACAAACAGATAGAAGGGTTTGTCTAAGGCAGGAAGACTCAATGCTGGTGCACTGGCTAAATTTTGCTTTAAAGCTTCAAACTACTGCTCATCTTCTTTTTTCCACCTGATCTCTTCTAACTTTTCATACAAGAACTGGATGACCTGTGTGTATCCTTCAATCCATAGCCTACAACATCCCAAGAAGCCTAGAAACCTTCTAACTTCGCTCTTAGTTTTAGGCCATGGAAGTGAGACTATCCCCATAATTCTCTCAGGGTTCAGAGTTGCCGGCTCCCTTGACAAACCACATGTCCTTGCTATTTTACTGTCCTCTCTACAAATTGGAGTTTTCCTTTTGATACCCAAAGTCCTTGGTCTCCCGGAAAACTTAACAATGCTATGGTGGATTCCTGAACTTCTTTTTCTTCCCATCCTGAGAGAAGTAAATTATCTACATATTGGATAAAGTTTTCTCAAGTTTGATGTTGAACAGTTGTAGTACTTCTAGTACTTAACCGAATAGGTTTGGGGATTCAGGAAACCCTAGGGGTAACCTAGTCCATGGAAGCTGTTGCTTTCTCCCTGAATCAGGGTCCTCCCATTCAAAGGCAAATATATCTCTGCCTTCATCTGCTAGTGGGCAAGCCCAAAAAACATCAAACATCTTTTAGGTCTATCACACTAAACCACTGGTGTACTGGGGGGATATTACTCAGTAGTGTATAGGGGTTAGGAACTACTGGGTATTGATTCACTGTTGTTTGATTCGCTGCTCTCAAGTCTTGGACAAGCCTGTAAGTCCCCTCTGACTTCTTTACTGGTAATACGGGTGTATTATGTGGGGACATACATGGTTCTAAGGTCCCCTTCTTGAGTAGGTCCTGGATCACTGGCTGCAGTCCTCATCTCCCTTCCAGGGAGAGTGAGTATTTGTAAGAGATGGTCCGAAGTTTCCTTCATTTGCCTCAGAAGGACCCTGAAAACCTCTGAGAGGAGTTCTGGCCTGGCTGAGGTGGACGCTTGCCAAGTGACTGTTAGCAGGTGCGCTCGCTTACACAGAACACTCTTCTGAATAGGTTCTGACAAGCGGTGGCTTGTCCCTGCATGCCAGCACCTGCTTCACAGACCAAGGGGTGTCTTCACAATAGCCCATTAATCTTCTCCACCTCTGGCCAGATGCCACTCACTTTGGCTAAAGACTATATAAACTGTAACTTTCTGAAATGACTTTGGTTAACCCCCACGGATGACAGGGAATCCATGTGGCTGGAGCATTGAAGATTTCATCTCGACGGTGGTTGCTATGATCCCCTTTCCCCTCTTCTTCTTTTTATCCTTTATTTCCTTTCTGTCCCCTCTATCGCATTTGCTGTTGGTACTACAATAAAAGTGCATTTGTTGTGATTAAACTGATAGTCCCCTGCTGTTTGCCTTTTTGCACTTTTAGGATTGGTAAATGAACCATCATGCCACCCTACTTGTTTCTAGCGGATCGTGACAGTATTGTTGGACCCGAACTGGATGGTTCTTATTAACTATTTTTATTATTATAGGTTTCATGTTTAATTTACCTCGGTTTTTTGGTTTTGCCTACAACATTTTTTTAATTTTCTCCTCATCTTTTTCCCTTAATTGGAGAAGCTTTACTACCATTTTCTCTTTCTCTGGGAGTACTCCAATGTCCAACTGCACCTGTAAATCCCATCCTAATAAATTGCACCCTGCTTCTGGAACTAATAGGACATCCCCAGTCCTTATTTTATTTGTCCCTTCAAACTTTACTTGCTTTATAACTGAGACTTTGAACCCTTCCCCCTTTGCACCTACTACTTGCACAGTTTCTTGACCTTTTTTGCACTCCTTTGGAATTCTACAAACACAAGTTCTTTCAGCTGCCGTGTCTACTAACAGTTCAAATTCTCCCTCCTGGGACTTATTTTTAAATTTATCAAGGGCTCCTGATGGTATTCTGTCCCCAGGAGGTAGAGCCCTTGACACCCCTAATCTTCCACTTCTCCTTTTTGCTCAGTCTCATGGACCCTTAGGTCCTTTTCCCTCTGGGGGCAATTTGTTCTGATATACCCATTCTCTTTACAGTAAAAGCAATCTCGTCCTAGGTTCCCCTATTTCCCAAACTCTCCTTTTTGTGTCCAGTCCCAAGGAGCTGCATCCCCCCTCCATCTATCTTCTCACATTTGGGGTCCCTCTCCCTTATATGGGTTCTTTATGTGCTGGTTTCCTTCCCTAATGGCAGTCACCATTACCTTGGCTTTTGCCTTGGCCTTCTCTTTGTCACTCTTTATATACACCTTCTTTGCCTCTCTTAAAATATCTTCTAATTCCTTTTCTTGTCAACCATGTAACTTTTCTAACTTTCTCTGTATATCTGGCCAAGTGTGAGTGATGAAATTTATCTTTAGTAAGATCTGTCCAGCCACTGTATCAGGGTCAACCCCTGAATATTGCCTAATATTTCTCCTCAGTCTTTCTAGCCACTCTGTTGGGGTTTTTTTCCCTCTTTTGCTGCTCATCAAAAGCCTTACGAGCATTTTGATTTCATGGAGCTGCCTCTTTGATACCTCTTGTAATTAATATTCTATACTCTTCTATGTCTTGCCTTCCCCCGGTGCTGTTGTGGTCCCAGTTGGGGCACACTGTGAGCATTTTCCGGTCCCCAGGAAGTCCTTGCACATGCTCCCTATTTCAATATCTGTATCCCAGCTGCCCAGATCACCTGTCTTTCCTCTGGTGTGAATAACATGGTCATTACTGATTGCATCTCTTCCCACGTATTAATATTGGGCGCCAGATACTGGTCTAACTGTTCCACTAATTCAATGAGGTCCTTCAGTAATCCTTTTAATTCTTTCTTGAACATTCTTATGCCAGAGGAACTGAGAGGTACAGTTACAAATCCAATTCCTCCCTGCACCCCACCCAGTGGTACTTCCCTCAGGGGATATAATCCTTCTGCTTGGTTCCCATCCCCCAATCTGCTTTCTGCTCATTGTGCCACTCTGTTTCTGATGTTTTGGCTATGCCTGTCAGGGCGCAGGGGAGGTGCAGTTGGAGCTGCTGGAGGTGCAGGGGGGAAGAAGTGTTCTAACAGATCCCAGTCTTTCTTTTCTGATACCTTAAAAACACTCACCTTCGAGGGTGAAGTCTCCCCTTCTAGCAGGCAATGTAGTCGCTCTCTTCCTGATTGAATGGTTTCTTAGGTCTTATATGGATGTTTAATGCCCGACAAATCCACCGTTCGTTTGATCCATATCTCAGCCAGTGTATATAATCGCTCCAAATTTCTCTTCTGGTTCATTCTGCCATGCAGTACTGAATCATTTTGAGCTTATCCTTATCACTGGTATTGAGGTTATATTTCCACCGGGCTAGTTTCCTTGCCAGTGGGCTATTTGGGGGTATACCTATTGGTAGATCCTCAATTTCTGTTTGTCCCCTTGCGGATTCCCTACTCACCCATAGTCACATCCTGACCGGCTGATCACAGACTTTCTCCCAACAGAGCCTGCCTTTCCAACCACAGGGCTCCCTGACAGAGCTTACCTCCCTAAGAAGGGTACAGGAAAAGGGGGAAAATGAAACAAGGAAATGAGGAAAGAGAAGGAAAGGGAAGAGAGGAAAAAAAACCAAACAATTTTGCCTCTTCCGACAAGTAAAATAACCACTTAAGATCCAGGGACTTCCGTATTACCAGATTGGTGCCTGCCCTTCCTCTCCTCTTCGGTTCAATGCTCTGGTCCCAAGGTCAAACTCTGCTCCTTGCCTCGCCTGGCTCAGCTCGGCTGTGTCCCTGCCCCTGGTCCAAGTCAGCTCAGATTCAGCTGTGGCCCCCGCCCCAACATTTTTTTCGTTTGGCTCAACAGCTCTGCCCCACTGCAATTCGGCTTGGCAGCCAGCCTGCGAACTTTCCCTGCTTGGTTTGGTGGCTGTACTCCACTGTGAGTCAGCTCGGAAGCTGGCCTGCCTCGACCCCCCCCTCTTGGTTCAGTGGGTCCACCCTCTTGGTTCAATGGATCCACCCTACCGCGATTGGGCTTGGCAGCCAGTCTACCCCAACTTTCCCTTCTTGGTTTGGCCTTGGCTGCCTCTTGAAATTTTAGAGCAGGCTGCGCACCAGAGTCAGCACCACTTCAGGCACTGCATGAGCTACCACACCATGTGGAGTCTTACACTGACTCCTTTTGTATGGACAGGTTGGGAACCCTGCTGCAGCTCTCCGTTCCAACACAAATGTGGTCATCCTAAAATAGAGATTTTTGGAGTTCACTTGAGTTAACAAAATTAATTAAGCATTTAAATTTTAGCTTGAAAAATTATGTGTTGAATTTTAACCTTTTACTTAAGAAACGTCTGCCATGGTACAAAGGGCAAAGGAAAATACAAATTTCTAAAGCTTCTTGCATAAAGAACAAAAGAGATGCAAAGAACCCAGATAAAGGGGCTCCTCTGTCTCCAAGCCTATCAAGACTGACAGATGTACTCAGATAAGCACGAAAGGACCAAAAGCGCATGCACAAAGGAGAAAAGTTCAAAAGTTCAATCATGAGGAAGATCACAATCTTCAGCCTCAAGAGACCACCAAGAGACTCCCACAGGACCACCACAGCAAACCACACATGCCTAGAAGGGCATGGACCTATTTAGCATGAGAGGTGAGGACAGGTGGAACCAAGGCTTAAATATGCATAGAAAAGTTGTGTAATGTATTACATATGGAACAACTTTGTGAATAAAGGTTTGGGTCAGACCAAGGCTCGGGGCACAAGTTTTCGGAGAGATATCTCACTTGTGCCGGGTGCTGACATACATACCCCTTTCATAACTACCTTAAGTTGTAGAGTCTATTTATTTATTCCGTGTATCGTTTCAATCCCAACTCCCACGTCCCCATAAATCCTTCAATCTCATGCGTCTCACAGGCCATGGGGTCCTCATCTACAGGGTCCTCATTTTCTTCCCTCCAGGTGTCCTGCTGTTCTTTTTTTCTTTCAGCCATCCAATATCCTGATGCTTCATCAGAACAGGACAGGTCCCGTGTATTACTTGTTTGAAGCTGATTTTCATACACCGGAATTATGGAGTTACAATCTGGCCAAAAACAGTTATGAGGATAGTACTCACTCCCCTTCCCCTCTTTTCTTTATCCAGTCTCCTGATGTCTTTGCGCCTTCAACCTGCGACCACCAGTGGTCCTCAGAGGGTTCAATAGACTCTGCCAAACTTGTGGTGGGGTGCACCTCTTTTGAAAACTCCGAGGGTCATTGGGGTGAGCTGTATATCCCGGAAAGAGCCTCCATTGTGAGAAATGATACTCACTTGCAAAAATTTAAAATGTTTATTAAAACCTTATAAAAAAAATACAACAGAAGATTGAATACACAAAATTTTACAGTGCAGGGATCAAAGGATTTTTTCCACCATGTGTTCATCCACATAATGAATGTTCTGCCTCTTAACCCTTTTGGCTCTTCTCAAAGTTCTGTCCATCGACTCCTTTGCTGTCCAGTGGTGGAGATCACTTTCTTACATCTTCCTTGGAGGTCAGGCATTGCCATAGTAATGAGCCAAACCTCCCAAATGCCCCGACTACCCAGGCCATCCCACAATAGCAATGCAAGGAAGTGACACATAACTATAAATCTATAAAACTTCTCTTAATATATACATAATGTTTGCCTGTAAGACTCAACCATTGCATTCCTCATATATCACAGAGTGTTTCTCGTTTCTCATTTATCTGCAGTGGTTGATGCTGTACAGTCTTGAGAGTAAATTTTGAGTCCCAAATATTTCTAGGGTGATGTTTGTTGTATCTTTTCCTCTGCAATGGTCAGTCCTGCCTCTTGGATAGCTGTGATGGTGGCTTTTAAAGTTGCATCTAAAGATGAATTATTTCCAGCTGCAATAAGTATACTATCCATATGATGAACAATTGCCTGTGAATAACTCTTGAGAAGGGAAGCCAAGACTTCAGCTTTATGTGTGGTTTGCTAGGCCTTCTCTTTATAATTACAAAGTCTAGAACAGGTGTATTACTATACAGGCACTGGCATGAATGCTCTCCTTGCTGCATTTTTAATATCATCAAGTACTGCATTCAGGGGTTTTGCAGCCTGCTCATTGGGATGGGAATATAGCTCTTCTCCAGCTAGGTGTTGTAGTCTTTACACCAACCCTGCTTGGTCCTCAACAAACAACAGTTGAATTAACAGTCTCTTTAACCCCCTCTCCCACAGAGTGTATTCTAGTTGGGATAGCAGCACAGTCACCACATGTTTTAAATAATGAGGGGTTAAAAGATATACACAGAAAGTAGCTTGAATTAGGTTGTTAAAGAAAGAATTTCCTACATAGTTTTTGGCAGCTTTACTCAGTCCCTTTATATCCCTGTAGGTTAGAGGTTTCCATGTAGGGCCAATCCTCCCCCTCCTGTGTTTTACTGTGGTCAGCCTCGTTCAGGTAGCAATTCCGGTAGCAATACAAGGACACTGCTGGCTTGAGCTAACTACCGATATCGAAATGTTAATTAGCTAATTGCTCTGTTTGTTTTCTCTAAACCACCTAGAGATGACCTACCCCCCCCCCCCCCCCCATACTGCCATTCTAGGACTAAGATGCAAATAGAAGAACCTGTGGAATCATGAGAGTGGGTTTTGGGGATAAAGACACCCCTAAATAGAAAACTAAACACAGTAGAGGGGGCTAGACAGGTGCACTGGCTGAGGAAACGGGAAACACATCCCTGATCGACGTTTGACCTGCCACCATAACCTACAGAAGACTAGACTGGGCTGTGGGAAGCAGGAACTAAGAGGCAGATCTTCCTGGTGTTACCAGCTGGAAAGGAGAGAGGACAGTCTGCTGCTTGGGACTTCAGCAACAGACTGCACACCTCTTTACCCTTTGGCTACCAGTGTGCCACAAGGAAAGGAGAGAGGACAGTCTGCTGATCAGGACTTCAGCTACCACTGTGCATGAAGACTTCAGCGACAGACTCTGCACGCCTTCTCCCCCTTCGGCTACCTGGAAAAAACCACAGCAGCAGGGGAGTGATACCTCTGCTCACATGCCTAGCATGAGCGCCACTATTTTGGGGATCAGCACTTCCGGGACTGTGGTGGATGTGGTTGTGGTTTCCCCAGGAGGGATGTGGTGTAAGGCATGCTGGGAGTTGTAGTCTAGAGCAGGAGCATCAGGACCCGAGGCAGCAAGGGTAGAACTCAGGGGTGAAACCTGAAGCGACATATCATCTTGCAAGGAGTATATATTAGCAGAGTCATTGGCAGGCAATGCAACAGGGTATTCAGATGAATTGGAGACGATTGGGGTAGCAAAGGCACAGTAGAAGGTGGGGGGGGGGGGGGGGGCGGGGTCCAAGATGGCATGGCCACCGCCATCTCACATCCCAGGGTGAGGAGACAGAAGGGGATATGGGGTAGCAGAGTAACCTGTTGTGAAAAATGAGGTTAACTCTTCTGTAAAAATGTAAAAGTTTAATAAAGGACAATAGGATACACAAATAAAGCAAAGTTTAACGGCTGGGTATGTGGCATTGAGCCAAAAGCATACCTGCTATTTTGGAGACTCCCTTTACATACCTTTTCTATTGCATCAGCCGTCTATTCAGAAAAAAATAATGCATATTTAAACATTTCCCCAAACTAGTTTGCATGTTCCAAGAACTGTTTAGCATGGCTCCTCCTTGGGTCCACCTTTTCAGAGCCTGTGCATTTCTTGGCTGGGGTTTTAGTCCGTTACCACCTCCACCATGGGCTTTGGTCCGTACTTTCTACAGATGGTAGACCCTGATAGTTTGGCATGTCAAGTGCAGGGGTCTTCATCATATGTTCATTGGATGTTATCCCAACCAAGCAGGCAGTTCAAACCACAAGTATAACTATATCAGCTATTTCACTACTATGTCTAAGTTTAGCTAATAGTAGAAATAAAACCGATATCTTTATAGCAAAGTTTTTAAACATTATATATTTACCATTCATTTTAATATTTGTGAAAAGCCAATATTATAATATGTATTTATAACACTGTGTCTAGATTTTGTCTGCACTCGGGGGCATTCTCAATCCCATATCCCAGTCCAGGGCAGTCTGAGGTGTGACAAGGGAGAGAAAATGAGAAAGCAGGAGTAGCTAAAATTTTTGGCTCCTGTGTATGCAACAGTATCTGCTCCCGAATTCCCTCCCGGGGTTAGAAGGGCTGGAAGCAGTCCTGGTTTGGGAAGGGATTGCTGCGGTGGGATTGTCTCAGACCGCCCAGAGTCCTGCTGCACTGGCAGGGTAGGGGGAGACAGGTGCTGGGGGTCAGAACTTTTCAGCCTTAAGTGCTTCGAAAACTGTGTGGAAAACAGGTAGCAGACTAACTGAGAGAGACTATCCCTTGGTTGCCAGGTCATAAAGAGCAACCCCCACAGAATCCCAAAATCCCAGAGAGAACACACCACAGTCTGTGCTGTTTTCTGCTGTGCTGAGGGGAGCTGGATTGGCAGCTGGCAGTGCTGTGCCGTGGGCTGCTGCAGCTGTGGTAGAACCAGGTGGGGTTTCTTCATGGACAGCAGCAAGAAAGTTTTGCAACAACCATTTTAGGAAGCTTTTTAACTCAAGTTTTTGGATTTTCATGCCGTTGACTGCTAAAAGTATTTTAAATAGTCCATAAACATTCCTCTGAGGTCTAGACAGTCTTATTCCCTTTTTAATTGGGATTAGGTAGGTATTCCCACCTGGTAAAGGGAGGATCAGGTGGGAATAAGTGTATCCTTTTCTCTGCTTACCTGTTTTTTGGGGGGGGGCAGGCATCCAGGAGAACCAAACCAGGTCCGAAAGGCAGCTTCCAATAATGTCATCTTAAGATTTAATCCACAGCAGAGAAAAAAGTCCTACCGGTTTGCCAAGACTCAGCCAAACCAAAACCGAGGAGGTCCTTCAGTGTGAGGTCCCTGTTCTTGGCGCACCAGATATGGGCTTAGGAACCCATTGTGATCCCCCTGCTCAGCTTAGCTGGGAGGAGATGGCTAATAAAGAGGGACGGGAACAATTGAACAAGCCCAGAAAATAAAAAAATTTAATGTGTTAAATGACTAACGAAATGGTTGACTCTCACAATTGAAGGGCTAATACTATGTATATGCTAAGAGAAGTTTTATAGATTTATAGTTATGTTCCCTCCCTTTTGCATTGTTCTTTCGGGAGAGTTGGCTCGTTACTATAGCAATGCCTGACCTCCAAGCAAGATATAAGAAAGTGATCTCCACCACTGGACTGTGAAGGAGTCAATGGACAGAACTTTGGGAGGTGCCAAAAGGGTTAAAAGGCAGAACATCCATTGTGTGGATGAGCACATTGTGGGAAAAAGTCCACTGCTCTCAACGCCGTAATATTTTCTCTATTTAGTCTTCTGTTGTATTTTTTTGATAAGGTTTTAATAAGCATTTTAAATTTTTGGAATAACAAAAATAATAAACATGGTGCAGGTACAGAGGCTAGATTCCAAAGAGCCCTGATCAGGGCAAACGCGGTCAGGTATAGGGGCATAAGGTCCAATGAGGAAGATGAACTCAGAACATGACCTTATAAGAAAAAGGTCTTGACTAACAGTCATGAAAAACACGTTCACTCTCCTGTGAAAATTTTAAAAGTTTAATAAAGGACAACAGGAGACAAGGACCAAAGGTTATTATGGCCGGGTTCATCTTGGCACTCAGCCAAGAGAACATCCTGACTTTTGGGGATACCCTTTACATACTTTTTCTCCTTACATCAGCCTGTTGCATATTCATAGCTCCTTATGCATATCCATAAACTAGTTTACATATTCCAGGAACTATTTTACATGGCCCCTCCTTGGGTCTCCCTTTTTAGAGCTTATGTGTTTCTTGGCTGTGGTTTTGGCTCCTTCTCTTTATCACTTCCAGTTTGGGCCTTGGTCCACACTCTGTTCAGATGGTGAGTGCTGATAGTTGGCATATCTGTAGTGGGTGTCCTCATCCTTTGTTCATTGGATGTTATCCCATCCAAGCAGGCATTTCAACAAAAGCATACTTATATCAGCTATTTCACTATTATGGCTAAGGTTTATTAACAACAGAAATAAAAACTATATCTTTATAGCTAAGTTACTGTAATATCACACATAAAAAATTCATTTTAATATTTGTGAAAAGCCAATTTACAATATGTATCTATAACAATTGTTATAAATGGGAGCACACTAAAGTGATTTCTGCATTTATTATAAGGCTTAAAGCTTTGAGGGCCTGTGGGTCGAGCCGGAGTGTTCTCGATGAGTGAGGATGCTGCAGTGCTGGCACTGTATCTTCTTCCCCTCTTGACTAGCAATGTTCCTGATATTCCAGGCGGAGCTGCGCAGATTCACTGTGTTGGATGTTCCCTTTTTTATACTTTTTATGTTCCTCTGTATTGGTTGCTGTTGGGATCCTTCATTTGCATGAAGGTTTAAAGTGATTAAATGGCCCATTACAGTTCTTTCCAGCCTGGCTGGTTTTTTGCCTGGGGGGGTTGGGGTGAGGGGATGCACTTTACTTAGGTGTAATACGGTTCCACAAGTTACAGGGGGAAAAAAAGAAAAACACCCCAACCCCCAACACATATGCGTAAGGTTCTCTGGTTATATTTGATACACTGGCTGCTTAATAAATGAATGTTTCAAACAGTAGCAATGTTTGTGTGTCTCCTTCCAAGATTTTAGCCTTCATTTCCAGTTCCATCTTACAAGATTTCAATAGCACAACACTTATCTACAGAAACACTACAGCATGTAGTGCAATGCCTCAGTGTAGCCAGGTGTTTTGTAGTGAAATCAGGAAAGACTTCGAGTATCAGAGACACAAAGAGGCACCAGGGCATGACAGCACTAAGATAAAAACATTGAAAATTGTTGTCTCCTTGTGAACTCTGTCTTTCCTTTTAGATGTGTGCCAGGAAAGAGACTAGGTGTTGTAAATCTCAGCAAAGTGCTGGGCAAAATATGAAGGCAAAATTCCTTTTGTCTTTGAAATCTTCAGCAAGGAAGAGCAAAAGGATTTAAACAATCCTATTTCTTTTTTTCTTTTGTAAAAATGCTTGCTTATGTAATATATGATTTAGAATAAATTTGTGCTCAGGACTGAAAAATACAGTATCCTTTTTAATGGAATCAAGTGACAGGAAAGAGCAATATGCACAGGATGAATTCCTGTCTCAAAAGATGGTTATTCTGAAGGATTATTCTGTCTAGAAGATATGCTTTGAATGATAAAATGAATATTCATTGCCAGAACAAGATATTCAGGGGGATTACCATCCAACAGGATTTCAGCAATCAGAGTATTCTGGGGATACCTCCGTTTAGAAGCACAACAAGAAAAGAACATGCATGAATATGTGAAAAAGGACAAAAGGAAACAGGAGGACCCCCAAAATCCCGCTAAGTCTGGAAACAGGATAAAAAAGACTCTGTGAAATCAGTACCTCGTGAACTGATGGGGTAGGGTGCTACATTAGTCCAGACCCAGTTCACCCAGCACTGATTGCCTGGCTCAGTGCTGATTTGCTTGTGTCTTTTCCAATTTTACTTTGATTTAATTTAATGCATTATTTTAATTCTTAAATTGGCTGATTCATTTTTAACACTCAGCCTTGACATATAGCTCAGCTTTTATGTTTGAAAGAAACTCTTTGATTAGAGAAGAAATGTGGTGTTGCAAACTGGGCTTTGGGTGTTGCAAACTTCCTGTCACTGACAGGAAAATGTTTGTGGAAGATGCTTTCTTACTGCGATTCACACAATATTGTTGTCAAAGCAATATCTTGGGTTTTCAAGACACTTGTTGCTAATGACAACCTAAGATTTGTTGCTTTTCTTCCCTAAAGTTTGTTATGGTTTTCATTTGTAGCCATGTAGGATTGGGGCAGCTTTTCCACCTCGGGCTTGGGTTGTTATGTGTGCTGCTGATACTGCCGTATTTTAGGTGCTACGCTCTCTGGACCTGGAATATAGGTAGCTTCATCATTCATTGTAGAAATGAAGTGAAAAAGGCTGTCAAGCTCAACCCTGAACAGGGGGGAGCTGGTTTCTGCCCTCCATAACAACAGATCCTGACTTCAGTTATTGTTCAGTTCGTGTCTACTAGGTCTCTTCTAAAAGGTAACTGATTGATTTGGACTTAAAAGTGGGACAGTTAGGAAAGGCAATATTCTGCTGAGTTTTTTTAAGTCATTTCACCCCAAACTGGGAAACTTTAAGGGACTTAACATTTGAAGAGGGGGTCTAGATACATGATAGCTCAGCTTGCTTGAGTGTGTACCTTGTTACAGTCTAACTCATCCAAGATGAAAGCATTGATGAACCAGCTGATTAAACTATTAGTGGTATGATTTTATTGTATTGAAAAAGTCTGTTGCTGACTAATGGCAGATCTTTGCTTTTATTTTGTCCTCCTGACAGAAATGGGAAATCTTTGTCTTTGGAATGATGTCTGTTTGGAATGATCACTGGGGTACTTCTGTAATTTGTAGTGATCTTTTGTCTTCCATGAAATGTAGCATAAACTTTCATAGTGGAAAGAGCAAGGTCGATATCTGAGTCAATACAGTGTAAACCATTCTTGCTATGTGGTACATAAGGAGCCTGAGAATAGGCTTTGTCTGTGTTGTGGAGCATATTTACCTGCTGGGAGTTCTCTGGAGCTTTTATCCTCCTTGAGGTCATGACATCACTTCTTAAATGCAGCTAATTACTCCAAAAGTCTTCCGTTTCCTCTCACTAACACAGAATCATCATTATAAAGAAAAGAAACAGCTAAAAGGCTCTGGTGAACAGTGAAGACAATTCTGGAAATGCTTCTCGATTGTATCTTTTCTTCTTCTGTAGTCCAGGGGCTTTTGATATCTCAGAACACTATTTGTATGCCCAAGTATTCATTATACTGAGCATATTTAGCAAACTAAAATTCAAAATCTTCCAAAATTCCTGGTTTGAGATGAATAGTTTGAGTCCTCTGATCGCTGAGCAAAGAAAGATAATTGCTGAAAAATGTTATATTTATTGCTGAGGGCTCTGCTTGCAACCTGAAATGAAGTTTAAGAACTGAACAATTTTACTGCAGCAGGTTGCACTGGGCATTTGTATGGCACAATTTAAGATAGGTATGCCCAGAGTGAGTGCAGTTTCACTAGCAGAACTATATATCTGCTCTGCAATAATTTATTTTTGCCTCCCCAGTGGAGCACACCAAAACTGGAGACATGTTGGGATTTTTCAAAGACTAGATCATGTTGTTAAGGGAAGCAGCTTATGCAGGCCTGGGGTATAAGTCTTCTCAGAGTTTTTGAACTAAATCAAGCAATATATTATTACAAATGACCAGTAGAAAGTACTCCGGGAACAGTTCAGTGACATATGCTCCTTATACTTCTGCAAATGGTTTTAACACAAAATTTTTCATCCTCTCTTTCATATGGGGAAAATGGATATGCCCAAAGTCTTATTTCAAACATTGCCTTGCCTTATTAATATTTGCTAGGTACTTCAATATAACCTTGAGCTATGGCAGTTGTGGTGCATGGAGGGAAAGGCTGTAGTGACTCAGATGCTGCCATAGATAACTGCAGGTTTCAAGTGCAGACATTCCTTTTTCCATATTGTATAGTATGTAATAACTATGAATAGTTTTAGTTTTTTGAGTTATTCTCATAATATTTTTAGAAATTACTTTTTTGAGGGTGGAAAAAAAAGACTGATAGAAGCAAGTCTTAAGGGAATGGTTTTGCACAGAGGAAAACAGTCTAAATAGAATTGTCCAAGGTGGCTTTTTACAACCAGGTTTCTATGCCAAGATTTTATGAGCAGTATAATTCAACTGTATGATTCTCATTTGATAAAAAAAATTTAAAAGTGTATAGTGTCACAGGAGTAGTACAGGACAGGGAATTAGAACTGAAGGCAGAAAGAAACAGATACGGAAGATACAAAGGCATGTGCTTATTTATGAGACGTGGTAGCAAAAACAGGAGGGTAAATAGCTTTAACTGAATGCTGTAAAAGCAAGGTTGAAGATGAAAACAATTGGGAATGATTCAGAATCAGCACAGTAGCAAATCCCCAGGACAATTTGGAACTTTTTTGGTTCTGCTTACTGGTGCCCTGAATTTCACCGTGCCAAAGTAGAAATTGAGGGGATATAGGTTAATCCCCTACTTCATTCCAATAAGCTAATCTCAAAGTAGACGTTTGTTGGGAGAAAATATTATTCCATATTCAAATGATTGGTTATTCTATTCCTTTCAGCAGCTTCACAGTCTAAAGTTTCCTGCCTGGGAATCAAATTTCCCCAGGGTTCCCATTCTGTATTGCAGTGTTCACTGTGGGGGAGTTAGACCTGTTAGAGCAATTTAATGTATAATCTGCTATTAGCAGTATTTGGGGCTTAAATGACAAATTGGTAATTTTAAATAATAACTTTGAAATCTGGGTGGAACTACAGAAATCACAGTGAAATGGCCTGACTCTGCTCTTACATTCTTTGTATTTAGGCCCCTAAAGCAGATGTACTGAATCAGGGAACTCAAAGGGGTTTTAAAGATATTCAGTGGTTTACAGGCTTTCTGCATGTCTGCATATGCATTTTTGTGCACCAAGTCTTGCACATGCGATGCCGCTGCTGCAAAAATTCACGCCAATTCAGGCTGTTATGGTGAGTATGTAGCCTTCCAATTAAACTTCTTTAGTTTATAGTCGGGAAAAAAAAGTCATTTTTCAAAAAAGTCATGCTACACATAAGAGAACATCTTCTCTTTTTTCAGGTTGTCTTATGATCAATTCAGTTTTGAAAACTGCCTTTTATATTAGATATTTTCACTGATGTTTCAGACCAAGAAGCCAATGAGTTATATTTTTGTACTTGCTATCAGGTATAGAATATCTACCTTTTTTTAATATAAGGACACTTTATGATAATGCCTGACTGGATACTCATGCATGTAAAAACAGCTACTTTTGTGTTTGAATCCTCATTTTGGTACCTTAATATCAGATTTAGTATTGAAAACAGATCTATGTGATTATACTCTAGAAATGCATCCTTACATATCTGGAAGTCTGCTGGTGAGATATCTCAATGAGCAGGTAATACTTAAATTGTTAGTGACATCTGACCTCTTCTGAATGCTTCTTTCCTGAGAAAGACAGATGGTCAGTTACTGTCTGATTTAATGAGAAAATTTCTCTTCCAATCAAGTCAGTCTCGGCACCAACATGGAGTCAGGATCTGGTGCAGCATTGCCACAGGGGAAAAGAATAGGAAGGGTGTGATGAGAAATCTAATTTTAATTATGCAAGTTAATCTTGGACAAAATACCATTTCATAAACCCCATATGCATAAGCAGACATCAGGGTTTTTTCTCTGACTTGGGCACATTTATTCCCTTATGATTTTGGGGTGCCATTCCCTGTCTCCAACTAATTATCCTGTCAGTATGCTTTGGGATTAGAGTCATTGTTTCTTATTTCTTGTTCTTCCCTGTGAACTTGTTCATAAGTTGGTGCTGGTGATCTTCAGCAGTGACTGGAAACACAGAGGTCTGATCTGATGCCACTGGCATTAAGGACCATGGGGATCAAGCTCTTTCAAAACCAGCTGCATTTATAAAAAACTGAAAATAACCTTGAAGTTACTGAGATGTATTTGAATGGAACAGTGATGTTTTCTTCAAAGATGCAATGCCAAGTTATTTAACTTTGCCCAGGGGTTAGGCTGCTAGGCTGGCAGTCCCTGTGCAGGTTTGGGCTGGGGGGGGGAGGGTGTAATAGCACTAAACCTGAAGTCACTGCTGCCATGCAGTTCCTACTGTACTTCAGTAAATTCTAAGCTACTTTGGCCATCAGTGTGAAGCCCATTAGGTGGTGAGCTTGGCTCTCCCAATCTTTCCTGCTCCTTTTAAAATTTTGCCAGCTTGACTTTTGGTTGGAGATTTGTGTATCATCATCCATTTTCTTAGCAGGAACTGGAATGTTAAAAAGGCTTACTTATAAATCTAAGCATTTTGTGCAAAATTCTCCCAAGATTTGGTTTATACCTTTGAATGTTCTATGTAAAGCTGCACAAGCTAAGGGTGTAAATGAGTTTGTAGCATGAGAAACTGGACAGCATTCATAGATTCAGCACAGAGAAGTGTCTTGTGCTTTCCCCTGGCAATAGTGGTGCAGTCAGACCCTACAGGGCTGAATGCTAAAGCAACAGGAAAAATGAAAGCAAATTAGTATTCATTAATGACTGTTATCATAGTGCACATATAATATCCAAGTGCCTGTGCATATATTTAAAAGACTGCCACTGTCTCTTAGGAGAGGAATTAAATTCACTTTTTCTTGACTTTAATTGCTTCTACAAAATTAAATTTGGGGTGGTGGCTTTGCAAAAAGCCTTTCATAAATTAAATTCTTGAATTTGTATAGAACCTATGGGAAATAATTATATCAATGTGTGTAAGGTCTTTTCCTCTCCTCACAGGTGGAGAATCCTCTGAAATTTAGACTGGTGGGATTTTACACTGTTTCCCTAAAAAAAGGAATAGTTAATTAAGTGAAAGAGAGAGGGATGACATTTACAAAGCATGTCTTCCAACAAAACTGACATAAGTATGGGTCAAAATTACTATTCCTTGGGTGAAAATCCAGGCTAACTCCTTTGGTGTCAGTGGATTTACGAGAGCAATGGTAAGGTCAGGATCACATGGCCAAATTTTCAAGTAATGCCAATGTAGGAATTGAGTATTATCATTCTGTTTAATACAGTGGTCTTAGTTCAGATAGGGTTTCTTTTTAATGGGATAATCTTTGTAAGATCCCTCTGTATTTAAAGCTAGTTGCATTATAAAATATTAATTCCTGATGACTCTTTACTTGCCTACAGATACATAATATTCCCTTTAGTGTGTCAATTTTCTGAAGCTAGAAAAACGTAATTAATATGCACAAACTGCATTTGTGTGCCCTGATCGCATGGAATGACTTATGTTTGCCCAGTTTTTATAGGCAAGTTACTTTTGGGGATGTGGACTGGACACCCAAATTATGAATATGGACTGATGAAATTGAAAGTTACCTCAAAGGAAGAACAAGTCTTGAAAAACCAGTTTGTCTCATTTAATCTTTTGTGACAATTGAGGAAGTTTGCTATATGGCTTTTGCTTGTGGTCTAGAACCAGGCTCTTGCCCCTCAAACTTTTGACAGGCTTTAGAGGTTGTGCTGAGTCTGTTCAGCCCCTCTTTTGAGAGATTTGCTTTAGGATGTGTCAGGGGGGTGGATCAGTCTCACTCCTGAAAGTCCCTGGGATAACAGAAATGCTTAGAAACTGAGGCTTGAAGAGAGTCTTTTGAAGTGTGTGGCAGAAGGTGGACTTTAATCTTGGGATATGGGTTGTGGGACATGCTTTGAACAGCAAAGGTTCAAAGGCAGGATCAAGTATCAAGCAGGAATGTGTCCTTGAAGACAAAGGGAAGTCTCTGAGGTGCAGTACAATTTCATTACTGTTCTCATCATAGGAAAAAAAAAAAAGCCTATACAAGTGTTTCCTTCTGTACAGATACTAAGAAATTACTTTCAAGCTGATTCTTCAGCCAATACCAAGGCCCTGCAGCCACATGTATCTGGCTGATGTATTTGCTGGTTCATGCAGCAGGTCTAGGGATTGGATTCCTCTCGCTGTGGAGTATAATGGTAGCCACAATCAAGTCTTAAATGGGAATAATAACACCCTTCTGTAATCCCAAGCTCATACAATATTGTGAGTCTTTCATAATGACTCATTTGGTTTTACCCTAGTTGGGAAGGTTGCTTTTGTGCACAGTGTAGCATCATGTGACAGAAAAAAAACCCATGTAGCTCTTCAGTGCTATTTCTTCTTTCCTCTGAGGACACAGAGAGCTTTGTCTGCAAACATCCTCTCTTATACTAATTTATTATTTTTGCTTTCTTTTTCAGGAAGTGCAGGGACTATGATGCTTTCAATTCTTTATGTAATTTTTTGTGAAGAAATTGTAAATATCATTTAAAATTTTGGGCATCCATGTATTCAAATGAGGCACCAATAAGGTAACAGAGTGGTTAAGGAACTGAGACTCATTTGTTGTATATCATCACAGCAAAAGGTTTGTTGTTGTTCCTTGCAGGTGAAGTCACTGAATTATGATTATATTGCAGAAAATGACATTAGACAAAAATAAAAAAGCAATAAAACAAATTTTTAGATGTCTTAAGGGACACTATTATTGCTGACTGACTATTTTATAGTCAATAAATGTTCCAAAAGTCTGATAATTTAAATTATACATCCATGAAGACAAAACTCTTATTGGTATCAAAATCTTTATTTCACTGCTGCTGTCATGTTCTTTTTGAAGTTCCAAATTAGCAAGAAAACAACCCAAATTGTCTTTTAATGATGTTTTGAAAAGATAGAGTAAAATTGTTTAAATACCAGCTCTGAAAAAATGAAAGTCATCTGGGCATTAAATTTTTTTTGCTGTAACTTTACTGGTGTTTAATACAATAACCGACATGGTCATACTCTATGCCCATGGAAAGAGTGAGGGATGCGGCCCTAGGTTTGTTCTGTTTTCTTTGAAGTTCTAGTGTTCAAAATATTTTTTTCCTATTAAAAATTAAAATACAAGGAAATACATAAACAGTAGTTGCAGGGATAAAAGTGTCTCTATTTAACTAGAATACACAGAAACATCTTTACATCCTGTTTTTCATTCAGACCATCCCAGCAGCAAGAGGTCTTAGTTGTCTTATTTTTTCTGCATTTTCATTTTTCTCTCCAAATATTCTTTCTGGCTGTGGATTCTGTCACATCTCTTTTTGACTTGCAGGACTGATGTTTCTCTGTGGATATGTAAGCAGTGGCATTTGTAAGCAGTAATGTTCTCTTGTCTCTCTGCTTGTTGAGGCATGTATTTTAAGGAATTGTGTTCTGTTCTCTTCTGTAGCTGTGGTGAATCATTTTTGAAGCTTTGATTCAAACCCATGGACCCCACAAAAGTGAAGTTGCACCATTTCACATCAGTGCCATTCTGGTTTAAGTTATTCTTTTTTTGACTCTCAGAGATCTAGCCCACTGTCTATTCCTGAAAAAAAAAAAAAAAAAAAAAAAAAAAAAAAAAAAAAAAAAAGGGGGATGTGCAAATAGCAGAGAGCACCAGGCTTGCCTGGTTAGGGCTGGACGAATAGTGAAAACTGGCTCCTGGCTGGTGTATGAGGCAGCCTGCAGTTCGGACCAGTGGGACTGTTGGACCGGGTGGGGCTAGCACGGTTGTCCACTGTGTCTCCTGAGCATGTGAAAGCTGACAGCAATCTCCCTGCGGGTTTACTGGGTGTGGCATTGAGGAAAAGATGTAATAGCCACGTGTTTCTTCATTGTTCTTGCTCCTCACACCAGCAAGTAAGTGGGAGTGGATGTGCAAAGGCTAGTGTGAGAAAGGTGGTGATATTGCTGCAATAAAATGGGAGGAATGAAGCTTGAGGGCAAGGTGTAGGGAATTAAAAGCAGATTTTTGTCCCCAGATGCCAAAAAGTTTGAGCCACTTTGTGCACTGAATGTCATGTCTTCTATGCAAGAAGTGCCAGAGGGTCAGAAAGACCTTTAAATGAGCGTGCCTGCAAGTGCATAAACAAAGGTAGTAAAAGGGGCTGGAACTCCTGCTTTAGGGCATGGTAGTTGAGTCCATTTCATATGACAGAAATTTACACAGCAGAGATTAATGAAAAAAGGTACACTTTCTAGTTTGCCTTTAAGGTGTTGGATCCTGCATGTCTTGCTGCAGTGTGCTACGGACTTGGCAAAAAATCTGCGCTGGTCAGTGTCTGGAGGAGACCTGGGAAAATGAAATTGAATTGCAGGTATGGCGGTGTTACTGGTATTATGTCACGTGGCCAAACTGTTTTTCAGTCTATTTGTGCAATTTATGTAAAGTTTAGTAAAACTTTTAATGTTCTGTGAGCATTTGCTTATAAATATTTGTGTATACAGAGTTCTCTTCTGGTTTTGTAAATTGAGTGAAGAAAAAAATGTTTTTTTAAGAGATGACTGTGCTTCAGCAACAGATTATCCATTTATGTATTTTAGTATAAATTTATTTAAAAGCTCATACTTCAGGCAAAAGATCTGGCCATAGTGGGTCTAATTTTTCTGAAGAAAAATTCTGGTAAGTTTACTTGCATCACAAAGCATATCAAGTATTTTTGTCTAGTTATTTCACATTTTATTGCCTGAAACAAATAGCAGAAATGCTTGTGTTGATGCAAGAGTTGCAGAGATGCTCAATTGCATGAAGATTTTGGTATGTTCTGAAATTATTTTCCTGACTTTGTAAGGTCACTTTGGATATTCAAAGGATTATATAAATCTGAATTTTCATTATTCCAACCCTTTGTTCACAGCTCCACCAAAACTTTGGAATAGTTTCTAGAAGTAACTTATATGAAAGCCATAGTAATTGAGGTCAGAGGAGTCATACGCTTGATGAACAGCATTCTGGGAGCTAAGTGGTCACCATCCATCTGGAGATGAGGTTTTATTACTGAATAATTAACTGTGCACTTGCCTCTGATGGTCACTGTTTTTGAGAAGAGGCTTCTGCCTTCTGAATGGATTTCAGTAGTTTTTCCTTCTAAAAAGGGTTTTGAAGAGTTCCTTTTATGTTTCATGAAGCTTTTTTCCCTCTATGGCAGCTATAGCTAGTTTGGGGGCAGGGAGAGGTTTTGATTTAAAACTCGGTGAATGCACCTTGGAGAAGGAGTTCTGGGTTCCTGCGAGCTGGTGCAGCTGAGAGAGGATAAACTATCATATTCTTTATCATCATATTGCTCTTCTGTAAGGGAAACAGGTTGATAGTTTGTAGGTAAGTCAGGATTGATGCATGCTTTTGCATGCAGTCAGGCCAGTGGGGATACATGAAGGCACATGCCTGCCTTTGTGGTGGGGTTATCTACCTGTGTGCTCTCAACACAGCCCATTTGAAGCCTTTCTGTAACTAAAGCTGATTTTTTTTTTTTTTCCTTTTAGTTTGTCTGTCTCTTGGGCTAAGCATCAGACTTTGATTTATCTGTCTTACCGTTCTTCATGTAATGTGAATTGGTAATATATTGCTCACCTGTCATGCCTGAAATGGAGGTATGGGCATATGTGTGTGTATGTGAAGTCAGACAAAATTTATAAATTTTTTCTGCTTTCTTGTTGCTGTGGGAATAGCAAGGGGAGAAACAAGAGAAAATCTGTTGCACTGCAGTACGTATATACTGGTATTGCAATGCTAGAAATTTTTCATTTGGCAGTAATCATGGGCTTATTTAACTAGTCTTAATGCCAAAAGATCTTTGCTTTTTATGTATTTTTTATATAGGCATAGCTCTGTAGACTATTATTGTAAAATTTCTTAGTTAACTGCAGTACTTCTACCTGTCAGACAAACACATTCCTGGAATCCTGTTCTAATCTTGCTTCTTCAGTGAACCAAGGCCATTTCAGGTTCCCATGTATTAAGATATAAACACTAAGGGGCAGTAAGCAAGGGGGGGGCTTCAGCAGGGGCTGAACTAAGAAGGGGAATTACTTCATTAACTGTACTTTTAATTGGGGATTCTTGTCAATTATGCTAATTTGATAAACTTATAAAAGTGTCAAAGCCATGTATCATGTGTGCATTCTGCCCTAAGTGCACCTGGTGGACCTTCAGTAAGTGGTAACTGCTTTTTATAATTTTATAATTTTACCAATTTTTTATCATTTTATCATTTTAATCTTGTTTGGCTTGTCATTTTAGGGCTGATAAGGCATCAGTCTGATGAAAAAGGTATAGTTGTGTATTGTACAGCTTTGTGTTCAAACATGCTTTGTATCCTGTTAGCTTGCTGTTCACTGCCTGTTTCTCTTAGTCTTCTTTCTAGATTTTCTGAAGTTTTCTCAGTAATAGGATGCCAGACTTTCAGCTTACATAATGTTCTTCATGTTCCAACTTTAATTCCCACTAATTTATTTTATACTTGGTAAACACATAATGTGCCTGTTTTGCCTGTAAGGAAATCTTGATCTCAGAAAATTCTGATGCTGAAAATTACCTTCTGAATGAAGGAGCTGGGCTGTTGAGCTGAAATTGAGGAGAATGAGATTACATTCTATTGAACCATTGTTTCTTGTAGCACTCATAGAGTAAGTAAATAATGTGAACTTCAGGACAGATATATCTTTCTTAGAGTAACAGAATAAATTGTGCTACACATTTCCAAAAGGTAATTTTTTACATCAGTTATTTATTCCTGTAGTAGCAGGTACAAAAGCAAAAGCAAATCCCTTCTTTCTTTCTTTTTTTTCTCAATCTAGTGTACCTTCTTTTACAAGCAATTGTTCATTAAGTTCTAGTAACTAAGGGTCTTTGAGGGACTATTAATAATCACCTCTGGTACCTTATGGTGGTGAAATGTGAAGCCTGCCCAACAGGCACTGCTAGAGCTGTCTCTATGCAAATACTGCACTTCAAAGAGAAGTTTTCTTACATCCAGTCATAAACTCTTCAGAGATGCAAGGCATTAGATTTCCTTGTATTAATCCAAATAGAATTCTTAAATAAGACAACAAAATCAAGTAAAAATAAATGTAGTGGTTTGTGTTTAATATTCTCTTTTAGTGTTCTTACAAATGTGGCAGAAATGTTAGAAAAATTGATTAAGCATATGCCAGTAGTAAATAATAGAAGCCTGGATTACATCCAAGTCAGGTCATAAATTATTAATATGAGCAGCTGGCTATATATCAGGTCTTCTTTGAATTCTGATGGCTTTAAGACTTTGCTTGTACCAGTGTAGGATGCATCCTGATGTATTTCAAAACCTAAGTCAAGCATTGGTGGAAATTGATGCAAAAGTATTTGTTAGCATATTTTAACAGCTGGGATACTATTTATCTTTAGATATTGTTTGGTGGTTGCTATTCTGTACTTCTAGCACTTTCCTAAAGTGCTAGCTCTAAGTGAAAACAGACTGCATTGGAACAAAACATGCTTTTTTAAGTACTCAAAATAAGCAGGGATAATTGTAAAATAACATTTATTAAACACTTATTGCACAATACGGCAATGCAGAACTTGAAGGAGTTCAGAGTTAGTAAGGGTTTCCATATGGGACAAAAGTAAGTTTGCAGTGTCTTTGAGTTTGGAGTGTCACAGTACTGCTGCTTTGATGATTTGAGATCATATTATCAGAATTCCCATGTTTTGGAAATTTTCTGTTAAACAATTAAGGTTGTTTGTGAAATGTGGATCATAATAAGGAACTGCTGTAAGTCTCTTAACACTTGTGGTAATAGTGCATTTGTTGGAAATCTACTGTAGCATCATGAGAATAGGTGAAGCCCACTCTCAAAGACGAGAGCTCCCTGGGGCTCTCTGGGGCCGCAGTGCTGCTGGCCATCACTTCTGGGCTGTGCACTGCCATCAGTGCAGCTCAGGTAAGAGATGTGTGGCTGCATGTTTCTAGCAGAAATGGTGCTGGGCCAGGCTTGAGCTGGCTTTACTCACTGCGTGTATCCCGCATTTGCCTGAGGTACTCAGAGTCTGCATGTCACACAGATCAAGGATCAGCTGCATCATTAAGCATCACAACCTGTGACACGCAAAACAGCTGGGATGCAAATGAGCCCTGAAGAAATTAAATGGTGTGCTCAGGGTCAACCAGTGATTTTTCTAGACAATGACAAGAAGCTTCAGATACTGGGTTTGTGTACAAGTAATGAATTGGAAGGTTGCTTGCTCTGGACTTTACATCACCAAAGCCTGTTCTGTAGTCTCTGCACTGGCTGCCATGCCCATTGCTTGAACCAGATGAACAGTTTCCGCAGATCCACCTTGAATCTCCACATAGTGATAGACTAACATTTGTCTCCCTCCTATTTCTTTATTTTAAATGATAATTAGTCTAGTGTAGCTGATTATGCAATTGCAGTTGAAGTAGTTTGTCTGGCTTGCACTGCATTTTAAGGTTTTATCTATAAATTATCTTGACCAATTTATTTTTACTCAATTATTATTGTAAACACTTCAGTGCATTAAGATGATGTATCTAATGTGATACATTTTGATTATAATAATTCAGTTGATATTTCCTCATTCAGATTTCCATGAAAAGTCACAGTTGGCCTAAAGTAGGACCATGGCGGTGTGGCTGGCTGGCTGAAAGACGTGACACAAAGGGAGCCCAATGACATGGGAAGACAAGGTGACATGGTGGAGAGCTGCCAGAAGCAATTGCAGGGCTTCATGCTAGTTCATTGCTGATTGGAAAGATGTGTTATACAGGACATTATGAAATTTGCAGGCTGTATTAAATTGGAAGGCATTGGAAGGCTGAAGAGAGAGAAATTTGAGTTTTCAGCAACCATGAGAAAAACAGGAGGAGTATCTATTAAGAACTGTTTCATTCCAGGAAAAAAGAAAGTATTTCTGAAGGAAGGTTATCACATGTAACAGTGAAGAGAGAGGAGAAAGCTTGGAGATAGAAATGCTGTCACTGGGTGTCTCACTGCAGTTTAAGTACTCTATTTCTATGTATTACAACCATGAAAAAGCCACTGTAATTCTGAGAGCTGTTCCTGAATATACCCTTTTCTGAATGAGTCATTAACTGATACCGCAAGGCAGTACTTATGCTCTACAAGCTCACATAAAATCGAGAGTGGAGGGGGAAATGAAACCTGTATTTTATAATGGTTGGGTTGTACAGTCTGACATGCTTGGTTCATATACTGCACATGGACATTATTTTTTGTCTACTGAAGCTTACATGGTGCAATGACTGCTCCTGTTTTCCTTTCTTTTTACAAATGGAAAAAGCATAACAAATGTTTTATTTCTGTCTTTATTGAGCTACTACTTTACTAGAAATGTTTCTACATATCTTGAAAACAAAGAAGATGCAGACATCTTTCAATCTTTATTACTAAAGAGGAACTAGAGAGATATGTCATGCCTGTGTAATATGTAAGTCTCTTGGTGGCTGGTTGCAAACCCCTGTCTGGAGCAGCATCAGTTATGGTAATTTATATGCAAGTTGAAAACTTTGTTTTGAGCATAAATACCTCATGAGGAAGTCTCTGGAAATACATAAATAAATGTTAGAAGTTAGACATAGTTTGTTTCCTGAGCTTCTGGGCAGCTGGTGATAGCTCCATGTGCATATAGCCATAATAAGTAACTTGTAAAAGTACAGACATTATCAAACCCGGGGCCAGCTCTATGTGCTAGGAGGAGCTGAGTTGTTTGTCTGATGGCAGTGAAGGTGTTATTTGCAGCTTCCTTTACTGGCTTCTGGTGATTTAAACTTCTAATAACCACAAGAAGATTTTAATTACATTTGATCTTTCTAGGCTGTTTTGATATCAAATGAACTTTTAAAAAGCCACAATCTTCTTCCACAGAACTAAAAATTAGTTGAAATTCTGCCATGCAATTTTGAGCTGACATGTTGGCAATTTCAGAGAAGAAGGTGCATGAAAATAATATTCCAGCTGTACCAGGGCCCAAGGCCATCCTTGTGCAGTGCACTCATGTTAGACCACTGTAACTGGGCAGTGCCTTGCAGAGCCTTGATGCAGGAATACCCATGGGCAGAAAGGAGAGGGGAATTTGGGGTGAAGCGATGAAGGACAGAAATGTCTTTAGCAGAGCTGTGGCTATGGTTTGCAGCTGGCCTGTGGGCTAAGTAGTGTGACTTCTCCAGAATTTTATGGTGAGCTACCATATCAAATACAAATGCTGTAGCTTTTGTCATTGTCATTCTGGTTCTAAAGTGTTTTGATTTCTATCGAGAGATTGATGTATCAAACTCAGCAATATCCTGTGCTGTTCCTGCTGTTTTTGTACATGCACGGCACTTACCTTGTACCAGCATGGACTAAATTTAAGAAAAGAAAGTATGTAACTATGTCAGGATATTTATTAATTAGTGGTAAGGTATTAGTGACATATTGCAGTATCGTGGGTGAAATTTTTTGTAATGCTAGCTAAATCCACAAACTGTTTGCAAATATGACTGGCTTTGAGAAATGTCCCAGCATTAGCTGGGACAAAGTGGTATGTTTTGCTGATGAATTCTGCTCTCCTGAGAAGAATGAGATGCAGTAATTTCAGCGAGGAAGACACAGCACATTTAAGAGTCCTTATCTGTCGCTATAGGACACGAGAAAGCACAACACGAGCCACCTGCCACTTTGCAAGGTAAAAGAGAAAGTTTATTTTCTGACTCCAACTTTTATACTTTTCCAAAGGTGACAGTGGATTGGAGAGTGAATGGGCCACCTCTCCAAAGACATTGGACAAACCACTAGTACATCAAGTCTCTCCACCCCCATGAAGGAATGCAAAACAACACATTATTTACAGAAACTGTGTGGGAAAGTTTCCCAGTAGAATATAAACTCAGAAGGCTTTAGAAAAACTCAAGAATCAGGGCGACACTTATCTAAGACTGTGAGGTGGTTTCTGTTGATATTTCACCCACAAAAGTATACCATACACTCAAGCCAGTTGTACAGTCCAAAGTCTCTGATGTAAATACAGGATAAAATTTCCATTGCCCACTTCTTTTGGCTACTAGCATTCTCAGAACTGATGAATTTCCACATTGCTTTGCTTAGGCTTTGCTCTGAGATGTGATTAGTTAGTTGTTTGTCATACCCTGTTGGCTTTGCAGTTTGCTTCTACCTTGTTTTGCGAGCCCTGAAGATGATCTGTTGGCGGTTGCTTGGGGAGACAAAATTTTCTGTAGGTCTGATTTTTTTTTTTTTTTTTTTAAAGAGATAATTCAGTGATAGCTGGATGGATGGGTACGTAGCTTTCCTTGTTTTGGGGGTTGATAATGTGCCAGTGTTAGGCTTTGTTATTCTTCAACTTCTACTAGTTTGAAATATTTGTTCCTGTTCTGTGTGAGTGAAAACCTTCAGATTTGCTTTTCAGGAGCTTTCAACTGGATTCTACAGCCAAGATACTTGACGAATATTAGGTTCATAATACATCAGTGGAAAATGCAGGTCTAAGCTGCTTGCTGCCTAATCATGCCTGAGAAGATGCTCATGTTCCCATGTAATGCCCTACAGCTCAGCCCAGTGTTCCTTCCTTCAGCTGAGTTGGAACCTGTTGACTCCAGCAACCCCAGGAAGGCTGCCTAGTGCAGTCTTAGTGTGTATGTTTGTGTTGTATCCTTATGCCACCAGCACAAAGGGTTTCTGTCAGCATTTGCCATATACAGTGTCTACTCCTGTCTTCTTTTTAGTAGGTCTTTTACTATGAAAGTGACAGATCTTGTACCTGTCTTTACCCTCTGAAAATAGATTAAAAGGTTAGGACATTAAGATTAAACGGTTAAAAGCAAACTGATGTCCAGAGTCCTACGTATCCCCCTTAATAGGAGTTTTGTACAAAATTCATCCTCCCACAGAACTGAACCTAAAGTAGTGCATGATCCATGGGTCTCAGAAAGTCAAAGGCCTGCTGACTGTGCTTCTGATGATGGCTGCTCCACCCCCGTCACCTGAACTTCTGGTACAGTTGGGTCCCCAAGAAGTGGATCTGGTTTTTTACATCTGTTGAGATTTAATAGGCTAAAGGGATTGTTACCTGGCTGAAAAATGATGGCATAGAGACAAAAGCATAGAAGAGACAACCAGTCTAGTCTAGCAGAATAGTATCATGAGGTTAGATGAAGTGTTTCTTACTTTACAACAGATTATCACAGAAATAAATGCAAGCTTGGTTTCTGTAAACATGGCAGGCTTTGTTGTTGTCATTTGTGCAGTGAAGAAAGCAAGGTCGTGTCTGTGATTAGCTTGTTCAGACTTTCAGCTTGGGCTGGATAAGTGATATGAGTGGTAACCCAAGAGAGGGCTGCTTTACTGAAAGGCAAGTTGGAGAGAAAGCAAGTAACAACTTTAAAGTAAGCGAAGTTAACAGCCCTTGTGCAGTAGCAATGTTGCTGTATCAGATGTGTTAATCCCAGTATTCCTGGACCTGGAAAGGCCTTTAACTCATAATAAACAAATACAAATACTTTGGAATTCAGCAGTAAGTTTTAATGCTATAGAAAAGACATGATATGTTGGTCTGCTGTAGTGGTTTTCTCAATAATCCATCAGTGATAGAATAAATACAGGCTACAGCACTTAATTAGGCTGTACAAAAGTTATATTAATGGCAGAAAAAATGAAAAGGAAGTATTAATACACAACTGCTGTGGTTTGACACAGAAGAGAATTTTCTCAGGAAGTTGGGGTCAAACCAGTGGGTGGTCAGGTTTGGATATTGGCACCTGGAGTGGCCACTGAGAGAGGCCGCCTGGAGAGGCTGGACATGCCTCTGAGAACACAGAGGGGTTAAAAGCCAGAACTCCCAGGGGAACTCTCTCTCTTTGGTTCCGGTCAGGGCGCAGTGCAGACTCTCACCTGCCCGGCCCGTGGCTGGGTGGGGGAGGGGAAGCCATGTGGCCCATGCTGAGATAGGCCAAAGCGTGAAGAGACTGGAATTGTGCTGGCTCCCTGCAGATGGAAGGGTGAAGGAAATCTGGGATGTCTGTGTTTCCCCCTCCAGAGTCTCTCTGGAGAGCGAGAGAAAGAGACAGCGATGGTGCCAGCAGTACTCCGGCAGAGGAGGAGGAGGAACCGGGGGCGGGGGGACCAGTCCTGAGAGCTGGAGGTCTGGGCAGAGATCTCAGCCGCCCCGAGAATTTGAGACTTTTAACCCCTTCTTTGATGATGAAAGCTTTGTGAAATATTACTCCCCCTCGTTTTGAAAGAGAAGAAGAGAGACAGTTTAGGACTTGAGATGTTAGAAAGAGAAATTCTCAGTGGGAGGAGATGATGGAGTGACTTTTGGCTGGACTTTTCTTGTATAGGCATAGACTGAACCAAATTCTCCTGCAACAGAGGCTGGCATTTTAGGAGGATGCAGTGCTGAGCCAAGAGACCTGCTTCAGCAGCTGAGAGTGACTGGAGTTGAATGAACAGAGAAAAGTTGAGGAGGGTTGTGGTGACGCCCCCTGTCTTCAGAGAAGAAGATAAGAAGAAGATCTCTGTTCTTGGACCCTCAGCCCCAGGGGAAAATGGGGGCACTGTGGTCCCAGAAAGTGAGAAACTGAACTGTTGGTTTTCTTTGGTCCTTGGCAAAGTATCCTTGGAAAGAAACCCTATGAGCAGTCTGTCCATGCATGGTGGTGGAGAGCACTGTGACATGAAGAGTGTCACACAGGCAGATTTTTCTCTGGGCGGTGCCATGTGTGACATGGAAACACCAGAAGTGGTAATTGTGTTTTTTGCAGGTCTGTGGCACAGGAGAGACTCCTCTCTCCCTTGATGGACTGAGTATTGATTATCTGAAGGGTGGGAACCTGATTGAGGGTCTGAGTTGTGTCCCACTGCAGATTGTTGGAATTGTGGAGGGAGGAGGAATGTTTTGGAAGGTTTTCATTTTGGATTTAGTGTGTGGTTTTTTGTTTCCTGTTATTATAGCAGTAGTTTAATAAAGTTTTTTTTTTTCCCCTTTGTTATTAAGCTTGTGCCTGCTCTGCTCTGTTCCGGATCACATCTCACAGCATTCATTTGGGAAGGTGCATTTTCATGGGGGCATTGGCATTGTGCCAGTGTCAAACCATGACAACAACTGTGGTACATCTGAAGCTGCATATTATCTACCTCAAAATAGTGATGAAGTTGTGATAGAACATCTAGGTCAAGTCTTTCCATCTCCCAAGGGAATAAATTAGAAGATATTAGAACGAAAATAACTCTTTGAATTCTTTGCAGTCACCATCATTAAACATAAAGTGAAAATGAATATTTAATTACATATGCAATCAGGTTGGAAAATATGGGCTATTACAGCTTTACTGCTGGTCAAGACTGTATTCACTGGAAAGTGATGTGTTTCTGCCTGGTAGTCCTTCAAATTCAGCCTCCCAAAAGACCTTTGGGAAGGTTTGGATGAGTGAAGGTATATCAGATACAATTACAAAAAGAATTGAAAGATCAAAAACCAAGACTGAGCACAGTGTAGGAGAAGGTTGCAAAGCAAAAGTGAAGGGAGAAAATACTGAAAAAAAAGTTTAAAAGCTTCAAATTTTTTCAGGCACTGAAGGAACAAGAGATCACTGAAAAATTCAGCAGGACTTCAAGAAGCAATTTGTTGACAAAAGCAGCAGACATTCCTCAGATTTTATGAGTTCTCAGCCCCAGTGCTCATGCTCACCTAGCAAGGTGAAGGTCAGACACTACCTTTATAGAAACCTGCTGCAAGGAGGAGAGGAAATGCTGGATGAAATTTTGCTCACTCAAGGTCAGCCAAAATGTAATGAGCCTGTGATGCCTCCCGGTATTCCAGGAAGACAACTATGGTGAAATGATGCTTTATTAAGGATCAATTAATTTAGGAAAAAAGTAAGATTTCTCTTTGACTGTGTGTATGCTTACCCTCTGCACCCTAATTCAGTATTTCACATGTTTTTACATTTGTGGGCAAAGATGATTTTGAGACTAAAGGAAAAGCCTGGCTGTAACTAACTGTCATGGTTTGACACTGGCACAATGCCAGTGCCCCCATGAAAATGCAATCTCTCAATTGAATGCTGTGAAATGCAATCGAGAACAGAGCAAAGCAGGCCCAAGCCTAATAACAAGAAAAAAAACTTTATTAAGCTACTACCACTATGCTACTATAAAAGAGAAAAAAAAAATAAAGAAACACACACAATTCAAAATGAAAACCTTCCAAAGCATTCCTCCTCCCACCACCCAACTCCAACAAACCACAGTGAAACACAATCTGGACCCCAATCAGGTTTCCACCCTCCAGATAATCAACACCCAGTCCATCTGCAGGGAGAGAGGAGCCTCTCCTGTGCCACAGACCCCCCAAGAAACACAGCTGCCACATCCTGTGCTTCCATGTCACCACATGGCACCGCCCGGAGAAAAAAAGTTTGCCAATTGTTACCCTCTCCTTTCCATGCACAGTGCTTTCACCACCAGTGCATGGATGGACAGACTGCTTTTAGGATTTTTCCTTTCAAGGATGCCCTGCCAAGAGGGGAAAATAACAACAGTTCAGTTTTCCATTTTTGGGACCAACAGTCCCCCCCCATTTTCCCCTGGGGCCGAGAGTCCAAGAACAGAGATCTTCTTCTCTTCTTCCTGTGCGAAGACAGGGGGCACCACCACAAACCTCCTTAACTTTTCTCTGGTTCGCTCCACTTCTGTCTTTTTCCCAGCTGAAGCAGGTCTCTTTGGCTCACCGGCATCCTCCTAAAATACAGTCTCTCTTGGAGGAGAAGATCAGTTCAGTCTGCGGCTACCAAGAAAAAGCCACTCCATCATCTCCTCCCACCTAGAATTTCTCTTTCTAACATCCCAGGTCCCAGGCTGTCTCTCTTCCTCTCTTTGAAACTGAGGAGGAGTAGTATTTCACAAAGCCCTCATTTTCTCAAGGAAGGGTTAAAAGTCCCAACTCCCAAGGATGGCTCGCTGCCCAGACTCTGGCTCCCACAACCAGCTGGGCACCTTGCGGTCCCCGCCCCCCCCCCCCCCCCCCCCCGCTCTTCTTCTCCATGGTGAACTGCTGACAAAACTACCGCCGTCTCTCTCTCTCTCAAGAGAGAGAGAGAGAGAGAGAGACTCGGGGGGGGGGGGGGGGGGGAGAACGGAGACATCCCAAATTTCTCCACCCTTCCATCTGCAGGGGGCCAGCCCGGTTCCAGGACCTCCACCCTTGGGCCTACCTCCAAAGGCCACATGGCTTTCCCCTCCCCGACCCAGCCATGGGCCGGGCAGGGGAGAGGCTGCACTGCACGCTGACCGGAACCAAAGAGAGAGAGATTCTCCTGGGAATTCTGCTTTTAACCCCTCTGTGTTCTCAGAGGCGTGTCCACCTTCAATTGGTCAATGTCCAAATTGACCTCTTCCTTACGGAAAAATTATTTTTCCGTGTCAAACCATGACACTAACCTCACAGTTATTTTATTTATCTTGCTCATCATCCCATGTGATGCCCTACAACTCAGCCCAATGTTCCTTCCTTCAGCTGCTTTGGAACCTGTTGAATTCCAGTTCCACTGCTGTCTGAGCATGGACACAGGGTGCAACTGAGTCACAGTGAACACTGGCAATTGTAGTAGCCTGAAATGCTACAAGTAGAGTCCAGGGTAAAGAAGCAGAAAGGGCCTTTGTATAATATCCACAGATGTTTAATTCTGCAACGCAGTGAGATGTTCAGAGTTCCCCAGCACCCACATGTCTCAACTCTCCCTACCCCATCTGGAGGGGTCAGACATGGGTAGTGAACCTGGTCTTGGGGCAGTACAAAGATGAGAGCCAGTCAGGGAATAGGGAGGGAGTGGCTCAGGGACATAGGAAGGGGGGAAGGAGCCAATGGGGTTTTAACAGCTTTGAGGGAAGCTTCTTGTGTCTCCTTAACTTAGGGGATGCCCCCCAGGGTCCTTGTAGGAATGTGCTCCCTGTTGATGGAGTGAACAAATTATCCTTTGTCTCCTTAAAAAGGAAAAAAGCCTGAAGTTTCTCTCCTCAATTTGGTTAAAAGACACCTTATAGGACCCTGGGGACTTGACCTCAAACTTAAGCATAGCCAATTTGACAGAAACCAAAAAGTCCTGACTAAGCAATTCACTAGAAAAAGAAGAGAACAAAAGAAGTAATCGCTGTTGTGAAGTGTTTTAGCAGGAGCAAGGACCTCTTGTCCTGGCTTGGTTTTTTCTGTAAAGACCTTTGTTATTTTGCCTTTTATTAGAACTTTTTTGTTTCCAACACTGCCACAGAAGCCATCCTGTTACTTTTATGCCATCTGAGGTAGCTGAGCTATCTCCAGTGTGGTACTTTTCTCTGAGACCTTATGAGACCTGGCTCAGAGATAAGTAGCAGGTCCTCACAGTCAATATGGACTTGAGGCAGCATTAGACCTCATTCTCTAGATTAAACCCAAGATAAAGCTAGTGTCAGATATTTGGATGCTTTTTCGTGAAGAAGGAAAGATTTGGTATTGGTGCATGTGAAATACAGGGTATTTATCCATAAGCAGAATTTATCTAAATTGTTTCAAGTTAGCTGCTTGTAATGGTTTGCTTGCTTATGGAGTTTGTTTTCTACAGCTGGACCCTTTCCATTTCCAGATTCTGAGCTGTGCTGAGCATCTTACAGAGTCAGGACATATGAGCTCTTTGTGGAAAACAGCTTTTCTCAGCAGTAGTTAGTCCTCTATTCTTGTAGACCATGAATCTCTGTAACTTCATTTAGTCATCCAGTGGAGAGATTTGTTGCTCACCACCAGAGCAGAGAGTGCCTTCTCAGGTTTATCTATGACATGGCACAGTATAGTTTATATATGACATTCCTTTAAAAATGTTACTAATGTTGGATTGGGTGTACCGGTAAATAATTTCCAATGTACATGCTGCCACTGATCTCCTTTGCTGCTGTCTGGACCAGTCATTTTTATGTGTGACTACTTATGCTAATACATGCCTTGTTCATATATTAAGTATCAATTTGCATAAATAAGGTTGTTGAATGCTGTAATTTAAATGCTAGGCACAGCTTTTTTGTCTGTGACAGGAAAGTAAGAAAAATAATTGTAATGAATATTTACAATAAAGAAATAACAGAGAAATTGCTTTTGAATGGCTCTACAACAACCAGAACACAAGTCCTGGTGTTGCAGATTTAGAGTGCATTAGTTCTCTAAGAAGCATGGATTTACTGGCAGAAAGGTTTGTGTATTTGCCAAGTAAAAAGAAATGAAATTATCAGGAATACTTTCCATTTTATTAGTTTTGGGGGTTTTTTTTTGTTCCTGCTGCTGCAAAATTAATCAAGTTGTACCTTTATAATACCTATCCCATGAAGCTGACTTGTGAATCAGACATGAGTGGCAAAGCCCCTCTCGACTTGGCTCTTACTTCAAATGGAGAATTTCCAGCATAAGTCACACTGAGCCCAGGCACAAGCCCTTCTTTGGTATCATCTCAGTGCTGGAAAAAGTGCCTCTGCAATATTTTTTCATTGTTCAGACCCCGGGTAGCCAGATTAAACTTCAACTTGAGCTTGAAGACAGCTCCTTCTGACCTTTTGGGCTAGGAGCTGACTTCCTGCATGGATATTGGGCAGCACTAGGAACATGCAGCCATGTGAGCTATGTTCGCTGTCTGGAACTGTGAGCAGTTGTGCCAGACCTCTGCTTACGCGGGTGACCCTGCAGCTGGATGTATACATGTGTTTCTCTATATCCAGTTTCTAGAACAATGGCTATGCACGTGTTTCAGTGCATCTTAAGTATATGAAAAAGCATAATCTAAATTTCAATTTGGAATCTGAGTCTTCAGGTAAATGGCAGCAAGGAGAAAAATAATCAGGAGGCTCAGGAAATAATTTTGTTCCCAGTAAAATATATTTAGAGTGAATTTTAAAGATTTGTGCCCCCAAAAATAGAGAATATGCTCAATTTTCATGTAACACTTTTTCAAATTTCAGTAATTTATGAAATTGTCATTGTGACTTTCCTCAGAATTTAGCCTGGTAGAGTAGGGCTGATCCTGGTGTGACAGGGATTTCTTTTCTTTTTACTCCTATTTTTTTCATGTCTTCCCAAGTCATTGGCAACAGTTCCTAGTTATTGCAGGACACTCTTTTGTTTAGATTGCCAGGCCCATATTAGAAGGCTGAAAAAGGTCAGTGCACTCCTGTGGATGAATTATTGTAAGAGGTCAGGAAGTCTCCGATTTAAAATACGTACAGCAGGAACAAATAACTTTGTGTGTTTTTACTTCTGATCTTCGAGAAGTGAAGCCAGTAACTCCACAAAGATCAGAAGCAGTGAATCTTCCCATTTTTTCTCTCTGGTGTTGTTCAGTGCATTTGGAGGGTTTTTTATTGTTTCATGTGAAAGGTCAGGGCAGTATTCGTCTTTCTAATTTAGACTAGTTAAAGAGAAAATAGTATGTATTTTAGGTTTTGAAATGGTACCACAGTCTGAATGTCATAGAGGAAAATGGCTTAATGGATAATGCTGTTCAGTGTTTGTCGAGATAGGGTTTTCAGCTTTAGCTGAAACATGACATCTGCCTGTCTTTCTATGGCTCCATTCATACACAAACTTGCTTGCAATTCGTGACTGTTCTGGGGGGTGGGTTGCTGCGTCCAGGGGCTTCTGTAAATTGGGGAGGGTAAAGGCACTGGTAGGTGCTCCTCTCTCCTAGAGCTCTGTGGAGCCCTCTACCCACTTCTGAGCCAGCCTGAATCCTCTAAATTCCTCAGGGCTGCTTTATTCCAGAGCTTTTCCCACTGGATTGATGCAATCTTGTTGACAATCTTCATGAGAGAGGATTGAAGAAGATTTTTTTCATGTAAATTGGCTATTAATTATTTGCTGTTGTTGCTTTGGCAAGAATGAAATCTAAACCAAGGAATAAGTCTGCTGTGGAAGCCAACTGGAGGGAATCTGGAAAAAAACAAGAGCTGACTGGAATTTACTGATCTGCATGTAACTTCTCAGTTATTCATTAGCTTCATGCAAAAACTGCCAGTCTGTAGTTGTCTAGGTAGTTAATGTGGGCTCCATAGATTGGCAGTGGTATGCATAGATTTTCTTCCACTGAGAGACACCCCAGTGACACTCTGCTCCTCTGCAAAGATGAAAAGATTCCCACTCTGTGCAGGTTAGCAGCAGGGTTTTACTGAGGAGGGATCCATGGAATGTTAACCAAGCACCCATTTTCCATTATGCAAGTAAAACACTGACTCCTCTGCAAGAAATCCAAACAGGTCAGACAGCAGCTGGGAACCCTAATTGTTGTGCTAGATACCTGGTTTGCCCAAAGATGATAAATGCCCTGTCTCAGTATCCATGCAGTCTGTGGGTCAAAATGAGTCTCCTGTAACAAGTAACAGAACTTGTATGCTACTTACTCTAATCTAAGTATGGCTCAACTTCTTGGACTCCTGGCAATACATTCTGGATGCCAGTAGAGGAGGGGGAAACAGCAAAAAAACAGTACATTTTCTGCATGTGTGAAAAGTGCTCAATAGACAAGAGACGAATTTAGTTCCTTTTGTCCATATGTATCTGTCTAGGGACTGTGCACAAAGTGTGGGAGCATTTGACAGACCTCTGTGTGTATGTGAAATTGGCATGGCTCCCCAAAACGTGTAGTGGTGAGCTGCTCCTGCCTGCAGCTGAGGGTTTGGCCCTTGTAGCACAGCAGGGAGGCTGCTTCCCTGTCAGCACTTCTGTGCCTGAGAGATAAGCATGGCTTGTTCAACTCACAGGATCATGTTCTATAGAAGGTTTGGATTTGAAGAGACCTTAAAGGCCATCTTGTTCCCATCCCCTGTCATGGGCTGGGACACCTTTACTAGACAGGTTGCTCCAAGCCCCATCCACCCTGGTCTGGAACTCGCACTTTAAAGTTGATGTATTACAAGAAGTTGATGCTCAGTCTTGAAGCAGTTACCCTCAAATGAGTAAATTAAAAGTAGTGCAGACATTGAATATATGCCATTGAGTTTGCTTTAGTTGGGGTTATTTCACACATTAGTGAATTGTCAGAAGTGGAAGTAGTGTGACAATGTGTCTCAGAGCTGTCTCCACCCTTCCATTGGTACATTTTGTAATGGAGTATTTTTAATTAGTTATTAACTCTAGAGGATTGGTGTATTGAACAGAATTTGAAAATATCTGCCACCAATAATGTGATTTGGGGAGCACTTCAGCAGCAAGATAAAAGTTGTTATGTAATTGTAACAGTAGTAATTCAGTCCACCAGCTAGCAGGAGAGGAATAGCATATATCCCTTTTATTGGAAGCATTCTTCATCTGCTGTAACCTTAATGTGAATGCTCTCACAAAAATGAAGTTAAGATGGAGTTACAGATGAAAATACTCACTTGTATTGCTGAGAGACTCATATTACAGACACACTGCAGTTATTCTCCAAAAGAGGTGATTCTCTGCAAAATGCAGAAATTTGTCAAGATATTTGAGCGTCTTAACAGTGTATTTTTACATCATATCTTTGAAGCGCTACATAGTTCCGCCATGTAGGAACATAGCTGAATCTAGATAAAAAACTGGCTTTAGAAACAGATTTTTTTTCCCAAAAAGAATGCTGTTTTTCTTTAGTCAGAGGAAGGTTGAATTTGTCTGCCATTAAGATTTCAGGATTTCAGAAGTCCTGAAAACATTTAGTGGAAATGTAAGTGATTTTAACAGCTTGGGAGCTACCTGAAATTATTTCTTTTTGTGAAACCCAGTGTAGAACAAACCTTATTTTGTCCCATGGATCTCGTGGGAAGGAGGTTTCAATTTATAGATCACACTATTATACTGCTTTCTCAGTCATTCCCAAGCATACTTAATTTACATTACTTGGATATGTACGCTGTAGTGGTGAGCTTTATGCTACAATTTAGTCTTTGTTTTAATTTGGTGAATGACTTTAGTGTACTGAGTGCTGGCAGAAGTGCCTCACACCTTGCTGTTTCCATAGGGATGATGGAATTTCCCATGATTGTTTGCATAGATACTAATAAATGACCGTCTTTCCTAAGTTTGCTTTTGTGGAATTGCTGTAGCTATAGTGAGGTATCAAGTAGAATATGGTTTTTGTTGGCTATTTAGGGCAGGTGCCACATCTGAACTTCAAAGCCTGTTTATGTCCACTTTGCAGCAAAGTCTGCTCCGTCCTGCACAGACGTAGTGCAATCCAATTCACAATAAAGACAAATCAAAATACTCCCAGGCAATCCGCTAGACTGATGCTAATGTACTGAGGTGCTGTCTTGGGTTGCAAATGCAAGATGGGGCTGGGGGTGTGTATTCTATTGCCATCTGTTAGAAGTGAGGCAGTTAGCTTCTGTTAATGGGCCATATTTTAAAACCAGGTAGGGCAATTTTCTGTATCTCTTCCACAAGCAATCCTCCCTCTGGGGAGATCTCTTCTGTTCATGGGGCATTGTGTGTCACTGCATGACTGATAAAATTCCATCATCCCACTGGGAGATGCTCCACCCATAGGGAGGAGCCAAGCATTCCTAATTGGATATAGTGTGAAATTTGGAACACCGCAGAAGCCTTTTCACACTGAATTCCCAGAAAAGCATCTTTCTTCTCCACTCCCAGAGGAAGACAAGGCCCATCTACACCACCCCTGGACCTTCAGAGGAAAACTCCACCCTTCTACAGGGTCACTGCTCCAACAGAACCACAGCTGGCACTGCATGAGGGCTACAGCCACCATTGAATGGGACTGCTACCACCACCCTGACACAAAGTGTCAGGTCATAGTCTGATTCTGTCAGTGTTGTCTTATATTACTTATATTACTATATATTATATTGCATGTTTTAATTTTTATTTTTCCTAATATAGAACTGTTATTCCTACTCCCATATTTTTGCCTGAGAGCCCCTTACTTTCAAGATTAAAATAATTCGGAGGCAGAGGGTTTACATTTTCCGTTTCAAGAGAGGCTCCTGCCTTCCTTAGCAGACACCTGTCTTTTCAAACCAAGACAGGTGCACCTTTGTGTCAGAACCAAACTCTGAATTTACTGCAGGCAGGTTTACAGGCAGAGCATCAGTACATCCCTGATGTACTTTTGGTCCTCTTTTGGCATCTCTTACCCAGGATGCTGACTTAGGTACCCACACAGCTATACCTGTGCATTTCACCATCACAGTCAGAGCTCAGGCAGCTTCTTATCTCTAAAGGAAATACTCTGAAAAATATTCACCTCTTCAGATAAATGATGCCCACCAGCATTTGTTACATCTCAAAGTGTTCTCTCTTAGGTTGATATATTTGAACGATCATCTTTTAAGGAGAATTCCTGCCTCCTGTAGCAAATACTCTAGTTTTGTAGTGTTTACAGTGCCTCTGTACCTCTGAAGTCTTGGTTTTCAGCTGTGAAAGAAAATGTCTGCTTTTCTAACTGGGGATTTGCAATTCTGTGCTCATCTGCCTAGGCACAGACATGTTCCCTTCTCTCATCCCTATTCTTGTATATTTGAGTCATACAAATAAAAATTTGTGTAACCACTTATCCCCATGATTTCTTACGGACCTGTAAATACTTTCAGCTAAGTCATCTTTTCTTTCAAGTTTCAGAGAAAATGGAATATTTACATTTGCCCTTTGCCTTCGTATGCCATGCTGGTTCAAGTGGACAACAGTGCAACATCAGGGGTGCAATTTTGCCTTACCAAATTACTTCCTTCTTGGCTATCTCACCATATGGACAGCCTGATCTGTCACTCCAGACCGAGCTCTTTCTGCATGGCTGAGATCCAACTGATGTCAAAAGGAATCCTGAAGCCAGCTACTTTTAAGGTACTTTTTGATGTAGGAGTTTGTAGGCAGGTGGGGTCTGTCTCTTCTTCCAAGTAAGAAGAGAATGAACAAGAGGAATCGACCTCAAGAGGAGGTGTAAGTTGGGTATTACGAAAAAAATCCTTCACCAAAAAGATGATCAAGCACTGGCACAGGCTGCCCAGGGTAGAGGGGGGGGTCACCATTCCTGGAGATATTTAAAAAATGTGTAGATGGGGCACTTGAGGAAATAGGTGACTGGTGGTCTTGTGTGAGAGACTGGAAAGAGTGATGTCTCAAGACATTTTGGGATGTATATGTGGGGCGGCAGGGACAGGTAAGGCAGTGCCCTGCTGTGTACACCCCACCCTGGCAGTGGCTGCCAGTCTGTGGCACACTGGATGCAATGCCCCACACCCAACCCGTACAGCCTCTAACACAACTCCTAAGGGGCCAAATGACCAGAAGCCCACCTGGGGGAAGTGCCAAGGGGTATTTTAAGGTCACAGAGCATGAAGCACTCATATGTCTTGACCCTACCTCCTCTTGGAATTTCTATTGAAACACCACTGGAACCCAGGAGCTGGTAGCTATATATGTCTTTTTCTATACTTCTGTCTTTCTCTCTTTCTCCTAATTCCCTCATCTTCGAATTTTTCAGTAATTTAGAATTGAATGGACTTAAAGTTTGCTAAGTTGAATAGGCCGAGTTAATTCTTTGAGAAGTGTTTTGTATTGATTGAATGTTGCACTAAACTTTTGCCAAAGTCCCTCAATTTTGTGAAAATGCCAGTAAAGTTGTTTTTGTTGTTTTGATCTCTTGAGAATATCTGGTCAGCACTTCTCCTGTGTGTCTAACTCAGCATATATAAACAACCATAAACCCTTCTAAAAACCTCATCTGCGGAGTTGTTTGGGGCCTTACAGCTTGGCAACACTTGACTTCTGCTAGTGACACTTTGCCTAGATTTAAAATTCCAGTTTTGGCATCTTGGAGACATTGGCTGTAGCCTCTGGTCATCGTCCAGCCTTTGTTGAATGCAGAAGTCCCAAGAACAATGATTTTCCACATGCATGCTGTAGCCTATGTAATATTTTGTTCTGTAAATGCAAATTAAATATTAATAAAATAAATACAAATATGTAAATTTTAAAAAATCGTAAGAATCTCACACAGCTGTTCAGTGCCTGGTGCAGATCAACATAGTCTGAAGGACCCCCAATGGGAACTGCTGGAGAAGTAAGGGCAGTGGGACCTTAGCTGTGGCCAGCCTGGGGGAAGGAGTTGGGGCTGGATGGAAGGCAGGGAAAGTTGTACAAACCAGGACAGGTTCCTTCCACTATGACAAAGGCCCCTGTATGTCTCCAGTCTTGGGCAATTCCCTGCAAACTAAAGTGTTTCATTTCAGGACTTGGGTATTTAAACAGTACCTTTGCCCAGGCATTTCTCACAAAAAGTTCAATTGATGTGTTTTGAGTTATGAAAGAATAAAAATTGAATTATTTTGTGCAATGCCTTCTGAAACTAGAAACTAAGGGGAAACGCTTTGCTTGTATACACTAAGGATGCAAATATACTTGTGCATGCAAAGGCAGATGCTGGCAGCAGATGAGCAGCAGGTAAGGCAGGGTTGTACCTCCAGGGGCACCAGCATTTGGGGAGCTGGGATCTGCATCTGAGGGAATCTACTGCAAAGTTAGAGGAAAGCTGAGAAAACTTGTTGAGACAAGGCGGTTTCTTCTGTGGTGAATTTCCTCTGAAAAATACGGTATTTGCATAGATGCTGCCCTAATCTCAGTCACCACATGCAAGCAGCAATTTCATTTGGGTTTTGAGACCTGCCTCAGTGTATTTAACACCTTCTGTACCTAAGCATTTGCTATTTCACCTTCAGAGAAAACATGACCAGATACCTAGCTGATTTTTTGAAATATGACAGAACTGAAAAAAATGCTGGGAATTGCTCTACCTCCACCTAGTCACTCGATGTTTGTAGAGTTTTGTTTCAACAGCTTTTTGTTTTAATGTCCTTGAAAAGGATGTGCACATACATACTTGGCAGAAAAATAAGTTAGTTGTCTTGCATGTCTTTCTGCTGTGTGAGAAAAGATATGAAGAAAAAGGATTGTGGTGAAATTTTCTGCTTCCCCCCTTTGCACTTAGTAATTTTTCTCTGACTTTTCTGCTAGAGAAGACTGTTGGAGATTGCTGCTTTCTACCTTTCTGTCAGACTTTTAATTAGCAGGAGCACAAAGCCCGTGCAGCTGGGTCTTTGATGCCTTGCTCACTATTTCTTCCCACTCAGAAGATTTCCATTCATTCCGAGTTGGCATCCAGCCCAAAGCCCTGGCTTCCCCTGAGACCCTCAGTGTGTCTACAGGACTCTATAGTTTAGTATTCACTGGAAGAGCTGCACTGATGCTCCCTTGCTAGAGCTACAGGCTGCTGGTTGGAGCCATAAGGGAACAGGAGGAAGAATTAGGCTGTGTGTTTATGTGGCTGTGCTCCAGTAAATATTTTGATGCATCTGCTGCCAGCTCTGGTCTAAGGGAATCTACCTAGCATTTAAATCTTGATGGGGAGCTGTTTTGAATAATAACAGTGCAGCTGGCTGTGACTCAGTGCATGTGTGTTGACTTAAAAAAAACCCTCAAAGCTTAATGCTTGCTGAATGCCGAGCTGCAGTGCTTTGCTTTTTCCCTCCTCCTTCCTTCTTTTCTTTCTTGTCTGGTCTTTCTCTGTTTTGTTTTGTTCTTGGGGGCATTTCTCATAGATTTTGTTCATTGTCAGTGGAGGGGTGGGGTAAGAGGAATAAAAAAAATATCCTAGCCAAAAGAAATCCTCCCCAAAAACTCAGGAGTAGCTTTTGTAATGGGTGCTGTCATGGGTACATTCTCTTCTCTACAAACGAAACAAAGAAGACCATCAAAAGGTAAGACCTCCTGTTATGCTTTTCCTGTCCCTTTGGTTTATTTGCTGTGGGAGACATTTGCATGGGGAAGGGAGGAGAAAATGAACATGTGCCACTTGCAAGTAACCTGGCAATGTTTTTGTGAGGGATAATTTGCAGAGGAGAGTGAGGATGCTAGGTGGTGGAGAAAACGTGGGCATGAGGAAATTGCTGTGGAGGGGCTTGGGGGTTGAAAAGAATCTGAAATACTGTAATCCTTAATGCAGGCATATATGAGGAGGAGAAACTCAGTGGCATCATATGGAGAGCATTTGCCGAAGAGACCTGTTTATTTCCAAATCCCATGCTGCTAAACACTTTGAAGAGGGAATAAAATGTACATATACGGCAAATTCTTTCCAATACCTTTGGGTTTCTGTCTCAGGAAGTACTGTTAGAGTTCATGTTGCATATTCAGTAATCCAACACCAAGCGTGCAATACTAATGATGTATGTTTTATAAAGATTAGCAAGAGGGGGAAAAAATTAGGATGTTTTTGTAAAAGAGAGAAGCAGGAGCTCATAAAAATGAGAAAATAAACAGCAGTTCCGGGGATTTTAATCCTTAAATCCATAAATATTGCCTATAAATGCTGATTTTTCAGGAGCTCTGGTTTGTATAGTATTTCCTCGAGCTTTGCTCTATTTTCTTCAGGGTTAATTTGAAGATTCCAGGGTATTGCTGAGCAGAAAGTTGAAAGCACTGTCAGGGGCACATCCATACCTTACAGAATGAGTGTGTTTTAGAAAACAAAAGGAAAAACCCTATAGCTTCAGCAATATTTGTGTTATTTAGAAATATCCCCTGCCCAAACCTCTGCATTTTAGAGTCACTTGGTATTTCTAGGGAGGTCTCTATTTCCACTGATCTGTTGCTCAGTTCATATATATGCTTTTGAGCTGCAAGTTGGTATGGATTTTCTTGAAATTTAAGTTGGGAACTGTCTTAGGAAATATCAAATACCAATTAATGATGCAAAAGAGAAGTGGACATGGGCTATGAGATTGGTTTGTGGCGAGTTTGTGGGCAAAAGTCTGTATTCCTGATACCTGTAGAGTAACATTTTAAGTTGGAGTGTGTGTACATAGTTTACAATTCACCCTTCTGTGTTACTGTAATGCCTCCATAATTGTGCAGTTGTTTTGGACATGTATGATATTACTTAAAATGCAAGAATAGCTGTGTAACTGTCTAAGCACTGAGTTACACCTGAAGCTGGGAAACTTGTGTTTAGGTACTGCAGTACACAAGAACTGAACAGGATGTGCTGGGCATGGTGGTTGTTGTGACACCAAGGGGTGTCTTGTCCACTTGCCAGGAACCTGGGACCTGATTTTCACTAAATGTAGATAATTTGTGGCTGAACATATCCATTCTCTGTGACTTTGTTATCTTGTGATTGGCTCTACACTCTAGTGGATGCAAGCCATTGCTTTTTGTTGGAGGTCACCTGCAGTAAAAATCCAGGATATGGTCACACATTTTAACCTTTACAATGGGATTCACTCTTGCTGATGCCTGCAGGCAGTGGTTGTTCAGCTATATTTATCAAAACCTCTGGTCCCAGAATTATGCCCCCTTGGCTCTGATGTGTTATCTGTGTGGTTTGCTGGTGTGTTTTACACTGACTGTTAGCACTTCACCTTGTGAGCAGTGAAACACTAATGCTGGGCTTGAATACAATCTGAAATTGTTCTTTGTCTGTCAGTTAAATAGTCAATCACCCCTACATGATGGACTTGACTCCTTGGTGCTGCCCACATGTTCCCTTGGCGTCTCCTCCTGCCCTCAGCCATCCTGGTGGCCTCTACCAGACCATGCTCTACCATATTCAAGTCTGTCTTGGTCTGGGGAATCCAAAACTGGCCCCAGCACTCTGGCTGTGCTTGCTGAAGTGTTGAGCAGAGAGAAAGGATCATTTGTCCCAGTGTTTGCTGTATGGCTATTGGTGCAGCTTGATGTGGGGGCTTCTCTGCCAGAGGGCAACTGGCTAGTGGTGCCTGGGTGCCACTGTTCCATTGGCTATTGCTAAGTTTATCTTTGATTGAGTAAAGTGTTTATTTTATTATTAGAGTATCATATTATTATTTATTAATTATTATATTTATCTATGTGTCTATCTGAATATTTCAGGACTTTATGTAGTAGTTAAATACTGCTGATAAAACCAGGGCCTGGAGAAATAGCTGCAACAGGGCTAGGTTCACACTTCTACAAATGCTCTCTCATGCTGGCAACTATGTGCTTCTCCAAGTAGAGCAGTTCACACCAGTGTCTGAAGCTCTGATTCTCTGGTGTGGTAAAGTAAAAGCAAAAAACAGTCACTGTTTCAAGAAAATAAACAGGTCATGTCTAAAGTGAGGCAGTTCCAGAGATCACTAAATACCTGGAAGCCCATGGTGGGTCATGGCAGAGTGGGTGCAAATGGCCCATGCTGAACCCTTCCAGATTCGGCACATGACACAGCTCTGCCTGTGCTGCTCCCCCTCATGTCCTGCTTGTGGCTGGGACTGGGGTGTTGGCAGTGGGACTGGGGGCTGGTTTGGTTATTCCAGCTGTGAGCAGAAAGGCTGTAAAGGACATATTAGCACTGTTCAAGAATACAAGATTAAATTGCTTGTTCTAATGAAAATGAGGAGCCTGAATCAATAAAGGCAGGATTGACACAGAAATTGTCAAGTGGAGAGCAGTGGTCCATCAAGCATGAGACCTCCTCCCAAGTCTCTGGGAGAGGACAGCATTGTGCGTTTGTACAGGAGGACATAATTCTCTTGGCTCAAAGGTAAAAACTTAATCCAATGTAATTAGGTATTTTGTGTTGGTAGGTTGGGACCCACATGCCCTGTCCTGCAGGATAAAGATTTTTGCTTCTTAGCCTTGCAAGAAGTAAAACTGCGGAAGCTTTCCCTGTTCACTGAAGTGTTCCCAGATAGTCTGTGAGATTGTCCTGTTCGCTTTGGGAGTGGCTCAGAACAGATCCAGCAATTATTTGTAGATTTAATTAGGAATTGTTTCCTGTTGGGATTCTTGTCTGCATTTTCCAGCATTCTGAGTTGACCTACTAAAAGATAATAACCTCTTTCTAACATATTCACTTCAATTGTGTGTCAGATCAGCATTCCTGGGATGCTGGTGGAGCCTGGCTGAGGTCCTGGCAACAAGCTGACAGTGAGCCAACAGTAAAGGTGGCTAGTGGTCTGCTGGGCTGTGTTTGGCAGAGCTTCTCCAGTAGACTCAGGGAGGTGATAGTCCTCCACTGGTGAGACATTTACAGTGCTGTGTCTGGTGCTGGACTCCCCATGATGGAAGAGTGAGAACCGACTAAGCTGAGTCTACTGAGGGACCATGACGAATATGAAGCAATTGGAGCATTTGACATACAGGGGAGAGATTGAGAGAGCTGGGATTGTCCAGCCTGCAGCAGAAGAGACTCGGGGAGGTCTTAATCAGGGTCTATGAATACCTGAGAGAGGGGGGAGTAGAGGTGATGGAGACAGAGTCTTCTTCCTGGTGCCCAGGGTCTGGGGAAGGGGCAACACAGAAAAACAGAAATAAAAGAAATTCTGCTTAAGCATAAGGAAAAAAAGTTACTGTGAGGGTGACTGAACACTGGAAGAGACCCCACAGAAGGACTGTGGAGTCTCCAAGCTTGAAGGTACTCAAAACCTAAGTGAATACAGTCCTGAGCTGTAGTCAACCCTGCCTTATAGAGGGAACTGGAGGTCCCATTCCACCTTATCTACCCTCTGGTTCTGGGATTACTGTCACTTTAAAAACCCTAAAGATACAAAGACTTGATGTATTGGCATCAGGAAGTAAGATTCAAAGCTCATTATGAACCAAATGCCAATAAAGCTGACTGTTTGGTCCTCTCTTTAGTACATTGGTAGTTAGTGGTTAGACAGATGGTTGAGATGGACTTGACACTATCTAGGTGTTTGTATATTCTCCTGCAAACATAAGCAATAAATCAGTAAATGAGGGGAAAAAACCCAATCAAAATCACAGTAGTAAAAAGCAGAGGGCCAGCACAGCAGATAATGCACACACAAATGCATCTCTGATTTCAACTAGATGCAGAAATAGACATTTTTCTATGTTTTTACAGACTGCATCCAATCATGACCAAATTTGTGGCTAGAATCAGCCATTTCCATATTTGCCATGGAAACATTTGAATTAACACATTGCTAAAGCAGGGGGATTTTCTAGTTTTGACTGCTTTCTGTACCCCTGAGTTCTTTTGTTTGTTCTCTAAATATGTACTCACACCTACCTCCCCCAGTGAAAGTGAAATATAACTTGAATATTTCTCAATACCTGAATCTTGTTTGGTTAGAGCTACAGGCTCTGACACTGACAGCAGCAGCATGCAGCACCATTTTCAGTTGGTAATCTGACTCTCTTAAATGTGAGCAACCATGTTTTGATCAAAGACCACCCAAACATAAACTAGCAAGAGGAGTCTGGTTACAGTTGTTTAATTTTGCTAGAGCTAACATCATAAATTCACTTTGCTTTAACGTGTCAGTTGTATGATTTTTATAGTGAGTAATTTTTAGGCTTTATTTTGAAATGGCTTATTGACCAAAATTATCAGCTTTTGTGCCTGACCAGCTGTATTTTCAAGTGGTTTACTTACCAGGTAACCAACTCTGCTTGACTTCACAATCTTCATAAGAACATCAGACTGCCCTGAGCTCCTAAGGTTGTTGGGTCATGACAGTGCCCTTTCAGTTCCCCGTGTTAGAACAACCTGCTTCTCTGCTCAAAAGGTGAAAAGATGATTCAGTAGTGTTTCAAGGAGTAGGACATTTTCAGCTTTAGTCCAGCCATGGAATGGAGATGATAGATTTGAGCAGGGAAGCTCCTCATTATTTACTTTGCCCAGTACATTCTGTTGCAAAAGAAAAGCTTTGAAAGCTCCCCTTCTCTACTTTCTTTCTGCTCTTCAAAGAAACATGACAGCTTGCCACTATTGTGAACAAATACATGTGTTCTAAAGACTCAGACTGTGCTCTTGGTATTTTCTGAATAGAGAGAAGATTAGTGCTCACCTGTTTTCTTTCTAGAACAAGGACAGTATTTACCCCACCCCCACCCCCCCCCCCCCGCCCCCGGATTGGAGACCTGAGCAGATGCTTGAGAGAATGGAAGAAATGGCTGATTTGGTTTGTCCTGACTGTGCCTAAGAGCCAATATTTGGCACTGACACTTCACTTTCTCTCCCTAGTTTTGTCTGTCATTTGATAGAGCCTGGCAAGTCAAGTCCACAGTTGTCTGCCTGCACTGAAAACTGAGGCTTTGACAGGCAGGTTTTTCGAGAGAATTACCTGTGTAGAGAGTGTACAGAACAGCACTCAGCAACAAAACTGTTTGATGTAAGCACTCAAATCAGAAACAATTTGGAAAAATTGTGGCAACCAACAAGTGCTTGTCAGAACGTTCCTCTTTGCATGAAGCATTTTGGTTTCTCTGAAGTGCAGAGAGGTGTGTGTCACAGCAGCCAAACATCCCAGCCATCTGGCTGATGCACCTATGATGGGTGGCTCAGAGGTGAGGGAGCTGTTTGCAGCTAGCTTCCCTGTGTCCTACCAACCAGAGTTCACCTGAGTGGGGGGTTAGAGGTCTTATGGATTTGTGACTGCTTCCATTCCCCACTTCTCCATCTTTCAGCCAAAATTTATTTCAGCCAAAATTTCTTTAGCTCCCATGCAGTTGCTAGCTTTAAATTTCTTCCTTTGCTTTCAAGTGACTCCTGGCAGTGAGGCAGAGTGATCTCAATAGCTGGTCTTAGGAGTGAATACCAATGATAAAATTAAAATAAGCTATGTGTGTCCCTGATTGCTTCCCACAGGTGTACAGCTCCTGCCTGAAATGCTACAGTCAGACACAGCTTGGAGGTTTGGAATAAAATAAAATAGATGGAGGAAAGTTCACTACGGAGTGTTCTATGTTGTATTAGCATACATGTGTGCTGGTTTCCTGCCCATTGGTATGAGTACTGTGTGTCTTTGTACATGCAGCATGTCAATGTACAGCCATGAAATCCCACCACAAATCAAAGAGGGGATCAGAGACTTCAGCTCTGCAGGCTAGTGCTTTGAAGTTTCATTTTTTTCCACAAACTACCTCTTCCAGTGTGCATTACTGCATATTTGATGTTTGGAATGGGCACTAGGAAGCAGCTGGTTTTTGCAAATGGAAATATTTAATGCTGTAGATGTGAAAAGCTTAAAACTTAATATGTTGCAGAAGTTTTGAGTAATTCCTAGCTTTAGAGTTGTTACTGTAACCTCATATATAAATGAGAGTCAGTAAGGGTTGTACAATCTTGTTTTGAGAAAATGTTGAAGTAAAAAACAGGGTAAGGTGAACAAACGCAAGTTATCAAGTGTCGTGGTTTGACACAGAACAGAATTTTCTCAGAAGGAAGAGGGTCAAGCCAGTCAGTGATTGGGTTTGGATATTGACACTTGGGCTGACCAATTAAAGGCTGGACACGCCTCTGAGAACACAGAGGGGTTAAAAGCAGAATTCCCAGGGGAACTCTCTCTCTTTGGTTCCGGTCAGGGCGCAGTGCAGACTCTCACCTGCCCGGATCGTGGCTGGGTGAGGGAGGGGAAGTCCTGTGGCCTGACTGAGGTAAGGCCAAAGGGTGGAGGGATTGGAACCGGGCTGGCTCCCTGTGGATGGAAGGGTGGAGGAAAATCTGGGATGTCTGCGTTCCCCCCACCCAGAGTCTCTCTGGAGAGAGAGAGAGAGAGAGAGAGAGAGACAGCGATGGTGCCAGCAGTACTCCGTCAGAGGAGGTGGAAAGGGGGGAACAGTGTGGGAGCTGGAGGCCTGGGCCCAGAGCCATCCAGGGAGTCAGGACTTTTACCCTTTCTTGGGAAATGAGGGCTTTGTGAAATACTACTCCTCCTCGATTTGAAAGAGAGGAAGAGGGACAGTCTGGGACTTGAGATGTTAGAAGGATAAATTCTCGGTGGGAGGAGATGATGGAGTGGCTTTTGGCTGGACCTTTTCTTGTTAGCCATAGACTGAACTGATCTTCTCCTCCAAGAGAGACTGTATTTTAGGAGGATGCACGGTGAGCCAAGAGACCTGCTTCAGCAGCTGAGAAAAAGACACAAGTGGAGTGAACAGAGAAAAGTTGGGGAGGTTTGTCGTGGTGCCCCTTGTCTTCAGAGAAGAAGAAAAGAAGATGATCTCTGTTCTTGAGACCCTCGGCCCCAAGGGAGGAAGAAAATGGGGGGGACTGTGATCCCAAAAAATGAGAAACTGAACTGTTGGTTTTTCCCGTCTTGGCAGAGCATCCTTGAAAATAAAAATCCTCAGAGCAGTCTATCCATGAATTAGTGGTAAGAGCACTGTGCATGGAGAGTGTCATCATGGCAAATTTTTTCTCTGGGTGGTGCCATGTGTGACATGGAAACACAAGAAGTGGCAGCTGTGTTTCTTGGGGGGTCTGTGGCACAGGAGGGACTCCTCTCTCCCTCGATGGACTGAGTATTGATTATCTGAAGGGTGGGAACCTGATTGGGGGTCCAAGTTGTGTCTCACTGTGGTTTGTTTGAATTGGTGGGGGGAGGAGGAGTGTTTTGGAAGGTCTTCGTTTTGGATTTAGTGGTGGTTTTTCTATTTCTTTTTTGCCTTTTATGGTAGTAGTAGTTTAATAAAGTTTCTCCTTTGTTATTAAGCTTGGGCCTGCTCTGCTCTGTTCCTGATTGAATCTCACAGCAAATCATTTGGGGGGTTGTATTTTCATGGGGGCACTGGCATTGTGCCAGTGTCAAACCATGACATCAAGTCATTCTGATTTTAGTCAAATGTGAGAGGAAAATAAAAATCTTTTATTCCTCCACTTACAAACCCCTGCTCAAATACTTTATTTTCATATTTATTTATGCTTTGTTAAAAAGACTGAAGATTTACAAATTTTTCAAATGTGGATTTTTTTAGCTGAAATGTTTCATTATTCAAAATCATTATTAGTTATAATTATTCCCTGAAACTTCCCAAACTAAATAAACTGGCTTGTGATTTGTTGTAGCTTTAGATGTGCATGTGTAAGTGTGACTGTGACTTCCTTACACTGGGCGACAGACCTGTGTGATTATGTTAAGTGTCTTTATTGGACACAAAATGAGTACACAGTAGCTTGGTAAGTTCAAAAGAGAAAAAAGTCAATTTTATTTTTGACCTGAGAATATATAGAATTCTAAATATGACAATGGATTGGAGGATGAAACTGCCACCTCTCCAACTACACTGGTCAAACCAGCAGTCCATCAATTCTCTCCTCCCACAAAGAAGAATGCAAAACAATCATTATTTACATGAACAGTGCGTGAGAACTCCAGTAGAAATATGTAAATATCAGAAGGCATAGAAAACTTTTAAAATAACTTTAAAACTTTCAAAAAAGCTTTAAAAGAAAACTGAACACTTTTAAAAATCAGGGCAACAGTTAAGTGTTTTGTTTCTTATTCAAAAGCATTTCCCACAGAATGTCAGGGCACAGAAACACAGAAAGTTTGAGTATCTTCTCAGGGTCTCTGTGTCCTGTTGCTGCTCACACCATGGCTATTTATAAGGTAAGAAGTTTTGGCATTTCTCTGAGAGGCATTTTCCAGCAGGTGCAGAGTGTTCTAGACATCTCATACCATCCCTGCAGGAAGGGGCCCAAAGGCCTTGTGTACCAACTATGGTAACAACAGCTATATGGTAGCACAGCAGAATTTTTAACCAAAGTATATTTGGGATTTCAGGCAAGGTATTTAAAATTTCTCCTTTTATTTTTTTGAGATGCCAGAGGGGGGAAGTAACTGTTTTTATAAGATGGATTGCACTTAACAAATAAAAAATTATTAAAAGTGTAAACTGCATCCATGTTTTCAAAATAGTCAAGTCAAAACTGAAGGCAGCTGTGCCCAGATGTCTCCAGTCTGTGTTTGTGGCTGTCACTGTCAGGTGATGTCTGTCCAGACTGAAAAGGATACAGATAGCGGTCAGTTCGTCACTACTTAGTTCTGCCAGCACTGCTCAGTGCAGAGAGGCTCTGAAGAGTTTGAATAAAACACAGTACAATTGATTAGAGGTTCATGAGCAGGATGTGAGTCTGGAGGAGGCAAGGGAGGACTGTGTGCTAGCAGGCAGGTGTGGGGCAGCAGAGTTGCCTGGGGCTGAGCTGGTAGTTGCAGGCAGGCGGAGGGTGAGCAGGCAGGAGGGGAGCTGGCTTGGCTCTGGTACCAGGATGTTTTAAGGAAGACACAAAAAGGGTAACAGAGTCATCCATTCCTGGCACAGCTGTACTACATCTGTTTGGCTTTCCTCAATCCAAACATTACTTTCTTGACATATTTAAAAACCACAGCTCTTCACACACATCAGTGTTTGCTTTTCTTTTGCTCCACAAAAACCCTTCTCTCCCAAATTTGTTCTGTGGGTGGCTGTTTGGGAAGTGCCCAAAATTTCTGTAGATGGCCACAGCTACAGTCTGTAGGCATAGGACATTTTATAGTGTGGCTGAGAACAGCTAAGGGAGAACAAGGCTGTGAGGATACGTTTTGTGCTGCAGAAGGCAGGTTTCTAGGAAATCCGTGAGATCATGGCATTGTTGTACTGAGGGCTCCTTAGTGGAACAGGAGAGTGTTATTGGGAGGGGGGAGCCAAACTACAGCCTGCGAGAGATCAGTGCTGAACATAGGGGCTTTTAGTGCTCTGACAAAATAAATGTTTCTGCCTGTCAAATTTATATGCAGAAAAATATGGATGAAACAAGACACGTTCACAAGATTTACCTAGTTACAGCATGGTTTCAGAAGCACAGCTCAAATATTTTGACAACTATTGTAATTTTACTGCCTGCAGCTCAGGGCCAAGTTCCCAGGTATGTTTTCCCAGGCTGCTGTTGCTCTATTCTAGTGAGTGATCCTGCACATCAACCCCATAGATTTTTTGATAATCAGTTGAAACCTCAGGCAAGGCCTCTGTTTAGCACATCAAACTGCATGAACTGAGGGTTTCTCCCTGTGGGGTACACATAGCCATGTAAAGGATGATGCTGTTAGTTCTCCGGCTGCAAAATGTTGGGAACCAGCAAACATCTGTGGGAAAGGACAATTTGCCATAGTGAAACTGTTTCATCCCATGCAGGTGAACTTTGTGATGTAGTGGGGAGATCAGCACCCCTCTCCATTCCTACTCCACAACAGTTCAAAGGACTTGTTGACCATGTTGCCATTTGAACTGGGAGCAAGGCATAAAAATTAGAACTGGGAAGCAGGAAATTTTTGTGTCAGTGTGGAGTGGATTGTTGCCTGCTAATCCTAATAAGTTAGTGTAATTGAATTGGCACACTGGTTTACATGCTTCATGGGGAGCGTTAAACATGACCCTGAACTGTGATACTGGCACCCCAGGAACTGAAGGCATGTCCTTGTTTGGAGCTGAATCCTGTAACATGGCTTTTGTTTTAACCAATATTTTAACATGGGAGCTGACAGAAAGTCTCATTTGCAGTCTTGTGCATACAGAATAAGCCAGGCTGCAGACAACTGGAAAGACAGCTACATTAGGGCATGAGGAAAATTCGGCCTGGGTGGTCATTTGTATATACTTAACAATGGGTGAAGGCAAGCATGTGCAGTTTTGCAAAGGAAATCTGATCCCACAAGGTCCTGTACTGATTGTGTAGGTAGCAGCTGGCTCTGCATGCAGAGCAGGTTTGGTACTGGAATAGAAAGTCAGCCAGAGACTGATCTTTCAGAAAAATGCCTTTCATTTCCAGGGCTTTAAGTCATCAAAAGGGGCTATTTACATTAGCTATTTGGCATCCTCTGCTTGGTAGGAGTTAAGGACATTACAGCTGGGCCCCATCATTTCTAATCACCTCTTTGACTGAGCACTGGGTTGCCCTGGTTCTCTGCAGCCCTCCAGGAGAGTATGAAGCAAAAAGCAGGGACTTTCCTAATCAGGTATTTTCTGGGCAATGCCATCAGCTATAGCACTTTACATGACTACATTTGCATTTCTTGTATATGATGCTGTCTTTTCTGTTTCCTCTGTCCTTATTATTGATGGAGATGAAGTACTTGCAGTTCAAAAGTTCATGTAGCACAGGAGAGGAGCATGCTGTGTGCACCTCAGGTGCTGGTGGCTGTGGCTGCTCGGCAACGCAAGGAGAGACCGCTGTGTCATTCTGAGTGTCACCCACAGCCCAATCACATCCAGGTGAATGCTGTGCAGAGTAAACATGGGGCTGTATCTGCTCAAGAAAATGCATTCTCATGTTGTGTGTACTACTGCTTTGTAAAACCTACAAAGCCCATCAGTTGTTAGACTAAAAGTTTGGTTCAAACATGAAACTCTTCTTTACCCTGTTGAATTTGTGAAATATTTTGGAAACTGTGGAAATACTTAGACTTGGAATGAATTTTGTTATGGCTCTTTCCATTGTTTGTGTTTGACAAAACTGTCCCCTTATTAGTTGTTGCCTGGAAATTATTGATGAGGGGAATGACCTGGTAAAAGTTCTTAACCTCCGTCTGGATCAAAACCAGGCTGCCAGTTGTTGGAAGCTGCTGGGGTGTGGCAGAGCCAAGGCCAAGCTCATGGGCTACAGGACTGTGAAGCACAGGCACAGTTTTGCTTCTCCCCTTTGTCAGCATCTGGCCTTTTAGAGGGACATGCTCCTGTTTGGAGACCAGTGCCTTAAAATGTCAGTATAGTTTAGTGTCAGTTTCGTTTTATATATGTTAGAGCCTGTATTTTCAGTTAATATGCCTGAATTCTGTGTAGAAACAACAGTTTAAAATAGTTAAACAAATATAAATAAATGCAAGGGACTTGCATGTCTGGTAGTGTGTTCCATCTGCAAGAAAGTTTAAAACCCTACTGAATTCCTGAATAAACAGAAACAATTGAGCACACTTTTGATCCCCTCCCTGTTCCCATGGAGGCTTCCTGGCAGATGCCCACACAAATCACACTCATTTACTTAGTATTTCTGTCCTGTTAGCCATTAATATAGAGCAATCTGTTTAATGAGCTTCATTTCCTTATAAATTGAACTGCTGAGGCAGGATGAGGTGGGAATGATGCTGCAGGAGATCTGATTTCATCTGTGCTTCTCCTGTGACCTGGTGCAAGTGCCAGGTCTGCATCTTCACAGCACCTGCTGCTCTGTATTTTCCAGTCTGCAGGTCGGGGACATGATGCTCCCAAGCTGCATTAATCCCTTTGGGCATCCTCATCAGCTTGCTGTCCTTTTTGGTGTGATAGCTGTTAGAGATGTAGAGGTTTGCCTAAGTTAGTTGCTTGTTGTGATTTAGTTTTGTTGTATTTTGTAAGCACTATGAGTTGGCTCCCAATCATATGAGATTTAGGAGAGTTGGAGGGCATAGCTAAGGTATCACTATTCATGTTGTGAGTGATGCTTCATAGTGTCAGACAGCACAGAGACCACAACATAGGGGTGTTTTGAGATCAGTAATGGTTGTAGACAGTGGTGATAGGGCTCCAATGAGAACATTCATGATTATCCACAAATGGAAATGTTTGAGTGTGTCCACTCTGGTGCCAGAGCGGGCAGAGAAAGCTGGAACCCCACAGAGCTAGGCTGGGCTGTGTGTGCATGGAAATGAACATCACCTTCCTGAGGAGTCTATGTGGCATTTACCAGAGTGAACAGATGTCAGCCATAACTGCCCAAATCTTTCTGTTTTAAATCCTGTGTGCGCTTTGAAATGTGTCCTTTATTGTGATTGAGGGCAAGGTGCCCTTCCTTCATCAGGTTGCATTAAATGAAACAAAGTGACATTTGTTAAGGGCAAAGTTATGTAAATTTTCTATTTTGCTCCTGTTTCCCTGATTTTGAGTCTGATCTTTCCATAAATAACATTTTGTATTTTAATCCATTCTCTCCTATGAAGGGTGGTGTGAAAGTATCTGCAGTGGAGAGACAGCAACTCAGAGAGATGGAGGTGTTAGTTTCTATGCTGAAAAGACAGCAGAATATTACTTAAATTCTAACAAAGATAATATTAGGGTGGTTTCTAAGCCTGGTTCCCAGAGAACTACACATTTGTTAACTGAATGTTTCTTATACTAGTAAGAGAGCCTTGACCTAATTTACATTTCATGGTCCACATAAATGTGGAGACACTGCCAAAATGATCTCCTTCCTACTTCTATTTTCTAATATTCTCTTTCCTTCTTATAATTGCAGACATTCCAGAAAATGGAGTGAAATGTTTTTCCTACTGTTTGATTCTTTGTTTCATGCATATGCATTTCTGGGACACACAGTTCTGGAGCGTGCAGCTGAGTGCACATGCCTGGAGTCTCTGCAGGCTTGTGCAGCTTTGAAGCAAAGAATCTAAAACATAAGTAAGATATTTTCAGAATTAAAGATAATTTAAAGGAACAAGAGTAGAGATTTTAAATTCCTTCAAATAAATCCAGTCTCAAAATCAGGGATAAGTTTTCATCTGCCTTCTGCTACCATCTTAGATGGTGAAAGGAAAGAAGATATTTACACAATGAAACTGCTCACAAATATAAGGAAAATCACTTGTGTTACTGGCTCCTGTTGATGTTCACTCTAATGATCGCATTACAGAAGGGTTTATTAGTTAACAGTTTTGAGTGCTACACCTGCAGACACATGGCAGTGCAAGAAAACACTGTACATAAGTTGGATAGCTTTATTTTTGCAGCACTCTAATTAGACATCTTCATAAAATAGACATGTGGATTTGTAAATCTTGCTTGCAAAATCTCCTTGCTCACCAACTGGAACATATCTAGGATTCTCAATTCAAACATCTCAATCTGCTACATGTCTTATTTTAGCTAAGCCTCAGTTTTTAAACTTCAGCAGCTATTAGAAAAATATTACCCTGCATCCTACAGCATCCTCTGGGTCCAGGAGGAAAGTTTGAAGCCATGAAGTAATTGTGCAGGAATTTTACAAATCTTGTCAAGCTTAATTCAGCCTGGAAAGTTTGGGGCTGGCTTTGCTGCCAACGCTGCTTTCTTCAGGGAGTCCCTTCCCATTTATTCCGAGCTGTGCAACTGAAGAGTTGCACACTTCAGTAATACAGGAGGGTAGCAAGCAGATTAACACGTAAATTAGTTCTCAAGCTCTCGTTCCCCGTGGTGCCAGTAACCTACTTACAGGAGCGGCAGCGCAGGCTCAGTGTGGGCTGGGGAGGATTGTCTGGTCCGGCAGTGCGGCTGGCCGACGCCAGTGCCTCTTTAGCTTGGGTAGTGATTGAGGTTTTGAGCAATTAAAAACCTCTTGTGCCCAAGGAGGGTGAGGGGGCCCCACACACCTGATTTTCCAAGTTGTCGAAACAATAGGCGTTGGAAGCAAGGGAGAGGCTTGTGTATCAATGGGTGGTGTTTGCCTTGGGCTCTGAGTAGAAGCGCTTTTTTCTTAAGTTTCCTCTCGAGCAGCCTCCACAGATTCCTTTAACACCAAATAGGACATGTCTTTCTGTGCAAAGGTGGCAGGCAGAAATAGGACAGGGTTTTGTCCTTTTTAAGTATTAATACAGATCACAAAAAAATGACGTGCCGAAAGATACAGAAACTTTACAAAATATGTTGAAACTTTGGAGATTGTGAAAAACGCCAATCACTTGGTTTTTTAAAGTTTAAAAGTTTAATAATAAAATGGTTGTAAAAATAGTAATAAAACTAGAGTAATAAAAATTTAGAGTTAGGACAGTTACAAGACAACAAAAACCAAAGAATTACCGATGTCCCGATGCTCTCAGGCACTTAAGCCACGACAAGCATGCCTTGTGAGCAAAGGAATAACCTGAAAAGCAATAGCCTGTTGCATATTCATATATCTCAGACATGATGCATAAATTCCTTGCAAATTAAGAATTTCTCTGTTTTTTGTCAACTCCTTCCCCTTAATCCTGGTGGTTCCATGAAGACAGAGAGAAGGTAGAAGAATGTTTGTCTTTTCTGATAAGGAGTCTGTAATTCTTTGTCCTGTCACTGTTATCTCTGTGCGAAGAGTTTCTTGATTATCTTATCCCTTGCTTGAGCTAGTAAAAAAATCCTACATCAGAGTTTCTATTTTAACATTATGTTGTAACCTAAAACTATTTTGAGCATACTACTTAAGAGAATTAATACAGCATAACTTTCTAACATTACACGTATAATATTAATTTTAATATTTGCGAAAAGCCAATCATAAAATATGTGTTTTTCACAGAGATAATTTATTTTTTATTACAGCTAATACTGTATTTAGTGTAAAACACAAAACATGTTTTCATCTATCCTTTCCCTGGTGAAGAAGAGAACAAAAAGGAGAATCCAAATTTTCTCTTGACTGAAATCTTCTGAACCCTAAATGTCTTTTTCCCATGAAAGTGTTCAGAAAGACACATTTCATTTCTAAATCCAAAGAAAAAAATAAAGTGTAGCCAGCAAAAACTGGTACTGTCTTCTGAAAGAATTTTAGCAAGTGTGGGATAATAAATCACCCAACTTCAGTATTTGCACCTGTGCAGGGTTGAAGAATACAGCATCACTGTGATTATCCATTTTCTCCCACATGAAATAGAAATAATCACATCAGCTATGTTAAAAGAGCTCCTGCATGTGCAGTGTCTATATGATTTACACAGTGATTTAAATATCTGTAGATGTCAGCTCTCCAAGGAATTTTGTCTGTTGTGACTCACATGACATATTGTAAATGTGTAAATGTCATCTTTTACTGAGGTATTTACAAACTTAAAATATTTTTGGCAATTATTTGTAAGTATTAGCTCTATTGTCAGCAGCAACAGTTTGGATTATTTTGTCATAGAAAAGTGGGAGGGAACCACTGTTTGGGCAAGTGAGAAGCAAATACTTCAAAGTCATGTGTTGGATTGAAGTAATTAAATCCAGTAGCAGTAGATACTCAGAGTGAAGTTCAGCAGTGTGATTGTGGCTGCTGAAGGCAGCTGTGCTGCATGCATATGTGAAGTGCAGGTTGGTTTTCCTTGGAGAAACCTTCCAACTGCACCTCTTGCATTCACCAGGTCCTGTGGAAGCCGGAGGAGTTTGGTGCAGCTGCTTTTCCAAAGTGTCTGGCAAGTGCTTCTAGAGGGTGAGTGTTTAGTAGATTCCCTGCATGAGCCTGTAGAAATTTAGCCACTGACTGGGTAAATTGAGTTAAAAAGAAGCCATTAAATCACTAAGCAAAATCTCTTTTGATCTTGCCTAGTATCTAACTATCTTCTGCAAGAGGACACTGACAGGGCTCCTGCTCTGCTTCTTTGAACTCATGCACATCTCCTTGCACCGCTCTCAGTCCTGTTCTGTTCTCCCTTGCTCTCTTTGTGTTCTGGCTTCTGTGTTGCCAGCTGTGCTCCTCATCACATTGTTGCAGATTTGGGCATAGCTGGGCTGCAGTTTGCTCAATGGGCAAACACACTGAAAGCCATTGGGTTTTCCCACTGCTTTTGGGCCTGTGTGGAGGTATTGTACGTACAGCTGTTCTGTTGTGCTCATGTGTGGTTTGTGCCAAATGCAATCATTGCAGATGATTAACTAACAGTTTTGGCATGAACTGTAGACTATGTCCTAGATTATAACTCAGTTCTCCTATATACAATTCTGTAGCAGCACTGTGAGCAGCATGGTGTAGAAAGCATCCCAAAGGGCAGGATTTATGGGCACACAGCTTCTCTGTTCTTTGTCAAACTACCAATGCATACATAGTTTCAGCTTAAGCAAAGCAACAGCATTGCCTGAGGCTGTAATTACCTTCCCTGCTCATAATGGCCTTGGGATCTTGGGGTGAGCAGAGTGCCCTGGTACCGTTGTGTATTTGGTGAAATCATTAAACACACAGTTCAGAAAATCATTCATGTGCTGCTTAGAAACTGCACCACTTATTTTATAGAGAAGGATTATTGAATTAAGGTAATAAATTTATAAAGTGAACAGCAAGTTTTTTGTTTGTTTCAAAAACCTTTATTGCCTTCATTCAAGGATGTCATCTATCTGTAGCATAGCCTTTGTGGTGACAAATGGTTTCAATATTTGTCCCAGTTTGTAGCTTTTTCTTTTTTTTTTTCTTTAGTCAAGCATGGCAGAAATATGAGTGATTAATACTGAGAAAAGTTTGCAGCTACCCAGGCTCAGAAGAACTCATCCTGTCTTGGAGTATTCCATTTTCTCTTTTTGTCTTTTCAAATAAGCAGATTAGATTTTGCCTGAACTCAAGACATTAAGCCTTCAAAAGATGAAGGTTTATTTTATTAAGCTCTCTCGACAAGAAGAAGAAGGTCTAAGCCCAGTCTTACTTTGTATGATGATCTGTCCCCACTGTTTCGCCACTTCCTAAACCTCAAGGAGAACCTAAAAAAATAAGAGAAAGTGAATGATGATTTTGCCTTTGGCAAAATTCTTTTTTTCACTCCTTCACTGTCATGCCCAGCACAAACCTGTCTCAGGAAGCCACTGCTGGGCACTGAGACTGAGATATCTGACAGGGTGGTCAGGAAGTTCCAGCCTAAATTACAGCCCTGTGTGTCCTCAGAGTAGACTGGTATAATCTTAAGGAGCACAGTAAAAGGTTAGGACAGAATGTGGAAGGAGTCATGAACATTCATTACTAAGGAACTGCATCTCTGTGAATATGAGTATAGAAGCTAGTGTCAGGCGCCCACATGCTTATTTTTTTAGGTATGATATTAATCTCTTTCTAATACACTCAAGAATACCTCACCAGGGTTTATATGTATTTGTAAGTTTAAACATAGTATAAGTGAATCATTAAAACCCAAAATCACGAACAAAGACTCTCTAACTAGTCAAAGTTAGAAAGTGGTATGCTTATTATGCCAGCGGGCAGCACAGGCGGGGTTGTTCCGAAAATGTGTGACCACACTGCACAAGGATTTTTGCCTTCATTTATTTCCCAAAATAATACATATGCATAACCCCAGTACTTCCCATCCCTGCTTTGTATTAAAATTAGGTTATTAGTCCTTCATGCATGTGCAATTCTTCTTTTAAATTGGGTCAGTAGTCTCGAATTGGGTCAGTGATCCCATGGATGAAGTCAGGAAGGTCTTCATCAAGTCTCTATGACCCTCTGGCACGATCCAATGCCCCCTGCTTCATGATGGATTAACACAGAGTCCAGGTGCTGGGCATTGTTCTCCTGGTTTCAATATGTTCCTATAATGGTTCACTTGCTTCACTTCTTTCTATAATGAGCTCATAATATAACAATTAGCTTTAGCTTAAACATCTAATAATCGTTAACCTATCATTGGTGTATCTAACTTCAATATGAATTGGTTCTAACCCTCAGCTAAAATCTTAAATTTTTAAAATCATGATTCATAAGAAACAAGTGGCACACAAGCCAACTCAGTATTTTTCTGTGGATACATACAAAATTACTCCATGGAAGAAGCCAAACTTTTTAATATTAAAAACAGCATGAATTTCTAGTATCAACATGAGTCTGCTTGTTTCTGCATGTTTCCCAATCTTAGTCAAGGGAAGAGTTATTTGATGACAGTATGTAAAAAGAAAATGCAGAAAGAAAAATAAAAAATAGAGGAAAGCAGATAATGTTATCAGGATGGCAAACAGAATCTGAAGGTCAGCTTGGTCAAGAAAAGCTGGGAGAAAAATTTGCTTCTGTCAAAGGAGGCTGTAAGAGCATGCAAGCAGCTGGGACAGGTGCCAGAGCAGTCAGTGTGAACTTTTGGATCAGCCCTCATAAACTAAGTATTCTACAGCCGCTCTGAGGTTTGATTTCACTTGGAGGAAAAAGTGACCCATTTGGTAAGTCTTTTGCTTATTATTCATGCTGCCTTGTTCTTAGTGCTTTGTCTCACAAACCAGAGGTGAGGAACTCTCTGGGTGGCAATGCCTGATGAAGCCTGGGCTCTTGTATTGCCCCTAATATAAAGAGAGAGTTTGGGTTTTGGAAACCTTGACATCTATTATTGTCACAAGACATGTGAGACAGGTCAGGTGGGGCAGTGACTGATCACAGCAGGAGCTCCATAGCATTAGTCTTCTGGACACAGAAATTATCTGTGCTCCTCCTCCCTGCTAATCTGTTTTCCCTGGTTTGCTAGTTAAGTGTGGCTATAATACATAGCAAAAAAAAAACCAAAACAAAACAAAAAAAACAACCCAGAAACAAACTCATGCTATACAGTCCATTGTTAGGCTACTAAAAAAGTTCATTGTCATCCAATTCCTTCAGCTTTGGACCACTAGTAGACTGTGGAGCATGGGTCCTATATCTTATTTTCAGTAGTTAAAATTGCATCAGCAAACTGCTGAGTCTTATCTATTACCAAAATTAGCACCTGAGGATAGCAGGAGATGGTCTCTGAAAGCAGAGAGAGGATAAGGATAAGCTTTGTCCTCAGAATATTACTGAAGGCTTTGTGCAGTTTGGCTGAAACAGCTTAAGAAGCAGCTGGCATTAGAGTTTCCCTTGTAGCCAGGTTGGAATGGGATAGGTGGGAGCTTTAGAGTCTGATGCTTCCCATCTCATCCATGTGAAAGCATATGCAGGACAGTTCTTAGATGCTGTGTGGCTGGCAGCACACAACTGTGAACACTAACTATTCCTCCTCAGTTCAACCACCTCCATGTATCCTCTAGATACATCTCTTTTAATCTCATTTTCTTGTCTGAAGTCTCAAAGGTGACTTAAGTCTGTGAGGATATGCTAGGGTAGTGGGGCAGAGCTCGCTCCTCTCTTGTGCTGCTAGTTTATTCCTTTCCTGTGCACCATGCTCAGGATGAGCACAGTTGTTTATCAACAATGAAGCTTCAAAGATGTAATACCCAAAAGCTGTGCCTTGCTTAGCTTGATGTGCAGTGTGTGTAGCACCATCCCCTTACCCAGCTGGAGGACCAGAAAAGTACAGAGAACCTTAGTGACAGCTCAAACTGTCACAAAAAAAACTGAGACAAATACTTCAGCTGTCCAGTGTCCATTCCTCATCATATGCTTCAGGATTGAACCATCTTATTAAATCTAAAATAAGTTTCCACGGCTTTATAACTCTTATTACATTTTTGTCACCTCTGGAAACTGCTTGGATTATAATTTGACCAGTTCATGCCCAGGTATTAAAGTCAAAAGCAGCTGTGTCTAATTAGTTGTGTCTAATCTTTTGTTCTTAGCCCACGTTATTAATGCCAACAATTCTTCTTCATCACAGTATAGATCTCATTCCTCAAGAAGTTTCCATACCTTTAGTACTGGGCGGTCAGGCATGGAAATAAAGTTTCCCATATCTTCAGTGGGGTTTTTCTTCTATTTTCAGCTTCTCTGGTTTCTTCTTTCACACAGCCCTTCAGCTGGTGACTCTCACAGCCTTTGCTGCAACTGTGATTCTTGCAGATTTTGCTGCAAATTTGGGCTCTCCCCACCTCTTTCTTTCCAGCTTTTCACTGTGAGGGCAGGCTTTGCAGGCTATGCCCTGTGTCTTTCTCCACTCTACCTACAGGCAAACCTTGGACTGTTTGTCCTCACACTGGGGGCACCACATGACATGTGAGGCCATGCGCCTGAGATGGAACACACAACAGACCTCTAGTGTACATCAGCCAAACAGCCTGTTTTATTGTTTGCAGCTTACTTTTATAGGCAATTCAAAGCTCCCAGCTCTAAACAGTCATTGGTCTAATCTCCACACCCTCTGAACCAGTCAAATGCTTGTATTTTTAGGAGAGTTATTATTGGTTGAAACCTCTGTCAGTCAATCTACAGGCTGGTTTATGAAACTGAGCTGGGTTTTTTATTTATAACTGGATTAACGTTCAGTACAAGTCAGCTTGTACTGCAACATCAAAGCTCACACATTTTCTCACAAAGCAATAAATAACCAAAGCAAATGTCTCTGGATCCTGTGGAGGGTGACAGTGCTATGCCAATGTCTATGAAGACATGGGCTGTGGGCTGCTAAAGCAGCATTTTGAGTAGTGGGATGTTTCTCTTGGCATTGCAAATGCTCAGTCACCCTGCAAGTGACTGTAGGATTTCCTGTAGGATTAGTAGGCCTTGAAAGTTTTGCTTAGGATTAGTGAGCTTCTATCTGCATAGGACATCTCTGGAGGCCTTCAATAAAGTTCTCACATTCTGCTCATCCAGCTTTAAAACTGCTGTATTTTGGGCAATAAAGGGGCCCTGGTGAAGAAGTTATTCCTTGTTGTATTGTGTTTTTATATTTCTGTAACAGTTCTTCAATGGTTTGCCCTTCCACCCTGCATTTTCTCTCAAAGTTCCACTCCCCTGGACATTGCTCGGCACTTCCCCCCCCTCCCCCCCCACCTTGTCCATCACTCGGCTCCCCATCCCCTTCTTCCAGAATCTTCTACCCTGGGCCTCGAGGGATTGGGTGAGGGCCCGGGGTCCCTCCCTTATGCTTCCCCCATTGGTTTGTGTACCTGTCTATCCTTTCACCTTCCACTCCCCTAAACCTCCCATTGGTCAATGGGTGTTCCCTTCCCCTTGTTACCGCTCCGGTATTTAAGATGTTGCAAAAGCCTCGAGGCTACTTCTGGCTGCTGGATTTTGTGTAGTTTGGAGCTCCTTGGAGCCTGGATTAAATCTGAGACTGTTTTCCCAGCCTTGAGTCGACTCCCGTATTACCTCCTCTCCTCCACACAAGGCAGACAGTGAAACTTCTGCCTCAACTGCTCCCCGACTCTCCTCAGGACACAGGGGAGTGACCCCGCAGCTGGCCGTGCCTCTGCCGGGCAGCAGAAGCCAGGGGGCTGCAGATAGCACAGTGGCAATTCCTAATGCAGATTCTGATGGGGTGCTATCCTGCTGCCAAAACCTGGTCTCCAGGTGTTTTAGCACTGTTCTAATTGCTTCTTGATTTCAACATCCTGCTGTTTTCTAATTTTTTTTTCCAAATATGTGCTTTTTCTCCTGTGTGATTCTTCTCATTTTCTTCTCTTTTTGTATTCCGCTCTTCTTTCTCTGAGTGTTTTGCTCTGTTTTGTTTTTTGTTTTTGTTTTTTTTTTACATCTTCCCACTTCTCTGTTCCTTTTGTGGGGAGGTAACTTGTGACTCCTCCCATTGCAGCTGCTCAAGAGAGCAGGGATTTCTTTTACAGGTAGATAGTTTGAAGAGAAAGTGGGTGGACTATACCTGAGAGTGATCCCTAGGCTCCCACTCAGCAGCTGCCACTGCTCTCCTGGCTTTAGCATTTCAGCTTTCCTCCAAGCCCAGCAATCATCAAAAATGATGCAAAGTCCTTCTGCTCCTGGTTAGGGTAACCCTCTGAGGTTACCTCTGTGCACCAATATTAAGGCTTATTCCTCCTGAAAACCCCCACTGTGATGACCTCCTGAAAAGCATTTTCTGCACTGCTTAAGTTTTAAGCACTGGAACGTTCAGAAGGGAGAGAGCTCGGTACCAGTGCAAGGCCTTTGGAGCACATAAACCTCACAAAGGGGCTATGTATTTTGTATCTTCTACAGAAGTTCTGTACTCTTTTTTGGGGATGGATTTTCTCCTTAATGATTTTACCACCCCACTGAGTTTTTATTAATTGTTTGGTTGTCTTCCAGGAGCCAAGAATTATGCTCATTGCTTTTGATCAAGAATCACACTTTCCCAGTTATTTCCATACATTTCTTCTAAAGATTATAAAGAGATTTGCCAGCAGCCATTAATTCTTCTTAGACCATCCTCCATGTTTTACAGAATGTCTGAGAGATTAATGTGCTTCAGTAAGCATTGATTCACCCTCTTACTGATTTCTGTGCTGAAATATAGACCAGTGTAAAAAATACTGGTAGCAGTTCCAGAAGTGTGACTTCTGACTAGGCAGGGCCTTGCTCTACAGATGCTAATTGCCTATGCTGTTTTAAGACCAGAAAATAAGTTACGTTAATCACTAAAAATTGGTTTTAGATAGTTTCAAAGTTATAAACAATTCATCAGTAAAGGTGAGATAAAATGCAGGGGCGTTTGGGGATTTAGCAATACATTCATTACTGTGAACAAATTCAATACAAGGAATAAATCAATGTATTAACTTGCCAGCAATGTAATGTAATATTTACTAAAATATTGTCTCACATAATCTAGTGCAGGCCAGACAGATATTTCTTTCATGTGGTATCTGAAAAATGACTGTGCTTCCCCCAGTGAATTGCTGTTTGATATTTTCTGCTGAAGAGAATATGAAATAATAATGAGAGAGTCAAACACTGCCCTTCCCCCAGGCATGTGTCCAGCCTGCTTTGGTCTGCAGCCTACCTGCCGGCACTTCTCTGCATGCCAAAACCCTGGACTGGTGAGAGGGTGTCCTACAGAATGGTAGCCCTCAGCCACCAAGACCAATGAGATAAGTGCATTGTATATCATAGAAAAGATTGGATAAATAATTTAGAAGTTAAAATATATGGCAATTATTCAGAAAGGAAGAAGTCTGTACAGGGTGACACCTACTAGAATGCACATAATTGTGAGGTTTATGTGCTTCAAAGACTTTGCACTGGCACCTAGCTCTCTCCCATCTGAATGTTCCAGTGCTTAAAACTATTAGTGTGCACAATCAGTCTCTCAAATCCTTCAGAACAAAGATCTCAGTTAATATCAGGTATCTTTTCCCAGACTGGTTTTTCCATGACTGTTTTACCCTGTAGCACCTACACTGCTCACAGGGAGAGCTAAGCTATTTTACAGGCCACAGGTGGGAGCCACTCTGGGCTGGCATATGTGGGATTCTGCTGGGAGTTTTCTTGCTGTTTTGTTTCTGTGATATAGATAGGTTAGTGCACAGTAGTGTGGTTTAACCATGAGAGAAGCAATGGCTTATAACTCTTGGATTATATTCAAAAGCACTGAATAATGGCTGGAGTGGATTTCCTATCCCTTCCTGAAACCCTTTGCCGACTATGTTAGTACTGACAAGCACCACATTCCACCTGTCAGCGCTGTTGCCCATGTTGGCAGGAGCTGCTTCTGGTCACAACCGGTCCAAGAGAATGTCCTCCTTCTGCCCCCAGCACAGAGCATGGTGTCCAGAGTGTCTGACATATAATAATTACTCTGCAAAGATAGCTTTAGATTCTCTTAATTGTCTTTCATTTCTTCATGTTTGTTCTCCTTGAAAGAACAGCAATGTTATTTAGCTGCTGTTCTCTGTTTATAAGGTCCTGCTGTCTTATTAGGTCAGGGAATTCAGTCAGAAATAGAAAAATTAAATTAGAACAAATGAAAAGTGTACTTTGGAGGAAGTAAGTTCTAAATGCAAGGAGATATCAGAACACACAGAACAGCTTAACACTTAGGTGTGAGATAAGGCCTAAGTGTCTGATTTTATCAGCATGTCTGCAGAGCACTCAGAGGTTATTGTTGTGTGTGCAGGCACAGTTTTGTTAGCATGACTCCAGCAAGAGCAGACAGAAGGAGAGGGGGGAGACCCTGGAGGGTTTTGCAACAGGTTTTGCAGTCCTAACACCATTGCCATTACTCTCCTCTGTGCTGCCAGACAAAAGCCAGGGCAGGAGCGGCTCCCCTGACAGTGAACACTTTCTCCTACTGTGCTGCCATCCCTGTAGTGCCCTCCATCCACCTCCTACTCTTCTCCTCCTGAACCAAACATTTACTGCACGTGTGCCAACGAAGACCCTGCCAGCCAAGTTGGTGTGAGGCCTGGATTTGATCTTATGAGGTTGTGGCCAGTGAAACCTCTTCTTTCTGTGCCACTGTGTCATCTCTGACCTGGCAGGGCCTTCTCCATTCTTTGTTGTTCCCCAGTCATGTGACCTTTGTGAACACCTAGTGACACCAGTTGAGAATGTGTCCTCAGGGAAGCGGCAATCCCTACATTGTGTGAGTTTAACAACCCTCTGCTCCCTTTCTCTTCTAATTGTTCCTGTTATTACAAGCCAAAAAGGGAAATTTATACATCAGGCGAAGAGCGTTGGCTGGTCTATCTCTGTACTTTGGGTCTGTGCTGTGGAACCACAGAAGCTCTCTATCCCTCATTTAACAATGGGCAGCTGTTCCTGGAAGACCTCCATGTCCAGTTTGAGCGCTGTTGAATATTTATCACTAACCTCTAATGGCCATACACCTGGCACAACCACTTGGATGTTATTTTTATGTTGGTTACTGCACTTCTGTTGGGGTTTCAATATTAACACCAGAGGCTGAGGAGGAAAGAGCAATCAGTCCTGCTGGCACATGTTCCCTGAATGACATGCTGAAGTGATGAATTTAAGCTTGTGACATGTTCTTCACAGTAATATTAATAGCAGTGATTACTGCAGGTGACAGCAAATTAGATAGGACAGGGTCCCCCAGTGCTTACTGCCTGCCACTGAATTAATTTTGGCGGTAATATTTCACTTGATGAAGAGTAGCGCTTAAAACCTATACAGTGTCCCATATTTTCAACCCTTTCCAAGAAACAGAAAATCAGGCTTGGGCTGAAAGTGGGACATTAACATTCAAGTCTGTGTGATGATCGACCTGGAAGGAACTGGTGAAGTTGCACTGGTTAGGAGTTGCAACCTCAGCTAATTGTGTGGAAATCAGAGGCAGGGAGAAATTGCAATTTTTCTTTCAACCTAAAGACCAAAGCCTTATTTGTAAATGTGTATTCCAACAGTGCTCACCTAGAGCAGGTCAGCAAAAAGGTGATTCCATAAAATTTCTTTCCATAAAATTTCATATATGTATTTGATAGTGGTAGAATTTGAGTTTTTTTTCCCTTGCTTGGTTTGGCAGGGAGAAGCAAGGGACAGCTTTTTGTTTTCTGAAGTTGATTCAGTGCAAGCTTTAGTTGATCAAGAGCCCAAGTTGCAAGAACGTCCTCATCCTCAAAAGCTGTGTTGATGAAAGGCATATTATGAGAACTTCTAAGTGCTTAATGAGAAGCCGCAGGCAAATAGAAAACTTAAAAAATGCTCTTCTGCACTCGGTCAAGTGTCATGTGATATTTGTGCCACGCCATGATGCAATGCCAGGACCTGATTGCTATCCCTTGGGCTTTGGTGTTGGGAAGAACTGCTCTATATGGGTGGGAAGACATTCCCTTGCAGACACTGTTTTGAGTTAAACTGTCCCTCCTAAATCTATTGGGAACTAGAGTGTTTCATGGAACCAGTGTGAAGGTGTCCAAAGTGGTTATAAGAAGGCAGGTTATAAGAACACTGTGCTTGAGCAAGGAAACATTAACTTTCTTTGTGGTTAGCAGCTGTGGCAGCAGTATCCCCGTTTGTGTGACTGTTTGGCTTCCGAATTCAGAGGTCATTTTATTATGCTTGCATTTCTCCCATGGTCTGTGTGTTGTGTCTTGTTTAGGTTTCCCTATGATCTCCACGTGTGAAGGTGGGCTGAGTTGGGTCATCAATTACAGGACCCAAGAGTGAGATCAGTGCTGCTTCCCTAGAAAGTTTCAGCTGTTTTTTCTTGACTGCTCCTGGTGAGATTCAAGGTGGTGAATCCCCTAATGCCAATTACCATTAATTCCCAGAGAAACAACCAATTTCCAGAGTACCCAGTAATTTGATGAAAATTTGATTTCAAGACTTGTTCTCACAACATGACCAGGGATGATTAACTGGTGTTAACTGGTGTTAACAGCTCTCACACCACTTATTTGTCTTTTGTGAGTCCTTGCAGCAGGAAGAGATGAGTGTGGTAGCACAGAGTCCTTTGGGGCAGCTTGGTTTTTTTGAGATGTTGACCTAAGTGAAAAATTTTATACTTTTGTTGTTGTTGTTGTTTGTTTTGCTGATGCTCTCTTTTGGCAAAGGATTAAATACTTGATTATTGTTTGAATGTGCAAAAGTTAGTATCGTTTTACCCGGAAAAGGCATGACACACTCCTGATGATGACAGAACTGAGGCCAGCAATTTGTACATAATTTATACATTAGTTTTGTGGGCCTGACCACCACACATGTACTGGCCATTCTCGTTACTTCAGACATGTAAATTGCAGAGCAGGGCCCAGGTGAAACCATGTATTAGGTTTCCTTGTGTTTTCTGCCCCAAAATCTGCTTCTGTCAAAGCTTTGCCAAAGCACTGAAAGTACAGATGTTAGTAAGAAACACACTTTTGAATTATTGTTGTGTTTTGGAGGGATTTTATCATTGCCTTCAGTTAACACATGATTATTACAAATTGCTGTGGTTCAGCACGCACTCCTGCACTGTCAGAGGAGCTATAATCAGGAGTCAATCTGGTGTCCATGGCTTGCCATGGAACTGGAATTACTGCTGTCATGGCTAATGCAGAAACAGAATTCTGCAAGTTTGGTGTAGCTCTTATGTGACTGATAATGTAGGCATGGAATGGGGATGCTATAGAGCCATAGTTTTGTGAATGTCTATTTGCTTTACATGAGCTAGTCACAGACCCTGTAATGTTGTGTGAGGGGTGGAAGGTGCATTTATAGATCAGGAGAATGTTGCTACCTAAAACTGCCAATGGAGATTATGCGGGAAAAGGAGAAGTCCAGTACTGAGCACACCAAACTTGTGTGCTTGGTCAGCACCAGCAGCTGAGAAGGGAAACTCAAGGCTGGAGTTAAATATCAAGCTGTATTAAGATTTTTGTGTTGTATTTGTGCTCATTTGTTCCTTCTTTTAATATAATCACTAAACCAATTTTTACCTGAAATATTAAGCCCCAAATATTTCCTGCCACTGTAAATTTGCTGCCACCTTTGAACTGATTAGGCACACTTTGGAAATAAAGCCACATTCTTAATAGGGGAGAGGTGTGTATTTCCAATATTTATCATACTGTATTAGATGTTTAATTAAAAAGAGGTTCCCAGAGGATTAACCAGCTTCATGTTGATGGCAAAAGAATATCCATTAGGAATTTTTTGCAGGTAATAATAATGTGGAACTGAATGGCTTGAGGTTAATATTTTATGATATCTCTAGTGGGAATGAAGATAAATATAATCACTCTTTTTGCTAAGGGGAAAAGACAAATTAAACAAGTACATACAAATGTTTGCTTCTGCAAGTTTGCTAGTTTGGCAAATTAGGACAGAATTAGGGTGTATTTGACCCAAATTACTGGGCTGAGCTCCATGTCAAGCAGTGTGGAGTTGGCTGGTGGCTCTCACTGCATGCACTCCTACAGACACTGGCTCTCCTGTTCTCCTCAGGGAGCTGGAGGACTTGATTTCCATCATCTGCTCTTCCATTAGATTAAGCCAGACCAGCAGGATGAGATGTAGCCCTGCTTGTGAGAGGTAGAGCATGGCTGGCAAAGTAAAGTGTCTTCTTCTCCTTAGGTAACGTGCTGCCTGTCAGGTGTGATTTTCAAGAAATTATTTTACCCAACATAGCCAGAAACCACTTATCCCTTTGATATCCCTGTGTCTGAGCAATCTTGTCAATGTCGGTTGATCTTAATACCACTTGTGGCAGCTGGTGTGAGAGGAGAAACAACGCTTTGAGAGATGGGTGGGCATGGAGCACACTTGTTTCAGACAGCCCCAGCCTGGACCAGGCGCCACCAAGCTGCTCCTGTATGAGATCTGCTTCCATGGCAGATCTTTTGGACAGATTGGCACACAGCACATGCCACATCTATTTCCTGTTACTCATGTTGCTGCACAAGCTGCAGATTAATAGGTCTTTATCCTGGATCAGATTGTGAGAAATGGTCTCTCACTTTAAAATTTCAAAGGTTTATTAAACCTTAACAAATACAACAAATGACTGAATAAGGAGAAAGAACAGTGCTGGGGGCATGGAACTAAAACACCATGTGCTCACCCACAAAATGGCTATTCCACCTTTTATACTTGTGGTATTGTAACAGGTAATCCTAACTTATCCCAAAGTCTGCCAGTCAGCTCTTCTCTGCTGTCCATTGGTGGAGATCACTTTCTTGCAACTTCACTGGAAGTCAGGTGTTGCCGTGCTGCGCCTCCTAGTAACAAGCCTGCCCTGCCCCCAAGTGCCCTGGTGTCATGGTTTGACACTGGCACAATGCCAGTGCTCCCCATGAAAATGCAATCTCTCAACTGAATGCTGTGAAATGTGATCGAGAACAGAGCAAAGCAGGCCCAAGCTTAATAACAAGAAAAAAACTTTATTAAACTACTACCACTATGCTACTATAAAAGAGGGAAAAAAAAAAAAAAAAAAAAAAGAAAGAAAACACACACAATTCAAAATGAAAACCTTCCAAAGCATTCCTCCTCCCACCACCCAACTCCAACAAACCACAGTGAGACACAATCTGGACCCCAATCAGGTTTTCACCCTCCAGATAATCAACACCCAGTCCATCTGCAGGGAGAGAGGAGTCTCTCTTGTGCCACAGAACCCCCAAGAAACACAGCTGCCACATTCTGTGCTTTCACGTCACCACATGGCACCGCCCGGAGAAAAAAAGTTTGCCAGTGGTGACCCTCTCCTTTCCATGCACAGTGCTCTCACCACCAATGCATGGATGGACAGACTGCTTTTAGGATTTTTCCTTTCAAGGATGCCCTGCCAAGAGGGGAAAAAACAACAGTTCAGTTTTTCTTTTTTGGGAGCAACAGTCCCCCCCATTTTCCCCTGGGGCCGAGGATCCACGAACAGAGATCTTCTTCTCTTCTTCCTCTCTGAAGACAGGGGGCACCACCACAAACCTCCTTAACTTTTCTCTGTTCGCTCTACTTCTGTCTTTTCCCAGCTGAAGCAGTTCTCTTGGGCTCACCAGCATCTTCCTAAAATACAGTCTCTCTTGGAGGAGAAGATCAGTTCAATCTGTGGCTACCAAGAAAAAGTCCAGCCAAACAGCCACTCCATCATCTCCTCCCACCTAGAATTTCTCTTTCTAACATCCCAGGTCCCAGGCTGTCTCTCTTCTTCTCTTTTTCAAATCAAGGAGGAGAAAAATTTCACAAAGCTTTCATTTCTCAGGAAGGGTTAAAAGTCCCAACTCCCAGAGATGGCTTGCTGCCCAGGCTCCAGCTCCCACAGCCCGGCTGGGCACCTTTCAGCCCCCCCGCTCTTCTCCTTCCCCACGGTGAACTGCTGATAAAACCACCGCCGTCTCTTTTTTTCTCTTGGGAGAGAGAGAGACTCTGGGGGGAACGGAGACATCCCAGATTTTCTCCACCCTTCCATCTGCAGGGGGGGCCAGCCCGGTTCCATCCCTCCACCCTTGGGCCTACCTCCGAAGGCCACATGGCTTTTCCCCTCCCCCACCCAGCTCGTGGCCAGGCAGGGGAGAGTCTGCACTGACCGCTGACCGGAAACCAAAGAGAGAGAGTTCTCCTGGGAATCCTGCTTTTAACCCCTCTGTGTTCTCAGAGGCGTGTCCACCTTCAATTGGTCAATGTCCAAATTGACTTCTTCCTTCCGGAAAAATTCTTTTTCCGTGTCAAACCACGACACCTGGCAACTAAGACCATGCAGAGACAACAATACAAGGGGGCAGGGAAAGAGAGTTATGGGGAGAAGATAGCACAATAGCATAACTTTACATTAATAAAACTTCTCTTAACATACATGTAATATTAATCCCTTAATTGTGAGAGCCAACCATTGCATTATCCATCCATTACAAGATACTCAGTCTTCTAAGTCCAGCAGCAATTCTTTGCTGTGGCTAATGCCTGAGGTCTCATGTGAGAGCAGAAGCACCTGCTCCAGCTGGAAGTTATCTATATGTTATCTGTCTGCAAAACCAAGAACTGAGTCTGATCACTCTCTAGGAGCAGACTTGTGAGAGGCATTCATGAATGTGGCTCTATCTAATCACTTGGTCCATGGAAATGATAGACCTTAAGGTGGGAGAACTTGACCCTGTACTGACAGGTATTTTATTATTAGGTGTCAACATTCATGGGAGATGGAGACACAACCCGATACGCCAAGGTCCGTGCAGCAGAGGGAGCTTTTAATGCCTTACACAACTTTTATATACCTTATTCAAAAGACTCCATGTTCGAACCTGATTGGCTCTGATTGGTTACCACCCAGTTTACTGACCAATAGCTGCCTGGTTAAGTTTTCATCAGGGATTGGCTCTCTGTAGCCAAACCCCTCCTTCTTTCAGGCTTCACAGACAAGCTGTTTCACCATCATAATTAGGGGATGAATTAACAATTTTTAAAATTGTTAATATTTGGTACTGACTGCAGCGTTAGCTGTCCCTGGTTTCATCAGGCCCTGTGTAGTGGGGTATGTTTACACAAGAGCATGTCTTTCCTGGCCATGAAGCCATGGGAGCTACCAAATCCAGGGTGTCCTAGACTGCAAGGCATTATGTATTCTATTTGCCATCTCTTAGAAGTGCGGCAGTTGTCTTCTGTTAATTGGGCAGTTTTCTTTATCTCTTCCATAAATCAATCCTCCCTCTGGGGAGACATCTGCTATTAATAGGCTATTGAGTGTCATTGCATGACTGATAAAAATTACATCATCCCATTGTTCTGCCCAGAGGGCAGAGCCAAGCATTCCTAACTGGATATAATCTGAGATTTTGGGACATCAGAACAGCCTTTTCCACTGGATTCCCAGAAGAGCAGCTTTCTTCTCCACTGGATTCCCAGAGGAAGACCAGGCCTGTCTACACCACCACTAGATCTTCAGAGGAAGACTACACCCTTCTACAGGATCACTGTTTCAAAAGAACCAAATCTGCCACTCCAGGAAGACTGTAGCCACCATTTCAATTGCACTGCTACCAATACGCTGACCAACAGGGTGTCAGGTTGTATTCTGACTCTGTCAGTGTTGTTTTGTATTACTGTATTGTTTATTTTATTTTCATTTTCTTCTCTAATAAAGAACTGTTATTCCTTTCCTGCTCCCATATCTTTGCCTGAGAGCCCCCCTTAATTTCAAAATTATAACAATTTGGAGGGAGAGGGTTTGCATCTCGCAGTTCAGGGGAGGCTCCTGCCTTCCTTAACAGACATCTGTCTTTTCAAACCAAGACACAGGGCAAGATGGATGAAGTCACTCATGAACACTGGCTGGGGAGTTTAGAGATGCCCTGAAATATTTGGCTCAGCATTTTGTAGGCATTAGGCTGAATGAGTTGATATAAGGAAAAGGAGAAAACAGATGGGAGAAAGCATTTGTAAAGCAGCTGCCCAGTAACCAATAATTTGGTACATTTCTTTCAGTTATTTTCATTAAGCCACAATGTGTGGTTGTCTCATTATCTGTGAGATGCATTGAACGTTCAAAAGACTCAGCTATAATTACACAAATGCTGAAAGAGCAGAGGCATGCGCTATGTGCGGAATAATTCTCTCTCTTTGTGTTGTGGAGTACAACAGCCTGATGCAGCATCCTTCCTCTATAGCCATCTCTTCTCTCTGAATTCTTCTCTGCAATTAACAGGGAAATGTGAGGAACTGATGATTTACAATGAGAGTTGTTTAAATCTGAGGGCTCTGTATGGAGGATTTGATTCCAGGTTTGGACACATTCCAGGTTCAGCAGCGTAGTATGGTAATGCAGAATTTATCAGTTAAACTTGCCTGATTGTCTGTAATCTCTATTCCAGGAGAGAATTTAATCTGTCATTCTGATGACAGCCAGATATGTCACATCTTCCTTGCACTAATCTGAGACCCTTTACACCTGCAATTAGAAATATAAGACTGAATTTTTCTAAGAATTCACAATAACACTTATTTTCCTGACTTTGTTGCACAGTTTGTTAATGATGATGATTGTTTATGATATTATGTTAATGGTTCTTTACCAATGAATGTTTATGATACTATGTTAATGGTTCACTACCTATGGACAATAGTCCATTACTACCATCTTGCCTGCCCACCTCCTGTTCCTCACCAAAATGTGAGCTGTCTTTGCTAGGAATCTGCCATGAGATTAGTAGGGAGAGGCTATGTCATGTGAAGCATGTCTCTCCTGGAGCAGGAAGGTGAGCACAGCTTTGCTATGCTTTCCTGGCCCAGGAGCAGGGTGGGAGATGCTGTGAAGCTCTGCTTCTCATTCCTGGTCCTCTAAATCCACCTGTAGAGAATTTGACTTACACCAGTCCCATACAGTAGATGTATTCCCATCTATTCCCAGTGTGTTGTGTAAAAGCAGTTTCCTTAGTGACTCTGTTCACAGAAGGGATGAGGTGCTGGATGGGGAGAAGTACTTTAAATACATTGTTATATGGGCTGGGAATTCTACTGGATTTCAGATGGAAAGGACTTTTGTATGACAAGACATAATATATCATCTTCTATATGCTGCTATGGTGAGCAAGCCTTTATTAAGTCTAAGGTTCCCATGAGGTAAATTAAGGCCACAGATACTAGGTCTGCCTGCAGGAATCTTACATCGTTTTTAACCTCGTGTGAAAAGAAACCTGAATCATTACAGGCAGAACCAGTTCTGCCTGATGCAGTGGCTTGCCAGGCACCCTGAAAGTGACTGGAATTGAAACCTTGAATTTGTGTAACCTTTGCCCACTTGCTCTTTGGGCAGAATTTCCAGAGGGTTTCATTCCTTCTATGATTTTGGATTTTGGAGTCAAGGGCAGAAATACTGGACTGCTGGCAACTAGACATTCATCAGGAAGTCTCATGGAATTGGGATAATTTCCACCATTTAAGTAGTCTTCAAAGGAACTCCTTAAGGCACTAGCACAGTGAACTCAAGATGGATTTCAATTTTATTTCTGAAAGCTTAAAAAATACTGATGTCAGAGAATACTAACTTTCCAGTGAGCTTCAAATGGGGTGATATGCACATATGGTAATGTGGGGATGTTTAGGAAGTCAATTTACCAAGTATCCACTCCATGAGGTAGTCTGAGATTTTGGGGATGTGGCAGCCAAGTCCCACCTTTGTGTTGCACCCAGAGAAACGAGGAAGTCCCCAGCCCCTGAGAGAGCTCTGCTCTCTAGTGAGCCACACAGAGGTGGCTCTTACCCCTTGGTTTGTCTTTGGTCCTCCAACACTAAGTGTTTCAGCTCCTCTGACCATGCCAACAGTCCAGCCAGCCCTGTTGGATCACTATGCCTTATTCTCTCAAGCTGGAGGCTGGGCCTGCAGTGTTGTGGTGCTGGGCGCAGTGGCAGGTGTGTGTGGGCAGAGCCTCTGGCTCCTGCGGAACAGAATTACCATTGATCAGGAAGAAGCGGAGCTGTGTGCTTTGAGTTTAGATTTTCATGCCAGTATTGTTATCTGCCAAATCCATTACCTCTGCAGTTCAGGGTGCTTTAAATATTTAAATTAAATTGACTGAAACCCATAACTTAAGTACAGATGAGTGTTGTTTACTGCCTGTTCTCCCTATAATTCTTATTTTGGAGCTAAAGCAGCAGCAGTAATTTTCTCCACCTTGTAGGGGTATATTCTGGTTTGAAAGCAAAGCCATCAAGAAACTCCAATTCAGAAATAGTATTTATTGGGAAAAGGGAAAAGAGACAAAATACATGCAAATAATACAAAAGGAAGACCACCAGCAAAGTCAGAATACAACCTGAAACCCCTTTGGCCAGTGTGTTGGTAGCAGTCCAAATTGGAGTGGCTGCAGTCCTCTTGGAGTGGCAGATGTGGTTTCTGTTTTTGCAGTGGTCCTGTAGAAAAGATGTTGTTGGTCCAGTGGAAAAACCCAGCTATGTCCTCTTGGAAACCTGTGGGAAGGCTGCTTCTCTGTCTTGAAATCCCAGGATATATCTAGGAGGGAATGCTTAGCTCCTCCCCCCTGGGCAGAGCATCTCATAATGGGCTGATGTAATTCTGAGTCATGAAGTATGTCCTTGATCACCTATTAAACAGAACTGGCTCCTGGAGAGTGTTATCTCTGAGTCATGTGGGAAGACATTGATGGGCCCATTAACAGGAGATAAGGAAAACTGCCCAGAGGGCAACTGCTACACAAATGGTACTAGGAAAAATCTTGCCTTTCAGTCTCGGACATTATCCACCCCTTTTTCTATTTCCATCTGCATCATGATGAAACCTTACACATAGTTCTCACTTAAGACTCGGTTTCCTTGTGGTACACAATGGGTTTCCCTATTCTTCTGCTTTACCCACCAAATGTAACCAGGTCCTTGAGTAAAAACAATCCCATGGATGGGTTTGTCTTTGCCTGGGGTGGGATTAATCCAAACAGTCATTCCTAAAATACCTTTCATATGTACCACAGGGACTTTATCTCCATCCGCTGTGTGCAAGGGTTCAGATTGGGCAGGACCAGCTTAATTGGTAAACCCCAGGGTTTTGACCATCCAGGTGGCTTTTGCCAAGTTCAGTTCCCAATTCCTGAAGGTTCCCCCACTGAGTGCCTTCAGGGTGGTCTTAAGCAGTCCATTGCATCGTTCAACTTTCCTGGCAGCTGGTGCATGATAGGGGATATGATATATCCACTCAATGCCATGTTCTCTGGCCCAAGTGTTGATAAGGCCATTCTTGAAATGGGTTCCATTGTCTGACTCAATTCTCTCAGGGGTGCTGTGTCTCTACAGGACTTGCTCTTCTAGGCCTAAGATGGTGTTCTGGGCAATAGCCTGAGGCACAGGGTATGTTTTCAACCATCCTGTGGTTGCTTCCACCGTCGTCAGTACACAGCGCTTGCCTTGGCGGGTTTGGGGAAGCGTGATGTAGTCAATTTGCCAGGTTTCCGCATACCTGTACTTCAACCATCACCCACCATACCACAGAGGCTTCACCCGCTTAGCCTGTTTGATTGCAGCACAGGTCTCGCAGTTGCGGATGACCTGTGAGATGTTGTCTATAGTAAGGCCCACCACTTCATCACGGACCCATCAGTATGTTGTGTCTCTCTCCTGATGACCAGAGGCATCATGGGCCCAACAAGCTAGGAATAATTCTCCTTTATGCTGCCACTGTAGATATACCTGTGATATTTTCACCTTGGCAGCTTGGTCCACCTGCCCATTGTGATGCTCTTCAGTAGCCTGACTCTTGGCTATGTGTGCATCCACGTGTCAAATCTTCACAGACAGCTTCTCTACTCAGGTGGCAATGTCCTGCCAGATTTCGGCAGCCCAGATGGGTTTCCCTGTGTGATGGCAGCTGGCCTTTTTCCAGCAACTCAGCCATCCCCACAGAGCATTAGCTACCATACATGAGTTGGTGTAGAGATAGAGCCTCGGCCACCTCTCTCATTCAGCAATATCCAAAGCCAGCTGGATGGCTTTAAGCCCTGCAACCTGACTTGATCCACCTTGTCCCTCAGTGGCTTGTGTAACTCATCGTGTGGAGCTCCATACTGCAGCTTTCCATTTCTGGCTAGCGCCTACAGTTCGGCAGGAACAATCAGTGAAAAGGGACTATTGTCTTTCAGTCTTCGGTAGCTCATTATATGGTGGGCCTCCTTGGCACATGCCATTTCCTCTTCTTCAAAAGACAATCCAAAAGTCTCCCCTTCAGGCCAGTTTGTTATAATTTCCAGAATCCCAGGGCAATTCGGATTTCCAAAACAGGTGTGCTGGGTGATGAGGGCAATCCATTTACTCCATGTGGTGTCTGTGGCATGATTTGTGGAAGGAACATTTCCTTTAAACATCCACCGCAGCACTGGTAGCCGGGGTGCCAGAAGCAGCTGCGTTTTGGTGCCAATTACTTCTGACGCAGCTTGAACTCTTTCATAGGTGGCCAAGATTTCCTTCTCTGTGGGAGTGTAGTTTGCTTCAGAGCCTTTGTAGCTCCGGCTCCAGAATCCCAGTGGTCGACACAGAGTCTCCCAAGGTACCTCCTGCCAAAGGCTCCAGGACAGACCATGGTTCCTGGCTGCAGAGTAGAGCACATTCCTCACCTCTGGTCCCATGCTGACTGGGCCAAGGACTACCACATGAGCAATTTTCTTGATCTGGGTGAAAGCTTGTTGCTGTTCAGGGCCCCAGTGGAAATCATTCTTCTCGCAAGTGACCAGGTGTTGTGGTTTGACACAGAAAAGAATTTCCTCAGAAGTAGGAGGGTCAAACCAATCAGTGGTCGGGGTTGGATATTAAAACTTGGGCTGACCAATTGAAGGCTGGACATGCCTCTGAGAATACAGAGGGGTTAAAAGCAAAACTCCCAGGGGAACTGGCTCTTTTTGGTTCCAGTCATCAAAAAGTGCAGATTCTCCCCTGCCCAGCCCATGGCTGGGTGGGGGAGGGGAAGCTGAGGTAGTCTGAAGGGTGGGTGGACCGGAACGGGCTCTGGCTCCCTGCGGATGGAAGGGTGGAGGAAATCTGGGATGTTTGCGTTTCCCCCCAGAGTCTTTCTGGAGAGAGAGAGAGAGAGAGAGAGAGAGAGAGAGAGAGAGAGAGAGAGAGAGAGACAGCGATGGTGCCAGCAGTACTCCGTCAGAGGAGGTGGAAGGGGGGGAACAGTGTGGGAGCTGGAGGCCTGGGCCCAGAGCCATCCAGGGAGTCAGGACTTTTACCCTTTCTTGGGAAATGAGGGCTTTGTGAAATACTACTCTTCCTCGATTTGAAAGAGAGGAAGAGGGACAGTCTGGGACTTGAGATGTTAGAAGGATAAATTCTCGGTGGGAGGAGATGATGGAGTGGCTTTTGGCTGGACCTTTTCTTGTTAGCCATAGACTGAACTGATCTTCTCCTCCAAGAGAGACTGTATTTTAGGAGGATGCACGGTGAGCCAAGAGACCTGCTTCAGCAGCTGAGAAAAAGACACAAGTGGAGTGAACAGAGAAAAGTTGGGGAGGTTTGTCGTGGTGCCCCTTGTCTTCAGAGAAGAAGAAAAGAAGATGATCTCTGTTCTTGAGACCCTCGGCCCCAAGGGAGGAAGAAAATGGGGGGGACTGTGATCCCAAAAAATGAGAAACTGAACTGTTGGTTTTTCCCGTCTTGGCAGAGCATCCTTGAAAATAAAAATCCTCAGAGCAGTCTATCCATGAATTAGTGGTAAGAGCACTGTGCATGGAGAGTGTCATCATGGCAAATTTTTTCTCTGGGTGGTGCCATGTGTGACATGGAAACACAAGAAGTGGCAGCTGTGTTTCTTGGGGGGTCTGTGGCACAGGAGGGACTCCTCTCTCCCTCGATGGACTGAGTATTGATTATCTGAAGGGTGGAGACCTGATTGGGGGTCCAAGTTGTGTCTCACTGTGGTTTGTTGGAATCGTGGGGGGAGGAGAAGGAGTGTTTTGGAAGGTCTTCATTTTGGTTTTAGTGTGTGTTTTTTCTTTCTTTTTTCCTTTTATAGAAGTAGTACTTTAATAAAGTTTCTCCCTTGTTATTAAGCTTGGGCCTGCTCTGCTCTGTTCCTGATTGTATCTCACAGCGATCATTTGCGGGGTTGCATTTTTATGGGGGGCGCTGGCCTTGTGCCAGTGTCAAACCATGACACCAGGTAGAGAGGGCTCACAATCTGGCTGTACTTGGGAATGTGCATTCTCAAAAGCCTATGGCACCTAGGAAAGCTTGTGTCTCCTTCTTGTTGGTAGGTGGAGACATAGCTGTGATCTTGTTGATTACTTCTGTCGGGATCTGACGATGTCCATCTTGCCACTTGACTCCTAGAAACTGAATTTCTTGAGCTGGTCCCTTAACCTTGCTTCACTTGATGGCAAAACCAGCTTTCAGCAGAATCTGGATAATTGTCTCTCCTTTTTTGAAGACTTCACCTGCTCTGCTCCCCCACACAATGATGTCATCAATATACTGTAGATGTTCGGGAGCCTTGCTCTTTTCCAGTGCAGCCTGGATCAGTCCATGGCAGATGGTGGGACTGTGCTTCCACCCCTGGGGCAATCAGTTCCAGGTGTACTGCACTCCCTTCCAGGTGAAGGCAAGCTGAGATCTGCATTCTGCTGCAAAAGGAATGGAGCAGAAAGCGTTGGCAATATCGATGGTCGTGTACTACTTTGCTGCCTTGGACTCCAGCTTGTACTGAAGCTCCAACGTGTCTGGCATGGCAGCACTCAGTAGTGGTGTGACCTCATTCAGGCCACAGTAATCCACCGTCAGTCTCCGTTCTCCACTGGACTTGCTCACTGGCCATAAAGGGCTGTTGAAAGGTGAATGGGCCTTGCTGACCACCCCTTGGCTCTCCAGTTTACGAATCATCTCGTGGATGGAGATCACAGAGTCACTGTTGGTGCGATATTGCCGACGGTGTACTATTGCTTTGGCAACTGGTACCTGTTCTTCAACTCTCAGCAGTCCCACAGCAGAGAGGTCGTCTGAGAGGCCAGGTAACGTATTCAGTTTTCTGATGTCTTCTGTTTCTACAGCAGCTATCCCAAAAGCCCAGTGATGTCCTTTTGGGTCTTTGAAATATCCATTTCTGAGATAGGCTATGACAAGGATGCATGGGGCCTCTGGGCCAGTCATGATGGGGTGTTTCTGACACCTGTTCCCAGTTAAACTCACTTCGGCCTCTAATACAGTAAGCTGCTGGGATCCTCCTGTTACCCCAGAGATAGAAATGGATTCTTCTCCTATGTATCTTGATGGCATCAGGGTACCTTGGGCACTGGTGTCAACCAAAGCTGTATATTTTTGTGGTTCAGATGTGCCAGGCCATCGAATCCACATGGTCCAATAGATCCGATTGTCCTTGTCCTGTACCTGGCTAGAGGCAGGGCCCCTCTATTCCTGGTCATGGTACACGTTGCTCTCTTCCCGTAAATAGGTTATTGAGGTTCCTTCAAGAGGATCAGTCATATCATCCCTATATTGTCTGGAATTCTGTGTGTGAGAGACTGGAGCAGCATTGACTATAGATGAGCTTCTTGTGTTAGATGTTCCTCTTTTTAGTTCATGTACTCAGGCTGCTAAGGAGGAGGTGGGTTTTCCATCCCACTTCCTCATGTCTTCTCCATTCTCCTGAAGAAAAACCAGAGGTTACCTCGTGGAATGTATCCTGTCTCCTTGGCTTGGGAAAGCCAGCTCCTAATAGCAGAGACTCTTGTTGGTTCTGGTGAAATATGGTAGACTTCTTCCTTTTTTAGTTTCTGATGACTCTCTTCAATCAAGTCCCGGACTTGCTCAGCTACCTTGTCTCCATGGATGAGACATGGGTATGAAGTGGGGCGGTGACAGTATCCTCGTAAATTCTTAATTTATTGGCCAAGACACCCACCCTGTCCTCACCTTCCCTCCATTGCAGTGTTGCCAGGTAACGGGAGTACATCTCCAGTCCAAGCCATGCAAATCTCAACCATATTTGCAATGTGCACTGGACACAATCTGGACTCTTAGGAAATCTCTCATCTTCTGAGAAAATTATCTCCAATGCAGCCAATTCCTTCAGGCATCGGATACCTTGTTCCATGGTGTTCCATTTTCCTTGGTGTACTTGGAGATCTTCTTTACAAAGGTATATGTCCCTCACACTTGCGAGCAGTCGCCGCCAGAGGCTGAGAGTTTCTTGGGTTCTCCTGATCCCCTGGTCAATGACCACATCCCGGGACAGTGATCCCAGTTGCCTGGCCTCACTTCCATCCAGAATGGTGTCATTTGCTACAGCATCCTAGATGTGGAGTAGCCAGATCAGTATGGACTCGTTTGTCTGGCAGGTGAATTCCTTCTGCAGATCACGCAGCTCCCAGGGACAGACAGCGAGTGATGATCTCTGGCTCTGCCTCTTCTGCTGGGTGTGAAGGTCCTGCCGCGTCATCAGTCACTATGTGGACTGATTTGCTCTTTGATTTCTTCTTCTGAATGAGGGCAACTGCTACTGGTTCAGACTGCTCTGGTTCGGTGATGGTTTGTGTGGAGATGCTGATGGCACTTTTGGTCTTCCTCCTCTGTGACAGTCTGTATAGATATGGATGCTGTTGTTTTTCTTTTGGTTCTTTCCTCCTCTGTGACAGTCTGCATAGACATGGATGCTGTTGTGGCATTCTGTGCGGACACGGACACTGCTGCTTTGCTTCTCATTTCCTCTTACTCAAGAAGATGCTGCATCACACTATGTAGTGTTTTGTTTCTAAGCATGTTGCAGACTGTGCAAAGAAGACAAAGCAGAACTAACAACATCACGCTGTCCTTTGCATCCAGAGGGAACTCAACATTTTCAAAAACTGCTGTGTCAAGCCTGAAAGGTTGAAAAAGAATCAATCTTTACCCCTCCTGCCAGGGGCTGGGAGTGGTTTTCGAGGCCCCAGACGTAGCAGCCTAGATTAGGACGAGCAAACAGAACTGAGTACACATTACAAATCATGTTCATTGCCTCGGAGGTTATAATGCAATAGACATAATAGACCAATAAAGAAATTCTCATACCATATCCTGGTCTACACATGAGCATTACAATCGCCAGATAATTCCTCATGTTGGGGAAAACATAGAGAGCTGGGTATAAGACCCATGTAAGCATGTTAAGCATCATAGTGAATAGGTACCCTCTACAATACAAAATTGTAATTCTGAATTTTCTCAGTACCTTGTGCCCCACATTGGGTGCAAGAATTATATTCTGGTTTGAAAGCAAAACCAGCGAGAAACTCCAATTCAGAAATACAATTTATTGGGAAAAGGGAAAAGAGACAAAATACATGCAGTAGTACAAAAGGAAGACCACCGACAAAATCAGAATATAACCTGACACCCCTTTGGCCAGTGTGTTGGTAGCAGTCCAAATTGGAGTGGCTGCAGTCCTCTTGGAGTGGCAGATGTGGTTTCTGTTTTTGCAGTGGTCCTGTAGAAAAGGTGTTGTTGGTCCAGTGGAAAAACCCCAGCTATATCCTCTTGGAAACCTGTTGGGAAGGCTGTCTTGAAATCCCAGGATATATCTAGGAGGGAATGCTTAGCTCCTCCCCCCTGGGCAGAGCATCTCACAATGGGCTGATGTAATTCTGAGTCATGAAGTATGTCCTTGATCACCTATTAAACAGAACTGGCTCCTGGAGAGTGTTATCTCTGAGTCATGTGGGAAGACCTTGATGGGCCCATTAACAGGAGATAAGGAAAACTGCCCAGAGGACAACTGCTACACAGATGGTACTAGAAAACATCATGCCTTTCCGTCTTGGACAGGATACTAATTTTCTATGTTAAAATTTAACTTGGTTATGTGTCTTCATTGCCCTGAAGAAAAGCAGGATCCACCTGGACACAGGTGAGGCCAGAATCAAGGAGGAGCTGATGGTAGCAGGAGCTGGCACTGAGGAAAGGTGGGATTGCAGTTTGTGTGATGGCCACACCAGCCTGTGGTAGGTCAAAAAGCTGTGTAGGCTGTCCCTGCAGGGGCTGGTGGGAACAAAGCTTTGCTTTCAGCCACAACATTGTACTATATGTTACTTGTGCAGAATTTCTAACGGTTTCTGAGAATGGAACTCTTCCTTCCATGGAGGTATTTGCAGCAAGTTCCACCTGTGGCTACTACTCATATACCTATTTTACCTATTTTTATTGCACCTGTATGATTTTTAACATACCTCAAGGAGTGCTCTTTTGTTCTCCCCACCAGAAAATTAAATTAGTTGTTCTGAGCCTGGAACATGCAGCTGTTCTTACGGTGCAGGAGTGATCGGGAGGCATGTAGAGAGGAGTATCTCCTGGAAGGCTTATTTCCAGAGGAAATCAGGCCCATTTCCCTTTTTTTTCCCCCTCATCCTTTGCAATATCCAAAGAACGAAATGGTGGATTTTTCCACAGGAGGTCATACAGCCAAAGAACAAGCTAAGCCTCAGTAGACTGATGTTGCCCATCCTGCTTGTTATGCTGCAGGGAAACCGTAGCTGAACAGCACCACATGGGTACTGGTGGCACTGGTAATGGAGTGTAAAAATCAGTTCTTTCCCTTTCTCAGTAGTGTCATACATATATCTGATGGACCTCAGGGAGAGTGCAATCATGTCTACCACTGGCAGCCTGATGATTCCCAGGGAATTTGAAGATGTCTGAGTCAGTGACATGGTGCCCACATACTGAGGAGATTTTCTGTCCCCTTCTGCCTACTGTGCTTTGGGCTCATGTTATTAGAAAATTACTGATTCTGCAGAATATGGAGCAATGGATGCATAACTAGATTAACAGAGACAGCACATTGTGCAAGCAATTATTTTTCTTCACATCTCCAGAGACAGAAATAAGCAAAAGTCAACACAGGACAAGCTATTGCAGTTACAAAACTTCTGCTGGACATACCATGATACCTTATATATTTTCTGCTCTGATTACAAGTGCAGTATGATTACTTCCCAATTTTTGTTACCATTACTGTATACATTGGACAGAATATGTACAATTTCTTCCAATTGCCATGTTTTATAAGGTTAGAAGGCAAAAAATCAGAAATTATATTTGAGGAAACTATAAAATTTAAGCTACTTAGGGTCAAATTTTAATGGCTCTAATTTCTGATGACAGTCCTCTGTCATTGTTGGATTCAGCAGAAACTAAGTGCTCCCTGCATTGAAGTTTGAGGGCCTAAAGTGCTAGAGTTGCTCTATTAATTAAAGTGTTCTGTTAAGATGCTGAAATCATAACAAATATTCTGCAGTTGGTATAATTAATGATCTGAATTATCTAAGTGAAATTGTGGCTTTGTGAGAGTAAAAAAAAAATTATTACTAGCTTATTGTTATGTTTCTACATCACAGCCTTATTACTTGAATACAGAAGGTTATTATGAAATCTGTTTATCTGTAACTTAGTTACATGCCTGAAATATTGGTGCTAGCCACTGCATTTCAATAATCAAAGGTAGAGTGTTTTTAAAAACTAAGTACATACAACATCAATACTGACCCTGGTTTAAATCTTCATTTTTAAAAAATATATATGCTAATGTTAAGAAAACTAGGTTTCTTCTAGTTTTGTAATTTTTTTTACTCTATCAAGTTATGTTAGTCCTAAGTTAATTAGTCCTGATGTGTGCCTGAATAGATAAAGAGAGGAAAAATATTAGTTGTCCTTTCTTGAAAAGGGTTAGGCTTCTTTTTTGTGTTTTGAACAATACTTATTGGTGCCATTCAAAGGCGTTCCTTGCTGAAGGATGAGAAGTTTCCATTAGCCAGCAATGATTCAGCACCACAGTTGTGTATAAACAAGAGAATCATCACAAATACAGTAGTCAATAGCAAAGCATGTCTGTAGTGTCATTTTTTGGTGGAATAAAATAAGGAATGGTTCATGTATGAGACATCAGCATAGCCATGCTAGAGGCATTTTGGGGAAACTGCAGTCCCAAACTGCCATTTAAGAGCAAAGATGTTTCTGTGAAAATAACTAAGTGTTATAAGCATTAAGAAAGTTAGTGTTAGTACAATTAAGCTGATCACAAGAAAAGTAAACTACTAACAGGAGCATCTCTGAGTTTTACTGAATTTGTTCATCCATTCTGGCAAATGCCCATTTGCCACTTGTTTTTTCTGGGCAGGAAGGTGCTTGGAGAAGGGATGCAGCACACTCTGTTCAGGGAGGGCCCATGCACAAATCCTGGGGCTTGCAGGCAACATCAGGAAAAGAAGTCTGTGTAGCCTCCTTTTAAATACATTTCCCCACTAATAAGATTTTAGAGGAAGGAGCATGAATTATAGCACAAACCATAGAAAAGTATCCTGCAGGCAGCAAATTCTTTACTCCCACTGTGTTAGCTATTTCTGTGCTACATTGAGCAGAGATTTGAAATGTAATGTTGGCCTTTTAATAGAAAACCAACTACAAACAAGAAAGTAGCAGTCACAGTATCAAGGGCTTACATGCCACATTGGCCCTAATCTGTAAAAAAATGAATCAGCAGTAGCTTGGTGGACACAAAAATCCCGCTCCTCTTACTCCAGTTGCAGTAGCTCTTAGGGATGAGCTCACTATCATCCTGCACAGGCTATTTTTTCTTGTAAACTTTGAATACAGAAAGCAGCAAATGCAGTTCCAGGATATTCTGTGATACATGCAGAATGCAGCTGTACATTCTCCTCTTGTCCTTCCTGTTTCTGCCTGGGGGAATGCCTGTCCTCTGCCAGCTCCTCCTGGGAGTGATGCTGGTCCAGAGCTGCCCAAGGGCTTGAAGGCTCATTGCATCGCCCTGTCCATTCATGTTTTATGGACAGAGGCAAGACCATGAGCATCCTTGGGTCTTGCACCCAGGGCTGGAAGGAAGCAGGACCAATTTATTGTACTGCCCAGGTTAAAACAATCCAGGACACCAGCCAAATATTAAGGCAAGTATACAAGAATGTAATGTGGGGATTTTGTAGGGTAGGTTCATAGCAGAAACTCAAATGACCACATAATAGCTTTCCACATAGGGTATGTTCATAAGAAAGCCAGAACTTAGAAAACTAGTGATGTGTATGCATAGATTACATAAATTTTCTGGGCATTTCTACTCCATAATATCAGCTGAAATCATTAAAAATATAACTTAATTATCTGCTTTGGCAGAGATACAAAATAATAATCCTGTTTTGCTTGTCAAAACTGAGATGGTAGCTAATGACAGCTGTGTGATTGTCTCTGCCCCAGCCATGAATTTCATTAACTCCATCAATGTGACAGCTGCAGAGTCCTTCTATTGACAGGAACTCCGTGGTAAATTTGCTACATTTCTTGGCTTGTGTTGCTTCTCAGCTGTGTTATAATACAAAGATATTTTAATGAATCCTAGGAGCCAAATGATGTCTACCATAAAGACTACTCCACAATTTTTCAATCTTAGACAATATATAGAAATTAGTCATTTAGTTCTTGAAAGGGTAGAAAATGTGAAGAGTTCACATGCCCAGTGAAGCATGTTCCAGTGCTCATCATGGTATCGTCATTTATCAGTGACAATAGCGGAAGCAGTGTTTAAATTCAGCACCTCTGCCATTTCTAAGAAGAGCATTGCTGGGAGAACTGTCAGCTGCTTGATACCAAGTTATTTGTTACATCTTTTTATAATTCATAATATCAGTTCAGCCTTTTTTCAAACAAGTCTAACTAGCTTTTTTAAACACTTAATAATCTTTACAGACGCCCTCATCCAAAAATGCAGGCATATATTCCTATTTGAATGAGCTATGTTTACATAGCAGTGAAGATTAGGAAGATTAAATGTCTTAATTATAGCCTGTATGTTTTTAATGAAGGACTGCAAATGTCAGGGTTGGGGGAAGCAGCCAAGGTGTTTGGTGTAACGGTCACTACCCTCCAGGAATGAGGCACTTACTGTCTTTCCATATCATCAGTCACTCCAGCTGTCAGGCCAAAGGGGCGTGGATGAAGAAGCAGGATTGTTTCTTGAGCGCTAACCCCCTCCATAGATGTTGTCAGAGGGTAATGAGAGAAGTGCACTCTTGCTGTGGTTGTCCCTGACTGCCCCTCTCCAAAGGGGGAGACTGCAGAGATCAATGATGCACATATCAGTCCTATCCAGAGCTGATTCCCTATCCCCACAGCAGTGGCTGTATGGTGAGAGCCTGCTGTAGCCAGCATAGAGAGTTGAAGTTCTAGGTGAGCTCAAGAAATTTGGGATTTTGGCCAATAGTTATGGTGATGCAAATCTGACTAATGAAAATTACAATTTGATACACTACATGTGCTGCCAGAAATGACTATGCAATATAAATAAATGCTAACAAATACTATGGCTATGATTTTTACTGTGATTCACTCTCTAATAGTCAAGGCAGACTCTCTAGAGAGGGGCTTAGAAACACCAAATATTGATCTGAATCTTGCATTACTCCCTAGGTGGTTTTGGTACTTCGTGTGTACTATCTTCTCTTAACTTTATTTAGACTATTTTTGCAGCTTTGAAAGATGTGTTCTTGATTTTGCCCAGTGTGACCAATTAATTGTTAAGTTTTTTAACATAATTTATTGGAATGCAGTATATTGTTAAGGAGTATTTGATGTGTTCATACTTCAACTGGGCCGAGCAATAGAATGCCCATAACATGTAAAACAGTAGCTGTTTCAACTGACATTAAAATGTCAGTTAAAAGCCTTTTCTTGAGCTGGTGAAATTTCCAGAGGGATGTGTGTTTCATTATTTGAATGGCCTCACAAATAGCTAGATAATGTGACTGTGATCCAGGGGTTGCAGGATTTCTGAGAGAGCGAGAGGACATGATTTGTATTTAGAGTGAAGGTTGAGCTACCCCCAGTTAAAGCCTCAGATGATAGGCCTTGGTGTGGCCTTTGAAGCCTTTGACGCAGTAAGGAATTAGTCGTGGTGCAGTTAGAAATTATGTTAAGGTAATCACAGTATTAATGGGCTGTCTGAGTGTGAATTGGTATAAGGCTGCAGTGTGGAACTCTAGCCACCTTAAGACAAAAACAAACAATGTTTGCTGACCAATGATAGTGTGCTCACAAGGGAGAATGTAGAATTAACCATATTGGCTTGACCTGTGTTTGTCCTGTTCAGCACTCCTGATTTTATGAGAAGTCCCTAGCTTCTTGCAGGTCCTTGCCAGAGTTTTGTTCTACAAAAAGAGTTTTTAAAATTAATTTTTCCCAGGACTTATATAACTTACAGAGTCCGTAATGACTGGTGGGGCAGCCACTGTGTGCAAGCAGGTGGGGACAGGAAGATTTGACTGACTGTGCTGGGGAACCATGATGCTCTTATGAAATACTGCCAGGAATAATTATGAAAATTACACATTTTCCAAACATTTAAATTGCTTCTGAGTAAAAATCTGCTTGTAAATAATAAAGGACCACAGCAGTTTATGCTGTGACCATAGGATGAACTTCCTTAGTAAATATCTTGTATGCTGGTGGGTATAAAAGATTATTACTGAAGCAAACACAGTGCAAAGTAAAAATGGCAGAAAATAATAACAGGGAGCAGCTTGCAGAGCTGTTCTAAGACCTAGAGCTTGAGCACAGGAGGCTACACTGTGATGGGCACTTCCTGTGGCTTCCCTTGGAGTAGTACCTAATCCAGAGGGTACTAGATTAGGGGCTCTGGATAGCTGTATGTTGCACAAAGAAGCAATGCTCCTTATTTTCTTATCTCTTTTGCATTAAAAAGGTCCCAGCTCTGCTGCAGAGGAATAGCAATAGAGCCAAGAGCAAAATTTACCATTCTTCTTTGCCAGCCAGCAGCATTCTCTTTTTTTTAATGATTACAAACTACCCTATGCATGAGGCTTTGGAAAATTCAATAATGTATGCACATTTTGGAAAGGGGGGGGGGGGGCGTGGGCGGCAAGTGGTGTCATCTATCTTCAGGTGTGTGATTATGATGTTAGATGAGGTCCTGACAGTTTAAAATCCTTTATAAATGAATTAAATTGCTTTGTCTAAAAAGAATAGCATAAACTAGATCAAAACTGTTATTTTCTGAGATAATAAATAAAGTAATAATGTGATTGTTAATTTCCCTCATTGAGGTTTGGAATCAAATTTAGAAAGGAAAACTTGAACATAGCTGTGAACTCCAGTTTCTAACAACTATTTTATCTCAAGCGGATCTTGGATTCCCTTTCCATAGGAGAGCACTTGGATTCTGCTCAGAAAAAGCCTGATATAAAATACAAACTAAAGCAGGCAAATCCAGGAAATTAACACAGGCCTTCCCAAACCTGCTTTGGTTCAAATTCACTGAGTGAACTGCTTTGATATTGTCAGCTAGTCCAGCTGTACCCTTAGGGAGAAGCTGCACCCCTGTTAGTACACTGGGGAAGTGGTGCTGCTGGGCCATTATTGTTGTACATTGAGGTTTACTGCCAGCTGTGCAGGGATTACTTTTTACTGGAGCACCGTGGTAAACTGAGTTCACTGAGATAATTAATGTTAAGCATACATTTCTAATGGGGGAGTCTTTCTGCTTGCTTAAAGAATTTTCCTCAAAAAATAAGAGCAGGTGTTTCCTTACAGTTTCCGTCTGTCCAGCCCTAAATACCTGCTAGCACACAACTAAGAATCCTCCTCACCCTGATTCTAAAATACCTGTCAAAGACACTCAAATTTATTTGTACCTTCCAGAGGCAAATATTTGTTCCTATTTAAAACCTTCTCTAAGGAAATCCGTGCCATATTATTATCACATGCTGTCAAATTAGAGGTGTTGGTCTGAGGACATGTCCCCATCATTTTTACAGCACAAGCACACTGCACTACACTCCCTGCTTACAGATAGGTACTAAACTAATCAATTAGTTTAATTAATTCCTAATTAGGAATTAAGAGCTATCTATTTCAGACCATAACCATTTGAGATTTCAAAGTACATACCTTTCCTTGCAGCTACTGCTATTCTCACTTGTTTTTTGCCTCTTCAACTGAGTTAGCATGACAAGGATGTGATAGCAAAGGATCATTTTAATTTGGTAGTATCATCTGTTGTGAGGGAAATGGTCAGAGTGCTGTATTTAGAAAAACAGGAATGCCTGTATGAAAAGAGAGAAAAGTTGTATAATATTCAAATTAATTTTGAGTTGGGATGAAATTGAGAAATTCTCAGTTGTGCAATGTTTGGATTTATGCATTTAATGCAGAGCAGGCTTGTGAGCAGGGCCAACAGCTGCGCTGAGGAAGATGGGTATGAATCTAGCTCTGCATGACTTGCCCCAGGATTTTTGCCCCATTGTCACCTAGACCCTGGCTAAGGGCCTAGGGCAGCCATCAAGCTAGCAAGGAATATCTTAAAGGTGTAATTCAGGAGCAGGCCTACTGATGCCAGTCTGGGAATTAATCCAGATGTATTCCAATTCATGGGAGTAAAGCAAGGAGCAAGAAAGCTTTTTGCTGCAAACACTCTGCAATATTAGTGGACATGAGAGTGATGCACAGAGTTTGCACCTCTGGACCATGACTGAATTACCCTTGGTTCTGAGCCTGTTACTCCTCGTCAGATAGCTTTGCTTTCATATTTCTCTACTGAAGCTTGAGGTAGGATCTCGTCCACCAAATCTGTCTCAAAAGCAGTCAAAATACCAGGTGCTTCGAAAGTAGATGCTGTCAAAACCAAGACTTTTGTCTCCCTGTCTTCTAGCTCTACCTGTCCTTGCAGGTGTAAAGGGGGGTCTGCTAAACTTTTTACAGTTCCATTCTACAACATAGGTGGATTTTTAGTTGCCTTGTCTTTGTTAGTTTCTTTTATTCCTGGTTTCCCATGCTCTTTAATAATTATTTGCAAAGGCTAGGGTTAACTGTATTCTGCATAAATAGTCTTCCAAAAATTTGAAATGTAGAAGTTCTGAGTTGTGCCTGGGCTAGTGGGGCAAGAGCTCTTGGAGCTCCCTGGAAGACAAATAGCTCCATGCAAGTTTCCATCCCACCTCCCCTGAGCACCTATTTTGGTAGGGGATGAATCACTGCTTTTTCACTCCTTTGCACAGAAAGAACCTGGATGACTCACACACACTAGCAAAGTGCGTAAATGTTAGATATCCTGGATAAGCTCAGCCCCGAGAACTCTTTTAGGAACTGGTATTTTCAGAGACTGGATAACTGTCTTGTTTTGGAGGAGAACCAGGGAAGGAGGATGATTTCTGGCTGCAGTCAGGACATCACTGGTCTAGCCCTCAGCTGTAAGCTGCAAGTCATGGTTTACAGTGGCCTCGTGCCTGAATCTGGAACTGTTCCAGTCAAGCACAATCTGAGCAGCTGAAAAAAAACCCTCTCTAAGGAAGGTTTACACATGCCTCTAGGATGCAAAATCAGCAAGCTGCAAAAGGATGGCTTCAATGCCAAGTTATGTTTTCATCATTGTGTTTTGATCCTGGGTATCTTAAACTTGCTGAATTTCCCCAAATCTCCCAGATGCAGCTGTTGTTACTGCTTATGTCCTTTTAGGTGTGGGTATATTCTGCTAAAACTACCTGTTCTTCATATGATTTCTACATCAGTACTTCTCACAACAATAAATTTCTTTCTCTTCCAAATACAGTTAAGAGAATTGCTCCTTTTACAACCCACGCTTACCTAAACAATTTTAGTTAAGAGCTCTGAACAAGCATTTCCACATCCAAAGCACTGGAACTATCCAAGAGTGTTGCTGCCTGATCCCACCTGGGGAAGGACCTGTACAGACTCTGCTCACTGAGAAGGTCTTGGAGCCATGCTCCTCAGTTTCTTCTTGGGCCTGACAAGGTATTTCATCACAGATGAACTGCTGTATTTCCAAACAGCTGTGTAGCTTGATGCACAGATCAACATTTGGCATAGAAGGTTGCACAGTCTGTCCTTGTCTGCTTCACACTCATCATTATTTTCCCACCATTTGGTATTGGAATAGCTGTCATTCTGCTTTATTAGCTCCCAGATGATGGAAAAGTTGGCAAACTATTTCTAATGGAAACACAGCAGTCTGTGTCTAGAAGGGGGTTGTTGAAAGTGAATTTAAAATATAACGGACACATTTAAAAAATTATTTATATTTTACTGTGTGATGGTCCCCTGGCAACTGTGCACAGAGACTTACTGAGGTGTTACTGAGTAACAACCCTTTGGCAGAGAGAGCTGGTTGAGAATTTCCCATGCAAGCAATTTTATGAAGTGAGGACACAGTTCCCAGAAAATAAAATATTTTCCCAGAAGCAAGTTTTATTATGAACAATAAAAAAATTACATATACATTTTCATCTGTATATTAACACGTTTGTCAAAATGGCCTGAGGCATTTAATATTGTGTTAGTAATTAGCTGGAATTCCCTTATTGCTGTGCATCAGTCCATAGAACCAAAGCTCAGCACTCTGTGTATACCTACTTGAGGGCTGATCTATATATCCCTCAGCTGTAGGTTGGTTTCTAGCCAAACCACTTGCTCTAGAGAGGGACCCATGGCAGGTCTGGGACCCAAAGGAGGGCAGGAACAGCAGGGTCCTGGAGGTTTCCACACTGTCTTGAACTACACTATTGTGTATTGAAAAGGAGTGGCTAAGAGTTTGCACTCTCAGGTGAGTGGAAAATCAACAGAATCAGACTCAAAGGTAGTCTAGTCAGTTATTTAAACTTAGCCAGTGAGTCAGATTACTAATACTTTTTTTTGCTCAGAATAATACCTTTGGAGGATATTCACTGCAGCACAAAATCTGTTGGACCAAATTAGAGGCATTGTTTCAACAAAGAGTGCAGGCTTGAGAAAGGATGTCTTCTCTGGAGGGGGGAAATATGATGCAGAAAAGCAATCTGCATTCCCTCAGGAAAATGAAGTAAATTCATTTCAGCTTGTAAAAAAATAAAAGATTGAAATCCCACACTATTTTGGTTATTTTACCCTGATCACTGCACTCTGTGTGCCTCTGCACCGCAAGTTAGCATTTGCTGTTTGTAATATCTCTGTCAAACAAACTGTGTTGATTTATACCTCTGCTCTTGGCCAGCTTGTCTCCCTTGTGACCAAGGAGGCAGTTCTCTTCTGCTGTTATGACTTTTCATTATTGGAATTTATCTCGGGGCTGTGACTGTACTGCAGAGCATGCTCACTGCCTCTCTGAATGAAGAGCATGTTGCATTTTGACAGAGCTCTGGGAGAAACAGTGCTTCCCTCTCCCTGCCCTGGGAGCCTGATACATGCAAGGCAAGAGGAGTGACTTCAGAACTCCCTGGGAAACTCTGTTTCCACTGAATCAGAGTTTAAGAAGTCAAACATGAAGAAGAAAGCATTTTTCTTATCATGGCAGATCAATTCAAGTTGTACCCAACTGCATAATGCTCTAGATGCTATTTTTAACAAAAATATTTTAATCTCTGTGGCAGGATAAATGTTCCTGATAGACTGTATATGCTGTCTCTGATTTCTGTGGATAAAATAATTTTACTGTTACCATCAATAGTTCTTTCTGTTTCCACTTAAAGTGCTTCAGTATTATTCCTAGTAATTGACACACAGGACTCAGACACGGCACACATTGCTATGAATGGAAGCAGATGAAGCACATGGGAGCCAAGCTCGTGCTCTGGCTTCAAAGGGACAGCTTTTGGGGTCCCAGAGGAGTGAGTGTCACCTTCAAGGGATGATGTCTTGCAGGAGCTGCATCTCATGTGTGAGGAGTTGTAAAGTGGGGGGTTATCCTTTACCGCTCTACAGGACTCAGTTTTTTGTGGAGTCAGCTCATCTGGTAGCAGAGATAGAGAAGGCACACCTAGGGAAAAGATACCCTGAATTCCTTGAAAAAGCTCCTGACACTTTTGGGGAATGGTTGTTGGAACAAGGCCATGATTCTATGGAATACCTGTTCCAAAAAACCTCTGTTTAAGACCCCAGAATCAGGCTTTGTCTGACCTCGGAAACAGAGCTTGGGAAACAGTTTCTGTTTCGAGGCCTGGGAAACTGCATAGTTGTACAAGGTCTGGGAATGAGATAATAAGGATAGCCATAGCCTTGAAGATAGGCTCTGTCCTTGGAAGACATGACTTAGACATGAGAAACTTGGCTTAGGAGAAACTTAGCTACTGCTGTAAACACATGTAGGAGAAGTAAAACAAAGACCTTTGTAAATTAACCAATCAGAGCTTACTGCTGACTATGCTTGTAAAATACCCTATATAAGCTAAGGTATCTTTGAATAAACTTGGAGCTTGCTTATCAATCATATTTGTTGGTACTTGTCTTCCCCACCGCCCCCATCATGACATTTCAAACTGCTTCCATGTGACTCAGGTGTTACCATTCTTTTAATCACTTTCCCATCTGGATAACAGAGAGCAATTGGTAAAGTTTCTGAGATAAAAGGCTCCTAATTACTGGGGTTTACTACAAAAATGGGGAGAGCCAAGCCTGAAAATACACTTATAAAATGATACCTGAGAGAGTAGAGTCTTGCTCCCAGGCCTGGATACAAACCTCTGGCAGGGATACCGGATCATCTGACTGTGGCTTTAGGTAGTTAAATCTTTTCACAAACCTGCACAGGTCCCTCATCCATTTAGTGCAACACTGAAACTAAAGTTCAGGACCTGCTGCCAAATGGCACTGGCATTGCATGGGCATGAAATGGCAAAATTCAGCCCTGTGCAGTGAACCACCCAGTGCTGGTTGGCTGCAGGTGTAGGGTTGGGAGCCATTGGCAGACACCTGAATTCCTGCTCCTGGTTCCTGAAAGTGTGCTGGCTGAGGCTGGGCCACTCTGTACTGTTGGTCTGTCTGTCTGTAATGGAAGCCAATTGTGCATTTTGGACACTAAAAAACACATCTGAGAAGCTCTCTGTTGATAGCTTTCACTGTCACTTCTCCCCACCCAAAATCACATTAGATAAAATATTAGAGATAATGAATTGCACAAATCTTTTTTCTTAATTAACATATACCTATTTATCACTTGGGTTTATTAGAGGTTTTGTTACTTACTTTTGTCACAAGCTATTGATTTGACCAAGTCTTTTGGTAGGCAGCAAAATGCAAATTTTGTAGCAGTCATGTTACCCTGAATAAAAAAAAAACAACCACAGGCATGGAGCAGGAGCCAAGGATTTTCTTTTTCTGTGCTCATCTCTATTTGCTGGGGAGTGAGCTGAAATTTCACACGGTGTGTTCAGCAGCAGCTACTCAGTATCACCTGGGAGATTGTAATTAGGGACATTCCTCCTGCAGGATGTACAGCCTGCTCTCACAGTGATTCTCTTTCAAAATTGTCACATCTGTCTATGGGTATAAGACTGTGTTCTTAATTCCTGTATGGCTGTTTCAGAACAGGGTTGGTTTTGGGGGTGTCCCCAAGAGCTGTGAGAGGACAAGTGTCTCCAGAGGAAGTGGCAGCCCAGTGTGGCCTTGGGGATTTGGGACAGATTCACTGCAAGGCATTGAGGAGGTTGATTTGGACTCCAGCACCTCCAGGCCTGCTGCTTGCAAAGTAACAATTGTGTGGGTACCATCCCCTCTCAGCCTGTGTGTGGCCACCATGGGCTTGCAGAGCACCCAAGGATATTGGGGCACTGAATATCCCCTGCTGCGGAAGCAGGCACTGAGGGGGCAGCAGCTCGGGGCGCCTTCTTCCAGGATCTTGGTCATTTCTATGCAGTGGCCTGGGTGCAGCTGACATCCTTCTCCTCACAGTCCCTGAGCCTTCAACAGAGCCACAGAGGAGGGGGGAGAGGTCTGGAGGCTGTGCCAGGGCTGGCACAGTAGGCGGCTTGCACAGGCTTCAGGGCAGGGGAGAAGGGCACAGCAGGCTGAAGTCTGACGCAGAAAAAAATCCTATGATGTCAATCACTGGTGACTTATGTTTATTGATGAGAGAGGGCCAGAGGTGGTCTCTCCTAGCTTGGTGGACAGATGTCCAGTGCAGACAATGGTGGTCAGGCTATTCCTTGCCATGGACTTTTCTCATGAGTAATCACCCACAAAGGAAAAAGCCTGGAGTGCTGCCCAGATGAGGTGATTGGAGTGTTGCTAGCATGTTAGTAACATGCATTACCAGCAATGCATTCTAAATACTCTGCTTTCTATTAGAGCCCCTTTCTGTCACAGGGCATCCACAGCCTGCCCTCTTCTGCTTACAGGTTAATCTTCCAGCCTTGCAAACTTGGCATTGCCACTTCTCCCATCATCAGGGACTCTGACAAAAACAATGCCCTGATTGCAGATAGAAGTTTGATAAATTATAGCTCCTCAAGGCTAGAGGTCAGTGAAATGTTATGCAGCAAAAAAGAGTGAGAGACAATTTCAGAGACTTTTATGGTGATTTGTCTGGGAAATTATCTGGGAGCAGATAATTTAGTGCTAATGCCTTTTCCCCCCACCCCCAGTGCCACTGTCAGATTATATTCCAGCATCCTCTCTCCATGTAAAATGGGCAAGGATTTGCTTTGAAATTCATCAGCTACACAGCCAGTGAGATGAGTAGTAAGCAACAAAGATCAGGAAATATTTTGAGGAGGATTATGGGGCCTCCCAGAGACTGAATTTTTTCCTGACTGGGTGTTATAGGGCAAAATCATAGTTTAGGGACTATGATGGTTGGTGTTAGGTGTTGTAACTACAGTGAGCTTAAGGAATTGTACTTTATGGGAGTTCTAGATGCAGCAAAGGCCATGTGTACAGAGAACAAGCAGGAAAAGTACTTGAAAGATGGGAGGCAGTGGATGGGCAGAGGAAGGGGAATCGTTTATGTAAATTAGTTTACTGGAAATGCTGAAATTGTTAGTTTGCCATGTAAAAAGTGTTTAATTTTTGAGCCCTTATAAGTGTGGTGTAGAGACAGATGCTTTATTAGCATATGGTGGCAGAAACCCGTTAGGCAAGTGCTTAGAACACTTGGCAGGTTGAGGGAGCCTGATTCCACCTCATCTCTGCAACACCAGCATGCCCTCGCTGCTGGCTCTCTGATTACCTCCTCTTGACACATCCAGCTTGCATGACCAGACATCCAACTGGCCCAGACTCCTGTTGGAGATATGGAAGAGCTTCATCCAATTCCTCATTCCAAACTGGGCTGGCAATGAGCAATTTTTCATCTAGGTGCAGAATGTACTTATTTTTTTCCTCAAAGTTTCTAAAATGTTCCTAGATCATGTACCAACCTGAGACTGCTCTCCATTCCCTGCCACTGATGAAGAGCCCACAATTTCTGACATTCATACCTAGAAAAAAAACCGCCCTTTTGGATTTCAAACAAAGCATTTCCATGTTATTGCACAGTTTCTAACACATGCTTCTGTCATCTCCAGCTCCAGTTCTTTTTTGGACAATAATTGAAACCAACTGTATTCCAAGACTTGGTATATATTAGAAAACAGTCTGAAACAAAGTGAAGGAAAATGCATTTGAGATCAAAATTACTTCAAGGTGTAATGTGTCCTTGTTGTTGCCATATCTTACCATGAGTGGCCATACAGGCACACAGCTGAGATGTTGAGACACACTGACAAGCAGTTTCCTTCATGTCAAAAAGTAATGTTAAATCACAGCTGTTATTTTCATGCCAGATGGACCAAAAAGCCCCAAGTGTGAAACCTCTATCTGCAGAGTAGAGGAAACATTACATCCAGCTAAACACAGATTTTGCAAAGTAATGACTTTTTTTTTCACTTTTCACTAATTTATTTCAATTTTTTGTATCTCTAAGAGAACTTTGCCTCTTTATCTATTTTTAGGTGTGCAAACCTCCTGATTAAGAGAATTGTAATTTTGTATCTCCACACATAGTTTTGCTGCATTATTTTGTGTTCTTAAATCCTTTGAAACCTTTTATTCCATATACTTATTTCCTTGTGGTACAAAGCAAAAGTCAACATTATCGTTTCATTGCAAATAAAGTAAATTCAGGGATATACCTTTTTTTTTAAACAATGTTCAAGAGTGTTGTAACAAGGCAATAAGAGGGAAATGAGATAAAGCTATTTTTTAATCAACTCTCTGATACCTGACCTATCTTCAAAATAGGAATCAGTTTCATGCTAAAGCCTTCCTAGTTTTTTTTTTTGTTTGTTTGTTTGTTTGTTTGTTTGTTTTTATGGCTCTGGCAATGTTAACTAAATAAAATTTAAAATGACAGATGTGAAAGCCTGCAGAATAATTGCTGTGTGGGTACAAAAGCAGGTAATGTATTTGATGCTCATCCTGTGATTTTTCTGGGGGCAGTTTTGTGAGCCTGACTGATATCCTATATCTATGTTTTCTGCTATTTTAGATGTACCTGTAGACATTGAAATGTGCTTTGAAAAGAATAGTGTCCTGTGAAGGTTTAACACGAAAGTAGAATTTCACTGCTGCTCAGGGAGCACCTTGGGCCTTGTGCAGAGCTGTGGTGCAGCAGCAGGTACAGGTCATGGCCCCTCACACTGGGGATGCTGTGGGCTCACAGGAGGGCCAGAAGCAATAAGGAGTGGATGTGGCAGAGCTTCAGACTTTCTGTCCTCAGTTTTTCTGCAAACACTCTCAGTGCAACAGCTGGTGTGCTTTTTGTTGATTTCATGCTCCAGGGGCAGAAATCATTCCCCCACAGTGAATCCTGCGGGAAGGGCTGCCACCATTTGTCCCACTACTGAGCAGATGCTCTGCTAGGGATTCTTGTCCCTTCTCTCAAATCTTCAAAACCTCAGTATCCAGAGACATAATGTACTTTAAGGTAACATGCAGCAGCTGGACAGTCCCAAACAAATAAAAAAAACTATGGGCCCTGTGGCTGAGACAGGTTGCTGCCAGGTATTCCCCCATGAAGTTGCTGTGTTCCTCATCTGGATGTGGCTAGGGTCAATTGTTCAGGGCCTGACAGCCCTGAGTGACTTGTAACACTCAGAGGTTGTCTAAGCACTGGGTGTGACCGACATTTCTGCTCTGGTATTTCCTCCGAGAAGGAACCAGAGAAACACCTGCTTCTTGCCTGAACCTGTTGGTCCTTTGAGGCCTATATAACTTGTGTTGCACACAAGTAACACGTGTGTTATTGAATTAAGTGAAATTGAGAAGTTTGGCGGTATATTCTGGCATGGCTTATGCAAAATTCCATGATAGTTCTCCTTAAGTTTTTTGCCTTCATCTTACACTACTCTTTGTTACAGTCATTTGGTGGAAGGCCACAGTGAGCAAGAAGAATTAGCTGGAGTATACATTAGCAACTGTAACAAGATTGGAGATGACTAAAGCAATTTTCAATGAGTCGCTGGCATACCAGCGCTGTGGTGCATGTGGGTGAGAGCTTGACTAGCACTGGAGCTCTCTGGAGACAGCTGTTGTCCACCAGCTGCTGGGCTTCCCAGCCCAGCAAATTGTTGTTTGAATCTAACACATGGAAAAACACTGAGGCAGCTCTTCTGCAAAAACAGATCCCACAGACAGTGGAACTTGTGTGCTGCTAGATGGATTGCATTTAGGTGGTGTTATAGAAAAGAAAAATATTTTGAAAATATTTTGCAATTTTTTTTTACTGTGGTTTGTTTTTCCAAATGTAAAGAGTGACTAGGTTGTGGCTGTTGGTGAACATGGACCTTTAGAAAGGTTATTTATGTCACTCACCTTGTAGCTTTGTTTATGTACACTTCGCTTTACCCTCGTGGCCAGTGTGATGTTCAGCTGGCTCCTCCTCTTTGCCCCAGGCAGCACAAGTGAAGTGGCCATATCCTGTGGGATTTGCAATTTTCTCTTCTTCCCCCCCATTCCCCCTCCCCCCTCCCCACGCAGTCCCTTGTCCTGATCCTGCATTCCCTTGTCCTTCCCCTCGCCACATGGTCGGTCCCTGGCCTCCCTGGCCCTTCCCCCCCCCCCCCCCCCCCCCGCCTTTCCCATTGCTGCTTCTACCTCCCTGGGGTCTCCTCCCCTGCCCCCTGCCCTATCCCCAATGGCCGCAGCTCTGGTTCCCCCCCCCACCCCCAGCACGGGGTATAACCAACCCCCGGCTGGTGCCCCAGTGTCTCGGGAACACACTTCCACAATAAACATGTGTCTGCACCTGAGCCCCATGTTGCTATTTCGTCTGTTCCCGTGCTAGAACTGAGCCTTGCAGAGCCAAAGGGGAAAAGCAGCTGCCGCCTCTCTCCCCCTCCCGCTGTGCCTGGAGCCGGTCTCGCACGGCAACAATATCCGATGGCTGTATGCAGGTTCAGAAGAGCATTTCCCAGTGTCCAAACCTGAGTACCTTTTTTAGGGGGGTCTTTTCAGAGGTGGGTTTTGATTCCAGACACTTCTCCAAGGCTGTCCTCAAAATGTGTCTCACAGATCACTCCGTAGGCTTGAGCTCATGGGAACTGCTTCAAGGAAATATCATGGCATTTGTCATAAAATGGCAATGGAAACAAGGGAGATGAAATTTCTGCCTTTTCTCTGACACCATACAGCTGTTGGTTTAGCTTCCTATGGATGAAGTGATGCATATATATGTTCCCCATGCTATGATGGTTCCTTCTGTAACTGACAGGGTCTAGCAGACAGGGAAGCAGAGCAACTGGGCTTACAAATGTAAAAGACTGAATGCTGAAGGGAAGTATTCACAGCAGTTTTCCTGAGCAGCCCTTCTTTAAGGCTAGCTTTAAGATAGCTAAGGCTATCTATAGATTCCTGAGGCATTTCCACTGTGTTGGTCTGCAGCATGTGAAGCAATACACGGAATAAATAAACAGACTCCACAACCTGGGGTAGTTATAAAGTAGGTATGTACTGTCAGCGCCCGGCACAAGTGAGATATCTCTCCAAAAACTCGTGCCCCAAGCCTCAGTCTGACCCAAACCTTTATTCACAAAGGTGTTCCATATGCAATATATTAAACAACTTTTCCATGCATATTCAACCCCTGGCCCCGCCTGTCCTCGTCTCTCATGCTAAATAGGTCCACGCCCTTCTAGGCATGCGTGGTTTGCCGTGGTGGTCCTGCAGGGGTCTCTGGTGGTCTCTTGAGGCTGTAGATTGTGGTCTTCTTCATGGTTGAACTTTTGAACTTTTCTGTTTTGCACGTGTGCTTTTGGTCTTTTGGTGCTTATGTGAGTACATCTGTCAGTCTCGATAGGCTTGGGGACAGAAGAGGCTCTTTATCTGGGTTCTTTGCATTTTCAGTCCTTTCTAGTATTGTTTTTTATGCCAGAAGCTTCAGAAATTTGCATTTTCTTATGCCCTTTGTACCATGGCAGAGGTTTCTTAAGTAAAAGGTTAAAATTTAACACGTAACTCTACAAGCTAGAATATAAATGCTTAATTCATTTTGTTAACTTAAGTGAACTCCAAAAATCTGTTTCAGTCCCCCCTTTTCCTAAAAATATAGTGGATTCTTTTACTACAGGGGCCTTGATCTAAATTCTGATTTACTGTCATGACAGTTCTCCTATAGCATGAGTCTATGAATTATGGAGAGTGAAGTTAGAATGCTTATGCATTTTAGCATCCTCTAATTCTACATGAGTGTTAAAATAGACTTTATTAAACTTATAGTAACTAAAATTAATAAAGCTATAATGGAGTGACATAAAGTGTTCATGATCTTAGTTGTAGTTGGTGATCATCTAAACAGTGCATCTCACCAGTTATGATTTGTGTTTAACTGGTGGGATACAATTGGTGCTGAATATACAAAGTTACACCTAGTAACTTTAATAAAGTTGTAAATACAAAAATTGGAATGATTTTTAACAGATCAGCAAAAATCTCTACTCATTATGATACATTCATTTTGTCTGAGTAAGTTTTAGTTTCAGACCACTATCACTTGGTGTTATTATTTAAATGGCTTCTGGAGCTTTTTTAAACATGGCTGTGGTGGATTCAAGTGTTTTGTATTGAGCTCTGTACCTTGAGTTCTAGCTACATATTTTTCAGTTGTTCTAAGTTGTTTCTTTAGAGAGATCATATCTAAGGAGATTGTGGCCGGGACTTCAAAGCATGGTATGATTATTTTTTTGTACTAATACCTTAGTTACCTCTTGAGCTTTAGAAGTCCTGGTGGGGGAGGCGTCTGGCCATCCTGAAAAGGTATCTGTTAGCACCAGTAAAAACTTACACCCCTCTTTTCTTGGCAATTTTGTGAAATTGATCTGCTATTGCTGTCTTGGCCCATGACCCTTTTTAGTCTGGCTAAGTTTTGGTTTGGGAATATGTTTGGGTTTGGTCTGGAGGCAAAGGTCACATTGTCAAGCCACTTGGGTGATAGTGGCTCATAAATGTCCTTTCATTTAGACATTTATACAGGGCATCAATTTCTCAATGTGGGGTTTTTTTTTGGTTTTTTTTTGTGTTCTTCCCTTATTAGGGGACTGCAATAAATAGAAGGGTATAACTTCCCTTCTATAATTTCCCTTCTATGGTGGCCCATCTTGGTTATAGTTTCTTTTTTGTTCATGGATCAATTTTTGTCTAATTTGTTGTATTTTGGTTTACCTTTGAGGGAAATTTTCCCATCTGGGATCACGGCTGCTTCAAGTTATTACTTCAATTTTGCTGCTTCTTTTGCTTCCCTATCTGCCAGCTTGTTCTGTTCTTCCAGTTCTGAGTTTATCTTCTGATGTACCTTAATGTGCATGATTGCTACTTTTCTGGTGACTGGACTGCTTCTAGAAGTCACAGTATTTCTGATGCATGTTTATTGGTTTTCTCTTGAGAGTTCAGGAGTCCTCTCTCTTTCCAAATGGCTTGGTGAGCATACACTACTCCAAATGCATACTTTGAGTCCATGTATATGTTTATTTCTTTTCCTCTTGCCAATTCTAAGGCCCGAGTTAGAGCAACTATCTTGGCCTTTTGTGCAGAGGTATTCGTTAGCAGGGGCCCAGATTCTGTTACCTCCTTGCAGGTAGTAATTGCGTACCCGGCATGTTGTTTTCCACTGATGACATAACTGCTTCCATCAGTGAACCAGACTTCTGCATTCTCAACAGGGGTGTCCTTCAAATCAGGGCAACTGGAATAGGTGGCCTCGATGGTGTCCAGGCAGTCATGTTCCACTGGTTTTCCTTGGTTTCCACTGAGGAAGGAGGCTGGATTGACAGTGTTAGTCACTAGTATCTCTACATCATCTTGCTCAACTATAATAGCTTGGAATCTCAGGAACCATTGTGGGGAAAGCCAATGCCTGCCTTTCACATCTAGCACTGCAGACACCATATGAGACACTAGCAGAATCATTTTCTGGCCCAGGGTGAATGTACGTGTCTCTTGGATGTTCAGTACAACTGCTGCAACTGCTCTGAGGCATCCAGGCCACCCTTTAGCTGCTGCATCCAATTGCTTAGAGAAGTAAGCCACTACTCTCCGGTACAGGCCGAGTGCTAATATTCTCGAGGTGATTCCTTGCTTCTCATGGGAGAACAAAAGGAAAGGCTTACTCATGTCTGGCAATCCCAGAGCTGGAGCTGACATGAGGGCTTTTTTTTTTTTCAGTTGGTTGAAAGCCTGCGTAGCTTCCTTTGTTTATTGGATGCCCTTGTTTTCAGTTGCAATTAATTCATATAAGGGCTTAACAAACAGTCCGTAGTTATAGATCCATAACCTGCACCACCCTATCATCCCCAGGAAAGTTTGTAGTTCCTTTACAGTCTGAGGTTTTGGGGTCTGTCATATTGCCTCCTTCTGGCTTTGGCCCGGGTACATTGTCTGCACTGACTTCATAACCCAGATAAGTTACTTTCTGTTTTACTACTTGGGCCTTTTTCTTTGATACCCGGTACCCTTGGAGCCCCAAAAGTTCAAGAGACTTACTGTCCAGGTCATGCATTCTTCCCTTGTCCATGTGGCTATCAGGATGTCATCTACGTACTATAATAGCTTCCCTTCCTCTGGAAGGGCTTCCCAGGTCTTTAATTCTTTTGCAAATTGTTCTCCAAACAAAGAGGGTGAGTTTTTGAATCCTTGTGGGAGTCTGGTCCATGTAAGTTGAGTTCTTCACCTGCTTTTAGGATTTTCCCATTCAAATGCAAAAATTTTCTGGCTGGCTTCATGGATAGGAAGGCAAAAGAAGGCGTCTTTTAAATCCAAAACAGTAAACCAAGTTAGTTCAGCTGTTAAGCAAGTTAATAATGTGTAAGGATTGGACACCACAGGATACAGATCCTCAGTTACCTTGTTCACAGCTCACAGATCTTGTACTAACTGTTATGACCCATCAGGTTTGCGAACTGGTAGGATAGGGGTATTAAAATCAGACTGACATTCTTTTAATAATCCTGGGCACAAAAAAGTTATCAATTACTGGGCTAATCCCTTCCTTATCCTCCCTCCTGAAGGAATACTGTTTAACCCTGACAGGTTGCTTTCCCTCTTTTAGTCTGATCTGTATAGGGGGATCGTTTTTCGCTCTCCCTGGTACATCAGAGGCCCATACCCCAGGGAATACCTGATTCATTATCTGTCCATCAATTTCAGTTTCTTTCGTGACTTCACTAGTAGTTAATATCAAACTCAATACTTCTACATACTTTTGATCATTTACCTCCAGAGTCATCTCCCCATATTTAAATATAATAGTTGCCTGTCCCAGCAAATCTCTGCCCAAAAGTGGCTCAGGGAAATTGGGCATATATAGAAATTTATGGATCTCCCACTGCTTTCCCAGTTTATATTTTAGTGACTTAAAGAATGCCTTTTCAGTTTGGCCAGTCACACTTTTAACTATAGCATAATCATCCCCTATGGGCATCAAGGCTGTATTTAGAACTGAGTATGTTGCCCCAGTATCAACTAGGAATTTTACGTCTTTCTCCATTTTCCCCAGCTTCAGATTTACAACCTGCTGGGGTAGTCTCCTCCAGTCCCCCCTAATCCTCTTGCACATGGGCAACCACCCCTCTCTTTTGATTCCCTTGACCATTCTGTTTCTGTTCTGGACAGTCCTTCTTCTAATGGCCCTGTCTCTTACAGTTTGCACGTTGATTTCTGCCTAATCAAGGAGGGCCTTGCTTGGATTGCCCCTGCCTGCTTTCACGTTTTTCTCTCTGCTTCTCCTGCACTATTGCTATTACATTTTTTATCCCTTGTTTATACCCCTCTTCTCTGTTGCTAAAGACCCTCCAAGACTCCCCCAGTAAAGTTTCTAAGTTCCGTGCATCTTCTTCTCAGATTTTTTGGAGTTTGGCTTAATAACCCCCATGGACTGTCCCAAAAATAATTTAATTAATTCTTGTATCCCCACTTCAGATGCAGGGTCTAGTGGTGTATAGCATCACATTGTGTTTCTCAGGCGGTCTAGGAACTCTGTGGGGGATTCCGAGGGTCCTTGTTTAATAGCATATAAAGCTGACCAATTTACAGTTTTAGGCATTGCTCTTTCCACTCCAAATATAATCCAATCCTGATATTTCTTCAGTCTCTATCTTTCTTCTGGTTGGTTTGGGTTCCAGCCTGGGTCTTGAAGTGGAAAGTGTTCCCTTAGATCCACTTGTTGTTGTCTAAAGTGGCATGCTACCAGATCCCCTGCTGTTTTTAAAACCAACTGTTTTTCTGTTTCAGTGAATGCATCTAATAACAATTGAATATCACCCCAGTCTGGATTGTGTTGCTTCATAATGTATTGTCAACATTTAGCAGTGTTTACTGGGTCATTTTGGTAATCTCCCACAACCCTTTCCCATGCTTCCAAATCAAGGGTGGAGAAGGGCGCCTTAACTAATATCTTTTCTCTGTCTGGTGTTACTGTCTCCCGTACGGGGGCCTGTAATATTTATCCTCTGGTTCGGGATGCAATTGGGCTGCTTGGAGGGGTTGGAGCAGGTGTCTTCTCCAAAGGAGGAGGAGTAGGAGTAGAAGTAGTAGGAGGGATAGGAGGAATACGTGAAATAGGTGGAATGGGGGTTGCAGGTGGGATAGGTGGAATAGATGGAATGGGGGGTGCAGGTGGGATAGGTGGACTAGGAGGCGGTGTAGGTGGTGCTGATGTCCCTCCCAAGTCTTTACCCCTCCCCCCCGTCCTCCCAAATCTCTGCCGCTCCCCCCCTGCCCTCCCAAGTGAGGGCTGAATAGGTTGCCTAGATTTCGTTCTTGTTCCTCTAGTGCTGTGCGATAAACTTTATCTGTTCTGGTGCACCTCTGTCTTATGCTACAGGCCACGCAGCACCGTTTAAGTTCTCGCATTTTCCTTCTGTTTTCTTTTTCAAGAGCCAGAACAAGGGGGTCAGAGTGGGCCTTGATGCTGCAGTCTTTTTACCAGTCAGGGTTATTTTGGAGGGAGAAGAACATATCACAATAAGAAACCTCCTCCAATTTCCCCTCCATTCCTAGAAATAACATTAGTTGTAACAAGGTATTATATTCAAAAGTACCTGTAGGAGGCCATCTGGCCCCCTCCTCTAGGTGATAGAGTGGCCACCAACGGGATCAATATTTTATTAAAATTTTTTATTTTCCATGCCCCCTTTGCCTACTGTTTCTTTCCAGTGTGGTAAGACACATCCTAGTGGGCTGGCCTTGGGTACTTTCTTACTCTGTTTTGTTCCCATTATGGCTTTTAGAGCAAATGTAACTTATTCAGTTCTCAGTGTTCAAATGTAAGTCACAGATAAAAAAGAAAAAAACCTTTTTTTTTTGGCAAAGAAATTTAATAATTATTTAAATATTCAAATTAAAAATATAAATAAAAAATTATAGTTATTCAAATAACCAAATTAAAATATTAATAGCCAAATTAATAATCAAGAGTACTTTTGATATTAAAATACTATTGTATTAATTAATTAATCAGTAATTGTTGTTGATTTCTTGTTTGCCCAGTCCTACATAAATTTACAAACTCCTAAGAGTTCAGTCCAAACCACTGGGGAGGAAAGAAAAGGAAAAAACATTCCTTAGTTCTTCCTTTTAATACTAAGGCTCCTTTATCCTTTCCCACTTCTTTATCCTTTCCCAATCTTCTTCAAACACGTCCCATATTTCAGGGACTAGGTGTCTTTTCCCCAGATTAAATTCACTATTTCGCACCTTGCTCGTTCAACCCCTGGGTTATAGTATCTTGGTAATTCAGGGGTACACACACAATACATCGATCTCCTCCTATATGAAATACAATACCCCCTCCTCTAACACTTCAAGCATCGGAGGAGAACTCAAGCTGTGTGCTAGTCTGGCTTCAGCTAAAGGTTGTCAATCGGTACACAAAACAGGGGATTACCCCCCCAGACCCCACCTCAAGGGATTCCTAAGTGCCCGCTCGACTGGTGGTTGTTCCCAGTCAAAGGCTAGATAGCAACTTGTTGAACTTTGGTATATCTCTCCCAAGAACACTCTGTCTTTCCCTCCGTCCTCCCGTTCTATGACTACCCAGTCCCCTGATGGATGAAGAAACTGACTTGGTCCAAGCTGAAACCACCTGTGTAGAGCCTGTCTTGGAGTCTGGGCTCTTTCAGCCCGGGCTTGAAGTTCGCCTCTCACTTGTAACACGAAGCTAGCAGCAAATCCTGTAATGCAAAGGATCTCCCAGTGACAGCTTCTAACACTAAAGGGCAGTGTTATCACACAACAAACAGTTAACTCCTAGCCCAGCCGACTTTGCTGGCTACTTTTAGCTGGTCTTTGCCCCTTATCAACCAGTGATGCTTGTAAGAGGTGCTTGCAAGTCCTAACTTGTACCACGCCCCTACTAGCTGCACTTGTCAGCTAGCGGTGTTCAAAGCAACTCCACAAACCGTGGCTTGTGCCTGCACGCCCGCTGGGCTATCAGCAGGCTATCAGTGCCCAGAGCACCTTTGCAAGCCCCGACTTAAGCCCTGTGCTGCGCTCCCCCTGCTGCCGGAGACAGCCCGTGCCGCGCGTGCGCAGTGCCTGCCCTGCCAGGCCAATGCACCCGTCTGCTGCATCAGGCACTGCCGACTGAGAGCTGCCTCGTGCCCGTGCTTCCCAGCGAGGCCGCACCGCGCTTCACCATTTCTCTCACACAGGCACACACACACGTACACAAGCATGTACCTCTGGATGTAACAGACACACCACACTGAAACTGGGACACACCACACTGAAATCGCGATTTCTTCCTTCCTCGAGCCACGCTATCGGTTGTCCCGCCGCTGGTCTCAACCCCAGCAGGCGGTCTGCTTGCAAGCCTCAGAGCAAAACTGCGCACAAAAAACATCTTCAAGCGAGTTATCAGTGTCAACCTTAAGAAAATAAATTATTACATACTGCTTCCATCCGCTGCCGATGGGCCATGGTCTGCTCCCTGCAGTTGTACAGCCGAGGCACAGAGTCTCTCTGGGAAAAAGCCCCGCAGCGCCTGAGGGCAACTGCTCTCAATTGGACCTGCGGGTGAGCAGAGTAAAAGCCAGGGAATCTCAGAAAAATGGGAAGCTGGACAGGATAAACGCATATCTGAACCAATGTGGTTAATCAAACGTTCTCCTTTTATTCGAGATAAGATGGTATTTTATATAAGCTTCTACATAGTTTACAGAAACAAAGGCACTCTGATTGGCAAGCTAACATTGTTTACCTTTTCCTTAAGGTGGCCAAACTTTTCACACTGCAGCTCTACTCTAATTCATGCTCGGACAGCTGATCACTTTGTAGTTACCTTAACATAATTTCTGACTGCGCCACAACTGAATTCTCACTGCATCAAAGGCTTCGAGGCCCCATCAAGGCCGCTTATCAGGGCCTAGTCTGACTGGGTAGCTCAAGTCTCACTCCAGACATAAATCATGCTCTCTGTCACTCAAAAATTCTGTAACACAGAGTCATCCCTTCGTGGTCACCAACTGAAGCAGTATGCGAAATAAATAGACTCCACAACCTGGGGTAGTTATGAAGTAGGTATGTATTGTCGGTGCCCGACACAAGTGAGATATCTCTCCAAAAACTCGTGCCCTGAGCTTCAGTCTGATCCAAACCTTTATTCACAAAGCTGTTCCATATGTGTTATGAACAAAACAGCCTTGCTGGTTCCCATGGTAATACTGGGACACTGCTGGCTTGAGCTAAGTACTGATATTGAAATGTTAATTAGCTAATTGCTCCTGGGAATCACCTACACCCGCCACCAAAACTGCCATTCTAAGACTGGGATGCAAAGTAGAGGGACCAATGGAATCATGGGAGGGGGTTTTGGGGATGAAAACACCCCTAAATGGAGGGCTGGGTACAGAGGAGGGGCTTGGGGAAAAGGGAATCACATCCCTAGTCTATGTCTGACCTGTCACCATAGCCTACAGAGGACTGGACTAGAATAGGCTGTTGGAAGCAGGAACAAAGAGGCAGCTCTTCCTGGTTTTACCAGGAGGGAAGGAGAGGGGACAGCTGCTGCTAGACTTTGGCAACAGACCCTGGCTCATCTCCTCACCCTTCAGCTACCAGTGTGCCAGGAGGAAAGGAGAGAGGGCAGTCTGCTGATCGGGACTTCAGATACAGACTGCACACCTCTTCACCTCCAGCTACCAGTGTGCCACGAAGACTTCTGGGACAGACTCTGCACGCCTTCTCCCCCTTCGGCTACCAGGAAAAAGCTACAACAGCGGGGGCAAGCACCATGTTGAGCCCCCAGCCCAGCTGATCTTTTTAATAAAGAGCTGAACATCAATAAAGGCATACACCCTGTTCATTTCAATATGCAATACATTACACGACTTTTTTATTCATATTCAACCCCTGTCCTCGCCTCTCATGCTAAATAGGTCCACGCCCTTCTAGGCATGCGTGGTTTGCCGTGGTGGTCCTGCAGGGGTCTCTGGTGGTCCCTTGAGGCTGTAGATTGTGGTCTTCTTCATGGTTGAACTTTTGAACTTTTCTGTTTTGCACGTGTGCTTTTGGTCTTTTGGTGCTTATGTGAGTACATCTGTCAGTCTCGATAGGCTTGGGGACAGAAGAGGCTCTTTATCTGGGTTCTTTGCATTTTCGGTCCTTTCTAGTATTGTTTTTTATGCCAGAAGCTTCAGAAATTTGCATTTTCTTATGCCCTTTGTACCATGACAGAGGTTTCTTAAGTAAAAGATTAAAATTTGACACATAACTCTACAAGCTAGAATATAAATGCTTAATTCATTTTGTTAACTTAAGTGAACTCCAAAAATCTTTGTTTCACATGTGATACTTGATCTTGACAGACTAGATGCAGTTTATCTGAAGTAAGGAGCAGTCTGTGTTTGTGCTCTAAGGGCCTGACTCAACAATCTTTCAGCCTTCCCTTATAATTGGTTTTAGTGGGGAAGTGCTCTTCCTTTATCATTGTGAGCTGTGCTCCAGCACTATTACCTAAATAAGCGTGTGGCTTACACTTCCCTTTACCTGCCTCTGGTCCTAGCAGAGATAGTGGCTTTCCTGATCTTCCATCCTATGCAGGCAGGCCCTTCCCATCAGCAGAGTACAAATGCAGCCAAGTTAAGCACTCAAAACGCAAAGATGCTAGGGTGAAAGGTTTCTGTACAAAATGAACCTGCATACTGGTTGTAAATCCTGAGAATGCAGGTCTAGCAGAGAGAAATACATCAGTAGCCAAGGGAAAGGAAAGCCTAGGTTCAGCAACTAAGTAAATTGTCCAGTTATTGTAATAAAACAAAAACAAAATTAAAAAAAAAAAAACAAACCACCAGGTGATTTTCTGTAGTTTCACCTACTAAACCAACTGAGTTCTATGGCCATATTTCCAAAAAGAAAAAAGAATCATTATGCTGAAAATTTTTTCCCATTCTATAAAGTTTTATCTTAGAATAGTGAGGAGAGGATGTTGCAGCAGGCAGTGTCAGCCAGCAGTTCTAACAGACTGCTCCTGCCCCTATAAATGCTTCCTAAATAAGTTCATTTCAAAGATTTAATCCATGATGTAGCTAAGTGTCTGTGTGATTTATATTTTCATGGCATATGTCATCTTGTTTCTTCTGGGTTTGTCCTTAGTGCTTCATTGTTAATTTTCTGAGTGTGACTCTGAAGTTGTCATGGCACAGGGATGAGCTGTAACAGGTACTCTGCTCCACTAGCAGTAGAACATAACCAGAATGAAGTGGCAGTGCACAACCCACTTTAAGAAAAGCCTCCCTTGTTTTTTCTGCCACAGTAGCTTTCATTAATGGATTTCACAAAGTTGATCATATTTTAAAGAACAGGGCCATCAGTCATGTACTTCAGTCTGTCCCAGACACAGGGTGTATTTGTAACAATCTGAACATAAACGTGTTGCTAAAACATCCATCCCCACATACATGTGGTATATTGTCGGAAACTGTGGTATTGATGATTCCAAGATTGTAGAAAGTCTCTGTCTTTCTGCTCCATTGCCAAAGAATAAGCCATAATTTGTCTGTGCTGGTTTTCAAGGTTGTTTATTCTTGTTTATCTATAACATGTTCTGCTGCCCTGACGCAGGTCTGTCCTGCAGGGCAGCGTGTGGGGCTCTGCCCTCAGTGGGATGTTACAAACATTAAATACCAGAAACTACCTGTGCTGGATTTACAATAACGTGCCAATATCTATCATCTACATTGAACAGTGTGTCCCCAACCTAAGCCAACAGAAAAATGCCAACACTGCAGTGAAACATGGAGGGCATGAAGAAGGAGAAAAAGGACAAGACACACCCAATTCCTCCATCTTGTCCCCTTTGGACCCCTAATCTAGAATCCTAAAATTTTGCTTTTGCACTCGTGCCACACTTAATTATTACTTATATTGAACACTCAGAGCTCGTAATTAATCCTGTAAGATTGAAAACTCTTTTCCATGGACAGAGATCACAGGCAGTGTCTCTCGGGGCTCTGTACAGGGGGGTTCCTGACCCCCTGCCAGGGTCCCAGGCCTTCCAGGACAGCCAGAGGGAAGCCCTGGATTCCCACAGTATATAGCAAGATAAGAGATAAAGGATATTATTTGTTCTATCTGGGATTATTTGTTCTAACTCAGATCTCTGGAGACACGTTGTCTGGAAGAAAACAACAGAGTAATTAAGACATTATCAATTAAATCCAATATCAAAGTGCTAACTGATAGTTGCTAGACATCAGATAAATCTGATAATTTATCAGTCAACCATAAAGGCAAAGTATTGTCACAGTGGTACCAGATGACCATTGTAGTTCGCTGGGGGATTACACATGAGAGGAATGCAAGTACAGTGGGTTTTCTCTCTTTATTTTCTTTCTTTCTCTTTGGTTATACTCTGTTTATTTGCCTGCACAGAATGAATGGCTGTAACTGCTTTTTCTGCAGCATCTTGTTACCTTCCATTCAAAAACATTCTCAAGAGAAGGGGAAGCAAAAGGATCAACAGGGAAAACCTGCAGAAAGCCTTGTTTTCATTTCACAGACAAGACATATAGAAAAGGTGCTAACTCAGGTATTTGCATTTAGAAGAATATGAAAGGAAACTCAGAGATGAACAAATCTGATTTCTGCACACTGTCACTGTTTTCTGTACATCTATTCAACAAGAGAAACAGTGAAATAATGAAAGATTCTTTTCCAGCCTGTAAGCATGCTCAGCACAGGGAATTCTGCTCAGTCCCACCTAACATTGGTATCTCTTTTGGCAGAGTTATTGAAGTTTATTGCTTTGATGTAATTTTAACTGCTGTTTGAGTTTAAAGTTTCACTAATAATGCAAAAACACTTCTGGAAATCAGCCACATGCCTGCGTGCTTGCTCCATCCCTGCAGTGGCTAGGACAGCATGTACCTCAGAACCTTTGCCTGCCACTGGGCCATCATGAGGAAAAAGAAACAAATTGTTTCATTCTGTGTTATTTTTATTTCCCACTCTTAATGGTGAACAGATATTTTGTCCTGCTGTCCATCTCTCCTATAAGTCTTCTAGCTATTCTGACTCCATTAAATACTCCCCTAATTAAAATAGAAGAGAAGGGGAAAAGGGAGGGGAAAAAACCCCACTGCTGATTGTGAGCGGGGGTAGCCAAATCCCATCCCCACAATGCTAAAAAAAGTTATCTGCCCTGTGCTTTGTTCCCTGAGAAGCTGTAGTGCTGATGCTGGTGCAAGTCCTGGTGTTCCAGGGCTGGCACTGTTTGCCTCACTAGGGCTGTCAGGAACTCCATGGTGTTATGGCAGAAGCTGGACTCACTGGCTTGTTCTGCACTGAGCTCACTTGTTAGTGGTGCTGAGCCCTCCAAACCAGCTTCTCTGATGGGAATCTCAGTGCTTTATATCGCCCTGTGTTACACAGGATGAGTTGAGCTCCTGGCTGGCACATTATGTATTAATAGATTGTCCTTTAGGGACTTGTTGGTGAATAAATTGCCAGCTTGCAATTACAACAATTGGACTGCCTTCCTGCTTCCCAGAGCACAGCTTTTTGCTTTAACCAGGTGAAGCTTTGAAGGGACATGTGCCCAAGTCTCACCATGGAGTCATGTCCTACAGGCATTGTAAAAGCCCCTGAGCAGCACTGAGGTATCAGAGGAGCTCACGCACTGGCTGCAACCTTCTGCTTCCTCACCACTGGCCACCCCACGAGGCTTGGCATGCTCAGGTACAGGTATGACAAATCAGAAAACACTTCTCAGGCATTTGAGCAGGGCTCTGCAGTAGGGCAGGTTCTTCACTATCTATTTTTTCTGGATTTACTCAGTTGTTCAGAAACGAATGCAATTTCAAAGTCTTTTGAGCTCAGGATTACACTTGACAGTAGAAGGATAGGACAGTATTGGGCAACACAGGAATATGGGATAGTGTTATGGCTGTGTTTTTCTTAGGAAGAGAGTCAATATTAATGCTGTCCAATTTCTTTGAGAAAGGCAGCTGGCAGACGTTGTATCAGACTTTTTTCCCTAATTTGTTTGTGCCAGGAGCTGCCACCACAGTGGAGTCATGCTGAGGAATAGGGGGGTGAGCAGCGCAGCTCTGGCATCACTGGCCTATGCACAGGGCATGACACTGCTGCATAGGACATTATCTGTCTCCCTGTTGGCACAGAGGTTGTCTGTTTTTTTCCAGTGGTTACCACAACTACACTGTGTGCATCATAATAAATAGCTGGCCATGTAGGATGTTCTGGCAGGCAGGATATTCACACTGCTGAATATTGCAGATGCTCAGAATTCAGTACCCAGAGAGGATAAAACTGGGCTACTCCTGATGCACTGGCACAGCCAGAACCTTCCCATACCTGTGGTGCTGTGTAGGATCTCTTTCAGTTGCTCACTGGGACTGCATTTGTTAAGATGGTTTGGGAGATAGCTCCAATCTCCTTCATAAGTTTTATGAGTAAGTGGACACTAGGAGCCTTCCACTTCCATCATGGCAGGATATACACCTACAAAGAGGGGTTTTTGGGAAACTCAAATACAAGCATTTAAACAGAAATTTGATTGACTTTTCAAAGAATTGCCCTATTTGATATGCAAGGTTTTTTTCTAGATCTGACTTTCCCATGTGTAAAGGAAATTAGGGCAAACATTTAGTACTAAATAAATTAGATGCACAGTGAACTAACTGTGTTTCATCTGCCAGAATTACTCATCACTAATATTTCATTAACATTAAATGCTTGTCAATAGGTTTACAAATTAAAGTGGTCTAACAACTTTACAGTGGTTCCAGGCAAGGCCCAAAAGCATGGATAGCAGCTAGACAGCCTCTGTTGGGTGTCAGCATAGCAAACAGCAGTGACTGTGCCAGTCTGGCTGCTGACTCAGTGGGTTTGTCCAGCAACTACCCCAAGGGATGCTGGAGTTGTTTTTCCTATGAAGTGAATCTATTCATGCAGGTTTACTACTGGCTGTTTTTAAGGAAAACCCCAAATAAAGCTGTAAACCATATTTAACTGATATAATGCTTTTCCTTACTCCTACCTCTATTGGGCTTGCATGGCCAAGTTTTGGTAGCAAGGGGCTACAGGAGTGGCTTCTGTGAGAAACTGCTGAAAGCTATCTCCAGTGTTGCAGAGCCAATCTCTGGCAGCTCCAAAGATGGACATGCTGCTGGCCAAGGCTGGGCCAATTAGAAATGGTGGTAATACCTCTGGGATAACAGATGTAAAATATTTTAAACAAAACTTCTCCTTTTCAAAGACATGTCTGGAAAATATCTAGGCATCATTTTTTTTGCAGTTTAATACTATTTGGATAGGAATGTGCCCTAGCCTTAATATAATAGAAGATATCTGGGGACTTCAGGACACATGAAGAAGAATATGGCTTCAAAACAACATTAGGAGCTAATTGCAAGACCAGTGTGTTAGAACAACACTAAGCTGCCAAAAATCCCTGGATAGTTATTTATTCATGGTGAAATGAAATCTAGCAATTGAGTGGGGAAATGTGGATATAATAAAAATCATGCCTGGAATATTTATAGAGACGTTTATCAAAGAAAGTTCAGTGAAAAATATAGTATTAACATTTATAGGCCTTTAAGACAATCTTCCAATTTCACTTTGAGCTACATCATTTTATGCAGCACCAAGTTCATTTCAGCATGCCATGTTCATTAAAGAAAAACAAAAAAAGACTGCTTAAGTAGAAATACATTTAATGGAATCCCAGGCTGGGACAGGACAAATACCTACAGAGTACTTACATTGTGCTTTCTCTTCTTTGGCTCATACACTTCTGACAGAAGACAGGGCTGTTTAGAAGGCTTCACCTCTGATATTTGCTACAGAGGATTGGAAATAGTTGACTCTTTTCCTAGACAAGATTAAAACAAGAAATATTTGGGAAATGTTTCTGAATATATTTTTTCTTCTAAGAACATGTCTGTCTTGCATAGAAAGCAAAGAAAAGCAAAGAAGAATCCCCATCTTCTGTTCTGAAAACTGGTAATCTTGTGTTTAGCCTGTAGCTATGAGGAGCTATAGAAGAGGGAATGTTCCACAAAGTTCTTATTTCATTGACAGAAACATGTATTCTTGACAAGTTGAAAGACACTTTCATCACCTATTTTTGCATTGTGCAAGTAGATGGTTCAGCTCCCAAATATGTCTGTGCTGCCTCTGGAAAAGGTTTCAAATGTAAGTATTAATTATCATCCATAGAATTTTGGTCCTTCTTTCCTACCCTATTGATGCTTTCAGCATCACTGTGCCTTTGCCTCATAGTTATTGGAACATACAGTATTGCATACTTGATAGTGTGTGTGGCTCCCCCAGATCCTGGGATCAGGTCTTCAGATGCTTTTCATTGATGTGAATCTGTTGGGAAGACCCGCTGTGAAAGGCTGAAATGCTGCCTACCAGCCAGTCTGCCTGAAACTTCTCCTTTCTGACAAGTGCCATTCAATTTTGTCCTGTTTAATGATTTTGTTAAAGCAGAGACTTCCTTTGCTTTTTGAGGGTTAATGAATGATTCAGGGCAAGGTGGTTCTTTTGTCAATAAGGGAAAGCCAACAGAGCTGACAGTGTCAAATGTTCCTTTGATGCCAGTTTGCAGGCAGAATCACCTTTCTTTACTTTCATCCATTCCTTTGCTCCTTTTCTTCATCCCCCATTCAGTCCCTTAACATCAGTGTCAAAAGTAGGGCAGCCACAGTGTTTTTATGGTGAAGTTCCTGTGGCTTTAAGGAATGTATGAAACAGGATTGTGTCGCACACAGGCTCACACAGCACACCATCACCTAAACAGCAAATTTAGTTAATGAGCAGTAAAGATTGATGGTAGCTCATGAGGCCGTGGTAGCTTAAAGGCTCTGACTGAAGTCTGTTTTCTCCAGGTGATGTTTAATGTGATAATTCAAAAGGATCCATCTGTTTTCTGTGTTCTGAGAGGAGGGCACTGCCTGATGCGCTGTGCCTCACTGACCTTTGTTCATGTATCAATACATTCCCTTGAGGAATGCAGGCTTTTGCAAGACTTGAGGTTCTTTTTATATGACTTAATGAGATTTTTTTCTTCCTGCCCTGAGTGAACCCAGTCGCTGCCCTTCTGGCTCACTTAGAGTTGCCCACCACTGTTACCAACCTGGTACATGCGGAAGGGGAGGGACAGCAAATCCAGCCAATAAAACACTGTCTTTTGCTGTACAGCGACAGCTGTACACACTGGACAAATTTGACTTCTGTTCTAGACAGCAATCTATAGGCTAAATAAACCCGTTATTACTCACTTTAAAACTAGAGAGCATCCTGGACAATCAGAACACCAATAGTAATAAAGCAGCTCCTAGTGCCATTACCTAAGATGGTCCAAGTGGACAAGGTTTGACTGGAGGAGTCTCATGTTTTATTAGACCAACTAATATAACCAGCAAACAAGGCAGAGCCCAGAGGCTTCAGCACTAGAATCCCTGTGAGCTGCAGCAGGTGTGCTCAGCTCCCAGGCTCATCCCATCCAGTCACTGCAGGCTGTGTTTTCCAGGGAGCTTCTCACCATTAGTTTGGAGGCACAAACATTGCTATCATGTTTTTTGCAGTGGATAAACAGTGTTTTCATTTTGTGGAAACAAAAATGCCTTCAAAACCTAGAATAACTCATACCACTTAGTTGTTGTTTTTTCTTGTGCTTCTCTGAATATTTTTCATTATAGTTGCTATTTCCTTAAATATTCCATGCCAAATGGTTGTGAAAGAGAGCTGCTGAAATTATTGATTTCAGATTGAGGCCCCCTTTTTTTATGTTTTCATGTTATCTTGTGAATCAGTTCTGATTTCAGTGAAATCAGTTGTTTATTCCTAAGCATTCACAGGAGAAATTTTTACACCATGAGTGTTTGCTTTACAGTGTTTACTGCAATTGAGGTCATTTAATTATCTGTAAATGTCTGTTCTGTTGCAGGGGGCTCTGGAATCTTAGGCTGCATCAGTGGAGAGGTAACAGTAAAGCAGTCTTCATTGCAAAATTGCGGGGGAGGGTGTTGTGGTCCACAGTGGTGATGGACACAACCTTCCCCAAGAGCGTCTAGTGGCAACAGGTAGCACACACAGACAGACAGGCAGACAGACACACAGACACAGACAGACACACCCACACAGACACACACACATCCAGCAGCTTGGCAGTGAAGACACAGGAGGGTCCAGGCATGGAGGACCAGTGTGCCTTACTTCAGACAACACTGAAGGAGTCCAGGGGCCAAAGACAAAGAAGTGTCTAGGGTATAAATACAGGAAAGAGGGGGCGGAGGGAGCATCAGGGATCCAATGGTCTGAGGGCTCAGGGGTGGTGCATAGGGAAGGAACCTATAGAGAATGCCAGGGTGGATGGGCGGGGTTACACAAACCAATGGGAAGAGAGGGAAGGGAGAACTCACTAGAACATGAACATATAAGGGTAAAATGGGTAGGGAATGGGCCAATGGGCTAATAGGAAGGACAGAACTGGGACGAATTAACATAGTGCTGCAGAGCACCATGGGGGAAGCTTCTTTCCTCACCTTGAGCTGAGGAATGCCCAGAGCCTAAGGTGCATCTCTCCAGGGCATTCCTGTTGTCCTCTCCCCAGTAAGCTCACAGGCCTCCACAGGAGGGAGCATTCATTCATGCAAGCTAAAAATTGCTGAGTATTCTTCAAAATACTCAACCAGTGATTAATGTTCCAGTGAGTAAGAATATTCCTGTAGTGTTTTAGCAAGCCATGATTGTTTTATTTCACCAGCATCACAGTGATTACAAAGAATTTCCCAAAATCTGAAATCTTGAACTTCTACCTTGAAAACCTGATCAAAAGGTTTTCACATCATTTTGGCCTCTTGTTTTTCATCGCAAAACTCTCCTGTGCATTTCTCCCCTCCAAACCCCATCAAGCAGTGGGATTTTTCCGGCTCTCTCTTATGTGCCCCTTGTAACTGTCAGCTTTCAGGTATTTGTATGGTTGTAGTCACTTACTCAAAACCTCAACATTTCTAACTCCTTGGTGTTCAGACAATCCGTTTTGTATTTCCTAGCAGCTGGAGTTTCTGTATGCACCAAAACGAGGGGAGGATTTTTTCACTGGGAATGACATGCTTATGTAGCCTTAATGTTAGGGAGCTGGACATGGAAAAGTGCCTCCTGTGGGCAAGAGGCACCAAAAATTCAAATTCTTTAATGCTGAGCTTCTGGTAATAACCTCTCTTCTGCTTTGGGGGAGGAATGTAACCTTATATCTGCAGGCAGGTCTGTGCCTGATACCAGTTACATTTACTGGTGATACTGAGAATATAAATATCCAGCCTAAGCTAAGATCTTAATAAGACTGTCTTATGCATTAAGTTTAATTAGCCTGAAAGAGACCAAATTAACATAGATAAGAATTTGCCCGGATAAGCCATGGAGCAAAGTTCTATTAAAAAATGCATGAAAGACTCCTTGTCCTCCTATGTCTTAGCAGGAGCTGCAACAGCTCTGTAGTGGTGCTTGCTGAGGAAGAGGCATTGTTGTGATGGGAGCCAAAAGCCAGCCTGGGACTGGAATTCACAGGAACTCCAAATACTTATCAGGAGAAGAGCCTCTTGTTGGGGAGGGTTTAGTTCTAAAGGCACATGTAGATGTCCTAGACTCAAGGAGAGAACAGGTTCTGAAGAACCTCTTTTAGCATTATCTTGGTGTGTGCAGGGCAGACAGGTTAAGCTGAACTTTCAGTAGCATTGGAGTGTCACGAATCACTGTGCTGCAACCTCTGCATTTCAGTGAGGTAGCAAGATAGGAGAGTGAATATTCAGGATGAAACAATCTCAAAATTAGACAGTAGTGTTAGCATTCAGCAACACGCATAATCATGGGATATGATTATACGCAGGTGCTTTTATTGAAGAGCTCTGGGAATCAGGGGTACAGACCCAAATCTGACTCCAAACATGGCTTTCAAGCTGAATGTACTTTATATTCTATTGTTATATAACTTACATATTAATTATCAAACTTATATTGTTATATTGTATACATTGATCAAGCATGAATTTCTTGTGATCTTTCTCAATCCCCTGACCACAGTTTCTCATTATTATTCTTACGATTAAACAGCAATTATATTTAATTACTAAACAATCATCACATCTAACAATCATACCATGTATCATATACTGGTTACACAGGTGCAGTTCTAGCAAGTACAAGGCCTATACTTTCCCAGGGTATTTTCCCACTAAGCCTAACTTTCCTTCTAATTCCCCAAATCCCCATGATTTTAAAACCCTTTTACTATCATTTTCCCCTCTATGAAAGTAATTTCACTTCACTTCACTTCACTCTAAGTGCAAATGCTTTCACTTGATACAGTCTTTTAGTTTCTGAGTTTATACATGATGTTCTTCAAATCCAGGATTGATGTAAACGTCATCAATGCTGTCACAAACTGGAGAACTAGAAGATGATGGGTGTGGATCCCGTGTCAGTGCCTTTATTATTTTTCGGTTCCAAGACATCCTCTTCTATATTTCTCCTTTTAGGATGCTGTAGACTAACCAAATTACTAAGAACACAATTAATAGCATTATTACTCTCTCGATGATAGACTTAATCCATGAACTCAAATTCCACCCGAACCACTTGAAAACTTTGTCTAACCAGCTCATAGTCAAATCCTTTTGCTCTTCTTCTGCTTCATGCTCTATTTGTGTCACCTGATTGATGTCATATTCTACATCTGCAGTTACATTTGGAATGTGGATGCAGCAATGATCAATCTGTCCCTTTAAAAATCCACACGCTCCGTGCTCTTTTAGAAGTAATGAATCTAAGGCAAATTGATTTTGTAAAGTCATTTTTGTGGTAACTTGTAATTTTACGTTTAGGTCTTTAATCCTTCCCTAGTGATTCTTTTCAGTCTATCTACCTGGGTCTAAGTTTGTACATTTCTCTATTCTGATAGTTTGCTATAGGACCTAGCAAAGACTCTAGGGTCCACCCAAATTTCACTCCACTAGAGGAGTCTTGCCAAGTATCATCTTGATTTTCATTATCTAGAACTTCTCATCTTGTTCTTTTCTGCAGAAGTTCGTGTTTTCCCTTAAATGGGGACTTTTTCCAAATTGGACATAAAGTAGGGAGGCCTGAAGTAATATCTTTTACTTTCCCATCTACAGGTAGATGTGTGGTCCAGGTACCATCACTTGTTGCCCATACAAATTGTCCTGAACTTTGGATTGTACTCTTGGTACATCCTACAATTATTTTGTAATTCACTTTACCTTGTTTGTGTTTGATTCCTTTGCAGGCACAACCAATTTATAAGGCTACTACCAGTGGTGGCAATTGTTTTATCGCTATATTGTCAGAAGTGCAATCATAAGTTTTATTACATGCCCACCAACGTATTTTGTCTGCCTTTATTCTACTACTAGTGACAGTGTTCATTACTGCTGGATCTGTTTCATTCTTGGAGCCTTCCCATTTAATGCACCAAGGAGTAGTTGCCATGAATTGGAATTTTTGAAGTATACTCAGAGACCATGCACTGTCCCAAGACTCTATTTGACCTTTGTGATCATTTGCCTCACACTTCCACACCAGAGTGGTTTCTGTAACATTTTCTGTAATCCTTTTATAATGTGGTAAGTAGCATTGCCATTTATTTGGGATGCCCCTACAACCATCCTATAGGATATCCTATTGTGCCATTATTTTGAAGACAGTTTTGTTGACTCAAAGGATGTAGCCATTCTCCTATTACTTTCCAGGTTATCTTGATTACCTGTCTCAATTCTGGTACCTGTTTACATGTAATTGTTTTGTTCGTTTGTATTTCAGGCAGTTTTGCCATTGTAGTTCCCCAATTCATTGGCAGACAGGCAGTACTTTGCTAGTATTCTGCATTTTGGCAAAATCTTTAACTAATCCAATCATTACTTTCTCGGCCTGAATTGCATTGGAAACCTTTATCATCTGTGTTTCTGCCTGTACCTCCCTCTTCATTCTAGAATGAAGAGTGGTTAATTGATCTTTTTGCATTCCACATCCCAAAGACCATGACATGAGGGCATTGGTACACTTACTGGTAACATTCTTCAAACAATTAAACACATCTTACCTTCAGCTTTGTTGGTCCTATAGCTTACACAGTCCGCAGTCCGGGATGGGCTTTCTTTACTCGAGTGTAGTGTATCCAGGAGTCCATTCCAGCTACTTTGACTGCTGCAAAAGTGGTCAATAGTACCTGATGGGGTCCAGTCCACCTCTCTTTCAGTAGTTCTTCATTCCAATTCTTAATGTACACCTTGTCTCCCGAGTGTATGTCATGAACTGGATTCTTGAGAGTCAGCAGCCTATTCCACACAAGGACACTCTGAAGCCATGCTGAAGTTTTCTCAAGAGACAGAACATAGTTATATACTTCCTGTTTTCCCGTGATGTGTACATTTGGATTTGGTCCGGGAGATTTGTATGGTTTCCCATACAATATCTTGTAAGGACTGACTGACATCCCACTCCTAGGCTTTATCTGGATTCTCAGCAATGCTATTGGTAAAGCCTGTGGCCACTGCAGTTTGGCTTCCTGGCATATTTTACTGATTTGCCTTTTTAGTGTCTGATTCATCGTCTCTACCTGTCCACTTGACTGGGGTCTCCATGGTGTGTGGAGGTCCCAAGTTATTCCCAGTAACCTACTTACTTCTTTTACCACCGTGGCTATGAAATGGGGTCCCCTATCTGATGATATCCCTAGAGGCACCCCGAATCTGGGAATGATTTCTTGTAGTAACCACTTAACTCTTTATTTTGCTTGGTTTGTGCAACAGGGAAGGGCTTCTGGCCATCCAGAAAATGTATCAACCCCTACTAACAGATATTTGTATCCTTGAGTTCTTCGTAATTCTACAAAATCTACCTGCCAATAATCTCCTGGTTCTATTCCTATCTTAACCCTTCCTAGTTATGCCTGATGCCTAGCCACTGGGTTGTTTTTCAAGCAGATCTCACATTTTGACATTATGGATTTTGCCATTGTTAACATTCGCACTGAGACCAAATTGCCTTTTAGAAACTTTAGCAATGCCTCTGCACCCCAATGACATTTGTTATGTTTAATTTGTAGAACCTCTCTCATTACCAAGGAGGGTACCATGCTGTCCGTGTGCAGCTACATACCACCCTTCTGGGTGGATGTATTTGGTGGCAGTGCTTTTGCCTCTACCACTGTACTGATTGTTGTTACCGCATATCCAGTGTATCTGATTCCATTCTCCATGAAACTACTTCCATCTGTGAACAACTCCCAGTCTGGCTGTTCTAGTAGAACATCTTTCAGATCTACTCTAGCTGAACAGGTGTGTTCTATTACTTCCACACAATTGTTTTCCAATGGGCTTTCTTCAGATTCTGTACCTAGGAACAAGGATGGATTCAAAAGGTTAATTGTTTTTAATGTTTTACATCATCTTGCTCCATTAAGATTACCTGGAATTTCATCATTCGGCTTTGGGCTAGCCAATCGCCCCCCTTCTGCTCCAACACAGTGGTTACCAAGGCACATGGACATCTATGTGCCTTCCCATGGTGAGCTTCCTGGCTTCTTGTATCTGCATCACAGTGGCTGCGACTGCCCACAGATATGAGGGCCATCTGGCACTGACATTGTCAAGTTGTTTGGAAAAGTAGCCCACTGGCCTTTTCCAGCTTCCCAAACATTGGGTTAGGACTCCCAATTCCAGGCGCAGCCTTTCATGTACAAACAGCTGAAAATCTTTGGACAAATCAGGTAACCCCAATGCAGGAGCAGTTGTCAAGGCCTCCTTTGTTTGAGGAAGGTCTCCTTCTGTGGTTTGCCCTAGGTAAACGGCTGCATCTTCTGAGCCTCATACAGGGGTTTTGCAATTAGTCCATAGTCCATGATCCACAGGCAGCTCCACCTTGTCATCCCAAAGAAGACTCGCAGCTCGTGTAGATTCCGGGCCTCTGGAATGGCATAAATAGCTTGAATACGGTTAGTACCCAGTTTTCACTGCCCTGGCGAGACTTCACATCCCAGGTAAATCACAGTCTGTCGGGCAATTTGTGCTTTTTCTTTAGACACCTTATATCATCCCATTCCCAGTGAATTTAAAATCTTGATTGTTACCTTTCTGCAGGTTGCTTTCTCCTCTGTGGCTATCAGTATATCATCAACATACTGTAGCAGTAGGTATTGTTCTCTCAGTACTTGCCCACTCGCAGTCCAGATCTCCATCTCCTTCACCAAGTGGTTTCCAAACAGGGTTGGACTGTTCTTGAATCCTTGTGGGAGCCATGTACAGGTGAGCTGGGTTTTTCTTCTGTTCCCTGGATTTTCCCACTCAAAGGCAAACAGTTTCCTACTTTCTTTGTCCAGGGCTATGCAGAAAGAGGCATCTTTTAGATCAATTACTGTAAACCATTTATATATCTCTTCCACAGATGTCAACAATGTGTAGGGATTGGCAACCACTGGATAAATGTCTTTAGTTATTGCAATTATTGCTCTCAAATCCTGCACTAGTCTATACTGGGTTTCCTCACTGGAAATACAGGTGTATTATATGCTGATTCACATTGTTCTAAAATTTGGTATTTCAAGAATTTATCAATAATTTTTACATGCTTCTGGTTTTATAGGAGACTGTTTGACCTGAACTGCTTTTCCCCCTTCCTTTAATTCTACATGTATTGGTTGTGCTAATTTAGATTTTCCAGGTATATCTGTTTCCCACACTGAAGGAATTACTGCATCTTCTACTTCCCTAACAATAGAGGGACCTGGTTTTTCTTTAATCATTAAAATTTGTCCCATCTTTGGTTCAGGTATTTTCATTAAAAGCTCTCCATTCTCGAATGTTATTACTGCATCAAGTTTTGCCAATAAATCTCTTCCTAAAAGGGGAATTGAACACTCAGGCATATATAAGAATTCATGCGTTAAGGCTTTATTTCCAAAACACAAATCTAGGGGTTGTAGGAATGGCTGATTCTCCTCTTTCCCTATGGCCCCAATTATTGTTGTTTGTTTGCCCCCAGTTTGCCCTTGCAAATCACAGAATTCGTGGCCACTGTATCCACGAGGAATTTTACTGCTCTATCACCTAGCTGTATGGCCACTAAAGGTTCCTTTGTATATTCCATTTCTAGTCAGCTACTGTACTCTCCCAGCACCATTCATTTAGAAATGTCCTGATCCTGGCTTGGCTGGTTGCCCTGGTAAAAACCAGTTCGGGCGCTCATTCTTCCAGTGACCTTCTTGTTTGTACATTGGTTAAATCCCAGTCTTAGCACAGCCATTCCCCCACGTCCCCTGCCATGTCCACCACTCGTCCCTAGTCCGTGGCCACTCTGCCCCTCCCTCTGACACCTGGGTTTCCTTTCCCTTGTATTACTGCCAGGAGTTTTGCTGTTGCCTTTTATTGGCTTCTTTTTCCCTGTTATTGTATACCTTCCAGGCTACTTTGAGCAGTTTATCCAGATTTCTTAATTCATCCCCTTATAATTTTTGCAATTTCCTCCTAATATCATCCTGTGACTGCCCCAGGAAAATGAGACCAAACTGAATCTTCACTTGTGGTGTATCTATTTGGAGATCTGTGTATTTTCTTGCTGCTTCCTTAAGGCTTTCCAAAAACACAGTAGGGGATTCTTTCTTCTCCTGCCTTATCTCATACAATTTAGACCAATTCAGAGTCTTAGGCACAGCATTTTGAACCCCTATCTGGACCCACTCTTGATATTTCTTCAGCCTCCGCATAATCTCAGACGCATTAGGATCCCCTCCTGGATCCTCAGTTGGAAAATTATCATCTAGAGTTCCCATTACAAGCCTATTTCTGATACCCTCCCTTGCCCTTTCCTTGGCTGCTTTAAGTACCATCTCTTTCTCAGTAAAATCCATTAGGGTATCTAATATTACTTATATATCATCCCAATCTGGATTCTGAGTTTATTCATAATCATTTTTACCACCCTTGCCACTTTATCAGGATTTTCCCCATAAATAGCAGCTGATTGTTTCCAAATTACTAAATCTGCAGGGGGAAAAGGTACCTTTACAAACACCATCCCCTCCACTCCTATTCCCTGTTGTAAGGGGGCAATCACAGTCCACTTCTGTCTACCCAGATCTTTTCTAGGCAAAACCAGGGTGAGCTTTGACCAACTCTGAGTCCTATGAGATATCGGTGTTGCAGATTCACTTTCATCTCCACTATCACTGTCTCCTTCACTTTCATCCTTCTCTCTTCTTTGTATCACAATTAAATTTAGATCCTCTCCAGGGGAAGAGGGGTCAGGTGATTGTGGGAGAGGATGATAGAGAGGGAAGGGTTGAGTGGGTGAAGTAGGACTAGACAAAATAGGATTGGGTGAAGCAGGTGAAGTAGGGGTAGGGGCAGGCTGGACAGGGTTAGGTTCTCTTTGTCTTGCTGGGGCTACCCGTAAATCAGCATCTGTATTGTTTCTCTGACTCAGACTTTCTTTCAATGCAAGATGTTCTAAAAAACGTTTCTTCTTCAGACAAACCCCACACTTACCACTTGCAGATGCCCTAACCACCATCAATCCATATTCAACCTGCCGTTCTCACAAGTAGAAAAACAAATCAATATACGGAACCTCATCCCATTTTCCTTCTTGCTTACAAAATTACATCAATTGCAAAATAGTGTTACATTGCAAAGTCCTGTTTGTCAGCACTTTTTGCCACCCTCCAAGACATATGCTGGCCACCATGTATTACAGTAATCAATTAACTTACCCCTATGTAAATCTTGCCCAAAATTACCCGGTTTCCAATGTGCTAATAAGCACCCCAAAGGAGAAGTACACGGTATGGGGACATTGCCACCCAAAAGACCTTTAAGCTTCTCCATATTACAGCTACAAGACACCACAGAATGCCGAACCTGCAACACTTTTACGATGTCTAATGGACGGCATCTAGGCAATACCACAGGAATTCCTTTAACCCAACCGAGTGTAGCTTTCACTGCGTGTTATCGGCAGGTTCCAGACCAGAGTAGAAGCACCTTACCTCTCTCCAGGGGATGTTGTGAGCAGCGGAGGGTCGCGGCGCCGATGGTCTCCCCGAGAATCCCTTGGTGCCAGCTGGAGCATGATCGGGTCCCATCTGGGTCACCAAAATGTTCAGGAACACACATAATCACGGGATATGATTCCATGCAGGTGCTTTTATTGAAGAGCTCTGGGAATCAAGGGTACAGACCCAAATCTGACTCTGACATGGCTTTCGAGCTGAACGTATTTTATATTCTATTGTTACATAACTTACATACTAATTATCAAACTTATGTTGTTCTATTGTATACATTGATCTTATTCAAGCATTAATTTCTTGTGATCTTTCTCAATCCCCTGACCACAGTTTCTCATTATTATTCTTACAATTAAACAGTAATTATATTTAATTACTAAACAATCATTGCATCTAACAATCATATCATGTATCATATACTGGTTACACAGGTGCAGTTCTAGCAAGTACAAGGCTTATACTTTCCCAGGGTATTTCCCCAGGGCCTACTAAATCTAACTTTGCTTCTAACAACCCAGATCCCCATGATTTTATAACCCTTTTACTATCAGTAGCTGTGATGTTTGCAAAGCTGTAGCAGACTATAAGCACTTCTGCTTTCTGTTGCTCTTCTTGTACAATTTGAAGCATAAATTATTTTAAAGAGCCTTTGTATTTTTGCATCTGAAATGAAATACTGTTGTGTTGGGTCATTCCTCAACAATCCAGCAAATTCAGAATTGCTGTTTGCTTGTACAGGATTTGTCAGCAGAAATGCTATGTATTAAAAGCCCCAGTACTATTGTAGTGAGCTCTTTGTTTGCATTGGAATGGACTCCTGCTCCAGCCTGGCTGTGATTCCTTGCCCAGGTGAAGCAGGGATGCACAAGTAAGTAAGGAGCTGGTGTCTAGCACTTGGATTTGCAGGGATACTGATGTTTCCTGGTACTTGCCTCATTCTGGGTCCTGGAGAGCCTTCAGATCCTATACATGTTGAGAGCCAGGAGAATGTGCCTGGTGGCTCATCCAGATCATCTGTCCTGAAGGCAGGCATGGCTGCTGTGGCTTTGGCGAGAGCACAGACAGCCCTGGGAATCGTGTGCTGTTTTGAATTCTGTTTGAAAACTTAGCAAAGTATTTTACTGTGTGACAGCACAGGCAGCTGGTCCCTACTCCATGATATCAGCACAAGGAACAACATCTCCAACTAAGCAGATGAGAACAAAAATGTCCTGAGCCACACTGAGAGAAAGTGTGCAGCTCCACTCCAGCTGTGGGAGGTCTAAACTCAAAGCCCTGAGATTGGGAAGCACAAAGAGAAAGTCAGAAACCCAAGAATATCCTCCATGCCAGGCACTTACCCAGCATCACAGGCAGCAGGGAGGCTTTGGGTTGGTCTTTGCAAATCTTTAGTGCATCCCTTCTGCAGGGACATCTTTAAAAGCGACCATATGTGAAATGACAGCAGGAGAGAATTTTTAGCTCAGAGGTAGCCTCTGGAAACAGAATATACTATATAAAGCTGTGAGTCTTACCATACCTGAGACCACACAGCTCTAGGTGTTGCATTCAGCTTTTGATTTTTAAAGTACAGGCTGAACCAAACAGTTCTATCCACAACAAAACAAAAAAAAAAAAGGTTTTATGCCTTTTGTTACCATTATTTCAAATTTTAATCAAGATTATTTCACATCAATGAAGTTTTCCTTAAGTTGTGTTATCTGCATATCATGGAAATCACAGAGCTCAAGTATGTAATGATGTGAAAATAGTATGTGTTCATTTCTCTTCATTCCTAAATTATCAAACTAGATTTTTTTTTTTTTTTTTGGAATGCTGATATTCTGTACTAAATCTCTACTCTGTTTTTTCACTCCCTTTTTTGCATTTGTTCTGTAAAGATGTCACACAGCCAAGTTTGCAGTGGTAGCTGCTGGAATCAGACTCTCTCATCAGGGAAACCCCGTTAAAGGCTGGGCTAATTCACCATATCTTTCAAATATTCTTATCACCATATCTTTCAATTATTCAATTTCTTCAGATTTCTGTGAGTTTTTCGTGGAAGCTCTCCACAAGCTGTGGTTCTTCAGATTAGCCAGTCATTTGTCCTCCAGTAATGCTGATTGTGTTGAGATGAGCCTGACATTTAGGGTTATGTTGAGCCTATGGCTCAGCAAGCCTAAGCCACACAAGCCAACTGCCCCTTTTGTACCCTGCATGATGTACATCTTTTATAAAGCTGTTCTGTCTTTAAGGAAAACAAATCAAGGAAATAGGACTTCTGATAGAATTGCTGGCAGCATGGCACCAGCTGTAGAACAAGAAACCCAAGCTACTACTCCTGATCTGGACCAGGATGTAAGTCCCTCTTGGAAAAGGTGAAAAAACTAATGTAAAGGAAAAAATAATATATGAAATTAACACACAGGGAATAAAGTCCTGGTGAGGCACAGCTGAACACATCTGAAACGCCATCTTCCTCATTGCTCCAGTTACCAATACTATTATGGGTCAAATTGTTCAGAAAAATGTGTCCTCTGTCATTCAGGTATGTGTGTAACAAATGGCTGTAGTTTGGCTTGCTTGTTCTTCAATGCTCTCACTTGTTCTGTACTTTCAGGGCTTTTCCATTTTTGTACAATTCTTTATGTTTCATGCAGGCTATTTTTTCTTCTTCATACTTGTAACAGATCTTAGACATCTTACTGTTAAAAACGGTTTTCTTAATCCATTTTTAGTTTTCCCTTTGTTTAATAAACCAGTGTTGTACAGCAATTCAGGAGGGTCCTTGCTCCATTTCGTATTAAATTCTAATTCAACGGCAACACATTGTAAAAGAAGAACCTGGTGACCCTCTTTCAAATTACTTCAGTGTTTTAATCTAGCAGTGCTTGATGGAGGGCTGATTGCAGGAGGGTGCCGTGAGAGGTGCTTGCTATCCTTCTTGTCACAAATGCCATCAGCTGCCATCCTGCTGCTCCCAGGTGCAGGCTGCTCTCATTTTGGCAGAGCTTACATTTGTCTTCTGCCTCAGGTGTTTTCCTAGATCGAGCTCCATCACCTGTACTGTTCCAATAACTCATTTTTCTCCATAAGTTCTAGCACTGGGTACTGCTGAGGATGCTGGTTGGTGAGGGACCTCCCAGATACCTCCCCATCCCACTCCTGAAGCCCAGTATTGCTCCTGCCCCCCTGCAGACCTGGGGCATTTCTCATTCTTGCCCTTGTTTGGGCTGTGTAACTTCCCAGGCACTGCTGTGAGCTCATATAAAGAGTATAAGGACTCCAGGGCATTAAGAATATGCTTTCTTTACTATAAATCCCTATGGGAAGCAAGACCAGGTATTTAAATTCTGGCGGTGGCTGCTGGATGTTTCAGCTCACAGCCACATTAACTGTCCCCATATTCGAATAAATCTCTTGAATGAGAGATCTGAGGTTGGTATTAAACCTTGGTCTGAGAAGTCCTAAGGCTAGAAGAGTCACCTCATCCAGCCAGATAATTTTAGTCTTCAGCTGAATTCTCCACACTGGATGAAGTCTGTGAGTAATGGAGCTCTGTGTGGAGCTGCACCTCTCTGGTTGGGGCTTGGCTGCTCCCCGGTCACTGGGCTCCAGGCTGTCACTGCTTAGGGTAAATGGGTTGGCTGGCTGGCTGTGTGCTCTAGGCAGCTTCTTCCTAGATCAAAACCATTCCATTTTTAGTACTGCACTCACAAAATGAGCTTTGCAAAACTTACCAATCCTGTAGTGCATGATGCAATTATCTCTATATTTTAATTTTATTTTTCTGGCCTCAAAAGATGTGAAAATCCTGTTTAAACCTGTACTAGCTCTTTATCCTCCTGGATTTTCTCCCTCAAGTGACAAATCATCATTTCACAGAGATGACCACCACAGAGGGGACAGGTGCTTGAGATGAGAATATTTTAATATTTGTTTTTAAATTATTCTGGTCAAATGGATCTACATAACAATTGTTTAACTCATCAGCTCTTAAAAAGTATACTTTGTATTTTCTGTGGGAGGTAAAGGGAAACTTGGTTTAGCCTGAAGGATGGTAGAGAGTTGTGACTCATCCTTCAGGGATAAAATTTTTCTGTTTGGTCATGAATGGATGCAGGCAGGAAAGTGAATCAGAGCAGTACATAGCAAAAAGATTTCAATCAGAAGAATGTTCTTGTATTGACAGCACAAATTATATGAGCAATTCATTTTAAATTAGTATTTTCTTTAAAGGAATTAATTGTTCAAGAAAATCTCTTTGGTTAGAAGTTTTCCTATTTTATGGACAGATCTGCTTCTCTTTGCCAGTGTGTCACTCCAGCTAACACATAAAGATTCTTGCAATTACAGGAGCTATCAGCTCCTTAATGATAAGGATTTTAATTTGGCTGCTTCTAAGACATGCCATGCATAGAAATCAAAGGTCCTCAACCCCTTCTGAACAAATGTAATTGCAAGTGAAACTTCAGCAGCTGGTTCACAAGCTTAGGTCTTCTTTAAGGTCCTGAATGTGTTCACAGGTGAGGCTTTGGGGAGATCTGCAGAGATGTCTCTGGCAGGCTGAGGTTTCTGCTGGCAGAAGGCAGTGGAAATTAAACCCTCTGTGCCATGCAGGGTTCAGCTGTGCTCCTGGAGCAGCTACCCTGTGCAGACCCTGAGGGGAGGCCCAGCTCTGCCGTGCTCGGGCTCTGCTCTGCAGGACAGGGACAGCCCAGCTCTTTGTGCCGGCGGGTGCCACGCAGCCTGCCCGGGGTTCTGCCTCGCTGGCACTGCTGTCACTAGCCTCCTGCCTTCAGGGAATCGTGGCAAGGTTACTTAGCTGCAGGACATCTCTTGCTGGCTTTCAGTCACTTAGTTAAGATAAAAAAACACAAAATGTGAATTATGATTGTCAAGCAAAACCCATCTTAGTCTGCAAATCAAGAATATTTGATCCTTGTTATTTCTTTCACATTTGCTATTACAGTTTGATTTAATTCTGCACCTGTTTACCTAGAAATACAGGCCTTTTTTTAAGGACCTCTAGGGTTTTTTAAATTCTACAACAGGACCAAAGATGCATCTGCTCACTGCTAGACTGCAAGAGACTTCTGTGCTGCTACATCTAATAAATAATTTTAATATAGTTCCATCTCTTCCAGGCTTTCTGAAACAATTAAGAGCCCTATTTGGATTCTGATCTGTGCTTGCAAGATGCCATTAATGTCCATGTCTTAAAGAAAATGGTTTGGCCACATTAAGGGAGGAAACAAATTACTTTTACCCTGATGGGGACTTCATTTTTAAATGGCTTTGAGAACAGCAACCTGTATCAATAACTTCATTTTGTACATGCCTCGAGGCTTCCCTGGGCTGTGAGTGTCGGTGGCTCCAGGAACAGCAGGTAAACACTCTGGTCCAGCTGGTTGCCACAATTAGCACAGGCACATGCTGCCTTCCCCTAATTACAGTGCACTCACTGTGGGCCTGGAGTGCTCCTTCAGCATGTGCTCCATGTGCTACAGACATGGAAAAGCCTTGCTCCAGTGGTCCTTCCTCCCACACTCCTCTGGGTGCCACAGACCAGTGAAACAGATTTTGGTAAATAATTTAGATGACCAGGTTTTCAGTTTTCTAAATTTTCCATCCGTTTTCACACTGGGTTTCATTATTATTATATCATTCTTTGGTTGCTGATAGCTATGGGAAGCAATTATTACTAAGCAGGTTTAAACTAATCTCTCTTTGATTTTGGTGTGGGGGAGCTGATTGATTTTAGTTAAGGCACGCTGATTTTATGAAAACCCTTATTTTCACAAGCCTGAAAGCCTCTGTGCACTCTTGGCATCAATATGAATTTGAGTGAGAGTTGCAGAACCCTCCCCATGTCTAGAGTTGCATTTGTATCAGCCAAAGATCTCCTACCAGCTGTACGTCTAGGTGCAAGCTGATGCTCCGTATACAGTCTCATATGGTGTTCACTTTATCTTGAGAAAAGTTGGTACTTACAGTCACCTACATGAGTGTTTGATACTATGTGCTCTCTGCCTGTGCTGCTGGAAGGTCCTTCCGTCTTATTATTCATTAGTGAGTTATGAAAAATAAGCTGGCAGTGTAAATCCAGTATCTGTTGGAAAATGGATGTTGCACTTGTGCTTGGCATTCTTGACACAGGCAGTGATGACAGCAGGTGGAAAATTCATATCCTCCTAGTTATGGCCTTCACAAGCAACAGAGGAGCATGAGCTTGGTACATTAGACAGCAGGAATGTGCTTCAGGGATATTAGATGAAAAGATTGCAGTAGCATGGCATTTATTTTTAAAAAAGAGATCAACTTTAAAGTTTAAGATACAAAATTGTCATTTGGATCACTCCTGAACTTAACGTTTTTTTTGCCAAAGAAGTTTTATTTAGAGAAGTGTCTCTTTTAGAGCCTCAGTTTCTTGATTTTTCCTTATCTTTCATGTAGTGTGACTCTTTCCACAGCTGTGACTGCAAATGATATTGATCTATGCAAGAGTTACTCATAGAAAGGGATTCCACTTAATGTGGTGAAAGAGAGAATCTTATGCTGATCTTTTATTTGAAGAATCCAGGTACTGCTTCATGAGGGAGCCATCTTAAACTGAATTGTAGAAAAAGAATCAAACTCCACAACTGTGTAAAAGTTGTAAAGCCGGTAAGTTTATTGCAGCACTGGGCACATGTGGGGATCCTTCCCCCTTCAAAGGACACATGCGCCTCTGAGAATTCCCAAACCTTTTTTATCTACACACCCCATCCCCCCCCACCTCCCCTCCTTGCTTATACATATGCATAGAGTTTCATGCATATTCATTTTACTGGTTTCATGTTACAAGTTGCAATTAACTTTTAGCAGTCCTTGTCCTCTATACAGAGAGTTTCTCCAGTCACCTCATCCCTGCTGCAGCCTTAGCCTTTGATCCCATAAAGGGGCCCCTGCTTATCTTGGAATAGGGCCTTGAGCACAGATTAAATGCTTTTAAGCAAGTTACAGAACGGCCCTGGTAAATTTCCACTGTCTCAGAGCCACCATTCAAACTTTACAGATGAGATTTTAAAAGTTTCTTCCTAGAAGAGCCATATGCACTGCATGGTTTGCAGTTAAAACACCATGGCCCCCTGTATGCTGCTGACTAGTTGCCATTGTTCTCCTTTAGCAACGCCATTGTTTACTACTTCCAGCAACTAATGCTGCTTCCTCTACTTGGCCTTTTGCTTTTCTATCCCCAGGTGTAGGAGGAGGAAAAGCAATATGCAATGGGAGTAAGAGAAATTGAGTGTTGAGAGTTTTAGTGTTTGAATGTGAGACTTGTTATGGACAAATTCAATTGGGGAGGCTAATTATAGATAAATCAATTAACAAGAATGTATTAAGCAAGCGGTATTAAGCAAAAGAACAGTGCTGAGTGGCCGGGGAGTCTCTGCTCTGCCACGGCGCACCTTCCACCTTTGACCTTTTTGCTTTTATAGTCTCTTTTTTTTTTCTCCAGTTGACGTATTTTCTCTTGATGCACTCTGCGCCAGTGCCATTGATTGCTAGATGGTCTTTTTTTGATGCCCTTGGTGGTCATAGGAATGAAGGCTCGTCATCTTCCTTGCAGATTGTCCTTGGCCTAAAAGTTAACTTGTATATAATTAGTTACACGGTCTTCTATGCTAGTTGCATTCCCTACTCAGGTCAAATTCTTATCTCCTTTTACGCTTGTTTTGTTGAACAAAGACCTTTTTATTTATTACAATCCCTCCTTTTTCTCTTTACTAATTTGTTCATTAAAACACTTTAACTCTTGGTAGCTTAAGACCAGGGTTTCATCCACTTCTGAGTCTCTGGTCTGCCTCTAGTCTTCCTTTTACAATCTCTATGATTTTATTAAAAATGCAAGGTCCAAAAGTTAAAATTAGTAACAACAATATTACGGGACCTGCAATCCACCTTATACAGAATTTCTCCTTGAGTGCTATACCCTGAAGTTTTGCACCCCTCAGGGTACCATGAGACCTTTAAAAATTTATCTGAATGGGTGACAGCCCAGGCGGTTTTTATGGTTTCACAGCCCCAATACCCACACAGATATTCCCCAGGATAATTACAATATCCCCTCCCAGGATTGGAACTAGGACACCAATAGGTAGCCCGGAGTTCAGGTTTACTCCATCCCCACATAGAGCTTACCAAGTTCTCATTAGTAACAAAAAAGATGGGAGCTACAGTGGTGGCATTATGCATAACAACTTTCCCTTGGTCTGTTTTGGTCAGAGTCCAATTAAATGGCTGGTGTGCATAGTCCCCTTATACAGGCCCGGTACAACGTATAACTAATATGTACAGAATTTGCCAGCAAGGGTGGAGTCCAAACCGCCCCAGGATTTGATTCTCTCTCCATTCCCAGTGTTTTGCTGGGCTCACCTTTACCTTTGGGAAATCAGTATCTTTGAGGCAGTTCTTGAAATACCTTTGAATTGTCCCAGTTTGAGGGCTCTTTCCTCCACCGCTTCTTATCCCTCTGCTTCGTTCACCGACTCGGTTGCTCCGAGCCGCGAGGCGTACCATCTTCTCGGCAGCAAGGATATTCTTCAGGAGGACCCTTACTCTGTTTTTGTTGCCTCTTTTTGAATGATTCCCAGTTTTTATCCTTCACTTGTGTTGAGTCACACCGAATCCCAGATAAAGTTTTCCGGCAATTCCCTTTTATAATTTGAACAGTTAGGGGAATTGGTTCATTGGAGTGGAAACAGCAATTTTCAGGCCTAGCCCCCTTAGTAAACACCTCCCACCACTCTTGGGATTCTCTTGGTAGAGTCACGTTCTCTTCTCCAATCCTTAGGACTGACTCTGTCAGTTCTCTTTCTAATTGATAACAACCTTTACAAATACCCCCAGGAGGAGTGCCTCTATAACTATGGACCCGCCACCGTTCCTGACAAATTTTACAAATATAACATACAAAAGGCTAACAATCACATTTGTACAATATACTCTAAAATCATTATTTATAGGATATCCATAGTCTAATATCTCACTATACCAGCTGGTTCATACAATTCTTACTGAGTCCATTAAGTCTGTTCAAGTGTGACCTTAAGATCCCCGGGTTGGCTGGTTATTCTCCAGGGGTCTTCAGCAGCAGCAGTAATTGGTCACTTTATTTGGCTTGCATGTGTCCATCCCTTCTCGGCGGTTCTGACTCCTGTTTCTGTAGTGAGTAAAACAACATAGGGGCCTTCCCAATTTGGGGTCAGTGAGGTTTCTTTCCAGGTTTTTATTAACACCTTATCACCTGGTTTTATATTATGGATTGCTAGGTCTAAAGGAGGTCGTTGCACTAGTAACCCAGATCTTCTAAGCCCTTCCTGAGTCTTCATAAGTTGCATGACATATTGCTTAATTTGTTGATTACTTATTTCAGGGTGATCTATAGGAGAATCCATGTCATAAGGCATCCCATAAAGCATTTCAAATGGAGAAATTTTAATATCATTTTTGGGCTGACTTTGTATATTTAACAAGGCTAAAGGTAAACATTTTACCCAAGATAACTGTGTTTCATACACCAATTTAGTTAGTTGTTTCTTAATTTCTCCATTTACCCTTTCCACTTTACCCGAGCTTTGTGGATACCAGCGAGTATGATATTGCCACTTTGTTCCTAGAGCTGTAACTACTTCTTTAATTATTTTGGAGTCAAAGTGTGGCCCTCTGTCTGAGTCTATTACTTCTGCTAGTCCGTAGCGGAGGATTATCTCTTCTAAAAGTATTTTTACTACTGTTTGTGTAGTTGCCCTGGAGGTAGGGAGTGCCTCTACAAAGTGAGTCAAGTGATCTATTATCACCAATAAGTGTTTATACCTTCCTCCTTTAGGCAAATCTGTAAAATCAATTTGAATGTGGGAAAATGGTCTATGTGCCAATTCCCGTCCCCCCCATTTCCCACACCACTCAGGACTTCTCGCACCTGGGTCTACTCCTGGGTCAGGGGTCTCTTCAGCCCCTCTAGAAATCTCAGCCCTCATTCTAGAGAGACTGCAGACTGTATAGAGAAAGCTTACCAGATTAAACACCAGAAAGATGGTCTCTTTAACAGTCAGGGGAAATGGAACGTTCTTTAATAGGGAGCTAAGAGATTCAGAGAAGAAGGAAAGCAAAGGCTGAAAAGCCTCATCCCCTGCTTCCCCTCTAACAAACTGGCTGCACAACCATGACCGTGAGCCATGCATTCCTGGAACAGACTTCAGCACCTTTATAAACCCCCTGCAAGCCATTACACCCAAGCCCAACCCGATGGATATTCTGGTCAGTACACTTCTACTGCAAAAACTACGTATTAGGGACAATACCAGAGCTACTCCTGAATAAGAAAATAAACCTAGGAACCATAGAGGGATTAAGATCTCAAAAAAAACCCCAAAAAACCCTAGGGACCAGAAACACATGCAGGCCTCCACCCCAAAAGACACTATGAATTCAAACAACATAGCCAGTAACTGCTCCATACCAACACAAAGTAATTGGAACCAAAATATGATTACAACAGGGTTTTTTCCACTCTCTCCAGCCACAAGATGGGCAGCAAAATATTTGTCCTAGTTTAGGGCAAATTTTGGAGAAAACCTCTGAAAGGAGCCCCCAGAAAACTAACCCCTCCCCACCCACCTGGTTCAGGAAGAATTTTCTCGGAGAGAAGTGGAAAAGAACCTGTTTACTTAACAAACAAAACCCTTCCCAGCACCAAAAACAAAAAAAATAACAGCACCAGATGACAACAAAACTCTTTCACCACTCTGAAGAGATGAACAAATCCAGAAAGTCTCTCCTGGGAGTGGTCGCCCGGGTCTGGGTGCTGGAGATTGCTCTGGGCACTGGGGATGGCTGCTGCAGATCACAAAACACAGACTCTCAGTGTTCCTCGGTGCTTCCCTGGTCCCAGTCCAGAGCAGGTTTGAGTGATATTCAGGAAGGGGAAAGGGAAAAGAAAGAGTCCAGGGAAAGAATTGGACTGCTTAGCTAAACTAATTAAAAAAGCAAAGGGAAAAGCAAAAGCAAGCAAAAAAAGCAAAGCAAAGCACGCAAAAGCCAGCAAGCAAAGCAAAGCAAGCCAGCCAGCACCAGCCTCTTCTAGACAGCAGACCATGGGGGGAGGTGAGCTGGCTGATAACAATACAAAACAAACCTTCACTTTCAGAGTCAGTTCTGAAAGCACAGAACATAATATCAAACATAAACAGAACACACGATTGCAGATACAAACACCATAACATCACCCTGGGACATTCCACCCCTTATCTCCATATCGTCAACATCATGTAAAAACTTCATCAAGTAAAAACTTCCATCTTTCACTTACTCATACACATTTCCTTCCATCTCACTTACTCAAACCTTTGACACTTACACATTTCTTTCTGTCTCATGTCTGTATGTTTTTGTGTACAGACACTGGCAGTAACATCCAGCAAACAGTGATATTTGCACATGAGTCTCACCCCACAATCAGATCTCCCTGAGGTACACATTGTGTTGTTCCATCTCTCTGCATTATCCACCATGTATAACCTGGTCCCTGAGCAAAGATAATCCCACGAATAGGTTTGTCTGTATTTGAGGCAGAATTAATCCACACTGATTTCCCTAACAAACCTCTGACATGTGCCACTGGGACTTTATCTCCGTCTACTATATTCAGGGGCTCAGACTGGGCAGGACCTGCTTGATTGGTGGAACCTCGGCTGTTAACTAACCAGGTGGCCTTTTCTAAATGCTGCTTCCAATTTTTGAAGCACCCAATGCTTTCAAGGTGGATTTTAACAGTCCATTGTACCTCTCCACTTTGCCTGCAGCTGGTGCATGGTAGGGGATGTGGTACACCCACTCAATACCATGTTCCCTAGCCCAGGTGTTGATAAGGCTATTCTTGAAATGAGTCCCATTGTCTGACTCAATCCTCTCAGGAGTACCATGCCTCCAAAGGACCTGCTTTTCAAGGCCCAGGATGGTGTTACGGGCTGTAGCATGAGACACAGAGTAGGTTTCCAACTATCCTGTGGTGGCTTTTGCCATTGTGAGCATGTAGTGCTTGCCTTGGCGTGCCTGGGGCAGTGTGATGTAGTCAATCTGCCAGGCCTCCCCACACTTGTACTTGGACCACCGTCTACCATACCAGAGGGGCTTCACTCGCTTGGCCTCCATGATCACAGCACACGCTTCACAGTCATGGATCACCCGAGAAATACTGTCCATGGTTAGATCCACCCCTCATTCTTGTGCCCCCTTATAGGTGGCATCTCTGCCCTGATGACCTGAGGTATCACTGGCCCATCGTGCTAGTAGCAACAGCCATTGGTTGAGGCTTACAGTCTGGTTTAGCTCCTAGCTTAGGCTCACAGTCTGGTTTAGCTGCTAGCTTCAAGCCTGGGCTGTTGGCTGCAGCCTGAGTGACTGAGCTGCTGATTTATCTCCCTGCCCCCCTTCCTCTGTCTGCTGCCCTACAGTATCTAGCAGGGTGCGATAAGCATATGCAAGGGCCCAGCTCACTGCAATGATTTTTTTCTCCTTAGACTTATCATGGCGTTTCTCTTTCAGGTACTAAAAGGTACTTTGCCAACTCAGCTGGATTCTGAATTTGTTCACATGGGAAGTCCCAAGCTATAGGGTCAGAAAATTCCTTTCAGATTTGGCCCATATGCTCCCATTTCTTTCTTGAACTCCCTCACATCTCCTGAATTGAGAGGTACCTCAATATAACCTATTCCCAGAATTTGGGCTGGTTTTCCCTGCTGACCAGCATTGGGGTCAGGGATCATTCCCAAAGCTACTTCCCTTAATGCATACTTGCCCTTCCCTTTCTCTTTCCCCCCTTGTTAGGCTACGAGTAACACGGTGATTTTCCTCGGGGACTGGCTCTGGGATTTTTATCTCTTAATTATCAAAATCTCCCCCTTGATCTAAATTGGGGTAGACTGCGGGTGGTGCTGGTGGGGGTGGAGGAGGGGGAGGTACGTATGGTAGAGGGGGTGCACTTGGAACTTCCTCAGGCTTTTTATTTTTCTTTTTTCCTCCCTGTGTGCTTAAGGCAAAAAGTTTTGCTCTTGTTTCCCCCACTATCCAGAGAGCAGCATACTTGCTCTCTTCCATATCCAAAGGTTCTTTAGAGTTTACATAAATGTTTAATGCCTGGCAAATCCAATCCTCGAAGTTTCCAAACACTGCCCAAAATAAATTATCACTACGGATTTGTTTCCTTCCCCATACTTTTATACAATAATGTGTCATTTTTGCCTTATTCTTCCCTTTTCTTGAAGGATATTCATCCCAAGATTTTATCATTAGACCTAACGGACTGTCAGGTGGTATCTGGGGAAGCTTCAGCGGGGTCCCCCTCCCCATGGAAGCAGAGGGCTTGCTTTTCCTCTGTCCCATCTCCCGGGACACCTTCACGCACACACACACTCGCGGCCCCCTGTTCGCAGCCCAGCCCCTCTCGGGGTCTGGAAACCGCGCTACTTAGAGGTCCGCACTTGCCTCGTCCTAAAAGGACATCTCATGCGTTATGTCCTGGGATCCCAACCCCAACCAAGCGGATCCCCAGTTTTATACTCACGCTGTCCTGCGTCTTCGTCTGGGCCGCACAAAGATTACGGGGTTACCGGTATCCCTTTTGCTTAATACCAAATTTAGGTTTGTTGGTAAGGGTCTGGGAAGGAAAAGCCTGCACCAGGGCCGCTGCAGAGGCAGCAGGGCGCCTCCCTGATTAGGAATTCCCACCCGGTTGCCCTTATCCAAGTCACGGCACCAAAATTGTTATGGACAAATTCAACTGGGGATGCTATTTATAGATAAATCAATTAACAAGAATTTATTAGGCAAGGAGTATTAAGGAAAAGAACAGCGTTGAGCAGCCGGGGAGTCTCTGCTCTGCCACGGTGCACCTTCCGCCTTTGACCTTTTTGTTTTTATAATCTCTCTTTTTTTTTTTTTTTTTTTTTTTTTTTTTTCCCCAGTTGATGTATTTTCTGTCGATGCACTCTGCGCCGGTGCAATTGGTTGCTAGGGGGTCTTTTTTTTCTGCCCTTGATGGTAATAGGAATGAAGGCTCATCATCTTCCTTGCAGATTGTCCTTGGCCTAAAAGTTAACTTGTATATAATTAGTTACACAGTCTTCTATGCTAGTTGCATTCCCTACTCAGTTCAAATTCTTATCTCCTTTAACACTCGTTTTGATGAACAAAGACCTTTTTATTTATTACAAGACTTATGCATGCTACAGAGCATGGTTTTCTTGTCTCAAAAGATGGAGGAAATGGGCTGGAACTTCCTTCTCTGTACATTTTGTTATCCTAAGTGTTTTTTCCTGCCTCAGGCTCCTGGGAGAGTTGTGTCCATGTCCAGACTTTCTGAGACACAGGATTTACAGTCAGCTGACCTTTTAATGACTATAAGATATGGAAAAAGGTACCTGCCATAAAACTCTGGTAGCCTGCCTGCCGCTGCTCTGGGCGTAACAGAGTTGACCACAGGAGCTGCAGGTGGGTGACAAGGGAAGCTCCTGTCTCTGGTGGAACAGCTCTCGTGTGCTACCTCACACTGATAAAACGTACCAAGTTGGGGCAGGCTGCAAAGTTCCTCTGCCCAGGTGAAACCTGGCCATGTTTTCTCAGCAGATCTTAGCTCAGCTTTTTCTCAACTCTTGCAGACTCTGAAGGTGGTGTTGGCCTAGTCCACCTAGTCCACCTCCTACTACTGGGAGTCCACCTAGTCTGTCACTGAAGTAACTCTGCTTCATGGAATATCCATCAGAATAGTCAGCCACAGTGACAGCCTGTTGTGATTTAGTATTTGTTACTGCTTTGGTGCAGCAAAACAACCATTAGGTGTCACATGGGTGGATTTCTGTTGCTGTGCAGGGAAAGAAAGTGCTCCAGGCAAGCATCTTCTCATTGGGGAAATACCCACATATAGGGCTGAAATTGGATCCCTTATGTTAGGCTAAATTGTACTCCGCCTGCCTTGAAATCCTCTTCAACTATGCTCTTTCCAAAAGAAAACAAACTAACAATGCTCATAGGCCACCTGTAAATGAGCAGAACCTACTCTCTATTCTAGGAGGAGACAATTAGACATAATTATTTGTTGTGATCAAAAATTAGCAGAAAAGCTTGTCATGCTATTAGCCTTGCTGTATGCAGGGGAAGTTGGATATTAAAAGAAAAAAAAAAGAAGAAAATTATAAATGGGAGAAACTAAACTGAGCTTTGAGACAATGATACTCTATTGCCACATGGTGCAAACACATTCCTTGTTTACAACCCCCTTACACTTTACAAATGATGCTGTCTCATATATCAGATAGTTATACAGTGCTTTTTTATGTCTAGTTTGGGGAGATGCTCTGCATTACAGCTTACAAGACAAGCTCTGCCCACCCCGTCCCTACGCAGGCTGAACCCCAGGCTCTGCCTGCAGCTGCCCCAGAAACTGCTTGGTCTACTGGAGTGTGTAATCCTCCTTCCTCTGCCAGGAGTGCTGTGCTCACTCAGCTTCAGCTGCACCTTCCAGCCATCCCTCCACTGGGGCAAACCAGCCTTTGCTCTTAACTTCAGGCATAAAAAATGGCAAAGGCTTCACAAAGAAATAAGTAAAAGGAATACTGTGCTTTAAAAAGTACGGAAGTCTTGCTTTTTAGGTTTTAGCTCCTTTTGCTAAGAGGAGTTTCATTTACACATAAGTCAAATCCCTTCTGAAAACCCATTTATTATGAGGCTGACAATTACTAATCTGCACACACCATGTTGTTTCCAGTTTACAGGGAATGCAATTTACATCTAGTTCTCAGATCTCCTATTGTGTGTGTGTCTTCTCTGATAGGGTTTTTTTGAACTCTGTATTTGGTAAATGCAGGGAGGCAGAGCACCCTTTTCTCCCTCCTGAAGTGCCAGCCATATTGTCAGTAGGGAACTGACAAACCCTTTCTTTTTTACTGTTCCAGTGGTATTCTGCAACCTGCCCACCAGATATTTTGGTTTTCCACTGACATTTGGGTAACCCACTCAGCATTTTCTTGCTTAATTATTTCGCTAATGCTTCAACAGAAAATCCTCAAGACTGTGCAGAAGCTTGGCATCCTATACTTGGTGATAATACTGTTGATACGTCACATGTCACTTGGTCTGAGCAGCAGAAAGCAGTATCCTTCAAAAGCAGCTGGTTGCCTCTAAAAAGGTTATATCCATGGCTTTGTGCCATAGAAAAATAATGTATAGCAAAAATATTTCTTTTGTTACTGGCAGGGGCACAAACAAGAGTGAGCTTCAGGGAACAGAGAGGCACTTTGGGCTAATAATGAAAAAATTGTGTTCAGTGGCATCATGGGAATCAGCAAAGGATGGTAGTTAACATGGTGAGCATAGTATGGGAAGGTGGAGAGATTCGCTTTGTCCCTTGTGAGTTTGTGTGACACCAGAGCAGAATGTGTTTTGTTATGCCAGACAGGCAGGATGGTAAGGTTTCTGCCTCCTGGGGGAAATTTTTTCTCCATGTAGTAAATCTCAGCTCTGAGCTGATGCTCTACAGGCAAGATTTTAGTAAACATTTTGAAAAGCATTTGAAGGTGTCAGGAGCCTAAATTCTCATGGCAGATGTCACTTAGTCTTTGCAGTCAGTTTTGTGCCATTTCTGTCTGTAGCCCCAGGTAAAAGCTGACACTGCTAAAAGCATCTTTAAGCATGTGCAGCAGTGGTCTGAGCCCCAAGGGCAACCCAAGGCAGTGGCTGTGCTGGCACACAGAGGGACTCTGAGAGGCATTTGGCTTGGGTGGATTTGCCTTGCCAGTGGGAAATTCAATCTGCTTATGGAGAAGACAGACATTAGGTGTGCTGGAGCCTTATCAAATCTGAGACAATGTCTTCTTGTGTGGCTCATAATTCTCAGTCTCTGTTACAATTACTAACAGGAGGAGCAGTAGGTGGTAAATGGAAAGGGCTTTTAAGACTATGCCTGATGGTTTAAAATAAGCAGGTTTGTAAGCTCTTTATGCAAACAAACAACTCTTTAACTGCACTCAGCTGGTGAAATGCAAATACACACTGGAAAAATGTACAGCAGCTCTAACCTGCTCTGCCCCTCAAACACTCCCGTGCCTCCCCTTACCAACAGCACCATGCTCTGGCAGGATCAAAATCACAGAGAACTGGAAGAAAATTAAGCATTTTAAGGGTGTTTAAGTGTGGGAGAATTGCTGCCCTCCCACGTGGTCTGTGCCATGAGCTGCATGGTTTGTGCCATGAGCTGTGGACCTGTTCTTCCTGCAGCCCAAGTATTGATGAGTCTGGATAATACAGCAATGGTCTAAAACACTTAAGATGAACTGGCAAAAAGGAGTTTCTGTTCTGTAGATGCCTTGTGCTGCTCCTCATGGATGCAGTTGGAAGCTTGAGCGACTAAGGGTGCTACTGACCTCCTCTGGCAAAACACAGCAGACAGCGAGGGAAGGTCTGGTTTCAGGAGGGAGACTGGATTTATCTTACTGTGGGAGTTAACACTGAGATTCCCAGTGTTGTTGGCAAAGTGAGCTCTCGGCGCTGAGAGAGTGCCCTGCCTTCTCCAGGAAAGGCAATGTTTTAAAAGGGGTAAGGCTTTTCCACACCTAAATTAGGCTATTCTCAATTTTTATGTAATTTTAAATGAAATGTCAGGATTTCCAGTTTCTTCTCAAGTTATCTCATTCAACTTTACCCTTCCTGGGAAGGAGCTGTGTTTCAACAACAGTCATGAAAGCAACTTACAGAAAAGTAAAAGGCTAAATTACCAGAAGAGCTTCATTAAATAGCACGTGTGCCAAAGTATTTGTATACCTTTCTATTTTCTTCACTTCCCTGTGACATTCACATTGTCTGGACAGAGAGACATAATTCTGTCTCTCAGGAGAAGCACAGAGAGAAGAAGAGAAAACAATCTTTATCTTTGCTCCTTTGTTTTATCCATGTGGAATGTGGTATGGAGATTGTTTACCTGAAGTGATTGCTTGATTGGATTCTGGTGAAGGCTGTTTGGGGTCAATGACCAGTTGGATCCAGCTGTGTCTCGGACCCTCAGCAGAGAGTCACGAGTTTGTTAGTTGGTTAGATAGGTAAGTAAGAACTGAGTATGTAGAATAGTATAGTATCTCTTTAATTAGTATATTAATAGTAAATTAAAACTACACTATATTAATATAATATAGTATAGTTTTAATAAAGCTATCCTTCAGCCTTCTGATCTGGAGCCAGACATCATCATTTTTTCCCTGGATCTGGGGTTTGCTACATTTTTATTATACTTCCCTTTTGTGTGAGAAAGATGTTTATGTGTTAATTACATGTATCTTTTTTTTTTAATGTGAAAAATGTCACTTATGAACCACTCCGAGCCCTTCCTTGCCCCATAACTCAACTTCTAGTCTTGAGAATGAGCAAAATGTTGTTCTTGTAGTCTATTCCCAGTTTGGGTTGACTTTACATTACCTATTGCGCTGAAGTTCATATCCATACAGCTCCCAGGGTCAGAAAATCTGCCATACAGGTTTTGTATCCCATGAAAGAATAATCTCCATGGAAAGACATGGAGTTTTTAGTTTAACATATTCTTTTATCTTTTTGGGAACATTCTGTCTTGGATGCAGTTTTTGCCTATCTCTGAGATTAGAATAATGGTGATTTGGACAGAACCACTATTCTGCAGGAGTGGGGTCTCAGGACACAGAGAGGGATCTGCCCCTGTGGAAAGGGTGAGATCACTTGGCTTTATTCTCACACTCTTTGGTTATCAGTGTCTGTAGGTGATTCTGCACTGAAGTTTACCATCAAGTAATCCACCTGTCAGTAATCTCCTTGTGTATTTTTCACAGCAATTAGGTAACAGAGAATAGACAGATGGATGTTTAGTGATTAATTTCTTGCATTGTTTAAAGTCTTCTACCTCAAAACTCAAAATACAGGTAATATAAGCTATTTGTCATGTAGAAAATTACTGCTTCAGTTTTAGGCATCTCACTGCTGGACCTTTAGCAAACAACTATATAAAAATATATTTAAAATATAATTAAATCAAAATGTCATTATATCACATCCTTAACAAGTAAGACTCATTGAAATTTCTGTTTCTTTAATAGAAGTACATGCTAGTACTTCATCAGTAAATCTGTAATTGTTTAATAGCTCAAATTCAGTCAGCCCTTCAAGTCTCATTTTCCATAAGTTTCTGCTATAAGGGAGATGTAATTTCACATTTAAATAAGCATTTTATTTAATGGGTAATTACTTTAAAATAACAGCAGAGCCATAGCAGGATCAAGGAGCATAAAGCACAAGGAATACTCTGCTATACTTTAAGTTGTAGTGCATTGGGTGAACCTTAACCTTGTAGCTTTTGGAGTTACTTTCTATATTTTTCATGTGATGCCAATCAATACTGCCTGGTCCTTCCTCCCAAAAGCTTGAGACACTCTATGAAATCTGACCCTAGGAATTTTTTTCTTGTTGTGAAGGCTGCCAAGTGAATGGATGTTGACTTGCTACAACTGTGGCCTGGCATCTATAAGGTCAAAATAAGAGGTTTTGTAAGACATATACATTGCTTAGGGAGTATGATGTGCTGCAAGTGAGAAAAGCAGGCAGTGTGACACTGGCTCTCAGCCTGCTGAGGTGTCCAAGGAGCAGTGCTGGTCTCAGGCCATGCTGTTAGGATATCCCATGTTTTAAGGAGCACAGCTTCACACAGATTTAATGGTCCCATGCAGTCACAGGGATGAGTGTCAAGTCCTGGGAATAATCCAAACAATGAGTTTTGTTCTCACTGCCCAGGCTGGGCCTCATGTTCTTCCTGTCACTGGGGTAAGACATCCCCAGTCTAATGTTTTAGGGATAAGGTCTCTGTTGGGCCTTGTGCTTCAACTGCGCGAGACCAGGAATTGGAGAAAAACCCCGTGTTCCAGCTCTGGGAGCACCTTCCCTGCCTCTTCCTTCCCAGCAAGACCACTGTTGTGTCCTGCTTCAGGAACATGCCAATGCATCACAACCTGGTAATATCAGCTCCTGTTGTAGGTGCATCTTGCCTTCCTTTCCCAAAAGCCTGGCATTTTCTAAAAGCAACCCTGTGGTAGAGCCTCCTTCTGGCTGGAGACAGGGGATACATGTTTGGGAAGGAGCATTGGGTTTCTGAACCAGCCCACTAGCTGTCAGCCATCGGCAGAACAATTAGAATTGCCTTGCTGTTACAGGGCACCTTCATTACTTTCCTTTGGGATTAAGCACATTTCTCTGCCTGACGTTAATTGCTGTTGAAGTAATAATTCCTCTTGCTCAAACCCTTGTCAAATTCCTGACATTAAAATTTTATATTATAATTAAGATGAAATTAAGAAGTCACACAATGCCTCTCATAGCCTTATTATTTCATGATGATTAATGTTGCTGCAAATGTCTCATTGAAGCTGCTGAGCTGAGAAGAACTAATGTTAGATCTTAGCCTCTGTCCCTCCCTCCCTCCCTCCCCAGAAGCCTACTGCCTTTTTCAGTGAAAGAAATTACATTTGATGTTACGTGAGGTTGTTGGTTGGAGATGGACAATGACATGAACTCTCCAAAGATCATGAGATAAACAGCAGAGGTTTATTTTGGAAGACTCTTTATATCGAGGATTGAAACTTCCAGGTTAAAACAGCTGATTGGTTGGAATCTCTCTCGGCCCAGACCTCTGGCCAGTGGTGTGCCTATATCTAAGTTTGAACAGGGTTGGCTGAGGTCTCCTGTATAGGTTTGAATACAACCTACCGTACTGTGGAAATTTGATATTTTGGAAAAAATGTGGTTTAGTTTTAAACTTGTTTTACATTCTGCTCCAAACAAACCACGCATGCTCTCTACTCCCCTAGCTTGGTTTTGCCAGGGAGTTGTCAGAGGTGCCTCAACAGAGGAGAAATGGTGTAAGATGTAAAAATCTGCACATTAGTGTTATTGATGGCCAGTTCTTCACATCCTCATTAATGTTTACAACTCCATAGCACAGCAAAGTGGAAATTGCTCTTGAATTTTTATCAGCTGATTAAGAGATGAGAACAAATTGTGGCTACTGAGATTTACTGTGTAAACCTGAGAGGCATTAAATGGGAAGTTAATGGGGTCTTGACTTTGGCTTATTCAGCCTCTGCTGAGAGTTATAAATCTAGAGCTTATGGAAAGGAACTGTTTGCTAATAGGTAGACTCAAAATAATGCATTCATAGAAAAAGGTAAGTATAAAGAGTGCTGTCTAGTGTTATCCATGTCTGAAGCAGGGCATTTTTTGTTCTGGGAGGAAAGCTAAAGTTTAGCCTGGATTTTACAGCACTTTGATGTCTGTTAATGGAGGTGGCATATTATGACACACTTCATTTTTTAATTGCTGACTTGAATTTACATTTGTTTACTGAGATGCTAAAATGAAGTGAGGATAGTAATAAAAAAAAATACTATACCAGATTTGGTCAAAGCAGTTGGATAGTGGGAACACAGGTTTTGTGGCATTTAGATGAAAGAAAGATTTTTCTTCTTTTCATTAAATTTTTGCTGCCTTCAAAATGTCCCATTAAAATCCTTCCTTTTTATAAAAGCAAGTGAAACTGCTTTTATGTGTATTTCCCTATTGGGTTTATTTTGCCTTAAGACATCAGCATCACATTAGAGGTATCATGATGTTATTTTAATTCCAGGGAACTTGCTGTTAATGTATAGCTTGTTTCATTACACCACAAATAGAAAAAGCATCTGCTTGAAGATAAATCACAAAGAATTCTCACATAGATCTGGAGGATTGGAAAATCACTGTCAATTTGCTGATTCTGAGAAAATCTGTAAATTGGTAAATAATCTTGTTAGGACAGATCTTTAAAAAATCATTGTTATTGCTGCTCTTTGAACTACACAGACCTGGCCAATACTGGTCATCAATGCAAGAAGATATAGCACCAGCCAGACATACTGAACTGGGTCCATTATGAGCCTCTGAGCCCTTGTGTAGTTTGGTGTTGATACTGTGGTGTCTTGCTGAGGCAGTCAAATCCTGCAAATAACATTTTTTTAAATTGCTCTGCAAATTTGAAATTACTCTTGAAGGTTTTTGTGAAAACTAAGCAAATCTTCATGGATTCTTGTTCTCCATAAATTAGGCTGCAGCTCAAGAGGGCACTTCATTAGTGCCTCAATCACACATTTTTCAAGTGGGATGTTTTCAGTGCAAATGTCATGGATTCAAAGAGTTCTGTTTGGTTAAGTTAGAACAAAACTCTTCAGTGAGATGGTTGAAAATATGTAGTCTTAAAAACAGGCAGGCACTGCTGGAAGGCTCTGTGCTTTCCATGTGCAAGAGGTGTTTCCCTCCTTAGTCCTTTCAGTCCTGGTACAATGAGGAACTGTACTCTGTCAGGTTCCCAGGCACTACCCAGAATCAAACTGGTAGCTCCCACAGAGAACTGGTGCCATGAGCACCAGCATTTTCCATTTTCAGAGGTGTAAAGTGTTCTAGCATGTTACTCCTTTAACATAGTAATTTCCCAAAGGGGTGTTCTGTGTGTGTATGTGTTCACAGCTATAAAGCTGGACACATATGAGCTTCATCCCACCCTAGCCATGTTCTACAGCCCTGGTGCTATCCTGGTACTGTTCCTCAAACTGAGAAGCCTTGCTCTCCCCTGATGAGCTATCAGGGAATCTGTTCTCAGTATGATTTTGATTGCCAGGAAAACGACCAAATTAATTCTCCCTTATGTTTCAGCTGCCTCTTAAATTCATCTTGGGCAGATAACATCACAGTTTGTAAAGGTATGTTAAATTTTTTGAGATGTTATCTCCCACAAAAAAAAAAAAGAAAACAAAACCAAAAAACCAAAAAAAAACCACCAAAAAAAGAAACCAACTCAAACCATGGAATATCTTCTTGATTTAGATTTGAGACACTCATAAAAAACTCAGAGCTGGATTGATGCTGCAGGCAGATTTTCACAACTCTTTTGTTTGGTTCTGGTTTTGCATACAGCATCAGAATCAAATCCAAGCAGCTGTGTCCTTCAGCCTGCCACCACACCAGGGCATCCACAGACAGTATTGAACACTATGCTACATGGTGCTGACATCAATAGCTTTCACCCCTTATATTACCAAGGCTTTGCAGCATTTGACAAGATGTGAGTTATAGGTACTTTTACCCAACAAATCCATATTTCTCTCAGCTCTGGCACTGTACTGAGAGATAAAGCTTGGGAGGAGCTACTGCATTCCAAGGCTTGGAAACAGAGCACAAGGTTTAGTAGTGTCTGACTGTTACTGTTAAATGTAGCTACTGTTAAATGTAGCTACTGTTCCACATCAGGGTTGAAGAAAAGTAAATAACACGTTCCCTTCAAGAGCAGGCTGCTGCGACTGCAACTCTGGGCAATAAGATGTGAATGTAGAAGTACCATGATACAATTTCAAGAGAGATTGTTTTGTATTTATGTGGTAAACAGAAATGTAATGTTACAGTGTTGCATGGGAAAAAAATTTGGATTTTACTAGCTACTTCTGATCTTTTGGTAGACCTGCCAGCTGAAGTTGGATGTAAAGGGGCAGACACCGCCAGGAAATTAACATCAATGCAGGAACTTCTATGGCCCTCTCTACTGTAGCAAGTTTAAGAAAGTGAACCCAGCATGTTGGAGCTGGAGATGGCTACTTTGCCCTGATGGTCTTTTCCTCCATATAAAGGAGAGGCCCTCTAAAAAGGAAACCTGCTTTGCAGCAGAATGTAGTCGTAAGTGTTTGAAACATTCTGAAAATATACCCACTTTGAAATTTCAGATTGTGAGAAATTATACTCACTTTCAAAAAATTTAGAAAGTTTATTAAAACTTCAGCAAAAATACAACAGAAGACTGAATAGAGAAAATTATACAGCATGCCGGGAGCAAGGGACTCTATCACCATGTGCTTATCCACACAATGGTTGTTCCGCCCTTTAACCCTTTAGCCCCTCCCAAAGTCTTGACAATCGACTCCTTCTTCACTGTCCAGTGGTGGAGATCACTTTCTTACATCTTGCTTGGTGGTCAGGTGTTGCCATAGTAACGAGCCAACCCTCCCAAATGCCCTGACTACCCAGGTGATCCCGTGATAACAATGCAAGGGGATGAAACATAACTATAAATCTATGAAACTTCTCTTAACATATACATAATATTTGCCTTTTATTTGTGAGAATCAACTATCACGTTCCTCATCTATCAAAAACTCACCTTTTCCTTTTATGTAAGTCATTTGGCTCAAACAATTAACTCAAAATTTTTTTTTTTCTCTTGGGCAGGGGCAGTGGGAAACAAAATTAAAAATCTCAAGTTTTCCCTGGACACACTTATATGGAATGAAAAAAAGGACATTACAGAGGTCTGATATGGCTTTGACTCTCATCTACCTTACCAGTGGGTTTGCTACCCATAGTAGGTGTATCTTACTGGTGAGTACAGAGGCCAACTCGGTCTTGCCCTCTAGTCCCTTTTGTATTAAAAGACAATTGAGGAATAACAGAAGTCTGGTGTGGCCTTTTTTTCCCTACCTACAGGGTTGCTACCTGCAGCAGGGCTATGGAATCTTCTTGGTAGCGAACAAAGGGGCCAATCCAATATTGCCCTCCATTCCTTCTCTTACTTTATTTGTGGTTCTTAAGGAAGCTGCCCCATTACCTCTTAGAGTCCTCTGTGTACTTCCCCTCAACAGATGCTTGTAATTCGCCCATTAAAACAGGAAAACAGTTCTTGAGCTTGTGGGTGGAAGCTTGACTCTACTTTTTTAATGTCTTGTTTTTCTGGTTGTCTTTTGGTCTCTGCTTGAGAGTCAATCTCGATTCACCCGGGCTGGATGTTATAGTCCATTCTTTGGATTCTTCCACTGTGCCTTTAATTCTGTTGGCATGAGTCCATCCCTGCTCTGCACTTTGCATAGCTGATTTGGTGGTGAGCAGAACCTGAAAGGGACCTTCCCACTGAGGGGTTAGAGGCTGATCTCTCCATGACTTGATCATTGCCCAATCCCTGGGATTAATATTATGGATTCTGAAATCCAGGGTGGTAGTTTGAGGAATTGCCCCTTTATGTTTTAGCCCTTCTAAGGATTGTGCTATAGACATATTTCTTGGCATTGGCTTCCTCATCCTCATAGGCGGCTACCTTCTGAGGCGAGGTCAAGAAGGGTGGCCAAACATCATTTCATAGGGTGAGACTCCCAGATCTGACTGGGATTGGGTTCTAATTCTTAACAAGGATAAAGGGATACATTTTATCCATGACATTCAGGTTTCATTCATCAGCTTAACTAGAGTTCTTTTAAGAGTTTGATTCATCCTCTCAACATGACCAGAACTCTGTGGATGCCATGGAGTGTGTAATTCCCATTTTACTCCCAGGGCTTGAACTACTTTCTGCAATATCTTAGATGTGAAATAAGTCCCTTGGTATGAATCAATCTTGTTTACCATCCCATATCGGGGGATAATTAATTCTAGAAGTGTTTTACTCACAACATTGGTATTGGCTTTAACCATGGGTACTGCTTCTACCCAATGAGTCAAGTTATCTACTATCACTAGCAAAAACTTCCACCGTTCTTCCTAGGGAAGCTCAGTAAAGTCTACTTGGATATTTTGAAAGGGCTGTAAGGCTAATACTCACTCTTCTCTGGGTGTTTTCCTCATGGCCTTCTTATTCACTTGTTGACATATCACACACTGTTCAGTTACTTGCTTAGCTATTCCAAAAATTCCTATGCAGGCCCAGTCCCTAAGAAATGGATCACTTAGCACTTGTGTACCCCAGTGTGTTGTCCCATGTATGCCTTCTAGCATTTTCTTGGCAAGGGGTTTATTCAATATTTGCATCCCATCTGTTAATCTCCACTTCCCTTCGTGATCTTTCTTTTGTATTTTAAGGAGTTCTTCCTCTTCTGTCCCACTGAACACAGGGACTTCTTGCCTTTCTCTCATGGGGGTTAATATCGTAATTATTTTTTCTGTCCCTGATTCAGCTGCATTTTTAGATTCTAAACCTGGAAAATTGTTCCCTTGTGCCTCTTGAGTCACCCCTTTTTGATGTCCTTTAACATATACTACTGCCACTGCCTCTGGTAATTTTAAGTTTTCTAATACTTCTGAAATAAGTTTCTTGTGAATCAGTCCCTTTCCCTTTAAATTTTATAGCCCCCTATCTTCCCATTTTTTTCCAAAGGTATGCACTACTCCAAAAGCTTATTTTGAGTCTGCACATATTGTTCCTCTTTTCTTTCTGTGTTATTGTTTCCAGAGCTCATTTTAGGGCATATAACTCACATGCTCGGGCTGACCAGTTGGAAGGTAACTTTCCCTTTTCTATGGCTACCGAAACTTCATCCACTATAGTGTAGCACAATACCCAGTGCCCCTGGATTACCTGTGAAGATCCATCAATGTACAATCATTTCCCTCCTTGGAGTGGTTGATCAATTAGGTCCTCTCTTACTTTAGTTTGATAGTTTATAACCTCTAGGCAATTATGTATTAATTCCTCACCTGGTTCTCCATACAAAAACTGGGCAGGGTTGAGTTGGTTACTCATGATTAGCTCTAAATCATTATCTATTGAGATGGCTTCATGGCACTTCGGAATTGGTGAGCCATTTCTCAGCCTTTTGGCTTAGGAGTGTGGTTGGCCACCCCTGGCTGACAGGGTCTTGCAGTTCTGATAAATAGGCCACTGGTTTCCTGGATCCTCCCCAGTCCTGGGCTAATACTCCATGTGCTACCCTTTTTTATATATCTACAAATAGATAGAAGGGTTTGTCTAAGGCAGGAAGACTCAGTGCTGGTGTACTGGTTAATTTTTGCTTTCAAGCTTTTGCTCATCTCTCTTTCTCTTCTGACTTTTCATACAAGAACTAGATGGCCTGTGTGTATCCTTCAATCCATAGCCAACAACATCCCAAGAAGCCTAGAAACCTTCTAACTTCGCTCTTAGTTTTAGGCCATGGAAGTGAGACTATCCCCATAATTCTCTCAGGGTTCAGTTGCCGGCTCCCTTGACAAATAACATGTCCTTGGTATTTTACTTCTCTCTCTACAAAGTGGAATTTCCCTTTTGATACCTGAAGTTCTTGGTCTCCTAATGCTTTTTCTCTTTGAGCCAGGTCTTATAAGCTCTCAGAGATAAGCATTATGCCCTTGATAGCTCAGCTACCCCAGGTGGCATAAAATAAGCAGGATGGCTCCTGTGACAGTGTTGGAAACAAAAAGTTTTAATAAAAGGCAAAAATAGAAAAGATCTTTACAGAAAAACAGGGCAAGAGGTTCTTGCTCCTGCTAAAACACTTCACAACAGTGATTACTTCTTTTGTTCTCTTCTTTTTCTAGTGAATTGCTTAGGCGGGACTTTTTGGCTCCTGTCCAATTAGCTATCCTTAAGTTTGAGGTGAAGTCCCCAAGGTCCTATGAGGTATCTTTTAACCAAATGGAGGAGAGAAACCTCTGGGCTTTTTTCCTTTTTAAGGGAACAATGGGTAACTTGTTTACTCCATCAACAGGGAGACACATTCCTTCAGTCTCCCACAAAATTTAACAATGCTATGGTGGATTCCCAAACTTCTTTTTCTTCCCATCCTGAGAGAAGCAAATTATCTACATATTGGATAAGTTTTCTCAGGTTTGAATGGAGAACAGTTGTAGTACTTCTAGTACTTCACTGAATAGGTTTGGGGATTCAGGAAACCCTAGGGGTAACCTAGTCCATGGAAGTTGTTGCTTTCTCCCTGAATCAGGGTCCTCCCATTCAAAGGCAAATATATCTCTGCCTTCATCTGCTAGTGGGCAAGCCCAAAAAGCATCAAACATCTTTTAGGTCTATCACACTAAACCACTGGTGTACTGGGGGGATATTACTCAGTAGTGTATAGGGGTTAGGAACTACTGGGTATTGATTCACTGTTGTTTGATTCGCTGCTCTCAAGTCTTGGACAAGCCTGTAAGTCCCCTCTGACTTCTTTACTGGTAATACGGGTGTATTATGTGGGGACATACATGGTTCTAAGGTCCCCTTCTTGAGTAGGTCCTGGATCACTGGCTGCAGTCCTCATCTCCCTTCCAGGGAGAGTGGGTATTGTCATACCCAAACTGGATGGTTTTCATTAACTATTTTTACCTATTATAATAAATTAATTTACCTTGATTTTTTATTTTTGCTCATACCATTTTATGAATTTTTTAAATCTTCTTAATTGGAGAAGCTTAAATATCATTGTCTCTTTCTCTGGGAGTAATCCAATGTCCAACTGCACTTGTAAATCCCGTCCTAATAAATTGCACCCTGCTTCTGGAACTAATAGGACATCCCCAATCCTCATTTTATTTGTCCCTTATAACTGAGACTTTGAACCTTTCCCCTTTTGCACCTACTACTTGCACAGTTTCTTGACCCTTTTTGCACCCCTTTGGAATTCTACAAACACAAGCTCTTTCAGCTGCCGTGTCTACTAACAGCTCAAATTCTCCCTCCTGGGACCTATTTTTAAAGTTATCAAGGGCTCCTGATGGTATTCTGTCCCCAGGAGGTAGAGCCCCTGACACCCCTAATCTTCCACTTCTCCTTTTTGCTCAGTCTCATGGACCCTTAGGTCCTTTTCCCTCTGGGGGCAATTTGTTCTGATATACCCATTCTCTTTACAGTAAAAGCAATCTCGTCCTAGGTTCCCCTATTTCCCAAACTCTCCTTTTTGTGTCCAGTCCCAAGGAGCTGCATCCCCCCTCCATCTGTCTTCTCACATTTGGGGTCCCTCTCCCTTACATGGGTTGTTCTTTATGTGCTGGTTTCCTTCCCTAATGGCAGTTACCATTACCTTGGCTTTTGCCTTGGCCTTCTCTTTGTCGCTCTTTATATACACCTTCTTTGCCTCTCTTAAAATATCTTCTAATTCCTTTTCTTGCCAACCATGTAACTTTTCTAACTTTCTCTGTATATCTGGCCAAGTGTGAGTGATGAAATTTATCTTTAGTAAGATCTGTCCGGCCACTGTATCAGGGTCAACCCCTGAATATTGCCTAATATTTCTCCTCAGTCTTTCTAGCCACTCTGTTGGGGTTTTTTTCCCTCTTTTGCTGCTCATCAAAAGCCTTACGAGCATTTTGATTTCATGGAGCTGCCTCTTTGATACCTCTTATAATTATTATTCTATACTCTTCTATGTCTTGCCTTCCCCCAGTGCTGTTGTGGTCCCAGTTGGGGCACACTGTGAGCATTTTCCGGTCCCCAGGAAGTCCTTGCACATGCTCCCTATTTCAATATCTGTATCCCAGCTGCCCAGATCACCTGTCTTTCCTCTGGTGTGAATAACATGGTCATTACTGATTGCATCTCTTCCCACGTATTAATATTGGGCGCCAGAAACTGGTCTAACTGTTCCACTAATTCAATGAGGTCCTTCAGTAATCCTTTTAATTCTTTCTTGAACATTCTTATGTCAGAGGAACCGAGAGGTACAGTTACAAATCCAATTCCTCCCTGCACCCCACCCAGTGGTACTTCCCTCAGGAGATATAATCCTTCTGCTTGGTTCCCATCCCCCGATCTGCTTTCTGCTCATTGTGCCACTCTGTTTCTGGTGTTTTGGCTATACCCATCAGGGGTCAACAGAGGTGCAGTTGGAGCTGCTGGAGGTGCGGGGGGCAAGTGCTCGTAGGGGACAAGTGTTCTAATGGGTCCCATTCTTTATTTTTTAATACCTTAAGCATGCTCATCTTTGAGCAGGCAGCATAGTTGCTCTCTTCCTGATTGGATGACTTCTTAGCTCTTACATAGATATTTAAAGCCCGACATATCCATCCTTTGTCCAATCCATATCTCAGCCAGTGTATATAATCACTCCTAATTTCCCTTCTGGTCCATTCTGCCATGCAACACTGAATAATTTTGAGCTCATCCTTATCTCTGCTATTGGGGTCATATTTCCACCAGGCTAGTTTCCTTGCTAGTGGGTTATTTTGGGGGTATACCTATTGGAACCTCCTCACTTCCTCCTTCCTCAGGGAATTCCCTATTTGTTCCCAGTCCCATCTTGACAGATAACCACAGGCCCTCCTAGCAAGGCCTGCCTTCCTAAGAAGGGAAAAGGAAAGGAGGGGAAAAAAGGAAACAAGGAAAGGAGGGAAGAGAAGGAAAGGGAAGAGAGAAAAAAACTTTACCTCTCTTCTGAAAAGTAAAAAAACATCTATGATCCAGGGACTTCCGTATCACTGGATTGGTCCCTGCCATTCCTCTCCTCCTTGGTTCAATGCTCTGGTCCCAAGGTTGCACTCCGCTCCGCATCTGGCCTGGCTCCACTGGGCTGCAACATTGCTCCTGCCCGATCTGGCTTCTGCTGCGGCCCCGCCCTGCCTGGCTCCACTCGGCTACAGCCTCACCCCGCTCCGAGCACAGTCTCCCCTATGGGCAGCCCCACTTCAAACCCTTCAGCGCCTGCCCCGCTCGCAGCCCGACTTTGGCTGGCTTTGGAAATTAGAGTGCTGACTGCGCACCAGAAGCTGCCCCTGCTCTGAGCGCCGCGTGAGCCGCCACACCACGTGGAGCCATACACCAGCTCCCTTTGTGCAGGTGGCCTGGAGTAAGACCCTGAGACGAGACATGCAGGACTTCAGGTGGCTCTACAAAATGCAGTTTATTGTATCCTAGATGTTACAGCAGTCCAGGGTTGTGGGTGACAGAGCCATGCATACAGCTGTCAGCTACAGCTGTTGACAAGTCTAAAGACCCTTTAATTTTGTTACAATGCATTATCTATTTTTCTTTGCTGTGCATCTTAATGCATAATCAAGCAATCAATACCTTTACTATTACCTACAGCTTATCATAACTACCATCATTACCATATTATGGTTAATATCATCCAATCACATGAGTTAATATGTTACAGTTTAAGCTTGAAGTTATTCTTCAGTTTTCTTGCAGTGGAAAATTCTTAAACCTTTTTTCTACATACCACGTTGATATGTCTTGTTTGCCTGTGGTACCTTTGCTCTAAGTCCTTAAATCTCTCTCCAACTCGACATACCCTTTGCTTTCTTAGTTGTCCAGTAAGACTGGCTCAGCAAATCTCAATTTACACATCTATTATTCTTCTATATCAAAACTTGGTTCTATCTCTATTTCATTGTCAGGTTCTACATCCAGAGAGCTTTCTGCCAGGCATGTGTATCTGTTAAACTTTCTGTTTAAACCTTCTCAACAGGCTGAGAAACCCACCCTGGATCCCTGCCCTGATACAAGTACGGTCTTCCCTGATGGGCAAACCCTGCTGCAAACTCTTTGGCAGCTGCCCCGCTCCCAAGTCCCCACAAATTCTTCAATCTCACATGTAGCGCCAGCCACGGGGTCCTTGTCCATGGAGGACCCATTTTCTTCTGTACATGAGTCCTGCCATTTTTTTCCTTCCAACCATCCAATACTCTGAAGCTTCAACAGACCAAGACTGGTCCCATGTAATATGTCTTTGAAGCTGACACCAGAATTACAATCAGGCCAAAAATAGAGTGATGGTAATGAGACATTAATTTTCAAGAATTAAAAATTTTAGGAAAGTTAAGATGATAGTTAAATTAGATGTTGCTGAGTTAGCAGAAGTAGGTAAATAGGCTTTGTTCATAGTTAAGAGTAGCCGAATCATAGATAAGGTATCCAGGATCTATTAACTCATTGCTTGTCAACTTTATGTTTGGGTAGCTGTGCTTATCATGAAAAAAAGAATGTGAGAAACAGATTTCAAGGACACAAAAACAGTTGCAGACTTCCCATACTTAAGGAATCCATTGAACACAGGAAAACTACAAAAATTCAGTTGTCAAGTATGCATTAGAAAGATAGAAAGGTGAGAATGAGGAAGGCTTATTTTACTTCCTCATTTTGGAGATTCCTCCCCAAAATGGACCCCCAACTCATTTCAGGGAACAAAATTACGCATGCTTAATAGCCTTTTTGCCAATTAGTATATGAAGCGGAGCAGAGGAAGTGACAGAGATATGAATATGCATTCATATTTTATGTATTCAAGACTTTTGTAAATAAAAAGGTTTTGTAATACCTGTGATTTTTGCAGTGCGCATTAGGGAATTATCCCACGTACTGCCCGGCTGTCTCAATAAACATACACTTTCTAACTTTAAACTGTTAGAGAGTTTTTGTCTGTCTCAGTTGGATATCCATATTAGATTGATATTCATATTTTAGTCAATCAGTAAGATGGTACTCACCTCCCCTTCCCCTTTTTTCTTTATCCAGTCTCCTGGTGTCTTTGGGTCTCCAAACTGCAATCACCGGTGGTCCTGGGAGGGTTCGATGGACTCTGCCAAACTTGTGGTGTGGTGCAGCTCCTTTGAAAACTTCTAGGGTCATTGGGGTGAGCTTTATATCCTGGAAAGAGCCCCCATTTGTGAGAAATTATACTCACTTTCAAAAAATTTAGAAAGTTTATTAAAACCTCATCAAAAAATACAACACAAGACTGAATAGAGAAAATAATACAGCATGCCATGAGCAAAGGATTCTATCACCATGTGCTCATCCATACAATGGATGTTCCGCCTTTTAACCCTCTTGGCCCCTCACAAAGCTTTGTCAATCGACTCCTTCTTCACTGTCCAGTGGTGGAGATCACTTTCTTACATCTTGCTTGGTGGTCAGGTGTTGCCATAGTAACGAGCCAACCCTCCCAAATGCCCTGACTACCCAGGTGATCCCGTGATAACAATGCAAGGGGAAGGAGAAACATAACTATACATCTACAGAACTTCTCTTAACATATACATAATAATTGCACTTTAATTGTGAGAGTCAGACATCACATTACTCATCTATAACAAGATCAAAATGACAAATGTAAAATACATTGCATGTTGAAGTACTTTTTATCAGACAATAATTTAACAACATTCTTGGTTCAAAAAATTGAAATCAGTGACATGTCAAGGAATAATGTCTTAGGACTGAAGACTATTTTGGTGATTGCTACTACAGTGATGATTTCCTGTCTAAAGTCAAAGTGATCAATAACTCCAGTTAGAAAGAAAACCTTTTAGAGGAAAGAGAACTCAAGTTATAGGAACTCACTGCGCTGTTTAAGCAACAATATTTTCTAGATCAAATAAACAAGCTATTCCCAATCCAGTAATCATAATTCCTCAATTACAGGTCAGGTACAGGAGAAATTAACTAAGCTCAGTGTGTGTGTAGCTTTTAGAGCCATTCACAGCATTATAGAATTATTTTGGCAACACTTCTCATTCCACTCTGGCTCTTCACAGGGCAGCTCACAAAGGAGGATCAAAGACTCACTGTCACTACATAGAGTGCTTTGGAAAACCCCAGGCAGGATTCATCCTGTGTGGTTAGATAGAATCATAAAGTCATTTAGGTTGTAAAAGAACTTCAAGAGCATCAAGTCCAGCCATTCTGCCAGCACTGCCACGGCCATTAGTGAACCCAGTCCCCAAGTGCCATATTCACACCTCTTTTAAATCCCTCCAGGGACTGTGACTCCACCCATGCCCTGCTCAGCTGGTTCCAATGCCTGACTACCTTTTTAGTGGAGAAATTTTTCCCAATATCCAATCTAAGCCTTCTCTGGTGCAACTTGAAGCCATTTCCTCTTGTCCAGTCAATTGTTACTTGGGACAGGAGACTGAGTGAGTCCAGATATACAACATCCTCAGCCATTCCCTCATTCACTGAGTGGGTCCCCATATCACAGGAGGAGCTAAGTTTGTTCTAGCAGGACCTGCCTTTCATAAAGTCATGCTGACAGGTGTTTCCTTTCTGCATCAGCTGTAATGGAAGGTTTTTATCCATCTCAGCTAATGTCTGTGTGAAATGCAGTCATAAATGAGTATGACCTCTGCATGACTACAGCTAATGTGAAATGGCCAGACAAATCTGGTAGTTCAACAAATGGATAAAGCAATGGTGTTGTAGTCAGGGTTGGTAAAAGCAATGGTGTCATAGTCAGGGTTGGTACTCAGACCATGGGACTCACTCTGCCAAGCCTAATCTGCTCGGGGCTGATGGGGTTATCTGACAAAGAAGGGAATAAGTATCTTTGGTCTAGGACTTGCCAGATAAGCGAAAGGACTTTAAACTAGGTTTAAACCGGGTGTGAGAAGATTCTACATGTGCTTGTGTGCACTAACCTGCTCAAAGTTGGGAGCACTAGCCCTGAATTTCATTGACTGCCACTGGGAATGATTCTCCTGCATATGCTTTAGCCAAGCATGTCTCTAATGCTTCAAAAATGGGTCATCTTGTTTTTTCCCTCTGATCTCACAGGTTCTTTTCTCACCATGCAAATATTGATCTAGAATCAGCATAGGCCTAGTCCTGCTCCCACAGATCTTGCAGAATTATTTAGGAGAAGGGCATAATGGTTGTTTTGACTACCTCATTCTTAATGTGAAATGACAGTTCTTCTTAATGCGTGTTGTCAAATCACTGGCTTTGCATAAAATGCGCTACTGATATGGAAGGGTATTTATGTCTAGCACCTGAAACAGGATTTTAAGTTTAAAAGCTGTATCCAGATCTCTATATTTAGCTCTTCCTGTTTCAGAGATATTAAAATTGGAAATGCCTATGCTACTATTTTAAATCCTATATAAATCCTATTTCAGGTATTTGCATTTCAGATTTGGTTGGAGTTATGCAGAAGGCTCTGCATATGAAAGGCAGATTGGCTTGGAGACCTCCCACTGAAAAGTAGCAATGTAGCTCAATGCATGTTCCACAAAATGTGCAAGGCATAATCGTGTCTTAGAGTGCTATTTTCCCATTGTGACTAATGCCCCACTCCAGCCCCCCCACCCCCAACCATCCTTGACAGTGCAAAACACTGCAATTCAAGCATGGAACTGTACTCACAGATAGGAATGCCAAGAACACTTAGCAACCTATGATTCAGACCACCAGATTCAGATAATTCATTCTGTCCATAAAGAAAACTATGCTTTTAGTGTACTGCTAACATTTTTCTTTCTGAAAGGGAGGAAATTTTCAGCACAGGCTTCTCACCTTCTCCAAGAGAAGTAGTTCTTTAGAGATGATAATTCCAAGAGCCTTTAACCAGCCCAGCCGGTCCTCAGGGTCAAAGAACTCAGACAAAACCACTTCACTTCTTGCTCCTGCATGAGCCATGGAGACCTCAGTTTAGCTGAAGAGTGCTCACCCATTCTTGATCACATGCAGCGATCTTTCTTGCAGGAGGGCTGGTTTCTATCTCTGATAGAGGAGAAGCACTTCTAATATTACTGTGAAGCAGGGGATGTCTGGCATGCTTCCTAGTATCATTACAACAGGAGGAATCTGCAGAGACCCTGCAAAAGGAAGGACATTTGCATGGAAGTTAATGATCACTGTAACACCCTCCTTCTCTGGGGAAATAAATGGATAGAGCTGCAGGTGAAACCCAAGAGAGCCTGGGATACTTTATGGCAGTAGTTTAGGGAAATCAGCACCCAAAGAACAGCTGTCAGGGAATCTGTCTCCTGGTTGCAAAGCCTTGTGATATGTCTAGGCATGCTGTGGGACACAAAAAGAGAGAAACAGGGTGTCTACTGCCAGCTGTCTTTCTAGCCCTAGAGAAGGAGGGAAGCCAGTCTCCGTTCTTTTCACCACCTGGAATAAGACAGGTGCTGCTTGGTTAGGAGCCATAAAACCTATTATAGTGGTATGTTTTTCCAATTTTTCCACTTTGTGAGGATCTTTCAGAGCTGGACGATGAGAGGACTAGTGGGCTGTGTACACTGGGGGAACTAAAGCCTGTTAAGAAAATTTCCCAGTCTGGCTAATGAGATTCTCTGGCTGTCACATTTCGAATGCCAGAGACTTTTACTGCTGGCACTGAGGCCCCTTCACAGCAGCAACTCCAGGGATCCCACGGGTGCCTTGCTCCTACACACCCCTCACACACAGTCAGAACCAGGTTTCCCATGGCAGAGTCTCAGATGTCTTTTTCCATAAAGCCATTTATTCCTGGTGCAGTCCTGTGGCTGTAGCAGGCACTGTGACATTCTTATCATCTCTTAGCAGCCCATTGCCTGTTGTTACATTTAAGAACAGAAATTCAATACTGCAAATAAGATAGAACGCTTATGACTGTATTTGCAGGTTTTGACATACATTAATTTCATTTAAATGAAAGTTACAAATGCTTAGACTTTAAGCCTGGCAAGGCTGTGGTGTCAAACAAGCCTCAAAGGATGCTCATCTCCCTGAGCCAAGGCCAGCCAGCCTTGGCTGCTCCTGCGTGGTGGCACTCAGAGCTATGTGGGGCTAAATTCTAACTTTTAGCTGTTATCTGGGCTTTACATTGTCTAGGAAAATACTAGGAAAATAAATAAAACAACAGCTAAATGAGAGAGTCCTTGGATGCCCTTCCTGCTGCTTCTTTGTCTCTGGCTTCCCTATCCCTTTCTCTGGCTTATACCTGTTGTGACTATGCTCAGCCCATCTCATATGTCTCTCTGCTGTCAGGCACTGAAGCATGCTGATGTATGTGTGTTGAAAGTTGGGCCGTAAGTACAAGTTTCTGTAGGAGGAAGGCAAGGTTTTTCAAAGACTGTGCATACAAAGATACAAGTTTATTTGTTCAGCAAAATAATGTTCATGTAAGATTGCCCAAATAATCCCTTTGAAATTTTGAGTGTTAATGTGAAAAGTCAGTAAAGCACAAATTAGGTTCATTTATGCATCAGGAAAGGAGGAGAATTCCTCATAATCTAACCTAAACTCGTACAGTGATCACCATTCTTTTCTTTCCTCAAGCAATTCTCATTCCCTGCAGTTGTGGGCTGCCAGGGCACGGTAGGTGGGGCTCCTGTGTGTGTGACAGCAGGTGGCAGCAGGATCCCACCGGCTCCCGGCATTAACCCGTCCCCAGGGTACGGGCTGGGAGCCGCAGCAGCCCGGGTAGGTGCGGGTGGAGTGGTAAGAGCTGCGGGATAGCCCGTACTGCACAGCGCGCTGAGCTCGTCCTTGCTTGGAGACAGCGGGAATGTGCGGTGTTCCCGCTGGACCCGCACGGACCGGCGGCGCTGGGAGCCGCCAGCTGCTGCTGTCACCGCGCACGGTACTGCCGGGCGCAGCCTGGCTGCGGCTCTTCGCTCTTGTCACCTGGCAAGGCACCAGTGCCACTAGGTGGGGATAAGAGCCTTTTAGGCTGAAGGTAGATAGCACTGGCACAAACAACGGCATCAAGGTGCTGCCTTTCTTGTGTCACCTGTAGCGTAGAGAGGGGAGAGCCTGGAGTGGGGCTGTCACCCCGAGTGTGGCACTGTCCCCTGGAGAGAGGAGAGGCTGTGTGTGGGACCGTTTGTCACATTCCCACCCAGGGAATCATTTCGCAGTATCATTCTGTGTTGTAGAGTCGAACTCACGTCAGTGCATTGGGTAGCCAGTGGGATTAGAAATTTGGGAAACCCAGATATTTCCCAGAGGAGGAATAATTCAGTTGGAATTGCAGCCTGCCACCCAGCATGGGAAAGGTTCTTCTTGTGATTATTATTAAACCACCATTAATAAATTCACTGTCTTTTGGCAAATGGAAAAAAAGATTTCACTCAAATATTTTTCACTCACATCTCATCCTGTAAAAAACAAACAAACAAAACCAACCAACCAAACAAAAACCTGCTGGGAGACTGATGTGAGGACTTTGTTATAAAAGCTCACTCGACTCCAACTCATAGTTGGGATCCAGGTACTTGCTTCCATGGTGGGAACAGAAGTTCACCATGTGGATGTTGTATTTTGACCTTTATTCTATCTAAAAGATCAATGAAAAGTGTTCAAACTTTGTCTTTTTCAGTCTGCTCAGCCTTGCACTCAGTCATGCTGTTTTAAGCGATGCTGCAATCTGTTGCATTGTAAAGCAGCTGTGAAAGGGAATGCTGGGCTTGGAGGGAAAGACTCAATGAACAGAGAAAACAGTACTTTGTAATAAGAAAGACAAGAAATACTATGTTTTGCCCATTGGCAGTGCAACCTTTTTGTAATTAAATTATCAGGTTAAAATAAAGCTCTTTTAATTATTTACGGACTAGGAGAAAAGTATAGTTATATAAATTACTCATCATGCTATAAATAGTTATTTTAATTCTAAGTGCTGTAAATTTTTTCAGGGAACTGTTATTTATTTGCACGCTTCAGTGAGAGAGTTCCATTAAGTTTGAAGTTGTAACCCCAGATTTGTATGCTGCTTTCTTGCACATAATTCTGCATTGGTCTGTTTGAACTGTGCAGTTTGGGAATACAAATGAGCAAAGTAAGCCTTCTTCAAGTTGTCCCAGCCTGTTAGCAAACTCAGAGAAATTTTTTTTGAGGTCTAATACTCTATGTAAATTAAAATTAAAATGGAATGGGTACTGTAATTGTATATTGCTATGGCTGTGAGACACAATGAGATCTTCATGTCAGCTGTGAATGTCACAGAACAAATATGTGCACTGGGAACTATTATGCAAGCTGCTGTTTCTCTAGTCTATCCTTTAACTAGAACTGAGTGGGGACAGTATGAAATATTCATGTTACTTATATTTTAGAGGGTAATAAGACTTTTTATATTATTTTTTCATTGATCGTTTAGATGGGTTCTCTAGTTATGACAATTTCCAGATATAAAACTTAGAGTATCTTCACTTGAATAGGACCAAGTTTGTTACGGTGAGCTCATTGGGCACCCTGTGCCCCCCTTCCCCCGGGACTCTGTGACTCTGATCAAGATAACCCCTGGATCCTCCTTCCTGCCCCAACGGGGTTGGCGGAGAGCCAGGAAAGCCCACCCTGTCCAAAACCTATATAGACCCCTGAGACTTCCTGTGCTCTCTCTCTTTTGCCCCACTCTCCCATGGACACCACAGAATAAAGAGAGCTGTTCCAACACCCTGGGGTAAGAGCCTCTTTTGAATACCTTATCCCTCTCCTGGTATTCCTCCCCTCACAGCCCCCTATCTCTGAGGAAGCCGGATTATTCGGGGGGCTGCGTGGAGGGGGGGAAAACAACAGAAATTACAGTTGGCGACCAACGTGTGCTGCCTCTGAGCCCACGAAGAAGCTGGACCCCCTATTTCGGTGGAATTCAATAGCTTTTGGGACAGTCAACTGCCCTAGTACTCTAGCTGCCTTTAAAGGCTTTGAGTGACAGGGACCAGTCGGGGACCTCTGCCTGAGTACCCAGGAGAGCCGACTAGAGAGGGATTCCCCAGAGGTTTTCACAGACAAACCCTGCAGTTCACGGCTTGGTGAGTTCTCCGTTCGCGGCACCCGGGACCGCGCCTGGCTGGGAGCACTTGCCATAGTGACTGCAGGAGGCTGCTTGCGAGAGGGGGTGCCAGGGACCCTCTGCGATACAGCGAGGAACCGGTGGGCTGATACCCACGTTCCAGGGGGGAAAAGCCACGGGAGGAGAGGGTTGGAGCCGGTCCAGCAAGCGGCGGGACGAGCGCCCCTCCCCCTGTGCCCCCCCCCCCGCTCGTATTTCCACGGAGGGAAATTCGAATTATTCGTGCTGTGTTACCAACTCTGGTGGAGATTAGACCCGTGATACGAGTAAAATCATGGGTACAAAACTGTCGCTGGAACAAAAGAGTACACTAACACATCTTAGCAATATTTTAAACAATGTATCATTCTCTAACAAGCTTCTTCTGCGTTTTGTGTGCTGGCTAAAAGCAGAAATACCAAATTTTACTGTGCAAGAACTGAATTCGCTTTCGTTTTGGGACAAAATTGGACAGATATTAACTTTAAAAGTCGAAAATGGTGAACATAAAGTTTCTTGATTTATTCCGATATTTTTACAAGCACGCAAAAAGATTTTAGAAGCAGAAAAAAGCATACAAACGCAGACCCACAGTTCTAATACTCCCTTTTCCCCAACCTGCCCACCTCCTCAATACCCCAGCCCTGAAAACCCCTCACCCACCCCTTATTCCCCTCTAACACCTTGTTTTTCCGACAAATATAGTCCGGAATTTGCCTCACAGAGCAGCGCAGTGTCTCTGGAGCACACGCAGCCGGATAATGGCAGCGGCCAAGTGCTCGGACCGGCGCCCCCCTACCCCCCGCTCCCACTCGCATTCTTTTGCTTCCCCCGCCCTCCACCCCCTCCCCCAGTGCCTCCCTATCTCCCACGGCACCACGCCTTCCTTATCAGTGCCAGCCCCCGGGTTGCCCCGGGAACAGGAGCGGGGCCGGCCCCTGCACTGCTCCCAGCCCCAGCACTGACGACAGCAGGTGGGGACACGGCACGGCAGCCCGGCAGCTCAGAGCCGGGGCGGGGACCGAGTTTCCACCGTGGAGCAGACAACCCGGGATGGGGGGTGCGAGCTGCCTCTCACCGGGGCGGGGGGGGCGCTGGGGGGACATAACCCTGCCTTTACCGAGGAATCTATACCATCTGTAGCTCCAGTGGTTTATTTAGGGAGAAGAAATGGTACCAGAACATACCAACCTCTACCATACAGAGACAAAACAGAAATCCGTAAAGTTCAGAAAGAATTTGGAAGGTCTAGTGAGATTTTTAAAGGTATGATTAGAGCAACCTTCAATTCAAATGAAATGGTACCGAAAGATATAACTGATTTGTTTAAATGTTTACTAACATCCTCTGAATATGACACATTGCAAAATAAGTGGAAATTGGCTTTGGAAACAGTTTTGCAAGAAATACAGCGTACACCCAGTGAAGCCCTTGACAGTGATGGTCAGCCTCTTACAATGCATCATTTATGTGGTAAAGAGGACATAAAATGTCCAGAAAAACAAACCAGACTGTTATCTAGATCGGTTTTAGAAAAAATCTGTAAGGCTGCAGAAAAGACTCTCTATCAATTACCAGGCACTGAGGTTAAATGCAGCTATATTAACATTAAACAGTTTCCTTCTGAGAGTTTTTTACAGTTTGTGGATCGTTTGAGAAGCCAAGTTGAAAAACAGGTGCAAGACACCAGGGTACAAACAGAGCTGATTAAAGAAATGGCTCAGAGGAATGCCAATGAGACCTGTCGTAGGATTCTTCTCAGCCTTCCTCTTGATCCGGCACCTAGCCTTGCCCAGATGATTGAAGCCTGCACCAGGAGAGCAGAGCTGCTTGATAATCCTGTCAGTCATAGAGCACCAGCAGACCTACAGCCTGTTGCCACTGCTGCATCAACCCCAAGGAAGCCACCCAGGTCATCACAACACCTGCAACAAATCATCTGCCTGCGTTGCAAAAAACCAGGACACTTTGCCAGAAACTGTCCTCAAAACCAGAACCAGAGACAGATCAACAAACAAAAAAACTAGATGCACAGCGCGTGCCCACTGCTACGCGCAAAGATATAAATGTAGCGGGACACAAATGTGACAATGCCTCTCTCTTACAAATAAGGGGGAGGGTGGGAACCATGGTGGGGGGGGAGAGAAAAATAAAAATGTAAAATGTATAACTAACAAGGTTTGGCAGCCACTAGGCCGGCCTCGTCTAGTGACTGCCAAAGGATTTCATTTCAGATCCACTGATTGGAAACTTATTGTAGTGGACCTGTTAAACAGCTCACAAGACCTGCAGGCGTACGATATGGAAGTGGACAGTGAGTATTTTGTTATTGGGGACACAGCATACACACCTCCAGAGATTGAAATAGTTCCCATGACTACAAAAGGAAAAATATCCAGCCTTATGCTGTTGGCACATTGCTTGCACCCTCCATTCTATCTAGAAAAGGGGCAAATTCTGGCACAAGCCATTCCCATCCCAGTAGAAATCACAGTAGAAGGAAAATCTCCAGAGGTCTACTGGGCGGAAGTGGTAGGAGAGGACAAACCCTCCATGACATGCAACCTAGCACATGGGTCAGAGCACCTTCAGGTGGAAGGTGTTCTGGACACAGGTGCAGACATCACGGTGATACCCAAAACTATGTGGCCATCACACTGGGAATTGCAACCTGTGGCAGGCAAACTTCAGGGTATAGGAGGAACTACATTGGCAAAAATTTCTAAAAATGTAGTGCAAATTGAGGGACCTGACGGGAAATCAGCAAGTGTTCGCCCGTTTGTGGCAGACTATAAGGCTCCTCTGTGGGGGAGAGACACCATGTCCCAGTGGGGAGTCCAATTAATAATTCCTAAGACACCCCAGGATTTTCAGAAGTAGCCACTGTGGAGCGCCGTGCCCACAAGTTAAAGTGGTTGGATAACACCCCAAAGTGGGTAGCACAGTGGCCTTTGAGTAGAGAAAAACTCGAGGCTCTTGAAAAACTTGTAGAGGAGCAGGTGGCTCAAGGACACCTGCAAGAGACAGACAGCCCTTGGAATTTCCCAGTCTTTGTAATAAAGAAGCCTGGGAAGGACAAGTGGAGATTGCTCCACGATCTCAGAGAGATAAACAAAATTGTGGGGGACATGGGACCTCTCCAGCTGGGGATGCCGAGTCCAGCTATGCTTCCCCAGGACTGGAAATTGGCTGTGTAAGATATAAAGGACTGCTTCTTCCAAATTCCATTGCACCCTGAAGGTGCCCTGAGGTTTGCATTCTCAGTTCCCACGGTCAATAGAGAAGCCCCGATGAAACGTTATTACTGGAAAGTTTTGCCCCAAGGTTTAAAATCCAGCCCTTTCATATGCCAATAGTATGTAGCAGCACTACTGTCTCCAGTACGTGCAGAGAGAAAGGATGCCATCATCCTACACTATATGGCTGACGTGCTTGTGTGTGCTCCCAATGACTCTATACTCCAACACACGCTTGACCTAGTGGTAAAAGTTTTAACCTCTGCTGGATTCCAATTGCAGGAAAACAAGGTTCAAAGAATGCCACCTTGGAGATACCTGGGCCTGGAAATCTCTGCAAGGACTATTGTCTCACAGAAATTGGTGATAAATTGCAACCCCAGAACATTAGCAGACCTCCACTTGCTGTGTGGGTCTTTAAATTGGGTAAGGCCCTGGCTAGGCCTCACAAATGAAGATCTGGAACCTCTTTTCAATTTATTGAAGGGGGAGAGGGAGCTGGCCTCCCCAAGGGAACTGACTCCAGAGGCAAAGACAGCAATCGAAAAGGTACAGAAGGCCTTGTCAGAAAGGCAGGCACATCGGTGTGACCCAAATCTGCCTTTCCAGTTCATTGTTCTAGGAAAGCTGCCACACCTGCACGGGTTGATTTTCCAATGGGCCGAGGGGCAGAAGGATCCACTCTTAGTCATAGAGCAGGTTTTCCTATCGCTCCAAAGATCCAAAACCATCACTAAGCCACAAGAGCTGATAGCAAAGCTGATTCAGAAGGCCAGGGTGAGGTTGTGTGAATTAGCAGGGTGTGACTTTGCATGTATTCACCTTCCAGTCAGGCTTTCTGTGGAGGGAAGGAACTCTCCTGAGAGACTGACCAAAGGGATGTTTGAGCATTTGCTCCAGAGCAGTGCCAGTCTCCAGTTATCTCTGGACAGCTACAGGGGACTAATATCAGTCCATGCCCCGTCTCACAAGTTGTTCAATGAGGAATTCCACCTTATTCCTCAAGAGAAAAGGAGCCGGAGGGCACTCAGGGCTCTCACAGTGTTCACTGATGCCTCTGGGGCTTCCCACAAGTCGGTGATGACTTGGAGAAATCCACAGACTCAGCTTTGGGAAGCTGATGTTGAGCTTGTGGAGGGATCCCCCCAGGTGGCTGAACTGGCTGCAGTGGTGAGAGCTTTTGAGAAGTTTTCCGAGCCAATCAACTTGGTGACAGACTCTGCCTATGTGGCAGGTATAGTGTCCAGGGCGGAGCAGGCTGTGCTCAGAGAAATAGAAAATGAACATCTCTTCAGGTTGCTCTCAAGGCTAATTTATTTAATCTTGCACCGAGAACATCCATTCTTTGTGATGCATGTGAGGTCACACACTGATTTGCCAGGTGAGATTGCAGAGGGGAACCGAAAAGCAGACTCCTTCGCTGCACCAGTTGAAAAAGCACGTCTCCCTGATGTTTTCCAGCAGGCAAAGCTGAGTCACCAGCACTACCACCAGAATGTGCCAGGTTTGATTCGACAGTTCCAGCTTACACGGAGTCAGGCCCGAGCCATTGTGACCAACTGTCCTAATTGTCAGCTCCAGGCCGTGCCATCCTTAGGCATGGGGGTAAACCCCAGAGGCCTTAGCAGCTGTGAGGTATGGCAGACAGACATCACACACATTCAGAGCTTTGGTCGCCTTGAATGCGTTCATGTGAGCGTGGACACATTCTCAGGTGCAGTGTATGCCTCTGCCCATATAGGACAAAAGGCTGCACATGTCAAACAACACCTAGTGCAAGCATTTTCAGTATTGGGGGTGCCAAAAACGATCAAAACAGATAATGGCCCAGCGTATGTATCCAAGGAGTTTCTGGAATTTCTCCAACAGTGGGGAGTGGAACATAAAACTGGCATTGCCCACTCCCCCACAGGTCAAGCTGTAGTCAAGCGTGCACACCAGACGCTCAAGCAGGTATTGAAAAAACAAAACAGCTCAGCTCCGTGGATGTCTCCACGAGAGAAGCTCTGTAAAGCTATGTTTACCATCAATTTTCTGAATTGTTCATTTGAAAATATGAGTCCACCGGTTGTGCGTCACTTTAACCGTGGCAACCAGTTCAAATTGTCTCAGCATCCCCCGGTCTTGATTAGGGATCCAGAAACTTGGGAAACCAAGGGTCCCTATGGACTTGTAACCTGGGGTCGTGGCTATGCGTGTGTAGCTACTCCCTCAGGCCCTCGGTGGATTCCCCAGAAGTGGGTGAAACCTTTTGTCCCCAAGAATCCAGGTCAAACAGAAGGGGACAAGAAGCAAGTAGCTGATGCTTCAAAGAGAAGACGCCGCCAGATGGGAGAAGAAGAAAGTTCCTAGGCATGAATTCCTTCTGGCAGAAACAGAAACTTTAACATGTTCTTAAAATGTTTGTTCTTCCCTTTTAGAGAAAACCTACCTTCCACTCAACCCTGTGATGAACCCCATGCGAGTTGTCATCCTGCAAATGCTGAAGAGAATGTTCAAGGGATGGGGATTCACGGGGTGGTGGACATCTGTTGTTAGATCAATTTTGTTAGCCCTTGTTATTCTGTTCTTTGTAACCCTAGTGTTCGGGACCCATACTCAGGGTTGAATTGAGCCCAGTGAATTCCTGCAACCTTGTTTAACAAATAAGGGGGAGGTGTTACGGTGAGCTCATTGGGCACCCTGTGCCCCCCTTCCCCCGGGACCTTGTGACTCTGATCAAGATAACCCCTGGATCCTCCTTCCTGCCCCAACGGGGTTGGCGGAGAGCCAGGAAAGTCCACCCTGTCCAAAACCTATATAGACCCCTGAGACTTCCTGTGCTCTCTCTCTTTTGCCCCACTCTCCCATGGACACCACAGAATAAAGAGAGCTGTTCCAACACCCTGGGGTAAGAGCCTCTTAAGAGGGGGGGAAAACAACAGAAATTACACAAGTTAACATGTCATACTCTGAAAACCTTACTTTGTGTATCATTCAGAGATGATTATCTTTTATTGATCACCTGGCAGCAAGACCATGCTAGAAGTCGGTAAAATGCTGACGCAGTTAGAAATTCAGAGCTTGTGGCGCAGATAGAAATAGTATTAAGGTGTGACGGGGACTACTGGGCTGTCTGGGTGTGAATTAGTATAGGTTTCATAGTGTAAGGTGTAGGCCGTTTTAAGGAAAAGGTAAACAATGTTAGCTTGCCAATCAGAGTGTCTTTGTTTTTGTAAACTATGTAGAAGCTTATATAAACTACCATCTTAGCTTGAATAAACGGAGAACGCTTGATAAAACACATTGGTTCAGATCTGCGTTTGTCTTGTCCAGCTTTCCGTTTTCCTGAGATTCCCTGGCTTTTCTGGCATGCTGTGCTTCCCACCTAACCCATGCTCTGTGGCACTGCTGCTAGCAGCAAGAGGGCTTCCTTTGCAAGTTCCAAGCACTGAAATTAGTGGGCTCCATTCAAACAGTGGCATGTTTATTGTATCAGAATTTAAAATTATTTTCTTTGAAATTTTCTTCCTCTTGTTTCTTCTACCATTATCTCCAGGAACAATTACATTCATGTCCTGTCAAATCCTGGTGTTCTCTCTGTAAATCAAACTATGGCTTCTTTAGAAATCCATACTATGAAGTATTCTCTTGTCCTCATCTATGATTCCTCTGTATGTACCAGTAACAAAAATCTTTCAGCAATATTTCTGTGCACCCATGTTGTGGTATTTCTTCAGATCAGTGCTATTATAATGCAAATTGTAGATATTGACGATCAGTATACAGAAAATGGTACGCAAGGCATGTTATGTTGCAGTCATTTGGGAATTTTAAAACTCGTCACTATTCAAATACAATTAGTTTCATATTTCAAGTAGACACAGAAAAAGCTACTGCCTATCCTCAAATTATTGATTAGTTCTGCACTACTCTAGATTTTGTGCATTTGATTATATTCAATTAGTATTCAGATCTGCCAGCAAAATGTTATATGAATGCTGAGAAACTTCTTATGCTTACCTTTTCCCATTTCCTTTTTTCCTTCCCACTTCCTCCTTTTCCCTTTCCCTTTTCTCTTTCCATTTCCCCTTCTGTTGACTGATGTTAGCATGGTTTTCATCAACTGAGAAGTCATGTGTTCTTTACAACTGTATCACCAATACCCTTTTGAGCATGGCATATTAAGGGACCATTTTCCCAGGCTAGTGAGTGCCTCCCTTCTGAAGTGAGTGAAGCTGATAGTTGAGATCAGCAAAACGTGTACCTGGATTCACATATGCTGCATTTCTGACTCTTACTTTTTTCTCCTGAAAGATGGCAATGGATTTGGTCATGCTCACCTCTTTGGACATCCTAGACATAACAACCTTAATATACATTTATATTCACTTTTGAACACCTTCTGGCTAGCAGAAGGTGTTTTATAACTCAGCTTGCATCCGGCATTTGCTTCAGACCATGACATTCACCACAGAAGTTTTACAAAAGAAGCCTTTTGATTCCAACTATCCATTTTTGGCTTTTGAAATCAATTTGGTTTCCCAAACCTGGCTGAGCAGATTCTTTTCCTCTGCAACGGTTCCCAACCTCTAATATATCTGTGTGCCATTGAGTCTGTTATGACATGTGATACTTCCATGCCTTTTTAAATGTCATGTACCGAGCTCATGCCTTAGGTACCTGGCTGTTTTCCTGTCGGAATCTGTGGGTATTGGTGATTCTGAGATTGTAGAAAGTCTCTGTCTTTCTGCTCCGTTGCCAAAGAAGAAGCCATAATTCGTCTGTGCTGTTTTCAAGGTTGTTTATTTTTGCTTATCTATAACATGTTCTGCTGCCCTGCCGCAGGTCTGTCCTGCAGGGCAGTGTGCGGGGCTCTGCCCCTCAGTGGGATGGTACAAACATTATATACCAGAAATTACGTGTACTATATTTACAATAATGTGCCAATATCTATCATCTACGTTGAACAGTGTGTCCCCAGCCTAAACCAATAGAAAAATGCCAACATCACCAAGAACATGGAGGTAAGGAAGAAGAAGGAGGAAGAACAGGATCAGGCCCACTTTCCTCCATCTTAGAACTCCTGACCCCCCTGTACAAAGTAAAACCCCCCTGTACAGGTACTAAAACCCCCTTGTACAATACTAAAAATTTTTTTTCCTCTAATTTGTGACTACTTTTACTATACCATCTAACCCTCTGTGACTGCTTGTTCCACCTTCAAAGTTGGTAATTCATTCCATGGTTCAAACTCAAAATCACAGCTGTTTTCAGCTGCTTGCCAGGGTCTAAAATGCTTCTGGCCAAGGCCTGGAACCTCTAAAAATGTCTGAGGGACATTTTGGGTTCCGACATTTTCCCCCTCACATTCCTTAGATCCCTCATCAGCCTTGTCTTGAAGAGTTTTGCACAAGGACCAGTTTCCACACTCCTTAAACAATTTATTCATTGCCTCCAAGGGCAGTAAGCATCACTTTGAGCCAGGCATACTGTGCTGTAATTAATATGCTGTAGTGTAAAAAGGTTGTGTGGTGTATTTTAAGAAACTCTGGAACTACTAGTGACAGAGGGGTTGAATGTGAAAATACCATCCATCACATCTCATTGCCATGAAAAGCAGACTTGTATTTCAGCATTTCTGTTTCAAATGTATGAGTGCCTCTCTCAAAGGTTTTTAGATGTAAGTATGAATACTGCCAAATAAAAATAAAGCCTTTAAGAGAGAATCCTAATGTAGCCAAAGTTATAAGCAGCATTATTGAAAGAAGCTCCAATATAAAAAAATGTACAAACAATAATTTCCTGTAGATCAGCTGAAGCTGAAACTGGTATTCTGTTCATATGGTCCTTCCACTGGCTGCTGAAAAGATGATGGCGACTTAGGAGAGAAGTTAAAAGGGAATGCTTTTGAAAATGCTGTCCATAAGTAGTCAGCATTTGCCCCAGTATCTTCCTCAGAACTCTGCACCATGGAAGATTTAATCAGGTTGTAGAATTTCATTTTAAATTAAATTCTCACTGCAACCTTTTGTATGACCCCATTAGAGAAGAATTATATTGTGTGAATTTTATTCATGGAATAAATTGGCCCAGAATTAGTTCTTTATCAGCAATTGGAAAAATACTGAGAACAGGAAAAAAAAATATTGAAAGTGCTGGAACTGATACATTTGCCTTAACAGAGCTGTATTTAAAAGATGTACACATGAAGAATCCAAGGCATAATGAAGCCTCCTACACACAACATGGAATAAAATATTTATATTGTAATCATGCTATTAATAAAATTATGGATCAGCTGGTGCCTGCTGCAACAAAACTCAGTTGAAAGCCTGGTTTCTAGATGGGGCAAAGCAATGTAAGAACTGAAGACCAGACGCACATGGACTAGCTTGGGAATCCCTATGCTGATTTAGCTGTTCAGTTGTGTAATACCCTGACTTTCAAAAAGTCTCCCGTGGCAGCTGGCACTGTCCTTTTCATTTTGGTGTGCAGTGAAGGGCCAGGGAGCAGAGGGAAGGCCTGCAGCCCTGCTGTGCTGCTTCCATCCCTGGTGGATCCCTGTGAGTGCTGGGGGGTTCTGCAGCAATGTCCTTGTTTCCACTTGTTGTTGAAGTTAATTCTGAGGCCATCAGAAATAGTTTGGCTTGATCAGAGCAGGACAATCTCAGGGACTTTGCTGTCAGTTGCTGCCCTTGTCAGAGTGCTGCTGTGATACCAAATGGGTTATCTTCTCCTCTTTGGTCTTGTCGAGTTTCCAAGATTTAAAGAAAAAGATAAAAACCCAGGGGGTTTGTGCAGGGGCAAAATGACAGGTAGAAATGAGAGGAACTGTTCATCTGCACTGTGAACAGATACTGTGGAATCAAATCTTAGATGCAGTCTTAAGGGTAGCTGTACAGGAAGATTTGGTTTTCCTGTTGCTATCATGAGTCCTACTTTCTGATGCACGTGTGAGTTCACATTGAGATCTCTCCTTGTTTGCTGGGAGCAGAAGGGAGGTGTTGTCACAAGTGAAGTGATGTCAGTGGCATGAGCCATTTACCTGTGTGGTCCCCAGTGTTTTGCTCAACACATTACCTGCCAGAAGCCTCTTGATTCCCAGTTCTGCAGCAGTTCAAACTTTATCCAGTGCCAGAGTAGGCCAGGCTCCCAGTCTTCCTCCTTGTACAGAGAGGGGGAATACGGGCAGCAGTGCCCCTACTGCTCTGCAAGTGCATGGCTGAATTGGATAGTGGTAGGTGGATATTCTCCTCCCAGAACATTCCTGCATTTCTTTGTTGACAGGAGTAGTTTCCTGTAAAGTGGATTACTCAGGCTCAAAAAAAGAACAACTGAAAATTATATTGAGAGTTTGTTACAAATATGATCTATTGCTGTGAGAAGGTTAAGAGCAGGAAACACACAGCCTGCAGCTTTGTTCTGTCGGCCTGCCCAGGCTAAATCAATTTTGCTTGGAGTTTATTGAAGTAAGTTCTCTTTTCTCTCTCTCTCCCAGTGTCTTTCCCCAAAGGACACTGTTACTGGTGGACTGGACTGTTCAGAGGTCAGCTGGGAAGTGCTCTAGGTTTTAAAATTTGCTCTTTTTTGCCTGAAAAAAAAAAAAAAAAAGAAACCTTGTTGGGAAGGATAGATAAATATGATTGTCTAGCAGAAGAATGTTGCCTTTATAAAAGACAACGGCGACCCGGTTCCAAGAGACAGCATGGCAGCCCGGCCTGTCCGGACCACTCGGGCTAACGACAAAACACGCTGGCACCAATTTGGTGGACGGTCGAAAGCCTTTATTATCTTATCTCATGGGTTTAAATAGTCTTGTGGGTCTTTGCTACGTCAGAGGGTCTTTGGTGGGGTTTCTGGGTTAGTCGGGAGTGGAAAACTACTGGGTTAGGTGTGGTTACATGCTTTGGGGTTAATAGATAACGTGAAGCAGGGAGAAGGGGGAAGGGTCTCTCTTTCCATCACATCCCGTGATCTTCCGTTCTCCTGTCCCTATCTACCACAAAGAACCACAATAGTACAGCCAGGATGAATATCATGCCCCCTACTGGCTGGACAATAACCACACCTACAGATAGGTCCAAAAGTCAAATGGACTGTTCCATCTCACCCCCCAGAATGTATGGTTCACCCCACACCTGTAACCCTCCCCTAAAACATCAAGTGTCTGTAACCCCATTGGCACAAGTCTTGTTCCAGCCCACCTTGAAGCCCCCTGATAAGGGGTCTCCGGGGGGGCCAGACGCCCTCTTGGATCCTCCTCCTGGATCCCCCCTCTTGGAGTCCCTGCTCTTCCCTTTGTCTCTCCCCTCCTCCATCACCTCAGGCCCGGCCACGTGCTGTGTCTCGCAGCTCGAGGCAGGGCCTCTCTCCATCCCGAATAAACCTTATCCTCCAAGAGCAATCAGCAGAGATCTCTCGTCTGTATCCACCCAAACCGTCCTGGAGCACTCTAATGTCTTTACAAAACCTCATGTAGCCTCCAGGAATTAGGGTGCAGAGCAACTAATAACTCAGTAACAGAAGTGTCATAAGGGGAAGGCAGAGTCTATGGAAGTCCCTTGTCTGCTTTCCGGGGGTGTGAGAGGCCCCCTGGCTGGACCGGTGTGCATTTCTCTGCTCCATGTGGGATAAAGCAGAACTTGGCCTTTACCACTTGAATCCAAGCAGGGAGAGTCACAGAATTATAGAAAGGTTTGGGTTGGAAGGGGACTTCAAAGGGCATGTAGTTCCAGACTCCTTACCATGGCAGGGATGGCTCCCACTGTCCCAGTCTGCTCCAAGCCCCATCCAACCTGGCCGTGGACATAGCCAGGGATACAGGGGCAGCCACAGCTGCTCTGGGAACTCTGTGCCGGGCCTCCCCACCTCCCAGGGAAGAATTTTTTCCTAATATCTAATCTAAACCTACTCTCAATTTGACCTCATTCCCCCTTTGTCCTGTAACACCAGGCTCTTGTAAATAGTCTTACCCTATCTTTTGTGTAAGTTCCCTTCAGGCACTGGAAGGCCCCAACTAGGTCTCTGAAGACTTCTCTTTTCTAGGATGGACAATCCTAATTCTCTCAGCCTTTCCTCATAGGAGAGGTATTCCACCCTTCTGAGGAAGGGAGAAAGCCTTGGCATGTCAAAGAATTGGGTTGCTCTGGAAATGCAGCTTTCTTAAAAAAAAAAAAAAAAAAAAAAAAAAAAAAAAAGAAAGAAAAAATCCATTTCTGTGGAACATTTTTATTTTCTACAAAATAGATCTTTTAACAAGAAAAAGAAATCATGTATTTGTTAATTGGCTATGTTGGTAGATAGCTGAGAGCAGCAGCAAACCAGAAAAGAGGTAAAATTGAGCTGTGAGAAATCCCCTTTCCCAAACAGAAATAAAAATAAATTTCAACACCTACTGGCATCACCCAGCTAATTGCATTTTTAGTGGGAGGAGAGATTTTAAACCTGACTAAAAATAAGATTAAATTACTTTCTTCTTTTTACCCTCTGTCCCAGTCCATTTCTATCAGGTAGTGTTTCTTTCTTTTGCTTTCTTTACTCAATCATTGTTTATTGCTCTAAATTATAATAACTTATGTCTGGACTGTCCCCAAAATGGTTTGATTTCCATGGTAATTGGATCTTATATTTCAGTAAACTCTTAACCTCCTCTCAGGCTCATTGAGAATTTTAGTAAGGGCTGTGAGATGCTCAAGTGAAGTTCAATAATGAAAAGAAAAGTACAAGATTGATTTTTTATGGGGGTACCTGAGAAAAACTGTGGATGTCAGTGATGCTAATTATATTGCTAAGGAATTGATACTTCTAAAATATTCATAAATATGACTATATCGGAATACTCATGCAGAAAACAGCTTCACTCAGGCCTTTAGGGACACCTTACTACACAGCAAAGCTTTAGTGAAGTCATTAAGAAAACCATTTACAGCTTTCAAAAGAATATGTGGGACTGATCCTGCTGTGAACAGCAACATAAGGTCCACTGTGCAGCTCAGGAGAGTCCTCTCTCATCACACAGCCTTTGACTCACAGCGTCATATCAGTGCTTAATGTAGCTGGACTAGAGTATCCTGGGAGATAACAACATAAAGCATCAGCTGAAGATAAAGTACACAAAGGGTTAAAAAATCAGCAACTGAAACAGCAAGCTGGATTTCAGGCTTTCAGAGGAGTATTATTAATGCAGTAGCTTAATAATTACAATAGTAATGTGAGGTTTTACTTTTACACACATCTATCTGTTTGTCTGTCTATCTATCTATCTATCTATCTATCTATCTATCTATCTATCTATCTATCTATCTATCTATCTATCTATCTATCTATCTATCATCCCAGGTTAGATTGTCCCAAAATGAATTAAAAGAATGATGATGAGTGTGGTACTTGATGTTTTGCACAGAATACTTAGTCATTGTAGACAAAGTAATCACATCACAATTTGCCAGAACAAGTGCCCCTATTTTCAAAAGGATGCAGGGTTGGGGTTTTGTTGGTTTTTTTTTTGGTTTTTTGTTTGTTTTTTGTTGTTGTTTTGGTTATTGTTTTTGGGGTTTTTTGTTTGTTTGGTTGGTTTTTTGGGGGGTTTTTGTTTGTTTGTTTGTTTTTTTGTAATTCTATACACTTCTGGCTGCAAATCTGGAGAGCTAAGGGAAGGTAAGTAGGAAGAACACACAAGTGCTTGCTAATGGCAGCTATTAGGTGGCTCCGAATAAGGTCCTTCAGAGAATCTGTTACTAACTGTCATGTCCAAGGACTTGGAAGCAATTTCAGTGTTTCTGGGTGCTCACAGAAGTGCCTCCTGAGCCAGGGGAGTCAGCTGCATGCAGTGTTGGCCATGGGCACGCTTGTTGGCTTTCCTTGCCTGGTATAGCCTTGGGAGCAGCAGCTGACCTGCTGCTGACCTGCACCAAGGGCAGGTGTTAAACATCTACATAAGCCCCCGGGGCTGTGCAGCATGATAGAAAGTCTTTTGCTTCCCACAGACCCCTCAGACTTAATCTGATTGCCCTCTAACAAGCTGCTTCTTATAATATTTCAGGTTTTACTAGGTTCCTGTGAATGTATTTGCAGCGTGGGAAAACAAGCTACTTGAACAAATAGCTAACATTTTGTAACTGTATTCCAGTCAATAGCAAAACACAGAAATAGGGTATCTTTTTAATGAAACTATTTTGCTTTGAGTGTTCTAAACTTCACTATCAGGCAAAGAAAGTGTTTCAGAGTTTTTCCTCTGTGTTGTTAAAGAGCCCTCTAAAGCTGTAATTTAGTGTGAAAACATTTTACTAGGTATCAAACAGATCTGGCGGATTTTGGCTGTGACAGAGAGGAAATGCTGAACAAAGGGGTTACTGTATATTCTGTTGCCTTAGAGACTGAAACATCTGTGTCCATGCAGGCAAGTGATGCAGACATGGTAAGATTTGACTCCGTACATTCCTCTGTTCATCTGGCTGTCAATGGGAATGTTTTATGTTGTGAATATTCTGGGCTTCTTTAGCATTGTATTTATCTGGTTGTGTGGCATGTCTTGGACTAGGAGGGCTTATTAATTAAAGTCTAACTCTGAAGTCAGGACTCTCCCTAAGAAAAGATGCTTTTACATAAATAATTTTTCAAGATGAACTTGGAGGGACTTGAAATGATTGTTGTACTGGTAATAATAGTTGGATTTGTGAAGGCACTTGAGCATATGGGTCTCCTAGAAGACAACTTTGAAGGTAGGATATTGAGAAAATATTTTGTTCTAAAAGCCAGTTGCTGCAGAGGCTTTTACTTTAATCTGTATGTGCATGTGCAGCATTTGAGTATCTGGGGAGCTGAAAGGTAGCTGAAATAACATTATATACTTTTTTTTAGGCAAATGAAATGTATTTAAATGTCTATGTAGTATTGTAGCTCTCATTGCAACTCTGAAAATAAATGTGACATAATCTTAAACCAGTCTTTGTTTATGTTTAAGATTGTTTCAAGGACTTCAGTACTGATTTATGTGCTTTAGTATACTGCAACTCACATCCCAAAGCTCTGAATGAAAGGTATACATTTTAGTAAGTTTATAATTATATCCTCTCAATTTGTTCTAATTTCTAGAAGTGTCATGGCTTATTTTCAGCTATTGGCTGTTATTAACAGAAAATCCAAAAACCTTACTGAACTTACTTGGATGAATATTTCTGTTGTAATCAATTTAGCCCTTTCTCAGAATATTTATCTTTAACAGATCTGCTTGGTCTTGCTCTCTATTCTCAAGTATGTTTTAAGAAAACATTGCTGATTGAAAGGTAAATATGCTTTGTAGAATGTAGTTTGAAGGAGCTGACTGCTAAAGATATCTTAATTCTGGTTACCTCTCTGATTTACAGACAATGTAATTCATGTAGAAACATGCAAATATTAAATTTAAGTAGAAGGGATGAATTTTAGACAGTGAGCCCCATAAACCAAAGCATATCTATACAGATATTGTCATTGTTTAATAGGGAGAGTAGATTTACAGTGTGCCTGAATCTGAATATTCCTGAATATTGAACGGCTGGTTTTTTTAAAAACTTGAGAGTCATTTTTCATGGTAAGCAAGAAATACACTGTTGTTAAAATAACCTCCAGCTACGATAGAGAGAGAACAATTATTCCTTTCTGCTTCAGAGCTCATGACAGCCTGGAAGAGATAAGCTTGCTGGCCTCATAGTAATTTACCTGACAACATTTGGTAGAAGGTTTGAAGAATCTTGAAGACCTATAAATGGAGGAAAAAAGTTATAAAACTTTAGTTTCTTTGATTGTGTGCTTTATTTTAGTTCTCATGCATGTGTTTGCTTTTCCTACTTCCTGCTGCTTTGATCTTTGCATGAATTAAGAGGTACTGGGTGATGACTGATGCAAAGCATTTTGAAGCTGGGGCAGTACTGCAGATTGCATAGCAAGTGCTTTACCTACCAGCTCTGACTTTGCCAGGGCTATTGAAATGATGAAATTGTGCAAGTAAGACAGAATGACAATAGAAAAAATAATTTATTTCGGCTTTTGTGAGTCTTCAGATGTCTATGTGCTCCTGTCACAGAGAGGTGTTAGATGGTACCTGATGTACAGCTAACTTCCTGTCTCCAGCTCTAGCAAAGTCTGTTATGAATTGGTCCATCTGGGCACCTGGATTTTTTTAATCCTTTTATTGTCTGCCTGAATGCATCTAAGGGCAGATTCAATTTAACAACTTGGTTTAAAAAAAATAGAGCATTGAAGAAGGAAGTTTTAGGAGGGGGCAGTTCATGGGTTTAGATAGCTGCTCCTTCCCAGTTCCCAGTCTCCAGTGTACCTGTGAGCTGTACTCATGTCATGAGTAAGGGGGGAATGGCACATTGCTGACTCCTAAGGAGAGGGAAAGTTTGGGAATATTTGAATAATTCAGAGCAAATCATCATAATATCTAGTTGTATTTCTGATTAAATTTACACTAAAATACTGTGAATCATGCTTAAAAAGTGATGAGGTTAACTTCACATTAATACGTTAGAACTTCAGGCAAGCTGGTGTTCAGACTGTGTAGTTTGAATCTGTATACAATCATGGCTTCCTTACAGCTTCTCCTGCCATGTCCACCCTTTATAAGAACATACAACATACACATACTTTGTGTAGCTCTGGTCCTTGTGGGATCTGCTGCTTCCTTTGCTGTAATGGTGAGGTGAATGAGGTTGTCTGTCAATAATTTCCAGCAGAGACTGTTGACTATTTGTTACAATAGGTTAGTTTTTAACACTCACATGTTAGTTGTTATACAGAGAAATTATATTTAATATTCTAGTGAGAAAAAAGTTGAGCTACTTTTAAGTTCCCTTATTTTTAATAGTACTGCATAAGGCTGTAAGATTTACAGACCATGATACTCCATAGAAATCTACACTGTCAGTACAGTGTAAATTCCACAAACATGTGTTATCCTAAGAAGAAACAAATTTCTCTTGCCAGACCTCACTGAGCAAAGAGAAAACAGGTATCAAGTTAAACATGGAGCTGTAGAAAGGTGTGCTGAACCTCAAGCCCCGCATATGGAGTACTAGCCAGCAAAAGCTGGAACAACTGGACCTTGCCTTGGGCCCAGATAACTCCTAGCTCTGCTTTCAGTTTCCCCAGACTGTTGTGGACTTTGTTTATACTGAACAGCTTACAAAAGTACACTGCTAACAAATTCTGTGTTGAAACTATTGTAATTATCATTCAAACTCATCAGTACTTTCTACAGAGAGACTTTCAAAGTGACTTCCCGGGACATCCCTCTGGCTGTTTTGAGACCTTGGCAGGGGGCTCAGAGACCTTGGCACAAAGTCAAAAACACCTGTGGCTTCGATTTTAGCCCGTGGAAAAAACTGCCAACTTTGTATGAGGGATTACAAGCCACAAAGGTTGAGTAGTGTCGTAGTTGAATTAACACAGGGTGAAAAAGTAGAATTTTAGGGTTTTAAAATAAGGAATTCAAGGGGACAAGGTGGGGGGATTTGGGCATGTCCTAGCCTTCTTCTCTTTCTTCTTGCCCTCTGTGTCTTGGCAACACTTTTCTATTGGTTTAAGGTAGAGACACACTGTCCAACATAGATGATAGATACTGGCACATTTTTGTAAACATAGTACATGTCGTTTTTAGCATAAAATGGTAACACCACCCTAAGGGGGTGGGAGTCTGTTACAGACTGACCTGCTAAACAGACTGCAGCTCCTTGATAAAGCATGTTATAGATAAGAGAAAATAAACGACCTTGAGAAGCCAACCCTACACATTCTGACTTCTTCTTTGGCTGTGTAGGCTGGGAAGCAAGGACTTTTGCATTCTCAGGGTCGCCTCGACCTCCAGATCCCCGAGAACTTACAAATGTAGAATATAAAATCTATTAAGTGGAGGAAGGGAACTCAAATTACCATAGACAGAAACAGGGAAAACTTCTTGAAATACTGCACCCTTCCAGCTAACCATGACCAGGCAGTAATAAGTGTGCACTCTGGGAGATCACAGTCACTAAAAGGAGATGCTGGTGCTGGAGGTCAAGTCCTTGATTCTTGCTGGTGTCTTGCTCTTACTCTAACATTTGTGGACACCTGGACAGGTGAGCCAGCTGAGTCTTTGTGTAGCTGATAAAGGGCCTCTGTCTAAATATCATAGAGCATATAGAGCGCTCAAACTTATAAACTTATTTGCAAAAACATTAGCTCAAACCATCTGTCAGTAACTGAGCAGAGCGGAGAACATCAGAGTTTTCCTAAATGTGTTTTTGTTTCTATCCAAAACTGGTTTTGAAAAACATACCAATATTCACAATAAACCCCAAATATTCCTATGCAATTTCCTATCTCCTCCACTTCTACTAAAATGCAGTGGAGAACAATGCTCAACGCTAGACATTCCTAGGGAAACCTGCTGTCCTTCAGCTTCAGTCTGTGCTATACAGGGAGTAGGATAAAGGGAAAGAGTGGAGTTTCTCACAGAAGAAAAGCAGAATGATGAGAATATTCTCTTGACAACTGCAATTCAAATGTTCATATACACCTCATAGTTTTAGTTTGCACACCTGCATATTAAATCCCATCTTTTTGAGAGCTACTACCATGTAATCTTGAAATTTAACTCTCTGTTCCTCAAATCTGTTATCTCCTTTTCCTTTTCCTCCTTTATTTTCTTGAAGTGTGTGCCTTGTTAAGTCTCAGCCCTGGCTCAGTTCCCATGCCTTGCTTTGCTGTGGCTTAGCTGTTTGGCAGTGTGTGGCTGTTGGACAAGGGTCCCTCAGCAGCACCAGTGGCAGAGCTCTCAGAGCACGGTGATGGCACCACCACGGTGCACTGACTGCATGTGGCCAATGGGGCAGAGCATGTCAGCACCAGCAGGGCTTCTCAGACTGCAGAGCCACTTCCACACAGCGAAACACAAGACCATTGATAGAAATATATGGTCACAGAACAGATTTAAAGGCCCAAGTTTGTAAGATTGAAAGGCCTGAGTTTGTATTTTCTAGTACCCACACTCAGATTTCTCCCTTTGCTACTCCTTTTTCTGGCCCATTTGTGACTGTTTTTTATCTTTAAAAAAAAATAGATCAGGCCAATGCCCTGGAACGAGCTCAGAGAGCTATCCTTGAGTATAAAGGACTGGCTCTGGGTAGACTGAGCCAAACCAGTGGCTTCCAGACTAACAATGAAGACAGCTCTGTGTATACATTTACCATTGCAAACTGAGACACACCTGCTGTCCTTGAGAAGGTGACAGAGCTGACTGTCTGTCACACACTTGGTGGATGAAAGGAAGTCATTATCAGACCTGTAATATTTTCTCTGTGTTCTCACAGCAGTTACAGCATGGCTGTGTTCTGTGTCTTTGCTCATAGGTATAAGTACTTGGTGCACACTGACACATGTGACCACAACACACCCCACGACGTGCCTGCAGGAGAGCCTGAACTTGTGGTCAGCGCCTCTGCTTTGGGCTGTATGAAGTTATCACAATTAATCTGGTACTGGGAAATTTCAGCTGTCATTGATGGACATACTTTGGGGGTCTCTGCTTCAATGTGGACTCAGGATGAGCAACTACTTATCTTCCTGTTCCAGCTTTGGAATTTTTATGTTCTTGCACTTTCATTGGCATTTTTGAGTGGCTGAAGAACTCAATAAAAGCATTTATACCAGAGATGAGCTCTGCCCTACGAATCACTTTTGTGCACTCATGTGAGCCACTAGGATTGTAGCACTTTCATGAGCAAAGAATAACCAAAGGACAGGGACCTTATGAACAGAAATAAACTTGTTTGCTACCATCTGGCATGGTTTTCTACATTCTAACAGTGACAGGAGCATGCAAGAGATTTTCCTCTCAGTTCTTCAAGATGGTGCTCAGACAGATGAAATGTCTTTTTCTCTACATAATTTATGCATAAGCAATATGGAGTTTAAAATACTGACTAGATCCATTTTCCTCCATGCTTAACCTTGACCATAAAACACTTGTAACTTTTACATGGAAAGGTTCTGAATCAACAAGCTGTAAACTGTAAGAATTTGCTAGCGGCATGTGATATTACGTACTGTTGTGCACGTAATAAACTTCTGTCTTTGTTCTGACACTTCTGACAGTCTCATCATAGTGATCATCTAATTCACACCTTAGATGCTGGATGAGAGACCATCACAGGAGGCTTGGTGGGTATAATGCAGAATCAGGATCCTAATTTTTTTCCACTGGTCTTGCATGACTCCTAGTTTATAATACCAGCTGGATATTTAAATCTCTGCTTATCACCTGCACTTGAAAAATCTTTCCACTGAAAGTGCTTGATGCTTTCCAGGTGAATACAGTGCTGCACTCTTCTTGAATTCAGTGCACTCCTCAAGCACACACACTTAACTTCAGATATAGAAAGTGACAAAGTAAGATTCTGTCTTAGTGTATAATTCCTAATAAGCTGTCAAGATGAAAAAGGCAGGAAAGCAGGTTAGGGCAGAAGAATGCACCTGTTCTTTCAGATGGAAGGACTATGCCCTAATGGTAGACTCATAGAATCGCAGAATGGTTGTAATTGGAAAGGACCTTAAAGATCATCGCATTCCAAGTCCCCTACCCATGCACCGGTTGCTCAAAGTGGCTCCACAATATTATGAGACTTCTTTTCTCAGGCAGGAACTGGTAGTGTTTGTGTCCCCAGGGATATTGTATCAGCACAAACAAGGGTGAGCCCTGAATACTGCTGTGCTGGTGGATGGAGCTGCTGCTCCTGTGTCAGTCATGGTGCATGGCCCCTGGCAGGGTGGTGCCAAAAATGCTGTTACTGAAAATTCCTGCCGGCAGAATTGGATGCAAGACATGTTGACCCAATAGAAAAGTGACTCTATTTACAGTTTCATCATCTCAGATATTTTTGAAAGGGTTAGGGGAGCTTCTGTGACCCCATGATTCCCACAGAGCCCACTGTGGTGGACATAACCTCTGTGGGGTACTCCCTGGACTTTATTTACTAAATAATCCTAAATCCGTATTAACAGAATGTCAATTTTATTTTTGTACCTCAAAACAATCTAGCTTTGGACTTGTAATTTAATCCAGGTTTGCTGTACCATGGAGTGGAAAAAACCTTTTGGCTTTAATCTGTGGTTTTCCATTAAACACCTGACCCACTTTTATCCTAACTGGAATGCTTCTGTGCTTAAAATTGCTTCCTAGTTCAGTTGTCTTGGATTCAAAGGATTTTACCAGTTGTCAAAACTGTCCCTCTTTTTGGCTTTTGTCCCAACCTCTGAATTGTTAGCATTCTTAAAAAAATTCTATTGTGTCATTTGAAAAATGGTAGAAAAATATAAATTCAATAAACATCCCAACAATGTTGAGATGACCTAATTCTGACATGCTCTGAAAGGTGAATTTTTCCTTCAGTTCATTCTTGTGGAAATGCTACTGTAAAATATGCATATTTTAGGAGGAGAAAAAGAAGAGGTACTCCATGAAAATGTGATGCATCTTAACTGTCATTTATCATGTAGTTCAAATATTGTGCTTTCTGTAGCACATTTTTCAATTCTTTGTGTACACACCAGCTCACATGCAGTCACTAATTTGCAATGCCTTGGTTAATATACTCTGAATCAATGTATTTAATTGAAAAAGTAGGGAAATAATGTTCTTATATGTACATCAGTGGTGACATACTGTGGTTCTGTTAGAGGTCAGTGTTATGCACCATAGGAGAATCTGAGTTGTCTTTTGAGGGTGGAAGATCGTTGCCTTGTATCAACCAAATAGCACAGGATGAAGCGGTATCCCAGAAAAGAACACAGGAGGAGGGCCTCGAGGATCCCACTTCAGGTGGTATCTTCCTGCATCAGAAAAAAGAAGAAGGGGAGCCTCCAGGAGTGAAATAGTCTGAATAAAAAGCACTTCTATAGCATCTCAATGGGTTAAAAAAAGCCTTGTGAATGGACAGGTCAAGGTTCAGTGGACCAAAGAGAAGTATGACCAGAAGGCTCCTTCTGCATTCCTGTTTCTCCATGGCCAGTCCTCAAGGGTCTCCCTGTATGGGACCAATGGTCATGCATAAGGCAGGCTGAGGCTTTCCTTTGGCAGAGGGGGATGCATTGCTACTGAAGAGGTGTCCAGTCTGGGACAGCACATGAGCTGCTCTACCAGTCTAATGTTACTTGAGAACATGCTAGTATGATAAAAGCAAATCATTATACAGCATGGAATGGAGAAGACCCAAATCTCCCAGCCATGTGAACAATTAGCTACTTCCTTTACCACAGCCTAAGATGGTTTTCACTTTTGTAAGTAAAAATAGCTCCAGTAATTGCTTTCTCTGGGTTTTTCTCCAAAGAATATCAATGCGTCATTGCTTCCAGTTGACCTAAATTTGTTTCCTAGCAGGACTATGTGCTAGCTTTTTTTCTCCATGTCAGGAGGAGCACTGGCTATTGCTGGCCATCTGCTCACTGTCCTCTGTCCTTTACCTACTGTCCAACACTTGCTTTCCTCAAGTTTTCTGTTATTTATAAAACTTGAGAATCCTGTGTTGAGACTCATGCAGACCAGAGGTGATAGTTTATTGTTTGAGCCAGGTCTTATGAGCTCTCAGAGAACCTATCACACTTGAGATAGCTCAGCTACCTTGAATGGCATACAGACGGTTTGACGTGAGGTTCTTCAAGTTTCTAACACTTGCTTGTCCCTGCAAAGATTTTTGGAAAAAACCTGTTGTCAGTCCTGCTCAGAATAAGCCACCCACATCCTGCCACATGCATCCTGCATGGACACACTGGGAATCAGCTGGCTGTACTGGAGCATTTCTGCTCCCTTCCACCTATTGAAGGTTCCACTAGCTCTCCCTGCAGCGGATGGCACTTCTGCTTCTTGATTTTAAAAGCAACATTTTGAGCTCACCGGCTTAGACCTCCCAACTGGGTTTTTTAAATACAAAAGGAAAAGGTTGAAAGGAGCTACCATTGATCCTGAGCAGTAAAGACAATTCCTAACACAACAAGCACGTATTGTTGAGAAGATTGAAAACAAATGTGATGGGACTTGTAGGAGATACTTGAGTACCACCAGTGCAAACATCTGAGACAAACTAAAAAACTGTGGCCTGTTAATGATGTCCTGAAGCTCTTTCTTTTAAGTTAGGATTACTCCTGGCCTCTCTCCTCTTCTCCCTTCATCCCTTGATTCTCTCACATCTGTTCAGTGAGACAGGAAACTGGTTCCAAAATAAAGACCTGAGTAATGAGCTAACAGAGCTGGCAGAAGCACAGAGCCTGCTTTCCTAGCTGTGGGATGGCATGCCCCATGCCAGTAGGGACAGTCTTCTATTGTCCATAGATGTCTAACTATGCTTACAAAGGAAGTTGTTTGTCTGGATTTTGGTTTTACAGGCAGAGATGATGGGACTAGTCTTTGGATGTCCTGTAGCTCTCCTCTTCACAGAATTTGTTTTCTGCAGTCCTGGATCAGTTTCCTGTGTCCAAGTTCCATAGGACATTGGAGCTGACCCTGCAGAAGTATCTTCAGGTTTCTCATTTTGTTTTCAGTGAGGAGACCAGTTCTGCCTATGAATGGGCTTCACAGCAATATCAGTGAGAAAAGCTTTTCTTCCTTGTCTCTGCTTGAATACTGGGCCCAGTGATAATATTAAAGTGAATTGCTGTGCATCTGGCCAACAAGCATGCCCATAGCTTAATGCAGTGTTCAGGCTATACTAATTTGTACATTATTTACCCTTGTGGAAAGACTTCTGAATTGCTCAAAAACTGACCTTGCAAGCCTCAGAAAACCTGCAGGGTAGGCTACTGTAGGCTTCAGCAAAAACTTTAACAGTACTTGGCTAAAAATACAGCATTTACTGTAAGTCATAAAAGTAAACACAGATGTAGCAAATCCAATTACTGTGGAATATCAAACATCTGAGTGCAAGATGAAGGAAGTTGTACATGAATGCCTGACAAGAAAACTGTTGAACATATTAAATTATGCACCTCTCCCAAAATAGCTAGAGTTTCAAAAAGAATATAGCGCAGCAGCACTCAATCAAGAACAAAAGTAAAAGCCTGGTGCACATCAGACTTGGGACAACTTACTCACAAGGACTACTTTGAAAGTGAGAAAATAGCTTTGAACTGCATGCCGTGCACTTGCACAAATACACATGCATGCAAATTAGAAATCAACCTCTCAGTAAAAGTGAAGCTATGTGACAGCACCCTCCTCTGTAAACCAGGACAAAGGCAGTGGAAATAGAAAAGAGATCTGGGAGGAATAGCCAAGCACAGAGTCAGCACCCCAGCTGGCAAATGCAAACTGCAGGCCACTGTGCCCTGGCTGCAAGCCTGTTTTGTGCCCACTGTTCTTCTGGGGGGCACAGCTGCAGTCCGGCTTTTCTTCTTGGTGCCTGATGACTCTTACAGTGACAGCTGCAGAGGCAGGAGCAGGAAACCTCAGTGGAAGAGAAACGGTAGAGTTAAAGAAAAAATCCCCCCCAAGAGCTGTGAATTATTATTCTCTCTGTGAGGTTCTTTCCAGACCCTGCACCATGTATTGTTTGTTAATAACATAAAGCAGGTTTGATTCCAACAATGTATTGTAGCAAACGTAATGGTTATCTTCAGTTTGTTTCTTTAGTTATGAGGAACGGTGAGGTGTTTTTTGTTACTCAAGCCCAAGCATTTAGATTGACCTCTAACTCAGAAGCTTTGCATTTCAGCTGTGTTGTAGTTTAACCCCAGCCAACAGCTGAACCCATACAGCCTCTCTCTCACTCCTCCACCAGGAGAATCAGGGAGAGAATCAAAAGGGTAAAAGCTGGAAAACTCCTGGGTTGAAATAATGACAGTTTAAAATGGAGACCTGGAGTTGTGCACACAAGTAAAGCAAAACTGTTGCCCCTCTTCTTTGTTGGTCTTAAACACACCAGGCTTTCCTTATTTCAAAGATAATATAAAGTTTTTTGTATGCTGGTGTTCATCATAAACATCACACAAAATAGCGTTCAACTCATGATACAATGCTGGAAGAAAAATTCAGTGTCAATTATTCCAAATTAATCCCCAAATATCCTAATCAATAGTTTGCCACTGGTTTCTTCAAAAGCAAGGGACATTTCAAAACATGCCTTAGCATAAAACCAAAGGAATTGTACTTGAAAAGTGGGGGATATTCATTGTATGGGAATAACTTACAAGTGATCAGTCTGTGATTCTGTGTGAACAGAATGCCCAGCCTTTAGCTTGAGAAGGAATGTGAAGATTTAGAGCTGTTGAGGTGACAGATCCAGTTTGTAGGGAAAAGCCTAACACTGACTTATTAACTAAATACACATGAGATCAGGCTAGTATTCTATACCAAGCTATTAGGCTTTTTGTCATTATCAAGTTCTAAATGAAAAGGTTTGCTCTTCTAGTAACGTTAACTTACAAAAAAAGTGCCATTCAAGATTTTTGCTTTTAAAAAATAAGGTGCAGACACTGTCATTCAGTTATTCTTTATCCCAGAGACAAGTCCAAATTTGGAGAAGTATATACTGCCAGCATAGACCTGTATTTACAGGGACTCACTCAACTAAACATACATTTTATTGTTTTCCCAGTGAAAGCCTGGCTTCCGCCAAGATACATTTGGCTTAAATGTTCATAGGTAATGGGACTAAAGCATTTTTTGGTGTTAGTGACAAGTTGCCCCAAGCTCTGGTGCCTGTCATGCCTTCTAATAATAAGTAAATTACTTATTATTAATAAGTCGAAGAATTAATTCAAACAGAGGTGGTTCTTATAATAAAATTGAGTCCAGCTACTTATCTGGCCACAATCTGTAGTACATGCAGTAATGTGACAAAATCTGGTCCTAAGTGAGGGAAAAAAAAGTCTAAAAACTTGGATTTTAGACTTGATATTTGTTTAGTCCTATAAAATTTGTGTAGCATCAACATAAAAGCTGCGATTATAAAAGGGAATTCATCCATGTCAGTTCTATGTATTTTAATGAGATGGTAACAAAACCCTAACTCGTGTTGTGGGTAGAGTACTCCAAGGATTTTGTAGTGCATACTATAAGCACCATGAATTAATTGGAAGGCTGCTCCTTAGCTGCATTTAATGCAAAACTTGAGCCGTTTGGCTGAATTATCTTTTTTAGGGTTGTATGATTTGGTTTTCTTTGGTTCTATAGCAGGTACTGTGGAAATTTACTGTAAAAGCAGTAGGGAATATATCAGTCACACAACTCTGTTATTACTGCCTTTTAGCTAGGGATGGGGAGGCTCATCCGTTTGAAAGAGAAATGGCCATGCTCCAGCACCCAGCCTGGGAGCTGTACAGCACTGCAACTCCCCTGTTCTGCTTTCCACACCCAGGGAATTGGGTAACAGTTTTGTAGTTTGACCCAGAGACATTCCTTGAAGAAGGAGTGTCAACTCCTTTCGGAATCAGGAAAAACTATAATTTGTAATTTGATGTACTTTTTTAAAAATACAAGTATCTAATAAATCATTTTTATAAATTACTCCTGCCCCCTAGTTTAAGGAAGCAAGCCATTTCAGGCAACCTGTTGTGACTACTTGTAGCACAGAAAACACACAGAGGCCTCCTTTTGAATCCAAGTTTTCTAACAGATTGATTTATAAATAAGATTTGTGTTCACACAGTCCTAGTATTTTGGCTGGCAGGAAATACAGTCATCAAGCTGTGAATAGTTTCCCACACTTTCATGCTTCATTTCCAGAGAAAGAATCATGTGTGAGTGACATGAGGGGAAGGAGCTGCTGAGGCATATAAATACCTCTGCTACTCTACAGCTCTGCTGCTCAGAAGTGATCCTGTGTCTCAGCGCAGTTCTGCTGGGAGTGCTTTCTGCAGGAAACAGGTCTAAACAGGACATGCACAGAGTTGTGCACGTAGTAACAGAGCCTTCTGTGAGGAGTGAAGGTTGCATGTGAGCAGAGATATAGCTACCGATAGGTAAGGCTTTATAAAGGGAAGGCCTAGTAACATGGCTTTGGCCTGTTACTTAGGCTAAATAGAAGGAAAGTATGGGAGAGTGGCTCAGCTAGAGCAAGCATAGAGAGACACGAGAGATGTGCTTCAGAGACTGCTGCGTGTCTACAGTGTGGTGTATGGTGATGGGTTGACTTGTGCATGTTGTGCCTTAAAACTATGTAAACTGGTAGCACGGTAACTGCTTAAAAAGACCAGGTTTTTGGCAAAAAAGAGCATTCTTTTGCACGTACGTGGGGTCCCTGTGTTGCTCATTATCACAACAGAGGTATGGTGACCGTATGTGCTCCCCTAATGTCATTAAATGTACTGATCTGTCTTCCTACCTGAGGGCTTTGCAAGCACTGTACAGGACTGTCTGTATCTGGAAGTATGTGATCACACATGGCTGGAGAGGTTCTGCTGTTTAATGGGAACAGCTTTGGTTAGCTGTGAATTTACTGCTGTGATAATGCATTGATGTGTCATTATCTGCTGTCATAATAGGATGTCTTCTCCCCTCCACTGTCTGTATGTCTCACATGTTTCAGGGATGAGTTGTGATCCAGAGGGAAGCATTGTGCTGGGGTTTAAAGTGTGGAATTGGTGTTGGATCTTTTCAGTTAAACTATTTATGCAGCAGAATGGTCAAACTAATTTATAAATTTGGCACCTTTAAATAACTAGTTTTAACCAAAAATAAATTCTTGAAGTGACATATACACAACACATTTCATCTGAGCTCATTTTAGTAGTTGAGGTAGTTTACTGAAATGAAGACTTGAGTCTTGGCAGGTGCTGAAGAAACCATGAGCTACATGTGGGGACCCTGAGGAAGAAACTCCTAGTCCAAGAGGCTGGAGCACTAGTCTGGTTTGGGGGCAAAATTCCTTCTTTTTGAAGTGACATTTGAATGTGGGTTCCCCTTTCCCAGGAGAAGGTGTCTCACCCCAAGAGGTACTCTGGTCCAGGTGTCTTTCAGAATTGTTGGTTGCATACAACATGTAATACAGACAAATGTAATATTCACAAGGCCAAAGAGCAGAAGATATCTTTTGGCAAGAGGACTCCAAGGATAATTTAGGTTTAGAAACCTGAGGCACAGAAAAGCAGTTTAAACTTGGGTTTGTGTGTTCTTGATGAACAGCATGACTCCTGGTCCCCAAATGTTGAAGAGGAACTCCAGGAAAGGCTTAACGGCAGTGAATGCCTGTTAGAGGGAAGGGTCTGTGTTACAGGATGGGTCCACAGGGCCTCCCCACCATCCTCCTGCTGCCTGCACAGAGTGCAGATCTTCCAAAGCCTCCAGATGGGCCCATGCTGTGGAGAGCCTGGCCCGTGATCAGGGTGGGACTTCTCTAAGTACCTGCTCATTAAATTTAAGCAGTGCTTAATCTTGCTCCTTGCCATCACTAAACTGATATTCAAAACTGCTTTGCATTGGGCTTTTCCTGCCATTTGAACTGTTTTACATGAAAGCCTGTGATTACAGAATGATAGTGTTTTGACACAGTGATAAAAGCCAGGAAATTCACCGTCAGTGGTGGTGTTTCTCTCGCCTTCACTGCATGACTGTTCTTGTGTAGGCAGTAATTGAGTAGAAATTATAATGGCAGTTAGCGTACAGCCTTCTGCTTTAGTACACATTTTATCATTCCTTCAAGGAAAAATGTTCATTAAGAGTAAATATTTGTATCTGAGTGATATGTATTAAAAAATCACACAGCTTGCAGAATCTTCTGTAAATATCAGCATCAATATAGGTGAGACTAGGATTTTTTATTTCCTTGCAGATTTTGCCATAAAAGAAGTATCCTGAATTCCTTCTCTCTTCTTCCCTAGTTTCATGCTGTCCCTGTTACAAGAATTGCTCAGAAAACTGAAGTTTAGATAATGTTCTTTACACAATTGCTATCAATTGGTATATAGGCCATTTTGGCATTGAATTTTCCCCAAAAAAAGCCTTTGAGTTTTTGTTTATGTTTCATTACTGTTTGCAGTTAACTGGGTGGGAAAAGAAATGGAAAATGCTGATTTATGTTTCATGAATGACAGCTCCCTATTTCTGGTTGCTCCATATTTGTGATTTAAAGCCTGGTTTATTAATAAATAAGTAGAATTTCTCTGTGTCTTTGATCATTGATACAATCACACCGAATAAAGATTGTTTTTAAGGAGTTTCCAGTTAATCTCTAGCACATGTGCTGTATCACAAGTCAAAACATCACCTTAAAAGAACTATGCTCAGTGAATAAATACAAAAGAGGTTCACTCTCCTGTTTGGAGTGAATGTACTGTTGGCGAAAGTGATAGGTTTAGCACTGATTTGGGCTGATCAACTGTCAGGAACAGACTATGAAATGTCGCTCCTAAAATAGCTGCTGACAAAATTAAAACAAAATTATTTTTTAAAATCATCCATCTTAATAGCTAGACCTGGAAAGAAATAACCTGGTTTCCTGAAGTCCTGGACTTTTCAGAAATTTTATAGAATTTGGTACCTCTTAAAGACAAGTTATTTCATTAAAACAACCAGGTTTGACCTACTACCAAATTAGGGAAAAAAAGTCCCCCTCAAAGCCAACAAACAAAACTGAAAAAATCAACTCCAGCTTTCAACACCAGACAGTGCCAGCTCCTTTTAGGTTTTTGGTGTTTTCTCAATATCTGTTTAATGTGAAAACTACTAATGTAGGCCTTGGTTTCCCAGCCTGTCAACATTTTGTCCCAGTTCATGCATATCAGGGAAAATTAAAGAGAAAATTGTGTTTGGGATAAGGGCCAGCAGTTCCTTACTCATGTAACATTTTTCTATTCTGTGCATACTGCGGGAAGCCTTGGATTCAGAGGCAGGGCTTTTCCCAGGACTGTGGCACAAGCCCAGCCTAGCCAAGCCCGGCCCGAGGGGAGCGGGGTGGGTCAGGGCGGGCCAGGGCTGGGCAGGGGAGCCGGGTGGGACTGACAGCATCCCCGGGCAGGGACAGGACAGGACTCGCCGGGCAGGGACAGCTCCTGCGCCGAGCACTCCCTCACTGGCCCCAACACCGCTCACCACCAGCTTCATCTGCCGCCAGCAGAGCCGTGCGGAGGTGGAGGCCAGTTTACCAATGGGCAATAACTCAGTGAGAAATAATTCCTATAATTCACCCCACCTGTTCAGAGTTTATTTGCAGCTGGTTCCACTGACTCTGGTAGATATATTTGAGGTTAACGAACGCCTGAGTTGCAGCATGTCTCGATGTGTGATCTGGGGATATATGTATCCCTTTGTTGAATGCTAGTAAATATTTGCTAAACATTTGCTAATATACTGTTAGTCTTACTTTTGGGATTCATTCACTATGCAGCACTTCTGCTAAGAATAAAATGCATTTGTATGAAGCATAGCCCCTTGTGAGGAGAGGCACTTACTGCTGGGTGAGCACCTGGGCAAGCACTGTTGCACAAGGGGCTGGATACCAGGTCAGAACCCTTGAATAGCATGGAGGAGTGCTCAGGTTTAGTAGAGCTGTTTTAGATATGTTTGTCTTGTTTCGTCTCAAGTAAGACCATTTATTTAGTAGTCTCTTTCTCCAGATATCTTCAGGCTAAAGATTTTTATGTGTGGCTTTCAAAACCTTTTTGGTTTTGAAGTATATTGAGTGCTTCTGAAACAGTTTTTCTGTAAATTGCTTTTCCTTTATTGCTTATTTAGTAGTAATTACTTTCTAATTGTTTTAGTATAGCAAAAGTTTGAATTTCTTGCCAAGGAGTTTGTGTGGCTGCACAGGTGGATCAGGCTTGCAGACAGCAGGAGTGCTCTGGAGCTGAACTAAATGCATTGCTTGGTTTTGACTTCAGGCAAAATTCTGGTGGGCAGTAGACATTACTTCAGATTAAATATTAACAGCCTGCTCTTAGTGTACTATGGGAGGTCAGCTTGTTCTGTTTCCAAATAATATAGCAGGAAATAAAGGCAGGGGAGCAAAGCAGTATGAACAGAGGCATAAACTTAGCTGCATGGTTGTCTTCTGTGAAAATAAACAATAATTTGTTCTGGAAAAAAATGTGTGGTAAAAATATTTTCTTAATCCTTAGAATTCTTTGCATTTGTAAAATTAGCTACGTATTATATAAGACTGAGGGTTTGGAGGAGAAGAGAATAAGTTCTTGTCCTTGCTCTGTTTCTGTCTCTGCTCAAAATCCTTCATGGTCCCTCTTCTCTAGATTCTCCAAAACTTGTCTTTATTACATTTCCTATTAGGTTAAACCATAGCTGCCATGATAATGCAGTTGAAAGACAAAAAAGAGAACATTCATTAACACAATGTTCAAATTGAACTGATTCATTTTGATTAAAATAATAGTGAAGGTGGAATGACTTGGATTTATACTTTTACTTCATTTTCCAGCTTAAATGGTTACTGCTTGGCAATCAGGGAAATCTCTGGCAATGTGCTGAATCAGTTAAAAGCAAATTGTATGCATTTTGTTCAGCCCAACAGTCTGGAGGTTTAGAAGATAAGAAGCACTTCTCAGCATGAATGAACTGTGGAATGTATTAGAGAATGAAGATCTTGATGAGAAGCTACATAAAAAATTCACCCAAACTTCAATTTTAAAATATATTACAATGTTTATTCCTGCAGAGCAGTCTTATTTTTTGAATTTCAGATGGTTGTGCTGAACACATCTTTTAAAGATATTTTAATGACAGTTGACATCTGAACCCTCCCCTCCAACTGTGATGGGGAAAATATTCTATTCTTCTTCTTGCTGCAGATATAATAACCCTTGTATATTCTAGGCCAGATGCCTTTCCAGAGTGATACAAGGTTTTGGCTCCTAGATGGCTGGTCTGATCTGAGGAAAGCTTTTCTCCAGATGGCATTTGCAAACTTTGCAGCAGAGTCATCACCGAGCAAACTCATTCCTTGGTTCCTCAGAGGGTGACAAGTGCTCCTTATTGTCCAGAGATTAATAGAATATAGTTTTTCTAGCCAAGGTGCATATGACACAGAAACTGCAGGTAGATGGACTGCTGACTATGTGTGTTTGCATGAGCCTGAAAAGCATTTGTTTCAGGAAGTGTGTGAAATAAGTTATATGAGGAAATGAATTGAAATTCTGGTAAATTATACGTGAGTATAACAAAAAATGGTTCTCTTGAAGCACTGAGAGAGACTGATAAAGTTAAACTGAGTATCATGAGTGAAAGTCACAAAATAGAAGTCTAATAGCTTTCAAATTTCAAGTCTAATAGCTTTCACAAGCCCAGTGCCATTTAAGTATAACAGAAAATGAAAATAATTCAGCTTTCACAAACATACAGTAGAACTCCTCTGAGTATACTGTGGTCCATATGTGTTGTCAGAAATCCTTCAAAAGTATAAACTATAACAAAAAGGAAACCAACAAAAAGAAATTAACCCCAAGACAAGTGATGCAAATGGAAACATTACTTACCCCTGACCAGGGTTATTCAACTTTTTATCTCAATTAATGATTTTTTTCACTTTCATGCTTCCAATTCTCTCCCCTGTCCCACTGAGGGGGAGCAAGGGAGCAGCTTCATGGGGCTGAGCTGCTTGCTGCAGTTAAGTCATGACAGCAGGTTCATGCCAGCCTCAATTCCAAACTTAGCATTTTTACTTCTCTAATGTGAAGCATCTCTCAGAACACACTTAGGCTGTGGGAAAGTAGCACCTATAATTTTCTAGTGTGGCTTTTAGTTGAGCTGGGAAATACATTGCATGCTTCAATGCTCATTACATATTGGCCAGGATGGGAGCACAAAACCCATGCTTGTGGTCTTTACCTGGCAGAAGTGCTTCCCTCTGCAACACCAGTTTCTTGATCACCATCTGTACACTGCTGTTCCTGAGGACTGTGATGATTGTGTGTGCACAGGGCCTGGCTTGCTGCTGCTGTTGATGTCAGTTGATGGTCATGCCATGGGAACTGCTGTTTTCTGTTCCTACAGTGATTAACCAAAAGACCCTGTGATGCAGCAATATAGTATCAGGAAAGCTGTAAAGAAAAACACAGTTTTCAGTGAAGGAAGAGGAGAAGGAAAATGTCCAAATCCCATCAATGTTTGGTGCAGAGTTGCGGGAATTGATTTCAGTGACCTGACAGCTGTCTTTAAATCTGTCCTGTATTTGCTTTAATGATTTGGTAAGCATGTTTTTTTTATGAAATGTCTTCATCTGAATGAAAGTATCAAAACCTCTTCTACATATAATGTACCAGATTGTGACTGCAGGTATAGAAGTCTCAAAAGGGAAATGTAAGTGCAGGGATAGTGCAGGTAGCAGCTCTGGCTGGAGGTGCAACACAGATGTGCTCTTTGTACTTGCCCTGAGGCTATATGAAAGACTTTTAATCTCTAGAGCTTTTACTTACGTTTTTTCTTAGCAGTTCCCTCAAAAGATGCAACTTTATTTAATGTACATTTTATACAAACTTGATTAGAAGGACAAACAAAGCTTATTCTGCTGTAGCAATGGATGAAAGCATTCCAAAATCCCAATTAATCTGCTGTCAGAAGTAGCAAACAACCTGATTTCTCATTTCAGTGCCACCAAATAATTCAGCATTCAAATTAATCATAGACCTCAGGAAAACCGATAATACAATAATGCATGAAATAAAGCATGGTTTCTGTTCAAATAAGCCTGCTCATTTCTAGTATATTGTGATTCAGCAAATCTTTAATATGCACTTAGCCTGCATAGGAAGGTTGCTCACAGAAATGCATTGATGTCAAAAGTGCAATTCCTGTGTCCTCAGACCAATGTTTGGTTTTTCATTTATGACAGATAACAAAGAACTGCAGAAGCATCATGTAGGTTAATGAAGAACTGAAGTATCTAAAAATAAATAAACAACTAAGTCCAAGATGTGTGATTGACAGCTGACATCTGCAGAGAGAAACTGCAAGTTCTTGTTCCATCAGTTTGAAGATGGAACTATGGAATTTTATCCATAAAAACTCAAGTGTAGATCAGCTTGATGACGTAAAGGGTCAGAAAAGAGATCACTTGGACTGTGGTTCCAAGTGTTTCATTATAGCTGCTGGGACCATATAACTATACTTAGTAGATGAAAGCTTTTAATTATACTCATGTCTTCACACCTACTGGCAATTACAGCATCTGGTCTCATTTGGGGTTTTGTGCCTTTCTTGTATCAAACTGAAGTCTGTTCTCATTTAGTGAAAGTTTTAGCAATAATTCTGTACAGTGTGAAGATCACTTCAAGAGAAGTGAAGTTTTTGCACGAGTAAGTGATTGTCAGGATTGATGTTTGATTTGCTTGAGGACAAAAGTGACTTGTCTGATGTTGCTTGAGAGGTGAGTAAGCAATCTGGGAGCAAAATCTGTATCTAATACCTACATATCTGGATCAGTCTTTCTTTTCTCATTTTGTCTCTCATTTATTTTTCCTTCAGCAAAATCCAAACTAAATCTTTTCAACCTGATCCTATTAAGAAATCTAATTAGTGCTACAGCTTGCAGGGCACTATTATTGTGTTGACTTTTAATCATGCTACTGTGAGAGTGTTTTTTCTGAGCCCTGAGTGTTACAGAATAATTAGCTTTAACATGCTGAGGCAGAAAACTTTTCTTAAAAAAGAAAAAACTCTTCAAAATATTGTGTATTTACTATCTGCTTATGAGATGTGGTAAGAAAAAAAAAGATAAATGAGCTATCCAGATTGGACAGGTGAGCTTGATGTTGACTTATTTGTTGCAGTCCTCCCTGAGTGGAACAGATTGTCTTGTGTAAGAAAGTGCAAGCTGACTAATAAAATTAGCTGAAGGACTCCAAAATTGAGCCTCCTTTGCACAAGGACTGACCACAGCTTTTAGGGATCTCTGAAGGTTTGTGTAATTGCTTCTATGGCTATGTCTTAGTTATGAAATGCTTTCTTTTAATTAAACCATAATTTTTCTGGTAAGTACCACTTTCACTTGGTTTTTCATTAGGGAAAAAGCTATGCTGTGCATTGCTGAGCATTCAGAGAATAGCAAGTGAAGAATAAAGAACTCTACAAATCGAATGTCAAACGTTGTAAGCGTTCCTTCATTCACCCCTTCCCCAGACCTCATTTCTACACTTGGGTTTTGCTGTAGTTGTCATGGCTATAATGTCTATTAACACTGCCGGGATGATAAAAGTACCAAAATTTTCATCTAAAGTCCCCTGTAAAATAGGAGTTGGGAGGAATAGAATGGCTTTGAGAGGTGGGGCGATGGGGGAAAGGCCTGGACAAGACCTTTCTTCAAGCATCACCCTGCCTTGCAGAGCAGAGCCTGAGGAATGCTAGGGCTGTCCTGGCCATGCTGCTTCTGCTTTCCTGTGACTGAGTGTCCTGAGCCTGGGGAGGGAGGCGCTGCATTGCAGAATGGATATTTTCGCTTTTGAACATTTTAAGTATTTATGTTTTGTCCCACAATAGTTCCTTCTTGTAAGACAGTAGAAGTTATTCCCTTTTGAGGGGTAGAGAATAGAATTAATATGTTGTATCACCAGAAACTTGGAACAGATTCCCTTAGAGTGATGGGCCCATCAGGCAGAATCAGGGGCTACCAGGAGCCTGTGCTTGTCTCCTCAGTCTCTCAACAGAAGCAAAGGACACAAAGCTGCTTTTGCCCTTACAGTTCATTTCCACCATCCAAACTGCTTGGATTTAGCCAAAAATTTTATTTTTTCTTTATGCTACAAATGCATGGACCAGTGTGAGCTATGACTCACTAGGGGCAGGGAACTTGGGGCAGTAAAACCCATTTTTATACAAGACCTAGGGATCTAAATGTGATGCTGGGGGAGGTGAGAAAATCTTGGTGCTTTGGCAAAATTTGTTGCTGTGAAGTACTAATTTTCTCTGACTTTTTCTTCATTATTTCTGCTGCCCCTTTCAGTAAAGGGGTTTCTTCCCAGCTCCAAAATTCTGCTCTGGGCTTTTGTTGTAGATAATGAAAAGCTGGTGAAGGGTTTTTTAGTTAGCTGAAAGAGCACCTTGCCAATTTGCAGCAAACTGTTGTCATTACATGACTATATAAACTGTGTAGCTTTTCTGCTATTTTTAAAGTTTCATTCCCTTACTGAATTACTACAGTAACACTTAATCTCATCTAAGCCAAGGCCTTTTTATTTAATATTATTACAAGTCCTTAAGCCAATGTATATATAGATAAATTCAGTATAAAACAGTGAACAAGTTCTTTGAAGTTGTGAGTTATGAGAGTGTGTTTGAGAGATTTACATTGTTTTTTGTTTTCAAATGAGACATGGAAAATAGATAAATATGAAGACATCAAGCTGTTTGACTCCGATTTGTTTAGAATGATTAAGGTGCACTTCCCATACCACTGCATCAAACTGTTTTACGAAGTAGAAGGCAGAACCACTTGATTTCAAAAAACCTCCATGATCTTTCCAGAGTGTTTATGAGCCTAAATAACGAGTGTCATTGCCCAGGGTAACTCATGAGGTGTTGAAGTCAGCAGAAGGTTGCTTGTTGACTTGGGCACAATTTAGATCCAGCACTGGAACAGGCTGATTTGATGGGTTGTGGAGTCTGTGTTGGAAATAGCCCAAGCCTGACTTTAAACTACCCTGGTATAGTTAACCCAGCTCTGAACAGTGCTTTCTATCACCTTCCTAACATCAGCTGGTCTCCGATATTCTCTAAAAAAAAAAAAAAAGATACTCATGTCTCAATCATACACTAAAATAATGAGGATATGAATTTGCAAAATTAAGTATTTAACAGAAGAAAGAGAACTTAAAGCAAATGTCATATTTTTCTTTAAATAAATCAGGCTTTTCTGGCTTTTCTGATATAGACTGATGAAATAAGAAGTTTACAAACTTCTGTTATTCTGTGTGCTGTCTATAATGGGGAATGAGATTTGCCCTCTCTGCATGTGATTAGTTTCTACTGGACATGTAGTAGACATCCTAGTTTCAATTATCCTTGTTCATGATAGATTAAATGTTGGCTCTCTCTTTACCAGATAATAACTTGAATTTACCATCTGTGAAATAAGACAGTCTTACTCAAGTTGTCACTGGCTGGTAGTGTTCTTCTCTGTCTGCTTTCACAGCTGGATGTAGTCCATGTTCTTGCTGATAATATCAGCAAAGAGATCAAGCACAGAAATATCCTGGCTCAGACTTTGCTGGGTAGTGAGATTCTTTGCAAAACTTACCATGTGCCATCTTCAACAACATGGAAGATTTATGTTTACTGCTGTAAAACTTCTAAAGTCAGACATAAGCTGAAGTGTAGGTGTGTGTCCTAGTTTAGGGCAAATTTGGGAGAAAATCCTCTGGAAGGAGCCCCCAGAAAACAAACCCCCATGGCCCCTTCCCCCCCCCCCCCCCCCCCACCTGGTTCGGGAAGAATTTTCTCAGAGAGAAGTGGAAAAGAACTGTTTATTTAACAAACAAAACACTCCCCAGCACACCAAAAAAAAAAAAAAACAACAGAAAAAACAAAACAAAACAAAACAAAACAAAACAAAAAAAACCCATAAAAAACAAAACCATATGACAAAAAAACTCTTTCACCACTCTGAAGAGATGAAAAATCCAGAATGTCTCTCCTGGGAGTGGTTGCCCAGGTCTGGGCACTGGAGATTGCTCTGGGCACTGGGGATGGCTGCTGCAGATCACAAAACTCAGGCTCTTGGTGTTCCTCGGTGTTTCTCTGGTCCCAGTCCGGAGCAGGTTGGAGTGATATTCAGGAAAGGGAAAGGGAAAGGGGAAAAAAAAACAGTCCAGGGAAAGAATTGGACTGCTTAGCTAACCTAACTAACAAGCAAAAGCAGAAGCAAGAGCAAGCAAGCAAAGCAAGCAAGCAAAAGCAAGCAAAGCAAAGCCAGCCAGCCAGCACCAGCCTCTTCTAGACAGCAGACCATGGGGGGAGGTGAGCCAGCTGATAACAAGACAAAACAAACCTTCACTTTCAGGGTCAGTTCTGAAAGCACAGAACATAATATCAAAGATAAACAGAACATAGGATTGGGGATACAAGCATTGTAACGTCACCCTATGACAGCGTTATAATCCCCTCAGAGTTGGGCTTCTGTGGGCAGAGGCTCTCATATGATGGTGTCTGCAGCAGATCTCTCACTTCTGGGCCTTCTGCCTTCAGTTGGAAACTGCCAACATTTATTCCCAGTGTGCAGAGTTAGTAAGAAGCAATTATCTTCTTAAAGAAAGTGGCATCTGTGGCCTCCCAAAGATATGAGGGGGTGTTAGTATGTTGTTGAAAATACCTGCACAGGAGTCAGCCCTCAGCCATGCAGCCTTCCACTCCAGCTTACTACTCATGGGAAAAAAAGCCTAAATTCAAATATTTTTCCTGGTTTGCCTCACAGTGAACCTGGGTTTATACCCTCTCACATGAAAGTATGCATAAGAAGTCTACAATCTGCACTGGAATCTGGGCAGGTTTAGGGTAGGTAGAGGAGCTAGAGGATTTCTAGATAAGCAAAACTGTGTTGCCTGAATCACTGGGATTATTTTATCTTTAAGATTCCCTGGCCTTCTCTCTGTCATGTCATGCACAAGTTAGTCCTTCAGAGAATAATTTGAAAACAATGACTCTGTGTACAAGAAGGTACAATGTGAAATGCATGGTACTTTTGTTTTCAGTTAATTAGAAACTTGAGATCTCTCATTACTAATAAAGTTTCAGGTTTCTGTTCTTTGAAGCAGACAAATTTCTAATCAGGCATAATTACTGAGAAGAGCGCCTTGACTGGATCCATTAAGTTACCCTCCTCTTTTAGTTTTTTCCCCCTCTCATGTTCCTCACATCTTGGACTGAAAACAGTAAAATATATAGCAAACCTCCAATAATTACCTGAGTGGCAGACATTTAATAGGTTTACAATGTGTCTAAGTGAAGGTTATTAAATCTGCTGTACTGAGCTTTTCAGCTACAGCTGTTTTATTCTCTGTCTACATAGAATTTTAGAAAATTATCTGCTCAGAAGAAGCATTACTTTCCAAGTGCATGTTAATTAATTGTCCATTTGTATTGATGCTGGACATAATATGTGAAAAATTCTTACAAAATGCCCGTCCTTGAATGGTTTTTTGGGTAGACCACAAAATGCAAATGCCTCCTTATTGTTCCAGATTGCCTTTCCCCATGCCACTTTAAAATTATTGCTTTCTCCTGAGCAGTGAGAAATTATGCATTTCAAGCGTTTTCCATGGGGACCTTATTTAGTAATTCCCTGAGCAGCCTGAGGTTTTCTCTCCTCATCTCCAGAGCTGAGGTTTTTCTGGCACTTAAAATCTCCAGATGTCACCAGAGATTTTAAACTTGATGGCTCTGTCCTCTCCACAGCCAAGTCAGCCTGTCTCCACTCTGCTCACAAGATCCGCTCTGTTGACAAGGAAGGCATCTTTCCCAGTCAGCTCCCTTAGGACCTGTTCCATAAAATTGTCTTCAAGGTTTTTTAGCAATCTCCTGGCCCAGATCATACCAATTCTGTGATGTTCTCAATTAATTTCTGGAAAGTAAGTCAGAATGGCTTTGTGGATGTTTGCTTGGGTAAAAGCAAAAGAGTTGTCTGTAAGGTTTAATGAGTCTTCTGTGACTTGATCAGTGTTGAGTGCAAGTATGATCATTGGTCATCAGAATTTCAAATGGGCTTATGAAAATTACTCCTTGAAATGAAATGCTGCTGGGAGAACCTGCTGCTGGCCAGTGCTTTGTTTTTATGTGTGCCTGTAGATTTAGACAAAAAGTACCTGGTGTTAGGCTATACTCCTCTGTCTGTGGAAGTATTTGCATTTAGATAAATGCTTTAGATCCATCCTCTGTCTTGAGCTGCTTATTAAGGCTATTTTAAACTTTTTCTCTGTCTTTGAAATGCATTTTTCCTCAAGGTTGGTTCAGCCAATTGACACATTTCTTGAAACAAAGGTGGGCATCTCTAAGCAGGATTAGGCAATAAGCAGCAACGTAGGTTTGACTGGCACATGTGGCATAGATAAACTGGCTTTTGTTGGATGAGTCCCTTGTTAGTCTTGATTTATCACTCGGTTTTCAGTGTTTCCTTCTTTCTTTTGTCTTGTTTTTTTCTCCTTTTGTGTATTCTTCTGCCTTGTGTTCTGAGGCTGACTAAAGAGTAAGACTACTCAACAATGAGCAAGGAATAGTGAATTTTCAAATCAGTGATTTTGAATAAAAGGAAAATAGACTTTAGTAAATAAGTAATTGAAAACAGTATTAAACAGTATTGTAATTAGGAAAGAAAAAATGAAGGCAAAGGTGTATATGAACCTGAGCAATTTGAACTTAGGAGTTCAGAAAGAAGGCAGAGTACCAAACTAAGCTGCTTCAAAAACTCAGGAAACCTAACCTCTGTCCCTAGCTTTCCTTCAGGGCTCCGGGACACATTATTTCACTTTCTTTCAATTTTTTCTTACTAGAATTTTCTTTGTCAAATATTCCAAAACTGTAGGTGAAGGTTCTATAAATAGTAGTAGTAATTATCTCCTGTGTGGTATTTACCTAAGATGAATTTCTGCCAAAACAATTTGCCCATTTGCTTTCTTTTGCTGCTATTTGCTTATTACAAAGGTTGTGTGACACTTTCTCCCATTTCTTAATAATTTTCTAAATTTTATTGTGCTGTGAAATTTAAACCTAATTTAAGCAATGTACTGTACAAACCATATAGTCCGGATTTGGAAAAAAATACCTGCAGACATACTACAGAAGTGCTGTCCTAGTTTAGGGCAAATTTGGGGAAAACCCTCTGAAAGGAGCCCCCAGGAAATAAACCCCCACGGCCCCTCCCCACCCACCTGGTTCAGGGAAAAATTTCCTCTGAGAGAGAAGTGGAAAAGAACCTTTTTATTCAACAAACAAAGCACTCCCCAGCACCAAAACAATTAACAACACTAGATGACAACAAAACTCTTTCACCCCTCTGAAGAGATGAACAAATCCAGAAAGTCTTTCCTGGGAGTGGTCGCCCGGGTCTGGGCACTGGGGATTGCTCTCCAGCACTGGGGATGGCTGCTGCAGATCACAAAATGCAGGCTCCTGGTGTTCCTTGGTGTTTCCCAGATCCCAGTCCAGAGCAGGTTGGATGGTATTCAGGAAGAGGAAAGGAAAAAGCAACAGTCCAGGGAAAGAATTGGACTGCTTAGCTAACCTAACTAGGAAACAAGCAAAGCAAGAAAGCAGGCAAAGCAAGCAAGCCAAGCAAGCAAGCAAAGCAAAGCCAGCCAGCCAGCACCAGCCTCTTCTAGACAGCAGACCATGGGGGGAGGTGAACCAGATGATAACAAGGCAAAACAAACCTTCACTTTCAGGGTCAGTTCTGAAAGCACAGAACATAATATCAAATGTAAACAGAACACACAACTGGAGATACAAACACCATAACGTCACCCTAGGACAAGTGCACTTCTCAGGACTTAGTTCCATTTCTTTATAGCTGTGAAGTGGAGAGACCTTTGCTTCTCAAGAAATAATCCAATACTGTAAGAAGCCCCAGTTGCAGTGCCAGTTCCTAAAACAGCTAGTGAATGTTTCCTGCTGATCACATAGATGTTAAAACAGGTTTTATGGCTTGATTTATAAGCAGAAACTGAAGCAAAATCAGCTTATGAGTTTTTTCCCTTCTTTAATGCTAAGAAGGAAAGGAGGCAGACAGCTGAACTGATAACTTAGTAAAAAATTACTGTGAAAGGTAATTTAGCACTCTCTCTCTGTAAGTGGTTTTCAGGCAGAACTGAAGAGCTGCTATTCTTACACTTCTTGAATACATCAGGCTTAAATATTTGAGCTAAGACCCAGAAACAGGCAAATAAAATGTGTGACTGAAGGGTTCCTGTAACTGCCTTTTGCCTTTGTTGATTTTTGCTGTGTATTGAGCACATGCTCTGTTGCTAGAGCAGGGTCTTGGAGCAACTTTCCAAGATACCTCCAAATAGTGCATCCTGAATATTTTGATACACAAGGCTTACTCTGCTGAGATTTATGCTGCCAGGCCTTCCCTTGATCTGAGCCAGTTCATCACTAGTTTAATATTATGTTCAGACTACTACTTAAAATTACCCATCTTCTGTGTAATGGCAGCTGGCTCTGGGCAAGCTTGCTAGTAGCTGAGTCCTCCAGCTTTCCTTGGCTGTGCAATGTGGTTCAGCTGTGGAGTGTGCTTGAGACTGCAGCAGTTGCAGTAGATGTGTCTTACTGGGTCTTACCTCTCCCACCTTTTTCTGCAATTACAATTAGCTGGAAAGCAGAGGCTAGGAGAAATTAATGAAATGGGAATGTGCAACTTCTAATGAATTGTATCTAAGATAATTGGTTAATTACAGAAACTTGTTAATTCTTCATTACTGGAACTACCTTCCCTTGATGGCATTTTTGGTAACTGATCTCTTTATTAAAATGGAAATGTTGGTATGTGCCTTTCCTAAGTCACAGCAAACCCACGAGATAATGTGCCTAGGAGCTGATGTTTTACTGAGCACCGTTACATAAAGGGGACCCCAGCCTGGCACCTCTCTGGAATGCAGTCCTCTGCAAATGTATTTATTTCCTATCTGTTGGTAGAGCAGACCAGAACTGTTTTTCAAAGAACTTGTTTTAAAATTACGCCAATGAGACCTGGGGAAGGGATCTAGTTTGATCCCAAATGACTTCCTGGAAGGCATGTGTCCTTGTCAGCATGTGAGGAAATTTGCAGTGAGTTGCTGAGCTCTGAGAGGCTGAAATTCATATGAAGAGGTTGCTAATATTTTGTGACATATAGTTATTTCCTAGAGCTAGGGCTTACACTGATACCAATGCTTGTTTCGTGACTTCAGTTTGCCCTGCTGTGTGTTTCACACTGAACTTTGCTCTCTGAGTGCTCCATGCTGTAACTTCCCAGTGTTGCACAGCACTGAGCACACTGGTGGGGAGAGCCCTCTGAGGCAGCACCGTTACCTGCCTGGGAGAGAGGAGCAAAGCCACAGCTCAGGGCAGGTGGGCCCCTGAATACACCAGGCCATTTTGGTGTCTGTGACTTGATTGTGGTTTCATAACGATTCCCCAACACAGCAATTAGGTTTCTCAAGGCTTGGGCTCACATACATCTTTCTTCTCTTTTTGTGACACCCTGTAGCATGTTAGGAACAAGAGAGGGCTGACACCAACCACCTATTTATTGACACCTAGTTATTACTTCACACAAGTAACAGCATTTGTGTGAGTCGTCTAGCAGTAATTGTGGAGTACTGTAACAGTGATGACATAGAAACACCTCAGCCAGGCAAAAACAACAAAAAAATGACCATTCCAGTGTCCAAGTGGTGTTGACTTAGATATACCCAAGAGAAAAGTGAACGTGATAGAAACAAATAAAGAAATAAAGGTGACCAACAAAGCCAAACTATTAGATGTTTTATGGATAGTCAGGCAGAATACAGGTGTGCAGAAAAAGACTTCCCATACCTCCCATCCAGGTCATATATTGCCAGCTTTGTGTGTCTGCAACCAGCTAGCCCCCAGCAAGTTGCAGTGCGCCTATGATGCCCTGGTGATTAGTTTGTGCGTGTCTGATACAGACCGTGGTGAGTTGATTCTGCTTCACTGCTGCATGCATATGCAGGTGAGACCCTGCATCCTTTCCCTCCAGCACACTAAGCAAGAGCTGGATTGGAGAAATTGGTCTCATGTTGGCTCCAGCTCAGCCTTTGCAATTCATCATGATCCAAAGTGCAGCTTTACTTTCAACTACAGCTGCAGTTTAAGATTTGTCAGCTTAGTTTTTGTTAGCATTAAACAAAACCTTGTGAGCTTTGTGGCACAGTTAATTCCTCTGTTGCAGTACTTTGGAGTTACAGCAGAGACTAAAGCAAAGTCAGCTGAGTGCCTGTGCAGTTAACATCACCGTAAACAAGTAATAACCAGAACCCTCAGCTGACATTTAAAGTTTAAAGCTGTTATATGGCATTTCCAAGTCTATGGGCTGTCTAATGCACCCTCCAAGCACAATTACTGTATAAACTGAGCAGAATGTATTGAATAAATATGCTAACTTCACCTTCTCCTTTTAGAGTTGTAACAGTGAAATTTTAGTATGTTTGAGATTATGTTAATTGAGAAGATACTATTTCAGTCTCAACTGACTCTCATAGCACTCTTCTGTGGTTCAGGAAGATACATGTGTATACATCTTCCACTGGAAAATAGTTTATACCCAGGTCTGAAGAAACCTAAGTATTAATGCTTACTGAAGTTTATATCCTAACAACAACAGGCTACCTACTTGGTATCCAGGAGTAACACACAGAAATTAGATTTTTCTATGGCTTAGCACAGAAGACCGTAGCTTTGCAACCTGGGCAACAAACTGGAAAATTCCTTCCTGTTTAGATCAGTTATTTTAGCAGAATCCATGCCAGTTTGCCCATGTATGAAATCAAGTGGTTTTCCACTTTCCTGTTTTGATAATATTGGAGCTAGCAACTGAAACAGGATTAATGCACTTTGTGGAACTGGATGATTTTCAGAGGCTTGCAAATAGTTTTCAGGCTCAAAAAGCTTCACGTATTCGCAAATATTTTTATGTATCTTTTCCAAAGAAAACCCCTCCCATAATCAAGATGTATGAGATTTTCATGATGCCTTAAGATTCAGATGCATTTTTCTAGTAATCTAAAATCAATCCCTCTTGTAAGCAGCCCATACAGCTGAAATGGTCAAAGTAGGCAGAAAGACACTAATGCTGCCAGCTGAGCCTCTGTTCCAGTTACGTTGTTGGCAATAGCCAGTCTGTAAAGGCCACCCCTGATAGTCAGGTGTTGCAAAAGCAGTGGGAACGGCGGGCAACAAATATGGTGTTTTCCCAGCATAGTTCATCCAGCTTCCCTTAAGCAAATTAGACCTTTATATAGCATCTTGAATGCTTGCATTTGCATCACCCAAGTGCTATTGTTCTCTCCAGGAAGCCTAAACTGTCAGAATGATTTCATGATTTGCCACAGACTTTAAATATTTTTTGTCTGCCTTCGTTTCCCAAATGTTAGCCTGCATGCTTTTCTTCTGCAGGGAAGCATCCTTCAATTCTCAAGGCCCAATGAAAATGGGATCCTGCTCAGTAGTTTGCTACTGAGTAGAGAGTGGTTTGTATGTATGCCATCTTTTTTTCCCCTCTAGAAATAGCAGAGGTATATCTAGAGAGCTATCTCTAGAATTCATATCAATACTTTAGTTCAAAATGTACAAGGAAGGAAATCCTTCAAATGTATAGGAAGGTAATCCTAATAGAAACCCAAGTGTATCGTAGTGCCTGTTTTCCTGATGACTAGCAAGAGTTAATAGCAATTAGCTACTTGCTGTGAATGTAAAATTCTTAAGGATAGAGAAATTTCAAACTAAGGATTCTTCAATGTACTGAAGAGTGTTTTGTGTTTTACATTAACTAAACTGTTATCTCCAATACCTCTGGACATAATTTGGCATCATTGCTGGATTTTGGTTTTTTTCTTTGCCTGAAAACACTCTGAACAGAAAAAGTACTGACAAGTAAAATACCTTTTCATTTCATCTAAGTGTATTGCCCTCCAGACCTAAGTAGGATTGTTTGAGCAGCAGCAAAGCATGCATTGATGCATCCTCTGATTTGTAATTTAATGATGCCAATTAAGCTTTACACTTTTTTCATGAGACTTAACTTGCAATTAATTAATAAGCTGCAGTTTAATTAAATTGCAGGAAGAGCAGGGAAAGTAGTGTCCTCTGTCATATTCTTTTCCATTAGTTAGGATGTGTGCCAATCAGCAAATTGACAGGAATATTTAAGTAGAGGCAAAGGCTTATTAAAATTTCCAATTGATAGTAGGGACCATTGTGAAAATATCTAGTTAATTGAGATTGACATATTTGACCAAGTTTTCCTTAAAAATGCTCTTAGGGTAGTTTGTTGCAGTGTCCTGGGGAACAATGATCTTCCTGTACTTAAACTGATTGAAATTTAGATTGACAGAGAACTGGTCCAGCACAATTCATAATGGGATTTGGTGTTTCATCACTGTACTTTGCATGTTGTGTATTTGATTTTCATCAAGAAATGTTGTAGTACAACTGATAATGCTCATCACATGGTCGTTTGCATATGGACACCCAGGGAAAACTACTTGGCTCATGGTGCCAGGGTCAGGTGTGTGCTGCTGTGTAGAGCAGCTGTTCCTGGAGTGCCCTGGGGTAGGAGTCTCTGGAATTGCTGATATTCTGCAGACATTGGCAGAAACACTCCAGTCATGTGCTTCTAAGATGTGCTGAACTCTGTCCCTAATTCTGGAACCTGGTTTTATCCCATTCAGCACTGGTATTAGCCTAAGAGGTGTATATATCCTTCATAGGATGAGTGCCTCTGCAGTAGAGGCAAAATTTTTCATGCAGGTGAATGTTTCTCTTATCAAGCAGCTGGCTCTCAAATGTCTTACTTTTTTTTGGAAAAATGTTAGACTTTGAGTTTAGCATGTTGAAGGCCACACACACACACACACAGCTATACTTGTGATACCATTTTAGCAATGGAACTGTAATTCAAGAAGGCTGTGGAATGCTGGGGGAGTATTCTGCCAGCTCAGGTATGCATGATAACATACTTAGTTATGGAATAGTTTTGGATACACACAAGACACATGAAGGAGGTTTATTATCTGAGGCTGCTGCTTAGCTTTAACATCCTAAGTATAATTTCTGTCATGTGTTCTTCATGTGCTTTGTTTCCATGAAAGTCAGCCTACCTGTGTCATGTCAAGAAGCAGAATTTCACTACTGGTGCCACTAGAAGAGCAGTTAAACTGTAATTCATAAATCAGGGACAGTCTGGTTAACTGTGAAAGCTGACCCCTCTCTACTGGAGTGCAGGTTATGTGGTGCTGCTGCCATAACCTTATAGTGGGAGCACTGCTGGCAAAAGCAAAGCCAGCCCCCTTTCCCGACAGCCCTCTAAAAGTTTTCCTACTCTCTGTGTGCTTAGAACTACAGCATAAACTGGAATTTCAGCTTTTGCTGCCTATGTTTCCCAAACTACTTTAGAAAGTTTGACTTCAGACATTGCCTTTATAAATTGGCTTTTTTGTTTGCTGAGAGTTTTGTTGCTTGGTACAGATTTTAAAAAATTTTGGGATGGTGTAATTAGAAGTTATGATGTATCTAAAATAGTGTGGTACTACTTCATAATTCACTGTGATGTATCAAAAGTATGGTTAGTTTTATACAGTTTCATAATTCTTTCATGAAATTTCTTTCAGTAAGTGAAACAAATATAATCTTATTCGGAACATTGTATATATGTATTCATCGCTTGAGGTCACTTAAAAATAAGAAATCTAGAACAACATGAAAAATTGTGAGAAAACTGTTTAATGTAACTCACAAAGCAACAGTGGTTTTCAAGTGGAGTGTTTTTCAGTGCTTAGGCCTGCTGTTACTGAGAAAAATGTATGAGATAACCTTTACTGGGCAGTATTTTTTATAATTCTTATGCAAAAATGAGGGCATAATTTAGTATGTCACTGGAGTGTGAGTTAAAAATGCACTAAGAAAAGTGCCTCTTAAAAATAAAGATAAATGGGTAAATAAGGGGGATATCTTGATTGGAGAATACCATAGCTGTGATGAGTCCACTGCAGCCTGAGTTGATAGCAGAGGCTTTCAGCTTTATGCCTCTTAACTGCTTCCAGAGCCTGACAGCGATTGCCAGTGCAAGGGAGGGGTCACATCTCCTCTTGCTTCTGCAGAAATCCAGTCAGCAAAAAACTGCCACTGCAAAACACATCTG